>NC_085138.1:337314428-338018595 GCF_035046485.1 Aedes albopictus
CCGATCCTTGAATGGAGCGAAGCCACGAATGAAGCATTCGAACGATGCAAGCAGGATTTGGCGAACGCTACTCTGCTTGCTCATCCGTCCCCCGAAGCGAAGCTCGCCCTAGACGTCGACGCTTCTAACACTTGCATCGGAGCCGTCCTACACCAGATCACGAACAAAGGCCCTCAACCACTTGCTTTCTTTTCCAGAAAATTGAGCGAGAGCCAACAAAAGGCTAGCACGTACGATAGGGAGCTAATCGCTATGTACGAAGCAGTTAAGCACTTTCGTGATATTCTGCAGGCTCGAGATTTCTGTATCTATACAGATCACAAGCCCCTCACCACCGCTTTCCAGCAACGACCCGACAAAGCAACTCCAACACAACAGCGCAGACTCAGCTACATCAGTGAGTACTGTACCGACATTCGGCATGTATCGGGCGAAGCAAATAAAGTCGCCGACATGCTGAGTCGTATCAACACCATTACCACCACCGAGGCAATCGACTACGACCGAATGGCTGAGTTGCAGAAGACCGATCCCGAGCTGCAGAAATTTTTGGAGAGCCCACCAACCAACACAACCGTCAAGCTGAAGCGACTGAAATCACCTCTAGCCTCCACACCGATATACTGCGACATCTCTACAGAAGCCATCCGTCCATTCGTCCCACACGAATTTCGGCGGAGAATCATGGAGAAGCTGCATAGTGTATCCCATCCCGGAGTTCGTGCCACTACTCGACTCGTCTCTGAGAGATTCATCTGGCCTTCTCTTCGTCGCGACTGCAAACAGTTCGTTACATACTGTGTTCCTTGCCAGAAATCCAAAATACAGCGACACAACAAGACTCCGATAGCAAGGATCTCAATCCCGAACGACCGATTTGCGCACATCCACATGGATCTCATCGGCCCGCTTCCACCGTCCGAAGGTAATATGTATTGTCTCACCATCATCGACAAATTCAACCGATGGCCTGAGATTTTTCCACTACCTAACATGACAGCGCACACCGTCGCACGTGCCTTCGTCAGCGGCTGGATCTCCCGATTCGGTGTTCCAACAAACGTAACTACGGACTGTGGGAGACAATTTGAATCCGAGTTGTTCCGCACACTGACACGGATGCTCGGAATCACACACCTGCGCACTACTCCATATCACCCGCAGGCAAATGGGCAGATCGAGCGCACACATCGTCAACTGAAAGCAGCTATAATGTGCCATCAGAACTCTCGTTACACCGAAGTTCTACCCATCGTGCTCCTCGGAATCCGATCATCGCTGAAGGAAGACCTGCAAGCAACGGCTGCCGAGCTTACCTACGGCACTTCACTTCGACTGCCTGGTGAGTTTTTCATCTCTGGTGAGAGCAACAAGCCGACACCAGAATTCGTCGCCGACCTGAAGACCACGATGTCGAAGCTGAGACCCGCACCTACGAGCAACCACTCAAGAGAATCTGTCTTCGTCCAAAAGCAGCTATCTACCTGCAGCCACGTTTTCGTGAAGGTAGGAGCAATCAAACCTCCGCTCACTCAGCCGTACGATGGGCCATATCGTGTGGTTCGTCGGAAGAAAAAGCTCTTCATTGTGGACGTGAACGGCAAACACACTGCCGTTTCCATCGACCGTTTAAAAGCAGCGTTTATACAGATGGACGAACGATGCGCCGAAGCCGAAGCAACAGCACCAGAGCAGAGTACCTATAAAACACGCTCTGGACGTCGCGTGAAAATCCCTCGCCAATATTGGTAAATCTATGGGGGGAGTAGTGTGGCGTTTCCGACACATTAGCCTGTTGTACCATATCTACACAAATCATTATGAATTATTGTATAACACTCAACACTATGAACACTGTTACGTAACCACAACACATATGCATATTTCACTTGAACTCCAGAAATTGTAAATATAGTTTTAGTTTATGATAGACCACCAAACGCTATAGTTCAACTATCATCCGAAAGAACGTCTTTCATCCGATCCGAAATTGTAGGTACCATTGACCCTACACTTCTTTCCATTTACTTCCTTTCTCTTCTCTACAACTTGCGCAATTTCCCGAGAAACGAGTTGAAAAAGCCGTATGACAGATTATGCACGAATACGGATTCCCGGATAAACTGATACGATTGATCAAGGCGACGATGGATCGAGTGATGTGCGTAGTTCGAGTATCAGGGACATTCTCGAGTCCCTTCGAATCTAGCAGAGGGTTACGGCATGGTGGTGGTCTTTCGTGCTTGCTGTTCAACATTGTGTTAGAAGGTGTAATAAGGAGAGCGGGGATAAACACGAGTGGGACGATTTTCACGAAGTCCGTTCAGTTTTTTGGATTCGCTGAAGATATTGATATTAAAGCTCGTAAATTTGAGACGATAGAGGAAACGTACATCCGACTAAAGAGTGAAGCCAGGCGAATCGGATTAGTCATTAAGGTATCGAAGACAAAGCACATGATGGCAAAGGGCTCCAGGGAGGAATCACCGCGCCCGCCACCCCGAATTTATATCGACGGTGATGAAATCGAGGCGGTTGAAGAATTCGTGTACTTGGGCTCACTGGTGACCGCCGACAACGACACCAGCAGAGAAATTCAGAGGCGCATTCATTGTGGCAGGAAATTGTGCTTACTTCGGACTCCGCAGAACTCTACGATCGAATAAAGTTCGCCGTAACTCGAAGTTAACTATCTACAAAACGCTGATTAGACCGATAGTCCTCTATGGGCACGAAGCATGGACCCTACGTGTAGAGGACCAACGCGGCCTTGGAGTTTTCGAACGGAAGCTGTTGCGTACCATCTACGGCGGAGTGCAGATGGAAGACGGGACTTGGAGAAGGCAAATGAACCACGAGCTGCATCAGCTGCTGAGAGAACCAACCAACCGCGAAAATCGGGAGGCTATGGTGGGCGGGTCACGTCATCAGGATGTCGGATAGCAACCCGACTGAAATTGTTCTCGGGAGTCATCCGACCAGTACAAGAAGACGTGGAGCGCAGCGAGCTAAGTGGGTCGACCAAGTGGAGGACGATCTGCGGACCCTATGCAGAGTGCGGAACTGGAGACAAACAGCCATGGACCGAGTGGAATGGACACTGCTACTATGTACGTACAGCAGAGGCCACCCCGGCCTTAGCCTGATCGGTAAGGTAAGGTATAATCAAGGGCTGCAAAACGGTAAGTCGATAAGGAGAGCGTCCAACATAGCCTTTTTGACCGATACATCATTTTAAGGGGAGACCCTAAACCTTTGGTCAATGACATCAAGCGTTATTTTACTTTTTCTAGACTTTTTAGCGAAGTTCGTCACCTAAATCATGTTCACAGTTATTTTGTCTTAATATCTTTTGAATGAGACCTAGGGTTAAAAATGACATGTTTTTGAGGGGCTAACCCTTAACTTTTGATCAGGAGTGCATGTTTGTTGATCTTCGGCAACAAAACGTAGGTAGTGAAAAGTGCCGAATGTTTACAACAGTACTTCCCAAGCTGTGCGCCGCGGCGCCCTGGGGCGCCATAACCATTTCTCAGGTGCGCTGCAGGTTGTTGAGCTAAAACACAAAGAAGAACTCTTTATTGTCGCGATTTTTGGCCCAAGGCATATTCATGTCCTCGTCATGACAAAATACGAAAAAATACTAGTTTCCACCACTGTATTACGGTTTCATTTTTGTGCGTTTACAAATAAAGAACTGGTCCATCAATCAACATCGTCTGGATCAAATAATACATCCGAATCTCCCTTGAACAAAATAAGAGACTTTGCGTCCGCATGTGCAACAGTGCCCTACAAGATTTCTCCAAGAATAAATTTGAGGATTCCTCCAGGGATTTATTTGTGGATTCCTCTAGGAATTGTTTCGATGGTTCCTTCAGGAATTCCTTCTGGAATTTCTCCAGAAATTCTCTCGAGGTTTCCTCCAGGAATTCCTTTGAGGATTCCTTCAGAAATTCTCTCATGGATTCCTCCAGGAGCCATCCCTGAGTGTATTCCTAGGCAATTCTCTGATAAAACTTCTCAAGAAATTACCGATCCAATTCCTTAAGTAACCACTGCAGAAATTTCTTGAGTTATCCCTGAGGGAATTCTGTGAGGATGCTATGAGGTAATTTCTTAAGGATCCCCTGAAGGAACTCTTTGGGGGTTTTCTGAGGAAATTCCTTGCGGAATCCTTGAGCTAATTTCTTGAGTAAACTTTGTGCGAATGGCTTGAGGATTCTCTATGGACATTTTTTGAAGGATTCCTGGTGAAATTTATAGAGGATTCTTTGTGTAAACAAAATACTAAACAATCTATTTTTAATCTTTTTTTTGTCAAATTCTATGAATTTCCAAGCAACTTTGCTTTAAAAAGCTATAATCTAATTTTTGGGTTATGTTGGGGTATCGAAGGTTCCTTTACGATTTGTATTTGAAATTTTGAACTAAAAGTCTTAAAATCATCAAAATTCGTTGCAGTAAAATTTTTGAAAATTTCAAAAGGAGCCACGATAGCATGAAGTTTGGAAACCTCTGGTTTACAAGATTGGTCACAATTTTTACCTAAAATGGATTTAGTTTTTACCTAAATTGGTTTGAAGATTGCAAAGAAGTTTAACCCTCGAGCGATCGCGCTGTTGTATTTTGTACAACACGTTGAAAAAATCTCGCTTTTTGTACTCAGCATCAGTGTGGTGCTGACGCAGGTAGTCAACCGCGCGAGTTACGGAAGGTTAAGAATGGCGAGTAAAGCACTGTCCAGTTAGAATCCGGACGCAAGTTATTATAACTTGGGGGTAAAAATTCTATTTAGGCAGTCCCGACTCATTACCTAAATGGAGATTTGGGTGTATTCCACTTCCGACATACTCACAAAATTTGAGCTCTTCCTTCGGAAGGAAGTAGAGCTGTGAGTCTCGAGAAGAAGTAGCCTCGGGCTGAATAAAGATAATAAAAACTGTCAAAGAATATTCAGTTGAAAAGAGGCAGGAAAAATTCTAGTGGGGACGTAGAGCCAGAAAGAAGAAAAGGACGAATTCGGAAACATGGAGATGTAATATGTGTTCACCATGTTGGGAGCGTTCAGCCTTTAGAGGAATAACTCAAAAACGGATGAAAGCTTGAGAATCCGTTTTTGAGTTATTCCTCCAAAGACTGACCGCCATAACCTCTCAACATTATCATCAACAGTCGAAATTCGAACAGCGTATTCACCACTCTTGCTCGTGAGCGAAGCATCTCATAGTTACAATCTTATCAAAATTCTAATTAACGATACCTTTAAAGGTTGTTCTTAGGTAACGTCCATCACGTTTTTTCCCTTTTGCCGATGAGCATAAGGACTTGACCAAGCATTGAATGTGTTATCTTTGGCCGTGACTCGGCCCGATTTCTACCCGGTATATTGAGAATAGTCCTTCAAATTCTCCCACAAAAGTCATTCATTTCAGCATGTGTGCGGTTTTGAAAACTTCTGAAAATTCGTTAAAAAATAAGAATGAGGAAGTAAGACTCACTCATTGTAGAATTGTGGGCAGTTTTTTTTTCTCTCCACCAACGATGAAAGTAATAAAAGAAAGAGAGTGTAGGTATAATTTTGCTAAGAGTGCTCTCCTTGATTGGTGAGCTGACTACTCCTCTTGTATAAAACCGAGGGCGAGGGGAAAGTATCGTTGAAGATTTGCTTGATTCTTTACCCGAGTAAACTGTGTTCAGTTTTATGTTCACAAACTTTAAAGTTCTACGAGTTAAAGTACCTACCTACCTTCAATGTGTTTGTTTCACAGATAAATTCATTGGTGAATTGTACCAAAAATGCTCTCTGTCAGATCAGGGCCGCATAAATAAAAAGGATACGAAAAACGAATCTGACGACATTTGCCCTTCAGTGATAAAGTTGACGTGACTGGTAGTGCTTGATTAGACGAGAATTTGCGAAAATTATGTGTTGCCGTACCAGTGACATATATAAATGAGCAGAATACATCTAGGTAAGTATAAAATAATGCTAATTTGTAAGATAAGTATATCATTCAATTAATTTCGTAATTTAACAGATATAAGTTGTGACGAGTGCGGGTGGAATAACTTTTCCGGAATCCGCTATGCTTGTCTGGTATGCGAACAATACGATTTGTGTGAGATGTGCTACTGTCAGCGCTGCAGCGGACAACAGCATGTAGCTTACCACCCGATGCAGGCGATCTTCCCGAAGTATCCCCTTTTCCAAGATGATCGCGAAGTCGCCAAAGATGATCTTCGGCTTTGCTGCCCTTACTGCGGCGAGAAAGATCTGCGTGTGCACGAAATGTTCCAACACTGTCAACGGTTCCACAGCTCAGATACCATTCCGGTTCGATGTCCGATCTGCTTGATGGATGAGGATAGAAACCGGAATTTGCTGCAGACTTCATTGTTGGAACATATGCTGACACGGCACAAGGAATACGAGCATCATGCCCAGGACTGTACGATCTGCATGGAACCGATGGTAACGACGAGCAATATTGAAAAGTTGCAGTGTGGCCACCCGTTTCATTCCGGCTGCATTTCGAATTGGCTGCAGAACAATGATAATTGCCCATTGTGTAGGGCGCCTGTTCGTAACCGTGGAAAATTTATTGATGACGACGAGTTTTTACCGATGTAAAGTGTTATCCACCAGTGAAAATATAAAAACAGTGCCACCTTTTATACGAAATAGTTTTGGGTTTCAAATCTTTATTTCTAGCGATTGAATTGCGGATGAATTTTGGCTGTAGGCTTAAAATAGCGCAATTTTTACTAGTATTATAAATCATCATCCATACAAATGGTGATATAGACTTTTAAGAATCAAATGAGTACAACGACACTGCTTTTATAAAAAAATCTGGAAAGTCTCAATAGACATTTGTATGGATGATGGCTCATGGTAAAAGTTCTAAGCTATTTTATAGTTTTAGCCAGAATATCATACAAATCGAAGCGCTAGAAACAGAGATTTTGAGCACTTAACATGACTACATATTTGGTATGGATTTCGGCATTGTCTTTATACTAGTTTCCACCACTGTATGACGATTTCATTTCTGTGCTTTTACAAATAAAGAACTACTGGTCCATCAATCAACATCGTCTGGGTCAAATAATTAATACATCCGAATTCTCCCTTGAACAAAACAAGAGGCTTTGCGTCCGCATGTGCAACATGTGCCCTACACAGGAAATCCTTCAAAGATTTCTCCAGGGATTTATTTGTGGATTCATCTATGAATTGTTTCGATTGTTCCTTCAAGAATTTATTACTTCGAGAATTTCTCCAGAAAATCTTTCGAGGTTTCCTCCAGGAATTCCATTGAGGATTCCTCCAGGAATTTCTTTGAGGATTCCTTCAGAAATTCCCTCATGGATTCGTCCAGGAGCCATCCCTGAGGATTCTTTGCGAATTAGCTGAGGAAATTTCTTAAGAAATTTACGATCTAATTCTTTAAGTAACCACTGCGGAAATTTCTTGAGTTATCCCTGAGAGAATTCTGTGAGGATGCTCTGAGGTAATTTCTTGAGGTATCCCTCTCAGGTAATTCCTTAAGTAATCTGTACGGAAATTTCTTAAGGCTCAAATTAGAATCGCATATTATCCGAAACTGAAAAATCACTTTTCTCCAGAATGACAAAAAAGTGAACAAAACCATTGTGTCCGATTCTCATAATTGACTAAATAAACAATCGGACATTCTTATTTTCTTTGATTTGTTGATCATTTTGGAAAAAAGTGCTTTTTTAGTTCTGGGATATTTGCCATTCTCAATGGAGCCTTAATGAATCCCCGCGGAAAATTCTTGAGGATCCCTGCCGAAATTTCGTGAGTAATCCGTAAGGGAATTCCTTGAGCATTCTCTGAGAAAATTTCTTGAGGATCCTCTGAAGGAACTCTTTGAGGATTTTCCGAGGAAATTCCATGCGGAATCCCTGAGCAAAATTCTTGAGCAAACTTTGTGCGAATTCCTTCTCTCAAGGATTCTCTAGGGATTTTTTTAGAGATTCTTTTCTGATGTAATATCTTGAGAATTCTTTGTGTAAATGTTTCGAGTCATCCCTGAGGGAATTCCTTGAGATTTCTGTGAGGAAATTTCTCTGGGCACTGATTCGGAAATTTCCAGGGGAATATTTGGATGAATTCTCGGAAGAATCTCTGGAAGAACTCCTGCAGGAATTTCCAGAGGAATTTTTGGATAAATCCCCGGAGAAACTTCTCAAGAAGTTTCTGGAGCAATTTCTGTATGAATTCCCGAAAGGATATGTGAAAGGATTTCTTGAAGAACCCTGAGAAAAAAAAATTTGGATGATTTGCAGGATAAATTTCTTGAGGAATTCGCGGAAGAATCTCCCGATACATTCCCGGAGGAATTTCATAGTGAATTCCAAGAGGAATTTCTGGATGGATTCCTTTATAAATTTTTTGAAGAATTCACAGAGGACTTTCTATAGGATTTTGTTTAAAGAATATCCGGACTTATTTCCGGAGGAATTTCTGAAAAATTTCACGAGGAATTTCTGCAAAGTTCCGAGAGAAATTTGGAAGAATTTCGGAGGAATTCACGGAGAAATTTCGCAAGAATTTCGGAGGAATTCTCAAAGGAATTTCTTCAGAGATTCCCGGAGGAACTTCTGGAGAAATTCCTTGAGTAGTTTTTACAAGAATAAACGGTGAAATTTCTCGAGAAATTCCCGTAGGAATTTCTGGTGGAATTCCCGGAAAAAAATTGTGGAGGAATTATTGAAGGAATTTATTCTTTTTTATCTGTATTAACGAGATTCTTGACCCTAGGCTAAATAGTTCATCTCGGGACCCACACTTACATTTCTTCTGGAATCCGTCCAAAAATGGTTGTAGGATTACAGTATGACCCATAAAAAAATGCGACATTCCATTTTTTTGCAGTATTTGATGATTTTTAATGAAATAATCCCAATGAATTAAACTTTTTTGGATTAGGATACAATAAGGAGGTCATTGTCATACAGGATCTCTAAAATTTTTGCCAAAATATTCATTGGTTACGTATATGGGATACCTTATAATTGTTAACAATTTCTAAATAAAATCAAGTTTTCCTATAATTTTCATAGCAAAATGAACTAAGATAAAAACTTTTAAACACATGGAAACCATGAAGAAATATGTACTCTTTAATACGCCCATGTTTGAAAAATATTTTAAAAATAATTTCAAATGTTTAGGAAACAAAAAATAAAAAAAAGGTGCTACATATTAAAATCGTATTTAAGATAAATTAATAAAAAACTTAACACTGTTAGAACATTTTTCAAAACATTTTTTTGTCGATGAAGGCATATATACCTGCCTTTATGATAGGTACAAATACTATGTACTTAAAAACAATTTCATGCTTAAAACATAATATTTTCTAAAAATTATCATTTGTCAAATAATTAAATTTTCACAAAATGGCTTTTAATTTATAAGTTAATATTTTTTATGCAATTCAGTATCATAATTTATATTTTATATAACTCATTTTGATATCATAATAGCCAATTTTTCCGAACTGGTTCATTATGCAACTGAAATGAGTTGCATAATGAAAAATAGTTGCATAATGTTCATAATGCAACTCATTTGAGTTGCATTATGAACATTATGCAACTCAAATGGGTTGCATTATGAAAAAAAAATTGCATAAAACGTTGTATGGAACTCGTTGCAAAACTCGATTTTTTCAGCACTCTTCGTATTTATCCAACTCGGCAAGCCTCGTTGGATAAATGTACGACTCGTGCTGAAAAAATCAACTTTTTGCAACTCGTTACATAAATAACTATTTCGTGCTTGTCCGACGAACCAACCAACTCCTGAAGACCTTATCCAGCCATAAAAGTACTATTTTGAAAATAAAATTTGATTGAATGTGATTGAAAGCAATTGAAAGAAAATTATATCCTTAAAAAACGGCCTCTGGCGCGTGGACGATTTCGACATCCATATGTTCAACGTTATATTTCCGAAGGTATTTGCATGGAATCAGTCTATGTTCCTTTGCCATTATAAGATTAGTGGCTCTACTATACTATCCAATAGATACAGGCGAGGTTAATCAGTTCGAAGTAGGGGAACGATGACTTTGAAAACTGTCGCATTTTTTTATGGGTCATACTGTACATCTAGAAGAATTTCTAGATGGTTATTTCATAAAACTAGCTAAGAAGTATTTTGTAGGGTTTTTTTGGAAGATTCCTCTAGGTAATCTTGTACGATTTAGGTTGGGTATCTATAGCGAACGGAAACTAAGTAGAATCGTACAAGTTTATCTGAGTAGCTTTTGAATTTTCTTTGAGTTTCCAAGATGTTTTGCTTGAAATCCTCCAGTAGTTTCTATTGAAATTCCCTCAGAAGCTTAATCGAGAATACCTCCAAGAGTTTATTCTGAGAATCCTCCAGGAATTTCTTATTTGATTCTTGTAAGAGTTCTAGAGAGAGCCTGAACATTTTAGACACCACATCTACCCCAAGCAGAAGGAAATAGCTACTGAAAAGATTGAAGTGCCATCTTTATAATAGCTTCCTACTGTAACCTTTAATAGTTTGTAATATATCGATCGCATTCTAGGAATATCTCGTCATTAGCATTAAGTAAGCAGTACCCAAGCAGACAAGAATATCGACAACCTAATAAAATGTTTCAATGATATATCATACCGCCTTAAGTTACTTGCGAGTTATATACGTAATTTCTTACAAAACTCAATATATGTGGAGAATTAGGGTAAAATGAGCATAATAACATTCGCGCGGTCACTGCCGTCACTTCTAATGGATTCGTTATATCATAATCCTCCAAACAAACGCTTCTTAACATATGGTATGTGGGGGCAAGATGGGTCAGGGGGCAAGATGGGTCATTACCGTTTTCAATCGCACAATATTTGTTTTGAATCTTTCAATAATTTTCCCAGATGAACGACGGGGATACACAAAAAAGTGGTATATTGTTTTGAAAATTCTATACGTTCCTCGCACAGAAAAAAATAAAATATTTTTTCGTTATACTCCTTATGCTATACATTCCATATAACTACGTGTATTGTGTAGACGGGGCAAGATGGGTCACCCTAATTTTTCGGTATGTTTGCATAGTTTTTGAAAATGTTTTATTTTTCATGGAAAGGCTATTCTGTGACCTACATTATCGAAGCGATGAGAGCACTGAAAATTTGAGAACATATTTTTTAAATTTTCCTTCAAAAAATATAGGTTTTCAAAGTCCGTTTATGGCTACCCGAACAAAAATCTTCTAGTTCTGAGAATAATCTACCGATATGTATCAACACTTTCTTCATGTAATCTGTACGTCTATAAAGCTTAGATGTATAGAGAAAAACTAGAAAATATAGTATTTTTTGATGGAGAAAAATCGAGTTTTCTAATAGCTGACCCAGCTTGCCCCCGTTAAAATGAGGTGGGGCAAGATGGGTCATGTTTTGAAAATTGTTTGTCAAGAAGCAGGTTTCAAACTTTATTACCTTTTTATACTATTATATCATAGCTGACTAGTGTATCTGAGAGTCGTGGTAGAATACAGAGAAATGCGATTTATATTTAGATAGTTATAGTGATCCATTTCTTAGGTGACCCATCCTGCCCCCACTATCCATACCATATATGTTATGGAGTTTCTTGTGAGTTTTTTAGATACTTTCATACAATACTCTAATATGTGTGAGGAATGAGAGTAAAACGAGCATAATTACATTCGCGCGGTCACTGCAATCACTTCTAATGGATTCCTTCTATCATAATCCACAAAAGAAACCCTTTATAGCATACCGCTTTAAGTTTCTTGCGAGTTATGTATTTAATTTCATACAAAACTCAATATATGTGGGGAATTAGGGTAAAATGAGCATAACCAAATTCGCGCGGTCACTGCTATCACTTCTAATCGATTCCTTGTATGACAATCCTCCAAATTACCGCTTCTCAGCATACCACTCATATGTTTCTTCTGAGTTATATAGCTGATTTCATATAAAACCCAATATATGTGGGGAATTAGGGTAAAATGAGCACAATTATATTCACGCGGACACTGTCATCACTTCTAATTGATTCCTTGTATTATCATCTACTAAAGAAACCCTTCATAGCATACGACCCTTAAGTTCCTTCTGAGTTATATAGCTATTTCTTTTTGTAGAGTGACCAGGTGGTGCTGCAGGATAGCTATTAGCAAAGTCTGGATCCTTTCCCTATCTTCCCCCTACTAGGACCAATACTCACGATAGACTAGACGATGTCGTCAACTTGAGCAAAGTGTGTAGTAATTAGTCTAGTGTTGTTACAAAAATAAAAGAAATTAATTATTACAAAGGATTAACATATCACAACATATAGAACCTTACAAATACACAAACAAGAAACATCACAAATTGACGCAGCACAACATATAACATAAATGTGCCCTGTTATCCAGATGGATAACATCTTCCGATCACAGGATGACGAGGTTTCATTTATTGGTTTAGGTCCATCAGTCATCCTGGAATTGTATTTTAGTTGGCAGTATGCCTTTTAGTTCACAGCATTTGTTGCTGTGTTCATAGCTTGGTTTTGTCTAGGAAAACTAATCCTAATCGGGCATCCCGTTTCAGGGTTCGATACTTGAGCTTAACAACTTGAAGTCCGTGGCAGGGAAAGGTTTACATCTCTATCACTTGACCGCTGCCCGAAATAGCCTGAAAGTTGGCAATCAATATTGGATTGCATTTCATGGGCCTCTATTTTTCCAGAACCCTATAAATGTATATTAAAACTCGGGGAATATTTACAAGTTAAAATAAAACATATAACACAAAGAACGCACGAATATAGAATTTATAACACATTTAACAATTATTCTGTCTTATAATTGTAACAAATATTTATACCCGTAACACAATCCAACGTTTGAGCAAGAATTTTTTGTGAATCGTTCACTGATTCACGAAAAATTCAGCTCCCATATGCTTCATATCCTTCATAACAATAGTGTTAAGGCCATATACTTAACACTACGATAAAGATAAATAACTTAACCTAAACTCAAAACGAAACCAAAACGAGTTTTGCTACCCGAAAGCCACAGTGCTTTCCAGAAACGTAGCGGTGAACAGGACTAACAAGTCCCCAAAAAACACCTCAACTCAAAAAAGATTTATGTTACCCGAAAGCCAAACTGCTCTCCAGATTTTGTAACGAATAAATCTTACCTCAACTAAACTTTACTTTTATGGACGAGCTCTGGTCCACAAAAATAAAATGGCCTTAAAACTGTAGTTATAATCCATCCAACTAGCTTTCATTTGCATACACGGGGTTTTTTAGTTGGGCGCCATGTTACTAAATACAACATGGAACCCTACAAATGCAAGGGCCCCACGTTGGGCGCCATGTTACAAAAATAAAAGAAAATAAATTATTTCCAAAGGATTAACACATCACGATACGTGGAACCTTATAAATGTACAAATAAGAGACATCACAAGTTGACGCAAGACAACACAAAACATGAATGTGCCCTGTCATCCAGATGGATAACATCTTCCGATCACAGGATGACGAGGTTTCATTTATTGGTTTAGGTCCATCAGTCATCCTGGAATTGTATTTTAGTTGGCAGTATGCCTTTTAGTTCACAGCATTTGTTGCTGTATTCATAGCTTGGTTTTGTCTAGGAAAACTAATCCTAATCGGGCATCCCGTTTCAGGGTTCGATACTTGAGCTTAACAACTTGAAGTCCGTGGCAGGGAAAGGTTTACATCTCTATCACTTGAC
Source organism: Aedes albopictus (assembly GCF_035046485.1). Taxonomy (NCBI): domain Eukaryota; kingdom Metazoa; phylum Arthropoda; class Insecta; order Diptera; family Culicidae; genus Aedes; species Aedes albopictus. Next base: position 337,328,228 of record NC_085138.1, read on the forward strand.
CGCTGCCCGAAATAGCCTGAAAGTTGGCAATCAATATTGGATTGCATTTCATGGGCCTCTATTTTTCCAGAACCCTATAAATGTATATTAAAACTCGGGGAATATTTACAAGTTAAAATAAAACATATAACACAAAGAACGCACGAATATAGAATTTATAACACATTTAACAATTATTCTGTCTTATAATTGTAACAAATATTTATACCCGTAACAGTGTGCAGCAGCAAAGCCATATTCGCGCGCGGTGGCTTCAAGTGATATTTTTATTTTTTTAAATTCTTTTTAATTATTTTTTTTTCTGGGCCTCGACGAGGGAACCCAGCATTCGTCCGACTACAAGAGATGCAGTGAGTGGTGTGAAAGAATGAACATCATTCATGTGGTTCGTCGACGGGCAATTTTGATCTACTACTGGGTACTGCAATCAGTAGCAAACACAGAGAACCAGCTGAATATCCGGTGAGCTCGTTCCTTGTTGTTCTTTGGAAGACCAATTTAAGAACATCCCAACTAACAATGATAGCTGATTAACAGCTTATTCAGCCAAAATTTTTTAAAAATAAGCCTAAGAGCGGTTTATTCGTCTGTTGTACAGCAACAATGTTTGTTGCGATGTTTGGTTAGATTCAATAACAACTTAATAAAAGTGAATTCGAAAACTTGATATTGATGTGTTTCTTTTTAACTTATCTTTGATTTAATGCTATTTTTGCCAACAAAGTTCACTTTTATGAAATGTGGCGGGTAGAAATCATATTGCTTACTTTCCTTCTTATAATTCAGATTATTTTTAGCTGGGGAAATGATCGTTATGTTTCCATCACGTTTCAGAGAGCGAGCAATGGCGCTTTAGCCTTTAGACTTTCGAGCCAGGACATAAGGGACAAATACCTATGCCCCATCCTTGGCCCCATCCCAGTAAGAGGAGCTCCAACGGATTGTGGCTTCGTGGTCGTGCGACTACCCAGTCAACCAGTGATCGTATAGGATGTTGCGTAAGATGCTAAAGTGGAGGCGATATGCGTACATTTTACATGCGCCTAAACGGAGACATGCACGTATATGGCCTCCGGTTTATCATCTTGTGCAACATATTATACGATTACTGGTTGTCTGGGTAGTGTCACTAATCTACAATGCAATTGGGTCTTTAAACTAGGAATAATGTATTGATTTTATGATTTCATACGAAAGAACACCTTTTTCTGAGCCACTATGATTTTTTTCAGATTTTTAGAACTTTATTTTGATACCTAAAATCAATTGCAAAGAGATTTTCTGAAATCACTTTTTGACAGCTGGGCAACTGCTTGACAGCTCCGCTCAGTACAAAATGCGACGAGGGGTGATTCGTCAAATCGCTCCCATACAAACTTCAAACTGATTTTTAAATAGGTTCCCGGGCACCAAAATTCATGCAAATTTGGGTTTCGGCTCAGTTGGGCATGCAGATTCAGGAAATGAAATTGTCTCAACACCGCTAAAGAAGCCAATTGTGACAAAGTGACCCGTAATTGTGTGATGCGTGTGTGTAGTTTCTCGTGCAAATGATTCTTACTGTTTATAGTTTTTGTTTTGTTTTGTTATATCATTCACTAGAATTCGACAGATAGGGTACAATTAAGTAGGTAGAAAGAAGTAGGGGAAGTTAGTTTGGCATACGCTTCGCACTTGAGATAACGCCACAGCAACTGATAAAATTGCGAACAGAAAGTTAGCTTAGGTGAACATAGTATTCAGTTTCGGTTGTTCCAGTCGTTCACAAGTTGTTCTCCCTAGTTCCCTAGCTCCCTACAGTGTTCAAAATGAGTGATGAACATAGAGGTTCGTTTTGATAATTTTCAAGAAACATTGTGTATTCTACTAACTTATATTCACAGGTGTTAGCTGTGACTACTGCCTAGATCACAACTTCACTGGCATACGGTACGCTTGCCTGGTGTGCGAGAATTATGATTTATGTGAGGATTGTTTTGGAGGACGATATTCCAACTTATTGCACAAGCCATACCATCCAATGCAACAGATTCTAACAGAAGCAGAATTTTCCAAAAGGCTAGATGAAAGTGAGTCGGACGAAGTGTGCACGTTTCGCTGCCCATATTGCGGCGATGATGGCTTCACCGCTAATACTCTGACCGCGCACTGTGAATCTTATCATTATGAAGGTGGACATCCGGTTCGATGTCCAATATGCCTTGTATACCAAGAGATTGATGTATTTTTCCTTAGAAAAACGTTATACCAGCATATGCAAAAACGGCACAATGAATACTGCACTTCGACGGAAGAGGTTTCAAATTCCAGCGAAGCACAAGAATGTCCCATCTGTATAGAGCAAATGCCGTCGAATTATAATACAAGGTATCTTTCCTGCGCACATCAATTTCATTCAGGATGTATAAACGTGTGGCTTCAAAATAATTCTAGTTGTCCAGTATGTAGAATTGAAGTAGACCAATAAAAGTGAATACACATACAACATTTTCATGATTTTTGCACGCATTGTTATTCATCAGAGACGATCGGATTCTTTCTTGTATTATCATAAATGTATTATCATCATAATTATCATCATTATCAAATCATAAGATTTGCCGTAGTTCATATAATATAAGCAAAGCACATATATGTATGAAACGAGCTAACTAGTTTATCTGAAAACTATTGAAGCGCGTAATGAAAATGGTTCACTTCCGACGATCATGACATCAAAAATTTGAAAACAGGAATACATCCAAATCAAAGACCTTACATCGTTATATAGTCATTGCAAAGTGATCTGCTCATGGTACTTTTGATAACTGTGAAAGATTTAATGGAACACTAGCCTGCGAAGCAGACTATCTCAGTTTGAACGTCATGCTAGAAACAAAAAAAAAAATAAAGCCGATGTTTCTAATCTCAGCATCAAAAATAGCTTGTTTCAATCATTCCAATCGCGAATTGCCAATTCCTGGAATTGTTCATATCAGCTAAACTCGTGCATGATAACAACACAGTTAGCCATATTAAAGCCGCCAATTCGTTGAGCTAATTTCATTAAGTACACGCTACTTGAAGCGCTCAAACATCCAACAATATCTTTTATCCTAGGGGTCAATTGAAAAAATACAATGGCTAGTGATAATGATGGTTTGTTTTCATTTGATAATTATTCAAAATGTTATTCTATAAAGTTGTAAATTGTTTTACAGGTATCATCTGTAGCTACTGCACCTCTATCGACTTCGATGGAAACCGTTATGCTTGTTTAGTGTGCGAGGGTTATGATTTATGCGAAGACTGCTTCTTTGAAAAAAGTTTCACCTTAGACCACAAGCCATATCACCCAATGCAGAAAATATTGACGGAAGCAGCATTTTTCAAGAGCCTGGAAGAAAGTGAATCGGGCGAAGTGGACAAATTTTGCTGCCCGTACTGCACTGAAAAAGATTTTGCCGCCGGAAATTTAATACACCATTGTAGAAAATACCACCGGGTTGGGGGACATCCGGTACGGTGCCCGATATGCCTAGTTTACCGAAGCATTGATGTACGATTCGTCAAGAATGGATTGTACCAACACGCACGTGAACAACATGGTGAATATTGTGCTGCAGTTCCAGAACCTTCAGCTCCGTGTGCTACCGAGTTCCTTGAATGTCCAATTTGTTTTGGGCAAATGCTGGCGAAGGATGATACAAGGAGCCTTCCCTGCTTACACCAATTCCATTCGCAATGTATAGAGGATTGGCTTGAAACTAATCCCAGCTGTCCCGTTTGTCGATTGGAAATTACTTGACAGTGTTTAAAGATAATTTAGCCATAGTAAATAAATTTAGTTCTATTTATTTATTGGATACTAGCAGTCCCGGCAAACGTCGTCCTGCCTGCATACTCTGTTTTTTGACATCCGGTTCCATGAATAAATGCCCCTTAAAATGGAATTTCAGATTTTCCCGTTTTTCCTGCCTTCCCGGTCACTTTTTCTAATTATTTTTTCGTACGAACACGACGGAGCTCTGGCGAAATGCAACAGTGAAAGAATCATGCCGATCTGTTTACCCGTTCCCGAACCTATTCGTGACATACAAACACCATTCAATTTTTATATATATAGATACTAGCTGTCCCCGGCAAACTTTGTCTTGCCTACTGCGTTTTTGACGTTCCAAGTCAAAGCCCCCCGTCAACTCCCCTGTTCAAAATGTATGAAAACCCGATTTTCAAAAACTCTCAATTTTCCCATGTTTTAGGCCTCATAAACCTTCCTTGGGTGAAAACTAACAGAACAAAACTAAGACGACCCAAATCGGACCTTCCGTTCGCAAGTTATGCGCGGTCCCACGTATGCCACTACATTTTTATATATATAGATAGTGAGTTGCTGGGAAATGGATTGCATAAAGGGGATCACAAACCTGTACTTCTACACGAATCTGATAAGATTTTACCTCTTTTTCCACCCGTTTCAGATAAATATTCTGTAGTAGAAAATTGTTGTGAACATTTGTAAGGTTCTAGCATATAATTGTTTAATATCTATTCCAGTATAACCAGAACGGTAGAACAAAGATATGGTATGTATGTGAATATCAGTAATGTGATGGTTTGAACATTCAATACTGCATCAGTATTGGACTTCTAGTGTATGACTCAAAATATCGTGGAGGAAAAAAAACCAACAGACCCAGCGGCCAGCGAGTACGACATTAGGCATTTCTTCTGCATGATCGAGGATGCGATTCAGTCAATGCACTTTGGATTAGTGTAGATAGAACAAATGCCTGTCAAATTTTCAAGCATAAGTAGTCGCCATTGACGTAATAGTAGTCATTGAAAATCCGAAAGTAGTTTTTCTCGTTCAAAACTGAAAATTTCATACAAAAATGTATTCACTTGTATTGCAGGTCAATGATGGATCACAGTGAAGTTGAAATTCCATGAAAGCATCTCAGTTTTCAACGAGAAAACTGCTTTTGGCATGCCAATTGGTATCTCATTCAATTACTACATTCATAGACACCTAATCTAGGTGTGACGAAAACTTACTATGATTTTCGTTGACATCTGTTCCAATGTTTCAATATTGGAAATTTGATGCAACACATTAGTGCTATACCGTGGAGTCAACTTCAGAATCATTTTCAAATTTTTATTCTGAATCCTCTGCATCTCTCTGGTATTACAACAGCTCGACCATATGGGGATAGCCTACAACATGGCCGGTCTGAAAATTTGTATAGGGTATCGCGCTACTTGGGCGGTGGTTTTCTTCGTCTGTTATTTTCGTCTGTTTTCCACTGTAATTCGGTCAATTTTGAGCCGATTGACTTGAAATTTTGTACACGGTTAGATACTATACCTATCTCACTGCATTCCAATAATTGTGTCAATTGGTTCAAGATTGACTGAGTTATAGTGGAAAACAGACGAATATAGAAGCCACCGCCCAAGTAGCGCGATTCCCTATGTGCTTTTTTTGCACCGTATTCGACCCTCTGCAGAAATTTTTTGTCACACCACAATATGTTCCCACCAGTTTCAGCATACATTGGTTCGTTTCGCTGCTAGCAACTTTAAGCGTCGGTTACACTTTTTAGGTGGTGCTTGGAATAATCGGTTTGTTTACTTGCTTCTTTCTTTGGTGTTTGACGTGTGAACACTTGCACGGTAATCTAAAAAGCAAAGCAAGATGCAACAAATCAAAAATTTGTTTTCGCGACAAAGTTTTGATTTCCTGTTAATAAAAGTGGGTATAAACACTTAACGTATTTATTGCACTTAGTTTGAAAACTTCCTATGTGGTTTTTAAAAGTTAAGTTTATATCTAGTATTGCATCTTGCTTTGCTCTTTTGATTACCGTGCAAATGTTCAATCATTCAATATATTTGTTCACACGTCAAACACCAAAGGAAGTAGCATGTAAACAAACCGATTATTCCATGCACCACCCAAAAAGTGTAACCGACGCTAAAAAACTTTAGCAGCGAAACGAACCAATGTATGCTAAAACATGATTAATATAATTGGTAAAATTTTCCCTAAACTCCAGAAACTATCTGTAAGAAAGAATTGACGCTTTTATTCTACTACACAACAATAATTCAGCTTGCAGACACACATGAATGTACTTTTTTGAACATTTTTTATGATGTATGGTCGACTAATGCAAAGAAATGCACATGTTGTGAAGATTATTAAGGATTATTTGATATTATTTGATAACTCAAAACACTCTTATGTTTGTGTATCGCAATGATAAACTGGGAACACTGTTTCGAGTGCACAATAGCGTCTTCTCAAGCTCGTGATAAATATCGTGTTTCGTAGTGAATTACCACATTTTTTTTCGTGAGTTGTAGTGCATAATATAGTTTAGCGCTGCTAGTGAGAGAAATTAAAGTGTACAGGTGGGAAACAGTAGTGTTTTTGTGATTTTTAACCGTAAATTGTGTGATCGATACAATGGGGAAAAAATTACAATAAAGAAACGCCAAACACGTTAAGCTTAAACTGCAAGAATAGTCTTGTCGTGATAAGCTCCAAAAGCTCACATTATCTTGCATGCAATATTGTATGTAACTTGCGAATGCAGGTGTGGTGGAACTTTCATCTAATCAGTGATGCTAGTTTCATTGAAACGTGTATAACGCAATGAGAGAAAATGCTAATTATTTTCTTGTGATGCATTCTCGGAAAGGAAATTAAACGAAATCACTGGTGACATTCGGGTGAAGGTTCTGCTTTTCTATCCTATTACTTACTTGTAGAAATAAACAAGTATATAATTAATTATCAGATACATTTAAAAATTAAACAAATAAATAATAACAATAAACAACAATAACAATTGAATTGATAGGCTTATAATTTAACTACCACAAATATTTTTGTATCGGTTTCAGTAAAACAATTACGTTATACACAGCTAATTTACCCGCAAACGAATACTACAGAAGTCAGCATGAGCTTTCCTATTAACAAGAAGGGTTTCATCCACTCGGAGGAAATTGAAACGGAATGTATTGAGGAATCTATGGAGAACCAGCTGTTAAGAGACTCTGGTTCGGAGGACCAATCGTGTTCCTCTTCCATACTCGATACTTCAAAACGTGTCGATCGAATCGATAGTGAAAGTGATGACGATGTTAATGTCACTATCAAGCCTGCACTAGCAGATAAGATAGATAACAACACGTCGAAAAACGAGCTCGATTGCAAAATTAAATGGCGTAAGAACCTGACTAGTAGTGAAAGGAGCAGAATGAAGAGACTACTGAAATCTGGTCTAACCATGGAGGATGCTCGGAGGCAAGTACTCTCAAACGATGCTCCTGAGACTCCAAATGTGGGAAAACGGTCGAGAGATGGCGATCAAGGCGGCAGTGGCGAAAAACCGGATGCTAAAAGGTCGAAGGCGCATCTCTGTCCGAGGGAACGTGCTGGATTATCTAACTATGATAACCAGGCTACGTCCAGAAAGCAGAATGACCGGAGTGTAAATGAAGCTGGAAGAACTAAAGGAATTAATGAACGTCCTAGGAGTTCAAAGGCTGATTGGAACTCAGGAGGTCATTCTTTCAGGAACGTGGCAAGCCTGGTAAAAGTTTAAATAATCTTGAACAGGTTTCCTAGCAAGCAAATGTCGACAGCTCAACTCGATGCTGTACAAGATGCTCTGCTTCTAAAAATTGAAGAGCAAAAACATGCAACGGTAAAACCAAAATTTACCAAATGTAGCTACAAACAAGGGTATATGATCCTTGCTTGCAAGGATCAAGCAACTGCGTTGTGGTTGAAGGAGGTTATTCGGTTGGTTACCCCATGCGAAAATGCGGAGCTACTTGCTCTGGATGAGAAAGACATTCCTCGTCCAGAGCTGTTCCATGCATTATTTCCTTTAAGCGCTGACTTCAGTAATGAGAGACTGAAGGGCCTAATAGAAAGCTAAAATGATGGGATTAATACAGCTGGCTGGATTATATTTCACCGTTAAAACGTAAACAAACATGCAGAGTGGAAGTTATATTTGGACGAAGAATCGCTAAGGACTTTAGCGGACCGCAACTTTGTCCTTAACTTCCGCTTTGGCGAAACACAAGTAAGAAAAGCCAAAATTCAAGGCAGGAGCCAAGAGGATGGCATTTCAAACGAAATTGAGCCGATACTATACGTAGAAGATGAAACAGCACCCAGCGACTCGAAAGTAGGAACTAATGGAGCCAAAATGGAGGCCTCAGCTAGAGTTTTTCTATGGGTGAGAACGAAGGGACAACAGACGATCGTAAGTATGAAACAGTATACAACAAGTAACCCCAACTGGAAACACGTGACAAGGCTATCGCTCCGCCAAAAGGAAGACAGGAGCGGAGAACGAAAAAAAATGAAGCCAATTAAGTTCCTGCAGGTGAACCTCCATCACGCCAAGGGCTCTTCAGCCGTTTTAAGCCGGAGGTTCAAAAAGGAGGGACTGGACATGGCCCTTCTGCAAAAGCCATGGTCCAATAAAGGAAAAAATCTAGGAATTCAAACGCATACATGTAAGTTATTTTATGACGAGACTCAGAGTTCACCAAGAACTGCAATTCTCGTGAATAAAACTATGAAATGTTACCCTATTACAGAATTCATCAAACGTGACATCGTGGCGGTCGTGGCTGAGGTACCAACCACCAAGGGAAAGACGGAGGTCGTCGTGGCTTCAGCGTATTTTCCTGGTGATGTTCCTGAGGTACCTCCTCCTGAGCTGTCATCACTCATTCAATACTGCCGTGATGTCAAAAAGTCTTTCATCATCGGCTGTGATGCCAACGCTCATCACACGGTGTGGGGTAGCACCGACATCAACGGTCGAGGTGAGTGTCTATTAGAATTCCTATCTTCTAATAGTATCAGAGAAGAGGTTTTAGATTTGACTTTGCGCAACTCTGCAATTTCTGAGAAAATTCGGAATTGGCATGTCTCAGATGAAACTTCATTATCAGATCACAAACATATAGTTTTTGAGTGGGGTGGAGGCGACTTACCACCAACAGCATATAGAGACCCGAAAAAAACGAACTGGGGTCATTATGCTGAACTCTTGAATTCTGACACTTTAACTAATGATACTAGTATTAAGACAATACAACAACTTGAATCATTTTCACTAGAGGTAAGCAAGGTGATTCTAAATGCATATAACAGTAGCTGTCTCATCAGGCAATCTTCTTCTAGTAGAGACGTGCCTTGGTGGAACTCGAAATTGGAACGCCTCAGGAAAACATCTCGAAAAATGTTTAATAAGGCAAAACGTACCTTAAATTGGGCTCAATATAGGAAAGCTCTAACCGAATACAACAATGAAATAAGGAAATCAAAGAGAAGGTCTTGGATTCAAATGTGCGAGAGTATAGATAATACTCCAACTGTTGCTAGATTACAGACAACTCTTGCTAAAAACCATTCATCTGAACTTGGCAACCTTAAGCGTCAAGATGGGATGTTTAGCAAAACTAATAATGAGACACTAGACCTGATGATGGAAACTCATTTTCCAGGCTCGGATTTATGTGGGGATACTCAGAGTACTGGTGTACAAAGTTGTACTATGCAGATCACATCGGAGGCCTGTAGTACAGAGAATCATACACCAGACATAGCTGATGAAATCTTCACATTTTCGAGAGTGGTAAAAATCTGCAGCTGTGGACGGAATATTTCCAGCACTGCTTCAAAATGGAGAAGTGGTTCTGATTCCGTTCCTTTATGAAGATTTTAAGGCAAGCTTGAGATTGAACTACATTCCATCGAATTGGAGGTTGGTAAGAGTTATTTTCATACCTAAACCTGGTAAACGAGATAAAACGAATCCAAAATCTTTTAGGCCTATCAGTCTGTCATTAGTACTGCTGAAAACCATGGAAAAGGTTTTGAAGGAATACGTTAATTCAACTTACATGCAGGCATATTCATTGTCTAAATATCAGTACGCTTATCAATCTGGTAAGTCAACCGTTACAGCGCTTCATACGCTGATAAAGAAAGTCGAAATATCTCTTTCAGTGAGGGAAATTGCGCTCTGTTCTTTCTTGGACATTGAAGGAGCTTTTGACAATACGTCCTATTCTTCAATGGCTATTGCCATGAAGAAACGAAATTTCAACACTTTTATTATTGACTGGATTCATTCTATGCTTGCAAAAAGAGAAATCACTTCAGAGCTAGGTGGTTCGTCTGTAACCGTAAGAGCCTTGACGAAAGGATGTCCGCAAGGAGAAGTACTCTCTCCACTTTTGTGGTCTTTGGTTGCAGACGATCTTCTCAGGAGCTTAGAAGCTAAAAGTTTCGAAGTTGTAGGCTTTGCGGATGATATAGTCATTTTGGTAAGAGGGAAGTTTGACCACATAGTTTTAGAAAGAATGCAGCAGGCCCTAAAGCATACGCAATCTTGGTGTACAAATGAGGGTCTAAGCATCAACCCGTCAAAAATCGTAATAATACCATTCACTAAAAGTTAGTAATCAGGTAAAATACTTAGGTGTAATCCTTGATGCTAAGCTGAACTGGAATGCTCATCTTGACTACGCGATAAATAAAGCGATTAACGCGCTATGGTTATGCTCCAAGACCGTCGGGAGGAAGTGGGGCTTGAAACCAAAAATGATTATGTGGATTTACACATCTATAATACGACCAAAACTGACCTACGCTTCGTTAGTGTGGTGGCCAAAAACTAAGGAGGCTACTACAGGAGCGAAGCTAGCTAAGCTTCAAACACTTGCGTGTGTTGCTATAACATGAGCGATGCGCAGCACTCCATCCAAAGCATTAGATGCTATTCTTGACTCTATGACATTTCCCCGAATTCCATTACCCAGAATGACATTACCCCGAATGACATTACCCCGAATGACCCATTTCCCCGAGTTCCATAACCCCGAATGACCCAGTACCCCGAATGTTTTTATAATAATAATAATAATAAATTTTCTATTTGCTGAAATGAAGGAAAGCCATGCCGTTAACCCCGGAATGAATTAGCTTGGTTGATAATATTTCATTCTGCCTTTTAGAGAGCTGAATCACTCAGAGGAGAGAATATTCAAATCTTGGAACACCAAAGAACTGCCAAAAGCCAAAAGAAGGAAAATATCATTATTGAACTATTGGTTTCAGATCATATGATCGAAGAATAATAATGAATAATAAGAATAATAAACTAGGGTCTGTCCATAAACTACGTAGACTCTTAAGGGGGGACGGGGAGGGGGGGGGGGGTCTGGCCAAAGTCTACGCTCCATACAAATTTCGAAAATTTTGTATGGACAAAAGTCTACGAGGGGGGAGGGGGGGTTCCGAGATGACCAAAAATAAGTCTACGTAGTTTTTGGACAGCGACCGATTGGTCATGTCACTATTCTGTATGACAGTAAACCTTGAAGAATAGCCTATGATTAAAAGAAGGAAAAATCTCTGATAAAAGTATCACCGATTGAAACGCCAACAAATTCTTTGAAAGAATAACTAGAAAGAATAGCCTATGTTTGAAAGAAGTAAATCTGATGATCACATTAGCAGTTGGAATGCCAAAAATTACCTCAGTAGTGTGGTTAGAAAGAACAACATATGCGCAAAGAAGGAAAATCTCCAGGTCTCCAGATAGGCTTACGGATAAATCATTGGGGGTAATGGGTCATTCGGGTTAATGGAATTCGGGGAAATGTCATTCGGAGTAATGGAATTCGGGGAAATGTCCTATTCTTAATCTGCTGCCGTTACACGAATATGTGCAATTAGAAGCAGAAAGAAGTGCTCTAAGGATTAAAAGGTTTAATAATGTCCTGTCAGGTGACCTTGTTGGTCACTTGAGCATTTTGGATTACTTTAAAAGAGGGCCAGTAATGAAGACCCAAAGACAACTACGACTGTCCCTACAAGGTCCGCGAAACGTCGCGTACAAGTTGGGAAGTCGGAGGCCCAAAGGTTCGTCTAGGTTCGATAATATTCTTTACAGATGGCTCAAAAATTGGAACAAATACAGGTGCAGGGATCTCTGGGCCTGGAGTAAACACTTCAATAGCAATGGGACACTGGTCAACAGTGGTTCAAGCAGAGATCTTTGCAATACTTGAATGTGTGAATGTTTGCCTGAAAAGGAAATACAGATATGCAAATATACCTATGTATTTTTTCTGACAGTCAAGCTGCTGGTGAATGCTGGTGAATATATATCGAAGCCACACCTCTAATTTTCAAAAGCACAAATCTAAAGAACCAAATGTCGGTTTGAGCTGAAAAGTTGATCGATTAGTTACCCGCTGGTGGTAGCCAATCGATCAACTTTCCAGCTCAAACTGACATTTGGTTCTTCAGATTTGTGCTCTTGAAAATTCAAGGTGTGGCTTCGTTATATATTCACCTTAAATGCATTAGGCGCATATAAATGTACCTCAAAAATCGACTGGGTATGTATTCTCTCTTTGCGACAGCTGTGTCAATCAAACTCGGTAAACTTGTTCTTGGTTCCAGGACACTGTGGCATTGAAGGGAATGAAAAGGCAGATGATCTTGCAAAAAGGGGTTCTAATCAGAGCCGTAGCGTGGTCCCACGGCGCCCTTGGCAAGCATCCAGATTGGCGCCCCACGACAATTAGACATTATTATTTTGCTAAATTTGTTTATTCAAAGTTATGTGTACGTTTTCGAAGTTTTCAAAGAGTACGAACAGATTTTGCATTTCAAGAATCATACTTAGACCAGCACAATAGTTAAAAATGACATTTCAAATTCTTAAAATGTATTATGCATACATTTCTAAAGGAAATCTTAGTTTTTTTATTTTATTTTTAAAAATACTGAATTGAATTTCAGGGGCATTCAGAAATCCTCAAACGTTTTTACTATTTTTTGGCTATAGCTTCAACTGGTTTTACCAGAATTTCCTAATAACTTCACCACAAGTTTCTTCTGAAGTTCAATCAAAATATTTCTTAGAAAATTTTCAGAAATCATTAGACAAAAATGGATATGAAGTAATACCAGGAGAAATTCCTGAAGGATGAGTTTTTGTTGAAATCTCTGGAAGAATTTTTGCTGGATTCATTGAATGAAATTATGAAAGAGATTGCGGAGGAATTCCTGCATTTATCCGCATGAATAAATGATTAAAATTTTCAAGAAATTTAAGTAAGCATTCTAAATGGAATTTAAGGAGTATTTTTTTTGCAGGAATTCATGGAGCAATTCGTAAACAAATGCCTGATATGCTAATGCCCGTAATAGCTTGTAGAGGACCATTAGAAGAGTTAAAAAAACTTGGCAGAATATTTGAAGGAATCTCTGAAAAAGTTTCTTAAGGAATTTTTGGAGGAATTTCTGAAGAAATCTATGAATGGCATTCAGAAGAAAGCTTTGGAGAAATTTTGGATGAAGTCAATTGCAGATTTTCTAACGGAAAACCTGTAGAAATTTCTGAATTATTCCAAATTTATAATTTTATGGAGGAATTTATGAAGACATTCATGAAAAGTTTTCTAGTGAAATTCTAGCAGAAATTTATGGATCAATCCCTAGTAAGCATGATACAGTTTCATATAAGATTTTATTTCAAAAATTCCTAGAAGAATTTCTGAAATAATTCATTCTCAGAGGGACTTCTGAAGGAATCCCTGAAGTGATTTCTAATGGAATCTCTACAGAATTTTTCATAGGAATCCATGGATGAATTACTAAAGAAATCTATTGAAGGGTTATTTAGTAATCCTTATACACATTTTTTGCAGGAATCCATTGAAGGAAATTATTAAATATCCATGTAGAAATGTTGAGAGGAATCCTTTGACTGATTCCTGAATAAATCCCTAGATAACTTCCTGAAAACCTCCCTGAAGGCATTTCTAAAGGGATTCTTCGAGAATTTTTAGTAAGAATCTCCAGAAGAATTCTTTATTTGCTTTTTTTTAATATTTTTTAACATAAGATTTTGAGAGAATTTCTGGAGAAATTCTTTGAAATGTTTTTAAAGAAATTTCTTGAGAAAATTCTGAAATAGTTTTTGAAAGATTTGCTTAAAGAAGCCCAGCAAAAAATCCGAAGAAATACCTGGTGAAATTTATGAAGAAATTCCCGAAATATTTTATTTGTTTGAAGGGAATGAACAGCGTCGTCTGAATATTTTTCATTTAAAATACTTGTTAAAAACACTCTAAAATATGTCAATAAATAAGTTTCCAGTAATTTTCAGAGAAAAACTTTCACTAGAATTTTGTAAACTTATTGATTTTGCTTGCTCGTTAAAAAACAACTAAAATAACTTCCAAAGTAATAAAACAAGCTAAATTCCAGGTAACATCATGATAAATAATCTAGCGAACGAATTTTTGAGAATAACGTAATGTAAAAAACACTCGATCAATCTTAGATATTTTGAAGTCTTGGTTACATACAAGAAAACAATAGCATCATAATATTCCTTCTAGCCTTTTACCTTTTCGGCGCCCCTTAGAGGCTGGCGCCCTTGGCGGGGGCCAACCTGGCCAACCCCACGCTACGGCTCTGGTTCTAATTTACAGTTTATTGGCCCGGAACCATTCTGTGGTACACCTAACTGTGCAATAAAAATGGAACTTAAATGCTGGGAAGAACACAAGATGATGACCAATTGGATGGCTGTCAAAAAGTGTACCCAATCAAAAAGATTTATAAACCCAAATGCTTCGGGCATCGTATCGGATGTCCGTTATTCCGGTGGTATCTTCTACAATGCTGTATTAAATCACTGACGGTTGAATCCTCTTTGGCGCAGAAAGGGCAGCAAAAAATGTCCAACTCTCCCGGTTCATTTTCTTCCAGTCTCTTGGAAAATTTTTCTTCCGACAATATTTTCTGCATTGAATGATATGGCTTGTGGTTTGAGGTGAAACTATTTTCAATAAAACAATCCTCGCATAAATCATAAACCTCGCATACTAAACAAGCAGAACGATTTCGATGGAACTCGATAGCAGTGCAGTAGTTACAGATGATACCTGTGAAACAGTTTACAATATGTATTAGAGAATGAACTTTTGATTGAAAATCAAAGGAAAACTAACCATAATGATTATTACTCATTGCTTTTTCCTAATTTGAATTCAGGTTAAAAAATATTCACGGGTTTTTGTTTAACGAAAACGATTGAACGTAATGAAATCAGTTCGACGGATTGGAAACTTTATGGTGGTTACTGTAATGTTTATCTCAGGCGAATCCACCTGATATGATTCCAAAAATTTGCGATTCGAATGTTCAACCCAAGGCCCGCGTATTGTCATAAGATATTATCGATATATAGATTAGAGATCTTCTTGCATTCCATGTTTCGTCTTATTTTTCTTATTTCTAGTGTGAACTTCAAGATAAGAAATACTGCTTTGCTGCTACATAATAACACAGAGCAACAGTTTTTTTTTGTATTTTTTTGTTTCAAGAGCAAACTTATGTGTCTCTGACAGGTTTTGGGCCCGTGAATCCGAATCCGGACTCAGATTTGCTCTAGCACGTCTCAATTTTGAGCTATTCTTCAATTTATGGGACAAAATATGCGGTTTTGGGTTTTTAACAACATTTCTTTAAGCTTGGAAATATTATTTTTGGGCAATCAAAAAGTAAATTTGTCAATTAACATCTAAATTAACGACTCATGCAAAATATTTCGTTTTACCAAACCAAATTTGATAGATTCAAGTATTTTATGTTAATAAGTAAGCTTGCCTGCAACTTTTGGAGGGTATTGTGGATTTACCGGCTACTTGTATTCTACCGGTTACTTAAGTAGCCGTTACAGAGTAGCCGTTTTCATACAAAAATCAACTTGATTGTCAAAAAATGAATGTTGCTGAGTAGCTAGTGGCAACGAGGAATAGCGCATACAATAAAAATGTTTGTAATCATTTTTAAATTACTCTTATTATAAAACGGCTACTTCGGAGGCCATACTAAAGCGACCGGTTGAATACAAGTAGCCGGTAAATCCACAATAACTTGTAAGAGAAATATCATCGTTTAAAACTACCAAATTCGATTTGGTAAAACGAAATATTTTGCATGAGTCGTTAATTTGGATGTTGATTGACCAATTTACCCTTTGAGAAGCAGTCAGTAGTGTGCGGTAGTTCGGCAGCAGCAAAGTTTTGCGCGCTCGCTTTACTAGATTTTTGCGATTTTTTTTCCTCTTCCCTCTGCGGGGCACCGACGACGGGACGCCAAGCAGTCAGTAGTGTGCGGTAGTTCGGCAGCAGCAAAGTTTTGCGCGCTCGCTTTACTAGATTTTTGCGATTTTTTTTTCCTCTTCCCTCTGCGGGGCTCCGACGACGGGATGCCAAGCAGTCAGTAGGGGCCATTCATAAACCACGTAGACTTTTTGGGGGGAGGGGGGGTCTGACCAAAGTCTACGCTCCATACAAATTTCAAAATTTTTGTATGGACAAAAGTCTACGAGGGGGGAGGGGGGGTCTGAGATGGCCAAATTTTAGTCTACGTGGTTTATGAACAGCCCCGTAGTGTGCGGTAGTTCGGCAGCAGCAAAGTTTTGCGCGCTCGCTTTACTAGATTTTTGCGATTTTTTTTCCTCTTCCCTCTGCGGGGCTCCGACGACGGGACGCCAAGCAGTCAGTAGTGTGCGGTAGTTCGGCAGCAGCAAAGTTTCGCGCGCTCGCTTTTCTAGATTTTTGCGATTTTTTTTTCCTCTTCCCTCTGCGGGGCTCCGACGACGGGACGCCAAGCAGTCAGTAGTGTGCGGTAGTTCGGCAGCAGCAAAGTTTCGCGCGCTCGCTTTTCTAGATTTTTGCGATTTTTTTTTCCTCTTCCCTCTGCGGGGCTCCGACGACGGGATGCCAAGCAGTCAGTAGTGTGCGGTAGTTCGGCAGCAGCAAAGCGCGCTCGCTTTACTAGATTTTTGCGATTTTCTTTCCCCTTCTCTCTGCGGGGCTCCGACGACGGGATGCCAAGCAGTCAGTAGTGTGCGGTAGTTCGGCAGCAGCAAAGTTTCGCGCGCTCGCTTTGCTAGATTTTTGCGATTTTTTTTCCTCTTCCCTCTGCGGGGCTCCGACGACGGGATGCCAAGCAGTCAGTAGTGTGCGGTAGTTCGGCAGCAGCAAAGTTTCGCGCGCTCGCTTTGCTAGATTTTTGCGATTTTTTTCCTCTTCCCTCTGCGGGGCTCCGACGACGGGATGCCAAGCAGTCAGTAGTGTGCGGTAGTTCGGCAGCAGCAAAGTTTTGCGCGCTCGCTTTACTAGATTTTTGCGATTTTTTTTCCTCTTCCCTCTGCGGGGCTCCGACGACGGGATGCCAAGCAGTCAGTAGTGTGCGGTAGTTCGGCAGCAGCAAAGTTTCGCGCGCTTGCTTTGCTAGATTTTTGCGATTTTCTTTCCCCTTCTCTCTGCGGGGCTCCGACGACGGGATGCCAAGCAGTCAGTAGCGCCAGTCACACGGTGCATATATTGATCAATAGTTGGCCGTTTTATGGAAACATTGAATGTATAATATTGTTCAAAAATAGATTGACATCAATCATTCAACTTTTCCCCTATCTTCCGTTTGATCAACCACACAGCAATATTTCCCCTCCATAGCGCATTTTTCTTCAATTTTCTCTACAATATTTCCCCACCTTCAAAATTGTTACATCAATCCTCTCGAAGATTGTTCAAACCATGGGTCAAATTATTCCATGGATCAATTGATTGGTTCAATATTTCCCCTCCAGATCAACCTATCATTCTTTCAATGCAGCAGCGCGTGAACGAGAGCGTCATCATTGCAGAGCATTCTGCCGTGTTGCCGTATTTTTTAAATTTAAATAAATTTAAATTTAAATAAATTTCAATTAGCTAAATATATTATACAAAAAAAAACTGAATTCTGATGTAATAAATCATCGAACAAAAAAAAACAATTTATGCAGAAGTAATGTAGTAAATTTATGCAAAGTTTATGTAAAGTAATTTATGCAGAGGTAAATGTAATGAACCCAACGATTACAATGCATTAGTGATAATAAACAGTTCACAACATTTTTTGTGTAATCTTATAACTCGGTTGGTATCCCACCGAACTTAGCTAAAAATTACTGGTGCACTTGCGGTTTCTAACACCAGTTAATTAATAATTTGCACATTATGGTGGTAACATGCTTAGCTGCGTTGCCTATAAATTAGAAATACCCCCTTCTGACAAATAACACCCTTCTGTAGTAATTTTGTGTAATGTCGAAATATAAAGGTAATTCAGCAAGACGGCACTGATGGTGTTTCGAGTCCCATCCCATGGGCTGTCCAAAAACTTTTCGTAATAAAAAAATATGTAAAATGTTTGATTACATATGTAAAAATGGTAAAGCTTAGAAGAAGAATTAATGTGAATAGAAAATTCATTAACCCTCGAGCGATCGCGCTGTTGTATTTTGTACAACACGTTGGAAAAATCTCGCTTTTTGTACTCAGCATTAGCATGGTGCTGACGCAGGCAGTGAACCGCGCGAGTTACGGAAGGTTAAAAACATAAATAAAAATGTGACAGAAATGCATTGTATACATTGGGCATTGGGATCGGTAGGACTGAAAATCAACCGCACACCCACCGACGACGCATTGACACAATGAAAGGCTTTGCTTTGCTAGCTGTGCACGTATGATAAGCATGCACGGACACTTGTTTTTTTTTCTCTTTATGCATTAACTTCTCTCATACTGCCGGGAGATTTTCTCTCTGCTCGAGCCTCGGCTTGATCTATCTTTCGTGAAAGATATTGGATTGATACTTGGTTTGATCCTCGTGATTTCATCAATAATCCTTGAGAAAGAAATAATTGATGGAATGGTGGAATAAAGGAAACAAGAAAGCGCTGCCAAATAAACATTTTCAAGCACATGTTGCGCATCGTAAATTTTCATTACAGTTCACTCTCAACGACCGTGCGAATCGGACGCTTTATTGGTTTCTCCTCGTTTCGAGTACAGTGAGTGTAGCTATTGTGTCATTCCAGCTATCTATTCAAAGAGTGGACCGTACAAGTGCATTGTCGAGGAACAAAGATCGGATACTCGTTAATTGTTTAGTGGTTGGCTTTGATTTCGTTTTTGTGAGCTTCAGCTGTAGAACCTTAAGCCTTTGCAGCTAAGTAAATCCAGGTAAAAGGCTAGTGGGGGATACCTAGGTATCCTCCACGTCCGGCGGGATGGCAGGATCATCTCCTGGGACCGGGAATGAATACGTTTCCACTGAATCAAACACGTGCACAAACTGGGCAAGCTCGTCCGGCGCAATATCCCAGACGGTTGATGGAAGTTTTGCAGGAAGACGTGTTCCAGAATGGATGGATCCGCTCAACGGAGAGCTGTCCATCTTGGTTATGATGCCAGCTCAAGAAAAGGGTACATTGCCAGACAATCCGTGGTTGATACGAAAATCCATTGAATGCGCAGTCGGTTGCATCGAGGACGCCCGCCCTGAATCAAATGGATCAAGGTACATCTTGAAGGTAAGACAAGGCAAACAAGTCCACAAGCTTCTTAACCTCCGTGAGCTCTCTGATGGAACAACAGTAAAGATTGAATACCACCAAACCCTGAACATCCGGAAATGTACAGTAACAACTAAACATGGTTTAAAGATGTCTGACCAAGAATTGCTAGATGAACTTCGGCCACAACGTGTGGTGGAAGTAAAACGATTCCTTCGACGGGACCCGGAAAACAAAGACAAATTACTCCCAACGACAACCTGCCTTATTTCGGTTCAAGGAACAACATTACCCGAGTGCTTCTATTTTGGTTATGCCAAAGTTTCACCGAAACCGTATTATCCAAGCCCTCTTCAATGTGGAAACTGTCACCGATTCAGTCACACAAAGCGAAACTGCCAAGAGAAACCCAGCTGCCCGGAATGCTCACTCGAGCATGAAAATAAGCCTCCTTGTCTTGCTGACCCCCATTGCGTTAATTGCAAAGGGCCGCATAGCGCTCGAGCAAGGGTATGTCCGGTAAAAATGGCGGAAACTAAGATTGTTCGCATAAAGGTGGACGAAGACGTATCATACCCAGAGGCCCGTAAACGGTATGAAATGCGACAGAGAGAGTCGTCTGTCCAGGACAGACTCGAAACACCAAAAACATCTGAGTTGATGAAGATGCTAGAATTGAAGGACCAAGAAATTTCTAACCTCCGGCGATTACTCGAGAAACTGATCAACGAAGTAGCAGAACTGAAAAAAGAAAAATCTACGCAGTCAACACCGTACCCCCGAAAGAGCAACTCCCAGGAACCACCATCCGACATCGAGGAAGCAACCATGCTGAGTGGATCACATCACACGGAATACGAAGGAAAGCAGGATCAAAAAACATCGAAACGGCGTCAATCAAACTCAAACCCTACATCTCCAAATGGTAATCGAACGGCCCCTAAAACAAAGAAATTACTGGAAACTGGTAAGGATCCGACTAATACTGAATCACTAACACTATCTAAAGGTAAAACACTGGAATTCTCTCGGACGGACATATCACCACCTCGTGATATGGATTTTGATCAAGTTTGAACTAACTCCGCCTTAAGTCTATCTGCTCGTACATTCTTTAAACCAATATCTTCAACGCATTAACTAACACTTCGGTCAACAGCTCTTCGAATCAAACAACTAGTCATAACAACTTAACAGATAGACTAACTCCACCACCACAATCTTCGAGACTAACATCTAAAGCTCTGGCGCTTCAGTGGAACGTCAGAGGTTACCGCGCAAGAAAGGCTGAGCTTTCTTACGTAGTTAGCAAACACCAACCTTATGTTGTGTGTTTACAGGAGACGATATGCACCGCCAACTGTCCAAGTTTCTCATCAGACTACACTTTTTTGTGCCTACCACCCACTCAGCTTACTGGGTGGGGTGGCGTGGCTATAGCTGTGCTAAAAGATCTACCCTTCGTCAAAATTCCGTTACAAACGTCCTTGCAAGCTATCGCTGTAACCCTTGAAGTCCCGTCAAAAAGAACTTTTGTTTCGTTATATATTCCTCCTTCATACCAAAATGATGGATTGAAGGAAGAAATGTTCAAATTAGTACGTCAGCTTCCAAAGCCGTTCATGATCTTGGGAGACTTTAATGCTCACTCAGAAATTTGGGGTTGCCCTAATACTGATTTAAGAGGACGTATAATCGTGTCAATGATGGGCGAGTTTGATCTTGATGTTTTGAACGATGGATCTCAAACCTTTCTTAGTTTGGCAAATGCGGCACAATCTGCAGTAGATTTGACTATATCCTCTGAACGATGTTCCAACGTTTTATGGTATACTTTAGATGATCAACACGGAAGTGATCACTACCCGATTATCATAAAGACTTGCAACATGATAACGGATCAATATACATCTGCAAGATGGAAATATGAAAATGCAGATTGGAGGGAATATCAATGTAGAATAGCATCAGTTCTGGATCCTGAAATCATTTACTCGGCGGAAAAAATTACTGAAATATTTTTTAACGTTGCCCTGACATGTATTCCACGAACATCTGGTAAAGTTGGAGGGAAAAGGGTGCCTTGGTGGAACAAGGATGTTGCCGTTGCAATTAGAAAAAGGAGAAAAGCTTTGCGCCGTTTACGAAAGATGGAAAAGGATGACCCTCGTCTCCCTTCCGCTTTGCAAGAATTCAGAATTGAACGAAATAACACGCGTATCGTTATTCAGAAGGCAAAAGATGACAGTTGGAAAAATTTTGTAGAAGGACTTAAATCGGATTCGTCAGCATCTGATATCTGGCGCAAGGTTGGTGCCTTGCAAGGACGGTATAAGATTCCTAAGTTCCACATTAAATCGAATGGCATAGTTACTGATAATCCTAGCAAAATAGCTGAGATTTTGGCTGAACATTACTCAGTAGTTTCGAACGCCACTGCATCCCAATCGAGTCCCCCAATAACTGAACCTGCGTCAAGTGGC
This sequence comes from Aedes albopictus, assembly GCF_035046485.1. Lineage (NCBI taxonomy): Eukaryota > Metazoa > Arthropoda > Insecta > Diptera > Culicidae > Aedes > Aedes albopictus. Next base: position 337,350,180 of record NC_085138.1, read on the forward strand.
TCAGATGATGAAGAATCCTTAGGTGATGAAGCTGGTGTAGATACTGATGACGATGTTGACTTTACGCTTGACGAACTTAATTGGGCTTTGGCCAGATGTGTGAGTAAGGGAACTGGATCTGATGGAATAGGATATCCCCTTCTAAAAAATTTACCGCTTGAAGGAAAATGCTCCCTGTTATCAACATTTAACTCTGTGTGGAAGTCAGGTAAAATTCCTGACATTTGGAAGGAGGCAATAGTTGTGCCTATTCCCAAAGCAAATCGTAAGGAAGGAAACCCAGAAGACTATCGACCAATTTCTTTGATAAGCTGCATGGCAAAAGTTCTTGAGAGGCTTGTAAATAGAAGATTAATGTATTGTTTGGAAGAAAGACGGTGTTTACACCCTAAGCAATTTGCCTTCCGTGGAGGTTTAGGGACTGATGTATATTTTGCAGAATTGGAAGGATTAATTGATGAACCACTAAAAGAAGGGAAGCATTGTGAGTTTCTGTCAATCGATATCTCTAAAGCATATGACACGGTAGATAGAAAAGCGGTCATCGATAGATTAAAAAAGTTAAAGCTGGGAGGACGAATGTTAAGATATTTGGTTGATTTTTTGAATGGTAGAACATTCAAAGTTAAAATTGGTTCCGCCGAATCAAACACTCGCAGCACGTCGCGGGGAATTCCTCAAGGCTCTGTTATCTCCGTTTCATTATTCCTGATTGGCATGAACCCTATTTTCAAGGCTGTACCAAAAAATGTTTGGATATATGTATATGCAGACGATATCCTGTTGATTTCCTACGGAACATACAGAAAATGTTTGCGAGCTAGGATGCAAAAGGCGGCGGATTGTGTCTTGCACTGGCTGTCGTCGGTCGGATTTCAAATATCTGTGCCTAAATGCCAACTTTTACACGCGTGTTATTGTCGCCGCCACCGTGGATCTGTTCAAAATATAAAACTCCAAAATACTGTAGTTCCAGTGGTAAAAAACATGAAAGTCCTTGGACTTATCATAGATAGTAAACTGAACTTTCAAAATCATGCAAAATCTAGAAGAGAATCGACCATAGGAATCATCAATCTTCTTAAAATAATATCTGGAAGGAAACGTGGGACTCGAGAAATTCTAGTCAAACTAGTGCAAGGTTTAGTGGTACCACGTCTACTATACGGGTATTCTATAGCTGGGAGAAGCAAAGAAAAGGTTTTACCAATTATAAGTCCCATTTATAACAAAGCAATAAGAATAGCATCTGGCGCTTTTCCAACAAGCCCAATCAAAGCAATAATGTGTGAAGCAGGTCAACTGCCATTTGATTCACTTTCTAATTTGAGGGAAGCTAAAACTGCTATACGTTTGTTAGAAATGGAAAGAACTTCTTCCGATTTGCCCATCATATGCCGAACAAAACATTGGTTTTCGTTGATTGCAGACATAGATTTTCCGAAGATTACTCGTATTTGGAGGATGGGACCACCACATTGGAATCGTAAAACTTTGAATATAGATTGGTCTCTTCAACGCAATGTTAGAGCTGGCGACAATCCAAGAAAAGTAATGATGTTTTATAGAAAATTAATCAGTGAAAAATATACTGATTATTCTAAGTTTTTTACTGATGGATCAAAGGGCAAAGGACGTACGGGATATGGTGTATTTTCCGAAAATATGGAACTCTGTGGTAGAATAAATGATGAATGTTCAGTTTATTCTGCTGAAATAATGGCCGTTTGCACAGCCATTCGAAGCATTAGAAGTAAGGAAAAGACAGTAATATTTTCAGATAGTGCTAGCACCCTTAGAGCTCTGGAGACAGGATCATCAAGAAATCCATGGATTCAAGCCTGCGAATATGCTTGTCAAGGGAAAAATATTAGTTTTGTCTGGGTTCCAGGCCATGCTGGAATCTCTGGAAACGAGGTGGCAGATTCATTGGCAAACAAGGGTAGATCGTCTGATTTAGTATACGAAAAATTAACAAGACGTGATGCAAATAAATTTGTTGAAAAGAAAACATGGGAAGCTTGGCAGGATGAGTGGTCTTCGTCGAATCCTGGCACGCAATTGAATAAGATCAAAAATAATGTGAAAAAATGGACGGATAGGGCAAATCAATATGAACAGAGGATTATGACGAGAATTAGGATAGGACATACTAAACTAACGCATAGTTATTTGTTATCACCATATCAGGACGCTCCTCGATGTACAAAATGTTTTGATATACTAACGATAGAACATATATTATTAAAATGTCATACTCTGAAAAATCTCCGTAAAAAATATCAAATATCAGGTAATTTGAAAAATATCCTGAAAAATAATTCAATACAAGAAGAAAAAATTATAAATTTTGTTAAAACCTTAGATGTAGCGAAACTTTTGTAGAGATTATTTAATAAAGTCAGACGCGAATGACCAAACTGGTTAAAGCGTCTATAAACAAAAAAAAAAAAAAAAAAAATTTTCATTAGATTATTTAGGAATAATGTTTAATATTTAACATTAGTTCATCATGTTTTATATCACATCTTTAATTTCCACTAACGCATATGCGATTTTCTAGTGCCTTTAGTATAAAATGCTACAAAGCTCAGTATATTTTCGACAGCTTTGTTCTCTTCGTCATGGGGTGTTATCTAAAGTCTGATAAACTGAAAGTTGGCGTCACATTTTTGCCAATCAAACTGTTTACAACTAAGTTTCAAACTATTTGGACGACAAAAAACTCTTATGGCAAAGAGAGAAACACTGCCAATAATACTCAAAGTCACTCTCGGCATATAATTTAATCATCGTTCAGTAATCAATCTAGCTATAGATAAACCTGTTAATAACGGATAAAGCAAACATTTTCAATTATAGCCGAAACAACCAAATCAATATGGCAATAACCTCTTATCAGCCTTTGTTTTCCGAACCTCTACTGCTTTACATATTTACTATGACATTAGCAAAAATCAAAACTTGTTCGAACCTAACTATTATTTAATTATTTATTTATTTTTAACTTTAAATTTTTGTAAGAGGGAAAAGCCCCTTAGAGTGATTTCCAAATTTACATGTTGAAGTTCGAACCTAACTGTTTATACTTATTGTTTAAGCTCCATTTTGTATGAAATATTTTGGTTCACCGGTAGAAGTTCATAACTTGTGTTAGAAATTAAAAAACATTAACCTTCTCAAGACATTAGGAAAAATAGCATGATGAATTAATAAATAGATCCACTATTTACCAATCATACTTCATACATCATACTTATCCGAGAGATTGGGTTCAATAAATAAGAGTTTATGAATGCTTACAAAAAATCGAATATGGCGTGGTAAATAACCAGAATTATCAAAACATTATTTTTTTCATAATCATTAATGGAATTGAATAAGCAAGTGAAATATCGAAATTTGCACTTTTCTAATGATCAAGTCTTTATTTTATTTACAATGCAAAAACGTGACACTTTATTTTTAAAAATTTGCTTTCAAAGCATTCCATAAAATTCAATTGAGCTGGCCACCATGAACGCCGTGAACCACGCGCTGAATGTTGGTGAATTGCTATCTCTTCCTCACTGATGGAATGGTCTTCGCTCAATCTGCTGACTCTTTTACCCTGCTGGATTGATCGAATAAAACAACTCAAGGGGAAAGTTTGACGGACTTGGATGATCTTGATGGTTTGGTCAAACTGGATGATAGCGGTGGTTGGATCAATCTTTCGGAGGGGAAATTATTGAAGATATAAACACCAACCTCAATCTCGCTTTTGCAGGTTGGTCAGTATTTATATCAAGATTCAACATTATCATCCATCTTCTTCGCAATAAAAATGCAAGCAATACATTTAGCAATATTTCTATCAATTTGTGTTTCTTGATGAATTTGAAGGAAGGATTGAACCTCTTGGTTGAATCAATTTATTGATAGGTGTAAATGGCACTAGTAGTGTGCGGTAGTTCGGCAGCAGCAAAGTTTCGCGCGCTCGCTTTGCTAGATTTTTGCGATTTTTTTTTCCTCTTCCCTCTGCGGGGCTCCGACGACGGGATGCCAAGCAGTCAGTAGTGTGCGGTAGTTCGGCAGCAGCAAAGTTTTGCGCGCTCGCTTTACTAGATTTTTGCGATTTTTTTTCCCCTTCTCTCTGCGGGGCTCCGACGACGGGATGCCAAGCAGTCAGTAGTGTGCGGTAGTTCGGCAGCAGCAAAGTTTTGCGCGCTCGCTTTGCTAGATTTTTGCGATTTTTTTTCCTCTTCCCTCTGCGGGGCTCCGACGACGCACAGTGGGAAAAATTGAACCCGAAACACGACTAAATTCATTTTCTCAGCTGGGTTACGGGTTCTGCCAACGGCTGAGATCATTTTCGCTTGGAAAAAGTGTGCTGAATCGATTGGTGGGGGTCTCATTGGCCGGCGGCCTCACCCTGGCCAGCTAGAGGGCCGGAATCAACCCGAGTTCCTTACTGAAAGCAAAATCATTGTCATCCAAGAATATTTTCGCACCCTATATTTATTCGGAAGCCGCAAATCAGAAGTCAACCGCACTCCGGATAATATCAGTTGCATATTATGGTCCAATTGTGGTTCCGGAACAATTCGGGATAACCCGGAACATTAGGGTGGGGCTAATTTTTAAAAATCTCTGGGATATGATTTCCCAAATGGAAATCGATCGACTAGTCGAAATAAGTGAGCTGTACAAAAATGAGTGATTTTGGTTGATCTTTAGAGGTGGCGCAAAGGATTTAAGTGATTTTTTTCTAGAGAAAATCTTTAAAAAAACATTTCAAACTAAATTTTCAAACATAATTTTTCTAGACTAAATCGGTGAATTTAAAACCCAATTGGGCCAAATTTGTGCTCAAAATTGCGATATCTCTATTGGTTTCTGAGATATTTGAGAAAAATGTCGTATTTTGGTATTTTTTGGGTTAGATATCAGAATATGACATTTTTTTTTTCAAACATCTCAGAAACCAATATAACGCAATTTTGAACACAACTTTGGCCCTACTGGGTTCTAGAATCACCAATTTAGTCTAGAAAAATTATGATTGAAAATTAAATTTGAAACGTATTTTGAAGGTTTGCTCTAGCAAAAAAATTACTTTACCTTCTGGGATGCTTGCAGAATTCTTTTGGAATGCTTCTTGATTTTTTTATAGGATGTTTCCAGATTCGTTCCAGGAAGCTTTCAGAATCCTTCGGGTGTGCTTTCAAAATCCAACATGGATGCTTCTAGATTCCTTTATAAGCTGCTATACAGAAGACATACTCTAATAGATATTTACATTACATTCATACCCATATTGAAAGTATGGATGAAAATAGAGAGGCATTCAGCTGACAATGAATGTGGCGAAGCACGAATGAAAAAATGAGAATGTCAATTTTCATTTTGAATCTTCGAATTTTTTACTCTCTTGATAATACTAGCCAGTTTGGAGGTAAGATGTGGCCACTGATAATTCCGAGTTCCTCTGAATACCTATACTATGTATATCTAAATAATGCTGCAGCTTAATAAATACTACAGAATTCACAATTAATTCAGGTTGAACAAAACTATATTGGTGGCCACTGAACGGCAATCCGGAATGCTTCCGGAATCTCTCAGGGATGCTTCCAGAATTCTTCTAAGTTGGGTCAAGAATCCTTCTGAGTTACTTATAAAATACTTTTGAGATGCTTCCATATTCCTTATAGGATGCTTCCAGAATCCTTTTGGGTTGCTTCCAGAATGCTTCTGGGATGCTATCAGTTTTCCTTCAGGATGCTTCCCAAGTTCTTATGGGATACTTCCAGATTCCATCTGGGGTGCTTACAGATTCCTTTTGGAACATTTCCTAGATTTTCGGGAATATTACAAGAATCCTTCTGAGATGCTTCTAGAATCCATCAGGGATGCTTCCAGAATTGTTCCATGATACTTTCAGATTCCATCTCGGATGCTTCCAGAATTATTCTGAGTTGCTTTCAGAATTCTTCTAGCTTGCTCCCAGAATCTCTATTGGATGCTTCAAGATTTCTTTTGAGACACTTCCCGAGTTTTTCTTGGACGTTACCAGATTCCTTCTGAGATGCTTGCAGATTTCTTCAGATATGGTTCTAGAATCTACCTGGGATACTTACATAATCCTTCAGGGATATTTCCTGAAACAATCTGGGATGCTTCCAGATTCTTACTTGGTTGCTTTCTAATTCTTCGAGGTTGCTCGCAGAATCTTTCAGGGATGCTTTCAGATTTCTTTCGAGATGGTTCTCGAATTCTTCTAAAATGTTTCTAGAGTCCTTCCAAAATTCTTCTAGGATATTCCCAGATTTCTTCTGGCATGCTTTAATAATCCATCAAGGATGCTTCTAACATCCTTCTGGGATACTTCCAGAAAACTTCTACGATGCTTCCAGATTTTTTTTTTAAAGATGCTTCCCCAGTTCTTCAGAGTACTCTCAGATTGTGTCTGGCTTGTTTCCAAAATTTTTCTGGAATTATTTCAGATTTCTTTTGGGATGCTTCCAGATTCCTTTTAGGATAACTCCAGAATCCTTCTGGGATACTTCCAGAATCTTTCTGAGTTGCTTCCAGATATCTTCTAGGTTGCTTCTAGAATCTTTCTGGGATGCTTCCAGTTTTTTTTTAAGGATGCTTCCTGAGTTTTTCTGCGATTCCTCCAGATTCCTTCTAGGATGCTTTCCAAATTCTTCTGGGAAGCTTCCAAATTACTTTTGGAATACTTCTAGATTCCTTATTTATAGGATGTTTGCAGATTCGTTCTAAGATGCTTCCAGAAGCTTTCTGGAATGCTTCCAGAATACTTTAGGTATTCTTCCAGAATCCTTCTGCGTTGCTTTCAGAATACTTATACGTTGCTTCAAGAATCCCGGGATTCTTCCAGATTCTTCCTGGGATGCCACCAGATTTCTACTGAGATGCTTCAGAATTGTTCTTGGCTGCTTCCAAAATTTTTCTGGGTTGCTTTCAAACTCCTCATGGGAAGCTTCCAAAATCTTTCTGGGATGCTTCTAAAGTCCTTCAGGTATGCTGCCCGAATCCTACTATTACATAATATCAGGGATACTTCCAGAATCATGCTTCCAGGATTCTTCTGACTCTTTTATGAACGCTTCAAGAATTCCTCTGGATTGCTTCCAGAATCATTCTGGGATGCCTTCAGAATTGCTTGCAGATTTTGTTGCTTGCAGATTTTTTTTTGTGATACTTTCAGATTCTGGGATGCTTCCAGAGTTCTTCTGGGATGCACCCGAACTTTTCCTGGGATACTTTTAGATTCCTTCTGGGATGCTTCTAAAATTCGTCAGGGATGCTTCAAAAATCCATTAAAATGCCTTCGCGGAAAGATTATGGAAGCAACCCAGGAGAATTGGGGAAGCATCTCCAGGGTATCTACTCATACTCATAAGACAAAATGAAATTCTGTAAGTTTTCCAGGTTTTAGCAGGGTTAATTAAACTTAAGTTTTGTAGTATTTCCAATTTGTAAATCAGTTTATATTTTTTTAAATATAAATACTTGGAAGCAATGAATGTAAGAAATTGATCTTTTTTTAAATATGCAAACAAATTTTCATTAATTAGGTTAAAATTTAACGAGAGATTTGTATGAAAGCTCGTAAACAAACATAAAGAGGTTGATAAGGGAATATGATTTTCAGAATCCTTTAAAAATAATGGCTAGGAATTTCAAAAGTAGCATTTGCCATTATTTTTTCATAAAACCCTTAGAGCAAAAATATTTATACCCTCGAAAAAATCAGATAAAAGTTATTCAGAAATCCAATAAGCAGTTTTTATAAACAAAATTACTAAATTATGACTGGTATACTCGTTAAATATTCTATCATGAACTCCATCAGAATGGCTCCTAGATTTTTTCTGATACATGAATTGCAACAGGAATTTGAACTGGATTTTTTTTTAAAATGTGTATTGTATAAGAACTTCTAACACAAGGCTACTATATTCTTAAATCAATTAAAAAAATCATTATGATTTGTATCAGGAACATATTGAGGAATTGTTAATAAATTCTAATGCCGAATCTGCAGCAAATCATTCCAGATTTAGACCAGATTTTTTTTACAAAACGATCTCAAATTACATCTGTTACTCCTGCGTACCACAAATCCGTCAAATTGTTTTGAAAAAAAAAAAAATCTCCAAGATTGGCCAGACATATTTTTGGTAATGATATAATATTTTTTTCCAGTATTACTTTTAGAAGCGCTTTAAAATGCGACTGAAATGTTTTATGTAGTCAGTATTTTCCTGATCAACGCAACTCAATAATCCAATTCAGATTATTCCTGAAAATCATCCAGCGATCCAATTTTTTTCACGATTTCTCTAAGGATTTGTTAAGAAATTTATTCAGAATGGTTCCCTATAATTTCAGCCCCGTAAAAATGTATTTCAGAGATAGATTCAGGTAATTTTCAGAAACTGAAAATGTTTGATTAATTTATAACAATTGATTTCAAAATTCAAAACGGATTTCTAGTATTTGTTTAATCCGCTACGAAATGTACCCAGAAGTTCTCTAAGTATTCCAACCCAGATGGATTCTAGAAGCATCCCTGATGGATTCTGAAAGCAGCTTATAAAGGAATCTAGAAGCATTCATGTTGGATTTTGAAAGCACACCCGAAGGATTCTGAAAGCTTCCTGGAACGAATCTGGAAACATCCTATAAAAAAATCAAGAAGCATTCCAAAAGAATTCTGCAAGCATCCCAGAAGGTAAAGTAAATTTTTTGCTAGAGCAAACCTTCAAAATACGTTTCAAATTTAATTTTCAATCATAATTTTTCTAGACTAAATTGGTGATTCTAGAACCCAGTAGGGCCAAAGTTGTGTTCAAAATTGCGTTATATTGGTTTCTGAGATGTTTGAAAAAAAAAATGTCATATTCTGATATCTAACCCAAAAAATACCAAAATACGACATTTTTCTCAAATATCTCAGAAACCAATAGAGATATCGCAATTTTGAGCACAAATTTGGCCCAATTGGGTTTTAAATTCACCGATTTAGTCTAGAAAAATTATGTTTGAAAATTTAGTTTGAAATGTTTTTTTAAAGATTTTCTCTAGAAAAAAATCACTTAAATCCTTTGCGCCACCTCTAAAGATCAACCAAAATCACTCATTTTTGTTCAGCTTACTTATTTCGACTAGTCGATCGATTTCCATTTGGGAAATCATATCCCAGAGAGATTTTTAAAAATTAGCCCCACCCTAATGTTCCGGGTTATCCCGGATTGTTCCGGAACCACAATTGGACCATAATATGCAACTGATATTATCCGGAGTGCGGTTGACTTCTGATTTGCGGCTTCCGAATAAATATAGGGTGCGAAAATATTCTTGGATGACAATGATTTTGCTTTCCGTAAGGAACTCGGGTTGATTCCGGCCCTCTAGCTGGCCAGGGTGAGGCCGCCGGCCAATGAGACCCCCACCAATCGATTCAGCACACTTTTTCCAAGCGAAAATGGTCTCAGCCGTTGGCAGAACCCGTTACCCAGCTGAGAAAATGAATTTAGTCGTGTTTCGGGTTCAATTTTTCCCACTGTGCGCGCACTGTGTCGCGACGGGACGCCAAGCAGTCAGTAGTGTGCGGTAGTTCGGCAGCAGCAAAGTTTCGCGCGCTCGCTTTACTAGATTTTTGCGATTTTTTTCCCTTTTCCCTCTGCGGGGCTCCGACGACGGGACGCCAAGCAGTCAGTAGTGTGCGGTAGTTCGGCAGCAGCAAAGTTTTGCGCGCTCGCTTAACTAGATTTTTGCGATTTTTTTTCCCTCTTCCCTCTGCGGGGCTCCGACGACGGGACGCCAAGCAGTCAGTAGTGTGCGGTAGTTCGGCAGCAGCAAAGTTTTGCGCGCTCGCTTTACTAGATTTTTGCGATTTTCTTTCCCCTTCTCTCTGCGGGGCTCCGACGACGGGATGCCAAGCAGTCAGTAGTGTGCGGTAGTTCGGCAGCAGCAAAGTTTTGCGCGCTCGCTTTGCTAGATTTTTGCGAGAGTGAGTTTTTGGAGGCAAAGTGTACAGGCCGCGTTTTCATTCGGTCGTCGTCGTCGTCTATTTGACCGCTCATCTTCGTACGGGGTGATTTAGTGAGTTTTTGGTGGCAAAGTGTACAGGCCGCGTTTTCATTCGGTCGTCGTCGTCGTCGTCTATTTGACTGCTCATCTTCGTACGGGGCGATTTATGATACGATAAATGCGACAAACAACATTTTTTGCGATTTCAGTCAACAGTCATTGAAATGTTCGTCACGTCAAGTGTCGGCCCAAGTTCCAAAGCCATGTTGGTTCAAATCACTTTATTTTCTCTTTCGTTAATTTTCGCACTTCGAAAACTATCTGAATGGTTCGTCATCTTCGATGTCGGCATGTGTTTTGTTTTAGTCCAAATGAAAATAAGTGGTTTGATATTAATAGGGTTGCATGAATCACTCCACTTACCAAAGTGAACTCATATCATGCGCCCTTTCCCCTCCCCACTAACAAAAGTCCTTCCCATGACAGACGTGGAGACGCAGAGGTGATCTCGGTCTTTAGTAAGCAACGCACGTCATAATAACATTCCTTTCCTTCCTCGATGACCGTAAGGACGTGGCCGGCGCCGTTATTGACCTAATAAAGTTTGGAATTCTCGAAGATGCACATTGAGGACGGTAAGCTACTCCCAAGCTCCGTCTGTTGGTTCCTTGTGCAACTTCGATTGTTCTGGTCAATCACGGAGTAGCAACTACGAATAGTACGGTCATCTATGCTCATGCTATGCTCATGATTGACCAATTTACCCTTTGATTGCTTAAAAATAATATTTCCATGCTAAATGGCTAGCAGCAAGGCTAGCAGTAAAAATTGCATAAAATCGCATATTTTGCCCTATAAATTGAGGTATAGCTCAAAATTGTGACGTGCTGGAGCAAATTTGAGCCCGGATTTGGATTCAGCGGCCCAAAATTTGTCAGAAACACATAAATTTGCTCTTGAGACAGACCAAAACTTATTTTTTTACGCTGTGTAATTGCATACACGCTTACCTGAAACTACCCATCGAATGGGTCGTTTCTACCCGGATTTTCATGTTATTAAAAGCTGTCAAAATATGGGTACCCGTTATCGCATAAAAAGAGTAAACTTTACCATGATTATAAGTAAATGGGTCTTTGCGAAAATCTCGGTGCTCAGATTCTTCTGGTGGGTTTGTAAAGATAAGTGACATTTCAACACACGAACACTAGCGCGAGTTTGGAAAGCGCGTGGTTGGGAGTGTGATAGTTGCCTCTTCTACCGCGGGACGGCGACACATCACGGAACTACAAATCAACCCAAATTTAAGTTGTTTTGACGCAATCCCGGTCTTCCGTGGAATAACTCAAATTTGCGTTAAACAGCGAAAGTGGTGAGTGAGTAGTTCTCGTTTGAGAGCGGCAAAAAAATTAACCCAGTGGTAAGTTATTTTCACCCAACGGAGGCCTCAAATGACGCAAATTTGGGTTAATTAAAGAAAACCCAAATTTGGCTTCTTCCACGGAAGAGTAGCGGATGCGTCGGTGCTTCTCTCTTTGTTTTCGACAACATTGCGGTGGGGCGAGGGAGAAAACAACCCAACTTTGAGTTAAAACTTTAAGCAGTTTAGCCAAATTTGAGTTTTTAAAACTTATTCTTTGGGTTATAATATTTTTCCGTGCACACATGCAAAAGTGTTGCCAAAAATCGCCTAGACCCTTGCCTAGACCCCAGAGCGACCTATTTTGTAATATATTATGTTTGATACCATTGCAAATTGATTTGCTCATGGTACTCTTGATAACTGTAAAAGTGCTGATGGAACGCTAGCCTGCGAGACTATCTCAGTTTAAAAGTCACACCCGAAACAAGAAAAAAAGCCGATGTTTCTAATTCCAGTACCAAGAAAAGCTTGGTTCAATCATTCCAATCGCGATTTTTCAATTCCTGGAATTATTCGTATCAGATAAACTCGCTTATGATAACAACACAGTGAACCTTACTAAAGCCGCCAATTCGTTGAGCTGATTTCATTAAGTACACGCTGCTTCAAGCGTTCACTCAGTGTTGAAAACATCCAACAATTTCTTTTATCCTAGGCGTCAATTGAAAAAAAAAAAACAATGGCTAGTGACAATGATGGTTTGTTTTCATTTAATAATCAATCAAAACTTCATTTCATAAAGTTGTAAATTGTTTTACAGGTAATATCATCTGTAGCTACTGCAATTCTATCAACTTCGATGGAAACCGTTATGCTTGTTTAGTATGCGAGGGTTATGATTTATGCGAAGATTGCTTCTCTGAAAAAAGTTTCTTCTTAGACCACAAGCCATACCATCCAATGCAGAAAATATTATCGGAAGAAGACTTTTTCAAGAGCCTGGATGAAAGTGAATCGGGCGAAGTGGATACATTTTGCTGCCCGTACTGCACCGAAAAAGATTTTGCCGCCGGCAATTTAATACGCCATTGTAGAAAATACCACCGAATTGGGGGACATCCGGTACGGTGCCCGATATGCCTAGTTTACCGAAGCATTTGTATACGATTCGTCAAGAATGGATTGTACCAACACGCACGTGAACAACATGGTGAATATTGTGCTGCAGTTCCAGAACCTTCAGCTCCGTGTGCTACCGAGTTCCTTGAATGTCCAATTTGTATTGGGCAAATGCTGTCGAAGGATGATACAAAGAGCCTTTCCTGTTCACACCAATTCCATTCGCAATGTATAGAGCAATGGTTAGAAAATAATTCCAGCTGTCCCGTTTGTCGATGTGAAATTACTTGACAGTGTTTAAAGATAATTCAGCCATAGTAAATACATTAAGTTTTAGTTGTTTGCTGTATTTATAGTGAGTTGCTGGTGAATGCATTGCATAAAGGGGATCACAAACCTGCACTACTACACGAATCTAATAAGATTTTACCTTTTTTTCCACCTGTTTCGGATAAATATTGTGTTGTAGAAAATTGTAGTGAACATTTGCAAGGTTCTAGCATATAACTTTTGTGTGAGTTATTGAGTGATTGAGTCCTGGTCCATTGCATGCGGTTTGCCTTGTTCTCGTCAACAATTTGTTTCGTGATCATTTTGGAAAAAAGTGCTTTTTTAGTTCTGAAACATTTGCCATTCTTAATTGAACCTTAATAACGATCTGATATGAAGAATGTATGCAAATGATTTGAAATCATTGATATAACAACATTTTATTTCTAAAAAACGCTTCACTCATTTCACTTTATTTACGATTCCCAATCGTCTATCAAGCTGATATCTATATCACTCACAGCCCTTTATATGAATCAGAGAGAACGCGTAGAATATGGTGGCATGAAGGTCTCGAAGTAGTTTGTTGAACTATGAAAGGCAAAAGCCCTCCCAGCCAAGTTCTTCCCATCCAAAGAGCATTTTCATAAGATGTACACCCATAATTTGTCTGTTTTGCGGATGACATGGATATTATTGCTAGAACATTTGGAACGGTGGCAGAACTGTACAACCGCCTGAAACGTGAAGCAGGAAAGGTTGGACTGGCGGTGAATGCGGCTAAGACAAAGTACATGCTGGTAGGTGGGACTGAGCGAGACAGGACAAACCTTGGCAGCAATGTTACGATAGACGGGGATACTTTCGAGGTGGTAGAAGAATTCGTCTACCTCGGTTCCTTGCTAATAAGAATAACAATAACATGAACCGTGAAATACGAAGACGCATTATTAGTGGAAGCCGTGCCTACTACGGGCTCCAGAAGAAACTGCGATCAAAAGAGATTCACCCCCGCACCAAATGTACCATATACAGGACGCTAATAAGACCGGTGATTCTCTACGGGCACGAGACATGGACGATGCTCGAGGAGGACCTACAAGCACTCGGAGTTTTCGAGCGACGCGTGCTAAGAACGATCTTCGGCGGTGTGCAGGAGAACGGTGTGTGGCGGAGAAGAATGAAGCACGAGCTCGCTGCACTTTACGGCGAACCCAGCATCCAGAAGGTGGCCAAAGCCGGAAGGATACGGTGGGCAGGGCACGTTGCAAGAATGCCGGACAACAACCTTGGAAAGTTGGTGTTTGCTAACCATCCGGTTGGCACAACAAGGCGTGGAGCACGATGGACGGACCAGGTCGAGCGTGATCTCTTAGAAGTACTCTTTATCAAAATTTTGACTTTACCCTTCATTTTGACAACTTCATACATCACCAAAAGAAGGGGACTTTTTACTCCTTAACCTTCCATGACGCGCGCCATCAAGCAGGTGAAACTACACCGCGCTCGCGCTGTATACGACGAGCGAGGTTTTTTGGTAGTGTTGTACTTTTTACAACGGCGCGCGCGCTGAAGGGTTAAAGAGTAATAACGAATTCGCTGTGTGACCTGCGAGACTATCTCAGTTTAAAAGTCACGCCAGAAACAAGAAAAAAAGCCGGTGTTTCTAATTTCAATACCAAGAAAAGCTTGATTAATTATAATCGATCCTGGAATTAGTTGTATCAGATAAACTCGCTTATGATAACAACACAGTGAACCATACTAAAGCCGCCAATTCGTTCAGCTTATTTCATTAAGTACACGCTGCTTCAAGCGTTCACTCAGTGTTGCAAACATCCAACAATTTCTTTTATCCTAGGGGTCAATTGAAATGGCTAGTGACAATGATGGTTTGTTTTCATTTAATAATCAATCAAAACTTCATTCCATAAAGTTGTAAAATGTTTTACAGGTAATGTCATCTGTGGCTACTGCAACTCTATCAACTTCGATGGAAACCGTTATGCTTGTTTAGTGTGCGAGGGTTATGATTTATGCGAGGATTGCTTCTCTGAAAAAAGTTTCACCTTAGACCACAAGCCATACCATCCAATGCAGAAAATATTGTCGGAAGAAGACTTTTTCAAGAGCCTGGAAGAAAGTGAATCGGGCGAAGTGGATAAATTTTGCTGCCCGTACTGCACCGAAGAAAATTTTGCCGCCGGCAATTTAATACGCCATTGTAGAAAATACCACCGGGTTAGGGGACATCCGGTACGATGCCCGATATGCCTAGTTTACCGAAGCATTGGTGTACGATTCGTCAAGAACGGATTGTACCAACACGCACGTGAACAACACAGTGAATATTGCGCTGCAGTTCCAGATGCTTCAGCTCCGTGTGCTACCGAGTCCCCTGAATGTCCAATTTGTTTTGGAAACATGCTGACGAATGATGACACAAAGAGCCTTTCCTGCTCACACCAATTCCATTCGCAGTGTATAGAGCAATGGCTTGAAAATAATTCCAGCTGTCCCGTTTGTAGATGTGAAATTACTTGACAGTGTTTAAAGATAATTCAACCATAGTAAATAAGTTTAGTTTTAGTTATTTGTTGGATTTACAGTGAGTTGCTGATGAATGCATTGCATAAAGGGGATCACAAACTTGTGTCTGATAAGTTTTTAGCTCTTTTCCACCCGTTTCTGATAAATATTTCTGTAGTATAACATTGCTGTAAGCATTTGTAAGGTTCTAGCATATTAATGTTTAACAGCCTTTTCAGTGTAACCAGAACGGTTGATTGGTAGAAAGAAGAAATAAAATGTATGTAAAAATATCAGTAATGTGATGGTTTCCTAACTACTACTACGGATGATAAAAAATCAATCTAACATCAGTATTATACTTCTATTGTATTACTCGAAATATCGTGGATGAAAAGAAACCAATAATTATAATTATATACCCAACGGCTAGCGAGTACGACGTTAGTTGAAGAAATGCCTGATCGAGGATGCAATTCTGTCAACGCACTGTGGTTTACAGTAGAACACATGCCGGTCAAATCTTCAAGCTTAAGAAGCCGTCATTGACCTTATAGTCGTCATTGAAAAGTCAAAAGAAGTATATCTCGATCAAAACTGCAGAAATGGTGCAGATGATAAGGCTCGAGCCTGCGGATCAGAAAGTCCCAGGTTCAAGCTCAAATACATGATCAACTTTTTTTTTTCTTTGTAGCTGTTAGGATGATGAATCTGCCATGACTTACACGTAATCTCCCAAATAATAATTATCGGGACCTGCCAATTAAGCCTATTCCAGGACTAGCTAGATATTTAGTTTACTTGTTGACAATAAATCGTGTCGACGAGATCAGCTGGGCGAAATATTGAGCAACTGTTTGATAACGATCAATGTTACGGCAGTTCGCACCGATCCCTCATAACTACGCCAACGTCGGAGCGCCCCTCGGAAGATTGTCACAGTGACAACTGAAGTTGTCATCGATGACATATGAGAATGGAAGAGAAACAATATGAAGAGGGAAGAATGATCTATGCATGGTAGTGAAGTGGACCGCATTTGTGAATTTGGCGAAGTTTAATAATTATTTTTCACGTAATTTTGCTTATTTCAAATATTGAAAATCGTAAGTTTAATAAGAATTAATCGGAATTAATTGAATTTAATGAAACTTATCCTAATGTTATTGCTTAGGTGGCAAACCGCCAAATCGTATTCTATACATATATCCTATCACTGGAAGATTGATTCTGAGTTGAGGTTAAAAAACCGTGAGTTGCTGAATTGGAACTAAAATCATGAATTATAGTTAATAGATGCATTATGAACTTTTTGTAGCTCACTAATCGGACTCAGCTAGGATATTTATGATAACTTGTTGGGATTTGAAAGGGATCAAGAGATACCGATGTAAGTAGTTGCGTAAGAAACAATATCAAGATTCTAATAAATTTCAATAGCTTTTAGCTCTACACCCACAAATCAAGGTGTTTGCTCAAAGGACTTCTCAAGCCCTACCTCCCAACAATCAATTTAGCTAAAACAATTCAATACGATGGTGGAACTGCTTCTGGATGCAACATTTTTCATTTTTCTGGATGCAACTGTGGGTGGAGCTTACTTGTATCTATCTTCCCACAAATCAACACAACTACACGATGAAGACAAACTTCATTCTTACTATGCACTCTGCGGTTTCGAAACAAGGCTATGATGCCAAATTGCAATGAGATGCAGTGCGTAGTTTCATTAACATATAGCTGGATCGAAACGCAAAAATCCTATTCCCGGACTCGAACCTTGAATCTTCGAATCGACAATCTCATGCTCAACCATCTGCACCAATTTGAACTGATGCAGATGAGACAAAGAAGTGTAATGACGTTTTAATCATGGGTAACTTTGTTTTATTTTGTGCTGGCAACTCTGTACTATTTGTAGTAGGGAATCGCGCCACTTGTCTGTTGTCTACTATAACTCAGCCAAATTTTAACCAATTGACACAACTTTTGGAATGTGGTGAGATAGGTATAGTATCTACTCGTGTACAACATTTCAAGTCAATTGGTTCAAAATTGACTGAGTTATAGTGGAAAACAGACGAATATAGAAGCCACCGCCCAAAAGTGGCGCGATACCCTATCAACGTGGCAAACTTTTGATAATTAGTCAATGAAAACGAATTCCTACACTAAAATGATGTATGGACGAAATGTTTGTAACACATAGGAGCAATAGCTTAATCAATTAGTCACGTAAAACAATGTAAAATTACATGACTTTTACATGAAAAATCGTGAAAATATTGTATTTTTTCGTGGTTTTTAACGAAAATTGTTGAATAACTTTGAAATACGCAATTTAAACACCGTAGTGTCTTCGGCAAAGTTGTAGAGTATTGTTCTAACTATATTTTAACGATATTTTCGGTACCTTTTCGGTGCAATTTTCTAGATATTGAAGTACATTTTCGTGAAAACACAAAATCGATTTGATACACCTCTAAACTTTTATCAATTTGGCTCATTTTTGGATTGAAGCCTTGTTTTTGCATGTGGATTGATAATTTGATGTGACACGGGTAGGTCAAAAAAAGTGAACAGGTCTAATGTGTATCTTTGAAACAACTATGAAAGCCTTCACTGCAGTTGAGGAGGCAGACACGTTGCAGATATCTACAATGTTTAATTAGGTCTTCTGTCTAATCTGGTTGCCGCCGCATGCCGAGGAGAAATGCCTTTCTATGTACCCACTTACAACGATGACAAAGGCTGCTTTCGGCCTGATAAGAGGGATGATAAATGAGCTTTTCCTACCGCAGCCTGGTGGGCAGACTGCAACATGTTTGCTCTAGTTCAGGGACTGTTTTGCTCATCGTTATTTCATCCAGTCCGTGCACTGATGCTCCGTTTTCATTCCAGCTTGAGAAACCTTCTTTATGAATCATGCAGAACAATTTTAGGGCATCTCAACACAGATATCAGAAGGCCGGCTCTAGAGGCACGTTCTCCTCCATTTGGGAGAATTGTGCCATCGCGTTAAAATTAGCTTATTTCGCAATCTGTTTGAGGGATAAAGAGATCAGTGTTACAGGTGATTAACATTTAAAACCAGGCTTGGGGGCCTCTTTAGCCACGGCTGTAAAAGCGTGGGTATTCAACATGACCACGCTGAGGGTGACGGGTTCGATTCCCGGTCGGTGCAGAAAATTTGACTTCCTTAGCCATAGAGTATCTTCATAGTAACTGTGGTAGTTTAGCACATCAATAAGTAGGCCGAGCTTTTAAAATTATTATTATTTGTCAAGACGTCAACTGGATAAGTACCACATTGGCGACGAACGAACCCCGTTTGCTATTTGAACCTTCAAAAAAAAAACGATTATCGGAGTGATTGGCAAGACATCTCAGCGGTTTTGGGGATCCAGATAATGAAAAACAATCAAGATCCGTTGTCCGTTGAAGGACGTGCAAGTGCTGCAAGTGAAGCTGACCATCAAGAAGGAAATCTTCTGCTGTGCCGAAAATATGGAACATCCTGCGAGAAAAAAAAAAATCAAGCCAAACAAGTTGTTGCCTAGGCAACGAATTTCGGTTCCCTGAATCGAAAACAAAAAAACAAGTTCCTTTGTAAGGGACTGCCTCAGGAACGGATTAAATCCGTTGTGTTAGGCGAAACAATTTTCAAGTTCACCTTAAAGGTAAACTGCCTCAGGAGCGGATTCAATCCGTTGAGCCAGGCGAAAAATATTGAACTTCAACTCAAAAGTGAACTGCCTCAGGCAAGGATGGGAACACTCACTTGCAAAGAGTTACACTCACTTGCAGTTTTCTCAGCTCAGAAGCGTGCAATCGAAAAACGATGTATGGACGACTTTTGCCTCGTGGTTTTGTCTAAAAGTTTGCTGAATAGAGTGGGGGTCGCACACGCATACATAAGTCGTGAGGGAGCTGCGAAGGCAACTCTCCACGAGGTGAATGTAAATTACACTCACCTCGTGGAGAGTCGCTTTAACAGCTCTTTCACGACTTAAGGATTCGTGTGCGACCCTTACTCTATTTGGCAAAGTTTTAGACAAAACCACAAGGCAAAAGTCGTCCATACATCGTTTTTTGATTGCACGCTTCTGAGCTGAGAAAATAGCAAGTGAGTGTAACTCTCTGCTAGTGAGTGTTCCTATCCCTGGCCTCAGGAACGGATTCAACCCGTTGAGTTAGGCGACATCATTACCAAGTTCAGCCCTAGAGGTGAACTGCCTCAGGAATGGCTTCTGTCCGTTGAGTCAGGCGACAAAATTACAAAGTTTGCCTCTAAGGTAGACTGCCTCAGGAACGGAGATTTCCGTTGAGTAAGGCGAATCTCGAGACGAGATAGATCTGCTACGTTTTGCTTTTCGAAAATATGTTCATTCCTAAATTCGAACGGTTGCCACATTGGAGTAAATCATATCAAAACCTGATCATAAGTGGAAAAACTCAAAATTAAGTAATTGGTTTTTCCGTTGTAGTTTTGCCAAGTGTAGTTATCGTGTAATCGTTTGACAGCTAAGCAGTGTCCAAACGTTTTGTTTACGCTTATCAGAAGAGGTTTAGTAAAGCTGAATTTTAGCCGTCTTCTTTGATATAACTCACAGCGCGTGCTAGTTTTGACCGTACAAAGTGAATTAAATTGATAGTCAATCAATTCAACGATGCAGTTTGTTAAAGAAGGTTAATGTTGTTATTCTGTTAATTTGAAACCCGAACAAATTGACGTTAAGTTTACATACAATATATGAAAATATAGAAAAAAAAATTGATGGAATCCTTTACCGTACATTCAAAATGAAATAAGTTGATTTTCCAACTGTTTCCGGGAAATCTGCTTTTAGTGTATGATAAAACTATTGTTCCTCTTTCAAATGCAGAAAAAAAAACCTTCCGGATGTTTCCGATTTCGAAAGTTGCAACACTTTGAAAAAATCGTGATAATTATATAATTATATGATATTATTTGCCTAAAACACTATTTGGCCCTCTGAACGTATTTTTGCTGAAAACTAGAATTAAACAGCTTTCAAGCAAAAAAAAAAAGAAGTTTAAAATCGGTCAACTGGTTCAAAAGCTATGATTTTTTGAAAAAAAAAATTGGTTTCGAAAAATCTTGATTTTTACAATCATAAAATTGGTCACCCTAATGACGAAATAAAAAAATACGGGTCTAATTATTTTCGATAAACAACAAAACCACGATATTCAGAAACACACTATATCGATTTTCTATGGAATGGTTGTATTATTAAAACAAAAAAAAATCTTGTTGAAGTCGTTTAGATTGGTTGTTTCTCGCTGCTAGGTGAATTTATTGTTATAAAATTCATCGAAAACTACGTTTCATTACTAATTTGGGTTGAATTTGGGTTGCGAAAATACGTTAAAATAATTTTGATCAGTTTTGATGTACTAGGTGCTCCACTGTGGGTTGTAGCGTTGTAGTCTACGCACCCATCTCTCGATGCTACTGAGAGAAAGTGACATCGGCTTAAAGATTGTGGCTAACGGATGATAGTCGGTTTCGAATTCAAAGTCTCACCCATGTAAGTTTGAAGTTTTCAACGCTCCAAACTATCGAATATCCGTGCGATTCTATTAGTGACTGCGTTGCTGTCTTGGAAGGATATTTCTAAAAAAACTTGCTAAAACGCAAATACATCAAAAGTTAAGGCTTCACGTTTCTAATTAACGCCAAACTTATAATGCTGTTGTTAAAGAAAAGGAGATGTGGTAGTTTAGCACATCAATAAGTAGGCCGAGCTTTTGGAATTATTATTATTGAGTTGTCCAAAAAATGTCTAACGAAACCTAATGCAAGCCTATCCATATACGCGAGAACAAAAGATGTTTACAAAGTTCTTACAGATAGATTAACACGGGAAATCTGAACACAAACCACTACCACATAGGAATTTGGATTGGTCAATTAGTCAAGACGTCAACTGGATAAGTACCACAGTAACCACACGACGAAATATGCATGCAAAATATAGACACTATAGATTCCATAGACTCGCGGAGACATGGTTGAGTAATACGATTTTAGTGTGTTTTACCGTGAATTTAGAGTGTACCGAGCATATATGACGTCACGTAATCCATTATCGCTATTGAAATCGTGACGTCATGCTCGTTTAACTACACGAACTGACAGTTCGTTTGGCTACAGTTGTCTTCGCTTCCGCGAGTCTATGGAATCTATAGTGTCTATAATGCAAAATGGTCATTAAAAGAGAAAGCTCTCAGTTAATAACTGTAGAAGTACTTATAGAACACTTAGCTGATAAGCAGGCTTTGTCTTAGTTGGGACGTTACATCAAGGGGAACAAGAAGCAAGCTTGGATCTACCTCTAATTCTTAATCTTCAATTTTTAGATAAGATCATTATCAAAGACCACAATCGAGCTGATTGCACGCCTCTTTGTGGGCACCTCTTATACTGCTTTAACTCTAATCGAAGAGCTGCCAAGGGTTGATGATTTTTATCTTTCGGTAACATTTTCTTAATCCACTCAACTATGCATCTGTCAAAATCGCACTGTGTCATAGCAGTCTTCATTGAAATGTAACACGCGTTATCGAATACGTGTTATCAATGGAACGCAGCAAGTGTAATCTAGACATCCTCTACATATAGATGAGCGGAAGTTGCATATGTCGATTCGGCAACACTGTTTGTTTGGTTTACAACAGCTTCCAACACTTGCCACAAAGCTAGATGTGCGTGACTTTGTTCCTTGCTTGAGGAAACCCAGCAAGAATTACCGGTTTCGAGGAATATCTAGAAAAAATCTCCGTAGGATTTTCTGGAAGAATCGCCAAAGGAACTTCTGGAAGTATTCTAGTCTTGAATAATCTAACCAGGAATTCCTGAAATTGAAATTACTAGTGGACTCCCTAGTGGAATTCCGAGAAGTATCATTAGCAAGAATTTCTAGAGTAGTATTTCTCATACTGGAAAAACTTGTAATTAGAAGGCACGAAATGTTGCTAATTGACAAATTGAGAGATGAAATTTGTATAAAAAAGTGGCGTTCTGATGGGATTCGAACCCACGACTCCGTATTCGCTAGACCGGCGCTTTAACCAACTAAGCCACAGAACAGGTAATGGTTCTGCGGAATAGAAAGCCAAACTGACTCCGAAGCCGCACCGTGAACACTCCTATTTCACAAACTCATCTCTCTTTTCGGCTTGGATGCCAATCCACAACACACTCCTGTTTGTGCCCATTAACGACAAGTGCGAGCGAATTATTTATATGAAGCCGAGACTTACTCTCGCACTCCGCATACCTAGCCACCAGCACGGAAAGATCGATGTACACAGAGCAAGGAGTAACTTTCACGCAGCGATCGAAAAGACAAAAGATTTTATGCAAACTTGTGTGAAAATTCACACAAATTTGTGTAACAACGGATCAGCACATTTGTTGTGCTAATCCAGTCGTACGCAAATATGAGTGAAAAATCCTTTGTCTTTTCGCAAGTTACTCATTCGCTGTGTACTTTCGTATTAGGGTGAGGCAGTTTGTTTTGCTGGTGTCTAATTAGTATGCGTCGAGAGCTCGGCACGGTCGGACGCTCGGACGACCGAACTGCGCCATGTGACGCAAGCAAGAGTACAATGATACATATTGCCCATTTTACTGGCATATTACCAGGTTTGCTGGTATGTCTGAAACATACTGGAAAAACTTGTAATTAGAAGGCACGAAATGTTGCTAATTGACAAATTGAGAGATGAAATTTGTGAAAAAAAACTCGCGTTCTGGTGGGATTCGAACCCACGACTCCGTATTCGCTAGACCAACGCTTTAACTAACTAAGTCACAGAACAGGTAATGGTTCTGCGGAATAGAAAGCCAAACTGACTCCGAGCTCTCGACGCATACTAATTAGACACCAGCAAAACAAACTGCCTGGTGGCTAGGTATGCGGAGTGCGAGAGTAAGTCTCGGCTTCATATAAATAACTCGCTCGCACTTGTCGTTAGTGGGCACACACAGGAGTGTGTTGTGGATTGGCATCTAAGCCGAAAAGAGAGATGAGTTTGTGAAATAGGAGTGTTCACGGTGCGGCTTCGGAGTCAGTTTGGCTTTCTATTCCGCAGAACCATTACCTGTTCTGTGGCTTAGTTGGTTAAAGCGCCGGTCTAGCGAATACGGAGTCGTGGGTTCGAATCCCACCAGAACGCGATTTTTTTCACAAATTTCATCTCTCAATTTGTCAATTAGCAACATTTCGTGCCTTCTAATTACAAGTTTTTCCAGTATGTTTCAGACATACCAGCAAACCTGGTAATATGCCAGTAAAATGGGCAATATGTATCATTGCAGTATTTCTCAGAATTAACCCTTCAGCGCGCGCGCTGTTGTAAAAAGTACAACACTACCAAAAAACCTCGCTTTTCGTATACAGCGCGAGCGCGGTGCAGTTTCGGTTGCTTGATGGCGTGCGTCCTGGAGGGTTAATAGAGGTACTCCTTGAGGAATTCTTGGAGAACCCTGAACGAATGCCAGGAGTAAATATTTCTGATAACACAAAAACAGTTCTGAATGATGTACGGTATTTATTGAAAATAGGTACGAAATTTTAGGTGTCGCTTGACGGTATCTAGGTACATATTTACTTTCGAAAATTAGATCTCGGAACTAGTCCTGGAACCACCGGAACCGGTTTCCGGGAAATCCGTAAATCAGGCCCAAAGTGGCCAGAAGTATTTCAGACAATGTAAAACTAGCACAGGAAAATCGCGATGTATGAAGTGAAGTATGACAGTGTATTGAAATATTTTCAAAACTTGGCCTCGGGACTGGATTCTGGAAAACTGGTAAACCGATTCAAAAATGGCCAAGTGTCATCGTGATAGTATGCTATAACTTTCCAAATCATGGCTGGAAGAAATCAAGAAAAGGGGTTCAAAATTCCAGTACTTGAGACATTCTTCTGTCTTCAAACTTTGTAGATTTCTGTAACCATTCTTGGCAGGAGATCCTACAGAATTAAAATTTAATGGACACCTTCGGGTGTACTACAAGGCTCTCATTTGAGAACTCTTCTCCGCTGCTCTCCTTGCAAACGGCGAAAGAACATTTCTCGCGTTTAGTATCATACGGGCGTATCTACAACGATCGATTTCTCGAACTTGGCGAAACGTCTGGCTGATGAGTTTGGGAGTCATAGCTCTTTTCTCGGCTCCTATGTAACAACTAACTGAATAAAATCTTGAGAAGGCGCTTTTTCAGCCTTTTCACATGTGTTAAACAATAGTTATACAGGTCATGCATACCGTGACGCAATACATGTGGAACTTTTTTTTTAAATTGAATGATAATTAAAGTACCTGCAGCTACTTGGAATCGACCCCCGATCTCCGCATCCACTAGTGTCCTCGCTGCCACGCTGCTATATCTAAATAGCATAGAAAATAGCCCGTTTTGTTTTACTCCAGATAAGGCTTTATAATTGTGCCACAAGAAACCTTACACAACTTCATCTAGCTGTAAACGCTTGTGAAACGTCAAATGCCATAATGTTTACATCGAACAAGCTGTGTGATTGCACCAACAGGTTCTTCGTCACAGCTTCTAGCTGAAAGATTGTTCTTTAAACAGCTACGAAGCGCTGCTATTTGGTGTATTTTGCAACATTTCAAAACGTACTGTATAAAAGCAGCTGTTTTATTGGTTGGTTAAGGCTATGGATCGCCAATCCGGAGACGGCGCGTTCGATTCCCGTTCCGGTCGGGAAAAATTTCTCGACTCCCTGGGCATAATGTATCATTGTACTTGCCTCACAAAATACAAATTCATGCAATGGCAGGCAAAGAAATCACTTCAATTAAACACTGTGGAAGTGCTCAAGGAACACTAAGTTGAAGCGAGGCAGGCCAAGTCCCAGTGGGGACGTAGAGCCATAAAGAAGAAGGTCTTCCGGAGTTGCATCGAAGTGCAATAAAAGCAACCCAAATAATTTCACAACACAGAGATGGATAGCTGTAATGTATTTGTGTAGTAGCAAGGTATCCTGCTTAAAGTTTGTTTTGACATTAATGTTTACATCCGACAAGCTGTGTTGGTATACAAACAGTTTCTTTATTACAAAATCTAGCTGTAATGATATCGCATAATGGCCTTCAAAGCGCTGCTGGTTTGTGGATTTGTCAATATAATGAATCTTACTGTATAGTAGCAGCTGTTTTGTTAGTGGGGACTCCTATTCGATTTGTTCAAGTATTCACATCTTCCGGGAAATATCCCGGAGTTGGAATAGAGTGCAGTGAAGGAAATGAAGGCAGTCCCAGTTACAAGTGATTGATATCAAAGAACCGAGTTTGGTTGCTGTACGGTGCATGTTTAGCAGCCGTGTATTAGCTTATGGTTTATATTTGACTAGCTGCCCCATTATTCAGCGTTGACTGCTTCAATCCGATTGTTACACAACAGAGAGCAAATGACTGAAGCTTATAGCGCTGAAAATGTTAGTTGGGCAATACCCAAGTAACATTACTAGCTGAATAACAGTTTCTTAAGCTAAAGTTTGCATAAGAGTTGTTTGTTCCACTCTTGTACAGCAAAAATGTTTGTTGGGTAGGTACTTGTTTTAAAAATATAAAACATGTAATATTTGCTTTAACAAGAAAATTGTTAAGAAAGATCGAAAATTTTGATCAATGGTTCCCCGGATCACGGTACTTATACATTTCTCCCTTCAGAATTCCACCGGATATCTTTTTGGCATTTTTTTTTATAAATTTCTTCACTGATTCCTCCAAGAATTCACAGAAATCCCTTCTTTCTCGTAAATATGCAACTATGACATCAGGATTTTTTCTGAAATCTTTCCTAATGATTCATTTAATGATACCAGAAGTATACCTTCATGGATCCTTTTAAATATTTCTCTAAATATCCAATGAACTTTTGAGTAATTCCGCACAGATTTCTTCAAGAATTGCTATTAAAATTCCTTTATGAACTCCTCTGAGAGTTCCCTCAGAAAAAAATTCAAAAAATCCTTCAGGCATTACTCTATACATTCTTCAGGAATATCCTCATTTATAGATGAGCTAGCAATATTGTCAGATTCTCCGGAAACAAAACGCTGCGCGATCAGTGGTGTGCCAAATTTCAAATTTCATGCGGCCTTGCTACATATGAATAACGCGTCACGCTTGAGGAAACGCCGCAATATTATTCTCCCATAAGAATCAAGTAAAAGGAAGCAAAACCCATGGCACGCCGTTTGCTCAAGCAATAAGCCGCGGGAACTTTTGTGCAAATACCGCAATACGAAGAACCATTTCAGCTTATGAATATAATCCTTCATCACTTCAAATGCTGCGATGGCCTCACAGAAAAAAACGACAAATTCCTGTTCCAGGTTGGAGGCGTCGCAGGTTCGAATCCCTGGGTTTTTTTATGTACCATTAGGAGGAGTTTTATTTTTGATGTACAAAAGCTAAATAAATGCTTATAGAAGGGGTTTCTGATGAACTTGAAAAGGAGCTTCTGGCGTTTAGATAAGTTCCTCTACAGTTTGCTCCAGGGTTTTCTTCTGGAGGTTCCACCTGGAACTACATATCGATAAAACGATTGAAAGTCAAAACATCATAAAATGTAAAAGAAACCGAGAATCCAGAGTATCGCAAGTGTAAAGCTAGATACCTAGTGCTAATAAAGTGTAAATTGTCATGGTAAAGAAACGACTAGAGCGTGAGATGAATCATAGATGAACGTTTGATGGCGATAAGTGGTGTTCCTTCTTTGTAAGTGCTATCATAAATTCGCCTAATGAATGTTTTACTCAGTGCTGAAAAATTCATTTCGTCATATCTAAATTCAATCACCTACAGCTCATTTTAGAAGCTGAACCTGAGAATATGATATGTGAAAAACTTGTGCGGCTAGTCCAGTTCCGTAAAACGGGGCGAATAGAAACACCTTCCAGCATACTTAGGCAAGTATATCTGGAACCGTGCGTAATAAAGTCAGTTGCAAGGGTCTTAACTTTGGGTCCCTCCTCCCTCTTTAATTGCTGTAATTAGGATTCAAAACTAATTTTGATTTCGTTAATTCATTTGAAAAAAGGTTGCTTGTTTCTATTCGCCCCGCAATGGGGCGAATAGAAACAGCTTTAAACAATTTTCGATATTTTTTTCCAATTTCAAGACAGAAATAACTTTTAATTCAATTAAAACTCTAACACTAGATTATAATAATTCACCTAGTGAAGAAAAAATGTCGAATGTCGAAAAATACTTTAGTTTGTTAATACATACCAAATCGATGAAACGCAATTTAAATGGCGGAAGTTTTTTTGCCTCCAAATCAATACTTTGCTTTTAAAAATTTTCACAAAAAAAATTAACGGAATTATCATCTTAAAAAAGGTTTATTGAAACACTAGTAGCATCCAACTAGCTAATAAAATTAAGTTTTGATGAATTTTAAAACATAATTGTCATCTTTTTTACAATAAGTTATTTGTTTCTATTCGCCCCATTGTTTCTATTCACCCCGTTTTACGGTTCTGCAAGAAAGTCACAGAAAAAACGATATTTTTTGAATATTTAAGGTAAATGTCACGGCCTACCTTCGAAAAATGCAAATGATATTCACGGTGAATATCATTTGGCATTTTTCAAAGGTGGGCCGTGACATTGACCTTAAATATTCAAAAAATAGTGATTTTTCCGTGACTTTCTTGCAGAACTGGTCTAGCCGCACAAGTTTTTCATATACCATATTCTCAGGTTCAGCTTCTAAAATGAGCTGTAGGTGATTGAATTTAGATAGGACGAAATGAAATTTTCAGCACTGGTTTTACTAATCACTCACTAGAAGTATAAGGATAAGATATTTTCGATTGTTGTTCTCTTTTGTAATGCTCGTGATTGATACAAACATCTCGTAACACGCACTATGTAGTAGTTTTAGCCGTTTGAGGTTGTAACTGCTGAACAGGCCAGGCTACACCGAGAAAAATTTCTACTCAATGACTGAGTTGGCCTTACTCATAAATCGAAAAATCCTTTGTTTTCTTACTCAGTTTCGGCTAAAAGTGGGACAACCCATTGGCAATGGGTTGTCCCACTTTTGACGGAAACTGAGTAAGAAAACAAAGGATTTTTCGATTTCTGAGTAAGACCAACTCAGCCACTGAGTAGAAATTTTTCCCTGTGTAGAACACTCAATAAATAAAAAGCAATTGACGTATAGGTTGGTTTTTGAACCTCTGTACAATAAATATAACAACGTGCACCAGTGGTCGTGAATTTCGGTCAACTATTTTTCAAAATCCAGCGTTACGTCGTCGCACCTTTCCTACATCACAACAACGCCACAAGGCAACCGAAGAAAAATCAATCGCAGGATGCGGTGAGATTACGCTCTCACCGCACTACTGGAAAGGTAAACAGACAAGAAACGGCAGCAGGCAATAGACCACCTCACGGCGAAATTCTATCTCTTTCGCTCTTTCAGAGAGTTTGAAAACAACAGGACCAGTACCTGTCAAATTTGACAGGTGTTGGTCCTGTTGTTTTCTAATTTCCCGTAGGAGAGAAAGAGAGCGATTTCTTGATGACGTCACCGTGCAATGGAGTATATGTAGAAGCACCCAGCAAGCTCACTTGGATGACATAACCGATAAGGCAATGTTTTGGGGGGAAAAGAAGGATGGCATCAAGAGAAAACCATCGGAAAGCAGAATGCTGCATTGGAATCGATTTGTATGTTTTCCTACACGCTTACGTTCCCGTCGTCGTCGTCGTCATCATCATCATCGTCGTCTACTTTCAATCTCAAGGTTTTTCGTCGCCTGCTGTGGCGTGACATTTGGATTACAGATTAAAAAGTGGCTTACCTTCAGGGAATTATTCTAAGCTTCCATTTGGACGGTTCTTATCCAATCTTGTACCAATCCTGAATGATAAATCTCCCTCTTCCTTCCAGATGTGCCGCAGATTGTAGTTACGCTTCACAATTTTCTCGTCACGAGACCAGCTAGTAGCCCAACTCCATCCGCAGCATCCCCACCGTGGTGCTCTCAATTATTCACAGCCAACTGCGCCGTCAAAGCCAGATCTTCAATTTTGGAGATTCCTGGTTTTCCAAGTGATTCACTTTGGGCACCTCCCCGGGAGATGATTGCAACACTTTTTCTTAGAAATATTCCCCTTCAG
Source organism: Aedes albopictus (assembly GCF_035046485.1). NCBI lineage: Eukaryota > Metazoa > Arthropoda > Insecta > Diptera > Culicidae > Aedes > Aedes albopictus. The sequence continues at coordinate 337,379,707 of NC_085138.1, forward strand.
CACCGCACAGATTCAAGGTTTTCCCAGCCTTTTTCTGGCATCACGCCTCACTTGAACTTCATCACAGCAGCGGGTACGCACTTTCCAACCATAACATGGTTACAACTCCAATCAATAAGCACTCCGTCGAAGTCGGGTGACACGTAGCAAACGATCCCCTCCGAGAAAACAGAAAAAAACGGTTCCGCAGCAATGTTGGGAAAATCCCCCGAAAATATGTTGTTGAGATTCTTTCTGTGTCGCACCAAGCACTCCCGAAACACTCCGTTGCGCGATGATGGGCAAGTAAAATCACCGTCCACGTCCAACCATGTTAGTCGACGTTCCACTAGTTATAGTGGTTTCGCAACGCGGCGTCACGAACACTAATGCAAATCTACTGGTTGAAAATATGCCCATTTGATTTTGCCGGGAACAGCTGATTTTTGTTTACTATTTTCAACCAGTAACTCAGGTAGTGTTCGTGTAATGCAACGTGTACGTACACGCAACACCACTAAAAGCAGAAACCACTATTGAAAAGAGATTCTCGCTGCTGGGCTGAGAGCAGCTCCTGACTAGAGTCCCTATAATTAGAGTCTGGCGGACTGTCACTTTCGACCGGAGCCAATCGAGCATGACGTCATAGTGTCCTCACCGATAAATGCTACACCGTGACGTCATGCTCGATTGGCTCCGATCGAAAGTGACAGTCCGCCAGACTCTAACTAGACTGACTCTACTCCTGACCTGCGATGTTTGCGTTTGCATCGAGAACACGCAAACAGCGTTTCAAGACGCGAGATTCGAAAGCAGCAGCAAAAAAACTCGGTTCTCCGGACGGCCAGCGTGCGCAAAATGTAAACAGTTGGGGCTTTTGAGAGAAGACGAGCTGTCACAATGACGCAAGTTTGAGCAAAAATTTGCTCACGGAACGAGGGAGTGCACAGTTTCAAAACTTGCTGCTATTTTTACCACAGTTGATCAATCCCAGCAATTGGGTTGTTTAGTGAATAAAATATTGCTATTTTCTATATCATAATCGAAAGCGCTCATTTTTCTGAGTATAACGTGATTTTATTGCGATCCAATTTATTTGTTTTGATGGTTAAATTAACAAAACAGTTTTAAGTTTTGTGGATAGAATGACAGTTCAATCGATAAAATGACAGTTTGACCCGAACAAAAAATTTTCCCCATACAAACTTTAAATGCACTTTAAAAATATTTTCCGGACTCCAAAAATTATGAAATTTTGAATTTCGACTAATTTTTGGACGGAGAATCCGATTATGGAATAATCTGAATACCTCTAAAGAACCCAATTGGGTTCTTTAGGGGTATCCGGATTATTTCATAATCGGATTCTCCACCCAAATATTAGTCGAAATCCAACATTTCATTCAATACTTTTTACTTATCATCAGGGCCGGATTTACAAATGTGGGGGCCCGGGGCCACAGCGTTGTGGGGGCCCTTTATAAAGAAGATAAATTTTGTCCATATAACAAGAAAAAAAAACTAAAAAATATGAATCTCTCTAACTAATGTGTTAATGAAGGTTTTAATGTAGTTTTGGAAGAATGTGAATCTAGAACAATAAGGAGAACTAGCCAAAATGTAAATATTTACTGAATTATTTATAACAGACTTGGAATTCTAGCGTGAAAGCAGTGATAAAAAATAATGTAAAGTAAAAAAAATACTTTCTAGAGTGCATTCGCCGCATTAGATCCCGGATTTAGTCTAAATTCAAGCCAGAGTTCACAGAGAAGCTGCAAGAAGAATTTATAGCTTATTTGTTCAAGAAACTTTTCGTTAAATTTGTGGTGATGTCGTTTTTATGAAATTCAAAGAGAATTCATATTGGATCTCTGCTGCAATCTCCGGAGAAGTTGCTGGTTGATCACCATATACAGGTATGTTCCGTTTTTGTCACTATCCGTTATTATCACTATTCGTTTTTGTCCCTATCCGATTTCGTCAACATTTCATTCCGTTTTTGTCAACACTAAAATTTATGTCAAATTTGTTCCATCGAACACGAGTTATTCTTAGTTCAACATTAATCTTGAGACAATGCATCCATGAATGAATTTGAAACAACTACAAATGATGACATAGACGATGTATACGCTACAATAGCTTTCAACACATTTCAAATTCATCTGTAAATAATGTTAATTCATGCTTTCTCTCACGCATCTTATTTGAGCATGAGAAAAATTAAATCAATAGTCCAATAGAAAATTGAATCAAGCCAATAGACTATTCCCGTCTGACCTAACCCCCCTGTTTTATATTTTTGTTCGAAAGACAATTGTTTTTAATGATTATTGCCGCTTTTGGATTTTTTTTATATGCGCTCCTGATTTTTTTACAAATTTTCAAAAATTGAGAAACTCACCACTTTTTAAAATAAAAACCGCCGTGCGAAGTAGTTTTTGGTAACCCTAAAAGTGGTGATCTTTTTTTTTCACCTCACCCTATTTTACAATATTTGTTTACACTGTGAAGTGTAATAGAGTTAAAAAACTATAGAGGACGAATGTCGCTGGTGTTCCCTTTGTTCTCGTTCGGAAACATGTCGGGTATCTAACTGTCAAACTGCATACTTTTTCGCTTTGACACTTATATCCCTGCCTATCTCCATCAGCAAAAGATGTTGCGGCAGCGACGCCAGCGACATTCTTCCTCTATAGTTTATTAACTCTATTTGAAGTGTCAAACATCGTTCATCAGTCGCCGGAATTCGTCTGATTCGCCAAAATCAAAATACCTGGATGTTCCGAACAACATAAAAAAGAGTAGTTCTGGTTAACTAGCACTAGATCGGGGACAGTTCTTCTGCTGCGGCGACTATTGCAACCTCGGATAGAGCCTCCGACCGGAAGTAAATGGATCTGGTGAAGTGAAAAGGTGAGTTCTTTTCAAGATTTTAATGGGGCTGATTTTTCAATTGCATCTCTGTTTTGGATGCAGATACGAGATCACGTCGCCGAAGGCCGAAACGGTTCCGACAGGTCGAGCAGGAAGGATTACTATACGGAGAGTACGATATTGGAAGATTGCCAAGTTTCAGCGGTTCGCCAGTGATAGCTGTTGCAACCAACGGTCCGAAAGTCCATTGAGCGGGTTCTTCCCGACACCTGCCGCTATTAATAACTAGGTACTACATATTTTCGGGAGCTTTTTTGGTAAAAGTCATCACCAAGCAAAGAATGAGCTGCTGCGTGGCTTCTTTCTTCGTCTTCGTGTTGGGTGGAAAATGTTGCGATTTTTCTTCGCTGGAAATTTTCTTGATAAGTTCGTTTGATAGCGAACCTAGTTGTAGGAAGTTTGCGTAAAGTGATAATAAATTGAATCCTGTGGATGTGCGGTGAATCAACTCCGGAAAACAAGGTTGGAATTTCTACGGGAATAAGAAGATTAGTGTCAGCAAAATGAGAAACAAATTGCCGGAAATTATCAAACCCTTCTGCAGTATTCTGCCGGAGATTGCTGAACCGGAGCAGAAGATCTTGTTCCGAAAGACAGTGTTATGGACGGCAATTACTCTGATCATCTTCCTAGTATGCTGTCGGATGCCGCTTTTCGGCATCATGAGCTCGGATTCGGCCGATCAGTTCTACTGGATTCGTGTCATTTTGGCTTCCAACCGAGGAACACTGATGGAGCTTGGTATTTCACCGTTTGTCATCTCCGGACTGATTATGGAGCTGCTGGTCGGAGCAAAGATCATCGATGTTGGTGAATGCGAAGGACCGGGCGCTGTTAAATGGAGCCCAGATGCTGTTCGGACGGATAATCACAATCGGACAGGTTATTATGTTCGTCATGACCGGAATGTACGGCGATCCGACCGAGATCGGGAGCCGGCGTTTGCCTCCTGATCATCATCCCGCTGTTCGTAGTCGGAATGATTGTGCCCCTGTTGGACGAACTGTTCTAGAAGGGCTATGGCCTCGGATCCGGAATTTCACTAATAATGAGTAATGAAACCACTAACAATTGCGAAACAATTGTCTGGAAGGATTTCTCCCCGGCTACGGTCAACATCGACAGAGGTACGGAATTTGAAGGAGCCGTGATTGCCTGTTCCATATGCAGGCCTCTCGTCAGGATAAAGTCCGCGACAACAGATGATCATGCGCTGCCACCGGGAAAGCTCGATGACCCACGAACAGAACCGGTACATCCCGACGACGGCCGCTTTCGGTGGGCTGCGCATCGATGCCCTCTCGGTGATGGTCGATTTCATGGGAGCGATTGGGTCCGGAACCGGTATCGTGCTTTCCTTGATCATTATCTACCAAACACTTTAAAATCTTCGCCAAGGAGCAGAGCGAGATGGGCGGCATGGGAACGCTGCTGTTATAGAGGGAAGGATTCCTGTTGAAGTTCATCATCAATTATCACACCACACGTCCTCCAACGTCGAAGGTTTCCTATTTTCCAGTTCTTGTTTACGAGTACAAGTACTATTTATCATGTTCAATTCAAGTACTAGCTGAGGCAATTTTATTTATATGTGTTTCTTGTTAGAACGTAAATATAAAAAGAATCTAAAATAAAATACCGAAAAAATCGGAGACATACATACATTCATTCGTTGTCGCAGCCATGCTGGACAGTATGACCTGGATCAGACCCGGGAGCTGATTTCAGCTGGCAAGCCGGAAGTGTCCGATGCGGACATGGCATTATTATGCGAGCTCAATCACAGATTGATTCCTGCCACCTACAAGACTTCGTGTAAGACGACGAAGGCCGCAAGACAATGTTATAAAATATTGTGAGTAGTTTGGTTGGAACGGTAGGCGATTGTTATCCATAGATACAACATCAAACCATCGTGTAGGAGTTCGGATAACCTCTTTTTCTTCACACGTAGTTGTGCTCTTAGTGAACACTCCCGAGGCCGTCCGGTCATTTAGATAAATTGGGTATATTTGGTAGGGTGGGAATTATTTTTATGCTTGTTATTGAACTGTAGGATATTCGATCTTGCCGCGATGGGGGGACAACCCAGTAGCATTTTAAGCGCCAGTTTCTTCACTTCGCGCTTTTAGCGTGAGGGGGGGTTGGCAAAGTGTGACAATCCATACAAAAAATTGAGAGGTCTCATACAAAAAGTTTGACATAGGAGGGAGGGGGTGACGTAATTTATGGACGTTCCCTAATGGGAACCAAAGGAGTATCCGCTGTGAGTGTATCTCTATTTTCTAAACCATTATTAAGCTGAATTTTGGCTCGCATAGACGCAATAAGTTAGGATTTTTATGATTATAAACCCTAATGTAACGCAAGAGTGGGTTTGGGAGGTCTCTGCGGTAAACTTATCATTAGCGTTAGAAATCTAGAATTTCAATTCGCTTTATTTTTTAGAGACTTTCAGCCTTGGGCTGGTTCATCTCTTTGAGAAAAGAGAGTTTATAATGACTCCCCTGGGCAGTTAAATTACATTAAATACAACAATATACAAAAAGTGTAAGTGTGATTCCTTAGCATATTCCTTTGCAGTATCAGTACGTGTTGCGGGTATTCTTCATCGGGTTGTTGTGGTACTTTGGTCGTTCTCCGTAATCAGCGTCATAATTCAGGCGTAGGTCGTCATCGTTGTATGTACTAGTGTTAGCCAATGTAGCAGTTTAAATATGGTCAAACAGCTCAGCGTCTTTGAGGAAACGTATTGTTGCTGCTTCGCTTGCTGCGTCGTTGCATAGTGCATCTCGGATGGATCTAATGTTGTAGAGCTTGCGAAGGTCATCAAATTTGGGACAGCTACTGATGAAGTGTTCTACGGAATTGGAGATTCCGCAAAGATCACATTGTTTGTGGAAGTTAGATCCACCAGCCATGTTGTGGGACACTCGAGTGTGTCCCGTGCGAAGCCTTGAAAGAGAAATCTAGAAACCAATAAACGATAGGATAGAAAAATGAGATCTTGCATATGATACTAGCCAAAATTCTAGTTATTTTAAGGTTGCAGCAAACATTCCTTAACAATCTAATCGATAGCAAAAGAGTTTTTGATCCCTAAACTTGATTATTTTGTATGGAAAACGGCTCTGTCTTTATACTTATTTCTCGCAGTATATGACAACCATTTCTGTAAATCTACAGGAAATGATATATATTTTAGAAATATGTTCCAGTAATTAGAATAGACTCCATAATGTCGTATGGCACATGCGGTACATGCTACTACTTAAGACACGCTTGTATGAAACAAAAAAAAAATCCGCGCTCCAGTCCACTTTATGAGTTCCATTTAGGTCCCATATAAACTGTTAAAAAATTCAGCGCAAACGGTAAGTAATAAATCTCTATTTCGGTTTAAAGTGTGTATAGGATTCACTATGGGCTGTTCGTGTGATCATAATCAGCTATAATCAGTAATAATTAAATAACTTTTTCAAAAGCATTCGATCGTTTTACGATCGTGGATAGATTTTCTACAAGGAGCGATGTTCGATTTAACCCTTTGGAGCCGAAGGAGTCATATATGACCCCAACATAAAAACGGCTGTATAAATTCACACATTTAATAAAGCAAAACACTGTCTTCGGCAAAGTTATTGCAAATTGAGTCCTTTATTAAGGAAAAATTGGAATATTTGTTGTTGATGCTTTATCGACCACTTAGAACATCCTGAACACCATGAAGTTTGGAGAAACGAAATGATTGACATACCAGTTGTTCTAAAAATCGAATTTGGATATGAGTTGTGTTCATATGTATTCATTAAACCTTCGTCAAGAAGATCTAAAGCTGTTTTATATTCTGGGATGTTCTAGGTGTTCCAAACTGTCCTATAGTGAAATCCTTCAAATACACATGAATAATTTAATTTTTAAATAATTATTAATTCATTAACAATTAATAATAATAATAATTAATAATAATTGAGTTTAGATCCTAAAGTCGACGGGTGTAACAATAGCTTTTTTTCATTATACAAATCGTAGCTTTGTATAGTGAAAAAAAGTTACTGTTACACCCGTAGACCTTAGGATCGAAACTCAAGAAAAGTTCGGATGGCCTAGGATATCCCGACTGATCTGATACTCTCTACTGAACTTTTAGAAGACATACTCTGCCGTGAATCGCATACCTGTCTCATTTGCATAGGAAATCCAGCAAAGATGGGACTGATATGATATTCACGGCAGTACTGGACATGATAGAATACAAATCGTAGCTTTGCATAATGAAAGAAGTTACCGTTACAACCGTAGACTTTAATCTAAACTCAAGAACAGTTTGGATGACCTAGGATATCCCGACTGATCTGATACTGTCTATTCAATTTTCAGTAGACTTACTGAACATGATAGAATACAAATAGTAGCTTAATATAATGAAAAAAAGTTACTGTTACACCCGTAGACTTAAGGATCTAAACTCAAGAACAGTTTGGATGACCTAAAATATCCCGACTGAACAGATACTCTCCACTGAACTTTCAGAAGACATGCTTGACATGATAGAATACAAATCGTAGCTTTGTATAATGAAAAAAAGTTACTGTTACACCGGTAGACCTTGGGATCTAAACTCAAGAACAGTTCGGATGACCTAATACTCTGATGACCTGATACTCTCTACTGAACTTTCAGAAGATATACTGGACATGATAGATTACAAATCATAGCTTTGTATAATGAAAGAAGTTACCGTTACAACCGTAGACTTTAGGATCTACACTCAAGAACATTTTGGATGACCTAGGATATCCCGACTGATCTGATGCTGTCTATTGAACTTTCAGAAGACATACTGGACCTGATGGAATACAAATCGTAGCTTGTATAATGAAAGAAATTACTGTTTCACCCGTAGAGTTCAGGAAACTCATGAAATTGTTCATTGCTTAGGATATCCAGAAAACATATTCTGCATCATATTCTACCCTTTTTATACTGTTGAGCATCAAAACTACTGAAAAATTAACTGAATGCCATTAGCAATTTCACGCTTCCAAATTCATCCTATTCGAAAACAAGCGATTACAGCACCGATTGATTCCGTTCTTTTTGTTATCATGCAGTGAGCAAAAAATAACAAAAGTAACAAAAAATACAAAAATAAGAAATAAAATGAACAGCGCTTCAATCCTTTGTTTTTCCTAGGATGAACATGAAAGCTACATGCTTAATAAGGGAATCAATACCCTACGTAAAAAAACTCTATAATGACGCTTGGAAAAAAAACCCGCTTCAAAGGGTTAAATAAAAGGAGATAATGGCCAACCTTTGGGATTTTTTTTGGTAATGTTTCTTTTCCCATAGTACCTAAATCGTATACAAACTTTGAATCGTGCGCTAAATAATAGTTTCACCTGTTGCGCTGAAAATTTTCACAGTTCATATGGGACAAAAAAGGGTCTTTATAATTATTTGAATCTGAAAAGTCTATGTAAACGTTTACTTACATGGATGATGATTTATATTACAAGCTAGAATTATTTTAAGGTTGCAGGCAAAATTTCATCACAATCGAATCGCTAGAAACCGAGATTTGGATCCCTCACCATGATTATTTTGTATGGAAATCGGCTCTGTCTTTATATTTATTTCCCGCACCGTAGATTCTTTATTTTAAATGATTGTGAAGTTGTTTAGACAAAATGCATTGTACCTATTATAGGTAAATAAGTAATAAAACTGAGGGGTGCTATTCTTACCCCGGTCCTATCATATTTCCTCACTGAGCTGGGCTAACTGTGGTCGATCATGGCTTGAAAAGACAAAGACCAATTACAGTATAACCGTGTCCGATGATGTTTGGCGGTGTGTGACTGCGAAGGGTGAACCACGTGCAAGCTGCCATGTAAAGTACCTGCATCCTGAAGGTAGCCAAGCCGGAAGGATAGGGAGGGAAGGGCATGGATCCATGCTCCAATTCATGTCGATCAGAAGGTTCGTGCTCAACCGGTTCATCACAACAAAGCATCACAATATAGATCTGCGGTGGGGTGTTGCATTGCTGTTCAGTGCTCTTGTTTAGATTCGGTTGGCAGCTAAGGACTACTTTAGGCTGAAATTATAAGTAAAAAATTACAGAATTATAAATACAAAATGGAACTAACTGTAGAGAGCACTTTTAAATTATTACACATTTAAGTACAATGACCGTTCATAAACCACGTTAAGGCAGCATCCATTTATTACGTAGCGCTAAAATCGACATTTTTCAACCCCCCTCCCCCTCAGGAAAACAAAAATCCTAACAAAAAGTGTAACATAAATTTAATGATCGGGAACTTTGATTCCACAAACTACTGTTCTTCAGTTTCGACTTACCGGCAGCACCAATAGGAACCGTTTCCACCATTCGATTGTCTTGTCGATGATTATTTTTCGTTAATACTGTAGCTTCTTCCTGCGAAGGGCGTTCTGGATGACAGATCCATCGGTTCCGGAATAACAGATCGTAAAGTTCTTTTCCAGTGGTTTGATATTCGTCAGGAGGACCACCTGAGGCGTCGCGTAGGACATCTGTCAACTACTGTGCCACAACACAGTCGATTTCTTCCAGGATTGTTTCCTTGTCATTTTTCTGTTCTAGTTTACTCCTCGGGGCTTACGGTATACAAAAAGTTGATCAGCTGAAGCTTTCGCAGGTTTCCGGAACTTGTCGCTACTGCGGCACAGTTTCTACACACTGAAGTGTCCGGATCACGCACTGAAACCGGATTGGCGGTCAACGGTAATACCGATTCTACTTAAAAAAAAAGGCGACCCGTACTATAGCATGTTCTGTTGGTGCAGGATGCCGTTTTTATTTCCTGAACACGAATCAGCGGATCAGCGAAAAACTTTTCCCAACATGTTTACATCGTCATCACGGCAATGACGCCCCAACACAGCTGACAAAAGCACCACCGTTTTTCGGATTAACGCAACCTGTACCACCGAGTACTGGTACTTCCGGAATAGAGAGTTCGTCGAATAAATCTAACTGCCTCCGAAGATCCTTTTCTAGTTGCTTCTCATCCACTAGCTACCGTTTAGTTTTTTTCACTAACATGCACACGCTGCAAAATACTTCCATGGCCCGAGAGTTCAGAGTCGACGTTCAGTCATTACTATGATTAAACTTTTCGCGTTGAGGAATCCGCGGGACCATTCGATTTTACTGCGATTTCGAGTTTTCGGAACCGATTTACAAAAACTTGCCCGCGACACACCGACGAAATAGCAAACCAAAACAAATCAATCGTTTGACAGTCGCGTTGACAGTTCGCTGAGCAGAAACTCACCACATCACTGCGGTCGAGCCATAGCGGAGAAAGGGGTTTGATGGAAATTGGGGTGAAATAATAAATAGGAGAAAAAGGGGAAAAGTGCTACTTCGCAGGTTTTTCATTGTTTTTCAATAGTTAGAGGCTTCAAAACATATGGGTTCCTTGGAAAAGTTTGCTCAATAAATTGACAGAAAGCCGTAGAGCACATAAAAAAATTTCACGGGAATGGTCTATTTAATTAAAGAAAATCTAACAGGAGGTGGCAGGAGGTAACACGTGAATATCAATAATATGATCATCAACAATTTTATCGTTTTGTAAAATGGCTCAATCATTTTCCAAGTGTAACATAAGTAGCTAATCATGATAGATCAATAATAGATGGGATGTGCATATAAAACCATCAAAGGACGGATTCGATTATCCGGCAATAGGAAAAAGTCATCATGGGTAATCGAACATTTTTTTTTTATGTCATTAGCCTATTGTTTTAGGACACAATTGGTGGATTGCTCCAGGATGTCCATCTGGGTATTCCTTCAAGAACTTCCTTTAGAAGATCCTTCTTCTCCTTTCTTCTTCTTCTTCTTCTTCTTCTTCTTTACGTACCAAATTCTCGTGATTTTTTACACGATTTTTTTGAAATTATGCGACAATTATGCTGAATTCTTATCTCCTGGTCACTATTTCCTTCCGACGGGACATCCTTGATACCCTGTCCAAATTTTCCAGACCGAAACAGCTATATTCACCAGCCTAACTGGAGATTCCTATAGAATTGTATCCGAGATTTCATCTTTCGTTTGCTCCAAAAATGCAATCTTGGTCTTCTTCAGTAATTCCTACTAGTGATTCTTGTATTCCTCCAGATTCCTTAATGGATTTCTTCTGAGAATTCGTCAGGAAATAATTCAGAAATTCCTTTAGGTGAATTAGGAGTTAAGTCTTTCAGAAATAAGTTTCTCTAAGAAAAAGGAGTCTAGGATCTTGGAAAACGATCTGGGGATTCCTCCAGCAACTCCTGAAGGGGTCCAAGAAGTATCTAAAGATTCCCAAAAAATCCTACAGAAATCCCATCAATTCTGAAAGTAAACCCTCAAAGAACAATTGAATGATTTCTTGAAAGAATTTATGCAGGATTCCTAGAAGGAATTTCTGAAGGATTCCCGCAAGGGACTTCTGGAGGATTCTCAGGAATAACTCTCCGGAGATTTCTATACAGAATATCAGGAGGACTCCCTGAAGAAACTTCTGGAGGATTTGAGGAAATAATTCTTGGAAGATTAATAGACTAAGCTTCTGGGAGATCACCAGGAAACGCAGAAAGAAATCGGGGACAGTTATCATTGTTATATTATTTTTATTAACGAGATTTCCAGCCTAAGGGTAGTTCATCTAGTAATCATTGGGAAATAACAAAAAGTGAAAGATAGAATTCTCTTAAAAAATCTATTAGAACTATTCATAATAATAATTCCAGTAGGTGTAGATTTTTGTACTGCGCATAAATTCCAAAACAAAGTCAAAAATATCATAAGAAAATCTTTAAAGAATTCAAGAAAGAGCTTTTGAAGAAATTCTAAAAAACTGGTGGAGGAATCCCAAAACGAAAATCTGGAGAAACCCTAAAAAGAACTCCTGGAGAAATATCAGAAAAAAGTTTTGGAGGGATTTCAGAAAGTAATCTTGGTAGAATTCCCTTAGGAAATTTTGAAAAAAACGAAGAAACTCCCATATTACAAAAGTAAAATCTGGGTGAATCTCCAAAGCAACTCTTGGATGAATTTCAACAGGATGTCTAGGGCCTAGGAGAAATCCCAGAATGATTTTCTCAGCCCACCTTGTGTATTAGAGCCATTCCAGACCCAAACCGTACATTACGTCAGCGAGCTGTTCCCAACATAATGCATATGCATGGTTAATAAATTCCAATTCCTGGTGGAATATTTGAAGGATCCCCCAAAGGAACTCCAGGAGAAATATGAAAAGAGACATCTAGGTTGATCCGAGAAGAAATTTCTGAAAAAAACATAAGGGGCAGAACCTCTTTTCTCTATTTTTTTTTTAATTCCAAACAAGCGGCATGGTGCAAGGTAACCTAGAAGTATTCTGGAGGAACTTCTTGGAGAATCCAATATTTTGGAGAAAATACAATTGATTACTTAGAAAAGTTACTGGAGATTTCCTAAAACTATGCTAGACGAAACTTTCATAGGAATCTGTTAAGATGATAATCGTGGAGAAATGCCTTCCGGAAAAAAAATAAAAACATACCCTTTTTTGTTAGGATATCGAAATTACGTTCCTGGAGATTAATCATTCCTGCAAGCATGTCATATTCTAAAACGTCGATCTGGATACTAAATATTGTAATATGTATCATTCTTGAGTTCAACGAAAATTAATTTCCAAAAATGTAGTGAAAACCTCTTGTTGACGTCTCAGTCACAAAAATGTAATTTGAACTGTGCAAGATGTGCTAAAAGCAACAAAAAATAATTAAATTTCATAATAAACTGCGTATTTTTGATTTTGGAATGTGTTCTACAGTAAATCTTCCAATTCATATAGAAATGTTGCAAAATATTTTGTCAAAGAAAATTATTCCGTTTTTATCACTATTCCGTTTTTGTCAACTGAAAATCGCGGACCGTGTTGATAAAAACGGAACATACCTGTAGAATGAACACTTAACAAAAACTTGTTCTAACGCGACTATAAGGAAAGGTTTTGAAGACCTTTCAAAATAATTTACCACATTACTCTGGCATACAAGAGAATATTCTAATAAAAAATACTAAAGAAACTTTAGAGGAAATTTTATGATAAGCTCCTTCAATTTCCAGTAAAATTTTCTATTAAATGTCTTTTCAATTTTTAACGGAAACCCCGGACAAATTTTTAGTCAATTTCTTTATAAATTTCTATTGAATATTTCTCAATCCATTTTGTCAGGAGTGTAATGTCGGAAAGTGGTCTTCGGATGCATCACAAGAGAGACGTGTACACGCGGCGTTGGTCTGAATAGAACTGAGCATATTTATTTGTGTATTGTTTACCTACGCATGAGTGACAGCATGCACTCTAAGATGTATTCACTCAAGATATTATTATTTGTAGTAGTGTGGACACTACATTCCTCCTTTTCTTTACAGTATTTTTTTATTTCATGACTTAAGACTAATGTACTTCACGAACAAATACATTTCTAATGATGTTGTGTCTCTCATTTTGTTTTTCTGCATTCAAACCCCTGGAAATAATTTCACACTGTCAATTGAGGTGTTTCATGCTTCTCCGTATTCCTGTTATGCAGCTTTCATCCCCTCATTCTTCAAATATATTTTGACTTTGTGCCGTTACTGTCTCCTCCTTATCATTTAGGTCTTTTATAACATTTTTAACTTGTCGCGTTATGTTAGTTTCTTCGGCTTCATTAAATAGTTTTTTACGGATAGAAAACAGCTGTTTGTCTCTACTCACCATCATTCTTCGTACAACAAAAAAAAAATCCCGTCTAGATCTCCTTTGGTCTAGCACATCTAACGTCTGAATATACGCTATCTGTGGTGAAATGGCCTCCCAACAAACATTTTTTGCTGTACAAGAGTGGAACAAACGAGTCTCAAACAAACTTTAGCTTAAGAAACTGTTGTTCAACTAGTTCTGTTTCTTGGTCTAGGTCTGCTATGTATGTTGTCTAATATAGTGTTTATGAATCGATGCCTTTTTACAATTCCAAAACTACCCTTGAAATCTTACCTTTCTTACAATTTTAAATAACTAAAATATTAACGCACACTGAAACAGCAAAACAACTAGCTACCTATCATTTCAAAAAGGCAAAAAATAAAATCTATCAAGGCCTTAGATAACATTTTCACTTTCTTTTTATCAAATGCCCAAGAAATAGTTGATGAGAAAGCACGGATTTTCTAATTCTTCAATTTCTATTACTTTATCCATACAAACTGTTTAGCAATTTTGTTCGAATTGATTGCCAACTCCTTTTTTTAATTGACAATATAACCACAGACAAACAGACGTAACACTTCGAACAATTTTCGATTCAAATCATAGTCACGGAAACATATTCGCCCAATGCTAAAAGGACTAAGTTTGGCCGACCATCAACTAGGTGGCGGTAGTGAGCAAACGTCAAACTCGAACAAAAACGATGCGAACGCCACGGGTGGGCAGTTGGCCACCTACCCAATTTTGAAAAAGATCGTTAAATCGATGTACGATGAGAATTATCAGAGTATTACGTCTGTTTGTCTGTGATATAACTAATATTTAAAATCTCCATAACGAATAGTTGTTCTAGCTTTCGGTATGTCTAAATTTCTATTGAACCTTCCGGATCCCAAACCATTTACAGAAGAACTGCAACTCGACTCTGAAGAACTTAGTCCTTGGTGAATTTCCATTCAATCTGGTATCCTCCATAACAATGAACACTTCGAGTGATGGGGAATGCTTGACCGCTTCGTGTCAACAACCTTAGTTGGCTAGCTGTGATAGGTTAGAAAATAGACAGAATATGCTCGGATACCATTGCTCCGACGAAATCAGCACGATCAATTGGATGTTACTTTCGAATTACTACACTCCGTCAATGTTAACACCAACGTATAGCCCTTGCATTGCTTTGCTTCTGTGCCCTATCGATACTCATCAATGCATATCAATAAACTCCACTCTACGTTATATCTTTATGTCTACCCTGGATATAACTCATTGCCAATTCTATGATTTTTATTTTTATTTATGTGAAAGAGCCATTCGACACACATGATAAAGAAATATTTCCAAGTAAATATGTGAAGTTTCAAATGAGACTGAATGTCAATAATTGATATAAACAATAATTATTATAGTATATGCAGTATGTACATTTCTGTTTGAGCATATAGAAAGTTCAATTCATATTTACACACTTTTATTCCAAACGATTTTCTGACTATTACAAAGCATTAACAGGAATCACGGCAGCACTAAAATTATTCGCTATTGATTTATGTTCTAATACTCTATTTAAATACACTCCTTCTGGAAGAAAAGATCCAGATATCCTCCTTATACTTAAAGAGTCCCTCACATTTTAGATGCAAACTTCTTCGAAGCAAAGCGAAACAATCGTGAAAGTCTCGGTCACTTTCTCTTTTTTAACCTATTTGCTTATTTGATAGACTCGAACCACACCTAAGCATAATAGAGCCGAAACACTGGACGAAAAATAGTTACTAATAATACTTGTTGTTCTTACGATACCAGTGGATTTTTTTCTCGATCGCAACTCCATCGAGCCAGACGCTGCGAACTGCCTCCATCGTTGACACGCATGATACTTGCTGTTATTTGGTGTTGGTGGTGCTTCTATAATCTCCGATAGTTTGGCGAAGTTTTCCCGAAAATGTTCGAAACCAAATTGTTCTGCCGCTAGATTAATTTGCCTCATGCGCTCCTCTTCTAATTCATCGACGTTCTCTTTAGTGGGTATTTCCTTTTTCTTTGTTACCAATGGCGTTTCGGCTCCAAGATGTCTTCCTCTACAAATTCAATTATTTCTTCGTCGATAGTTTCCGCTCAGCTATGTAGCGCTGATACTCCTCTTCCACAATACCGAAACTGCTGTTTTTCTATCTCGTCCTTGCTTCTCCGCCAGTTTTAAAATTGGGCAGGAATTCCTACGGTGACCTTCCGACCGGCAAACAAAACATTTTTCTTGTAGCCTCTCATATATGGTAGATCCTCGCCCAAGTTCTCGCTTTCCATTTACCGAGCGCCAAAACTGCAAGGATATCAGTGTTGATTTCCATGTATATCCCTCTGATACCGGTATGGAGGTTGACGAAAGCTAGTCCAGCAGGGAATTTCTTTTGCAGCATCCGATGAATGTATCGGTGTTGTCCAAGCGCCACAGGCAAATCCTTGTCATCAATCTCCGGAGGTTGATATCCCTCACACGCACGTATTGAACGTTGATTTCAGCAACCTGCATACGTAGCTCCACCGAAGTGCCATCGGCGAACAAAGGATTTCTTCTTCACATTTCACCATTCCATGAAATACCCCGTAGACTCATACCTCCAAAATATCACTTTTGGTGAAAGTTTTCTTTGATTGTAAGAAACCATTTTTTGATGTGAAAGATTTTATTTGTGAAATCTCTTCCTTCTACGATATTTTTAACTAAACTGAAATGACCTACAATTTATAAGGCTTATTATTTCTACTCTGAGCATCAACGTCTGAGTTCTAGACCAAAACCATCTTTAACACCATCTGCTCTGAAACTGAAAAGCCGACCATGCCGAGTTCTCTCATTCTAAGGTCAGGTGGCTAGGTCCTCCATGTTGGCGTTCAACATTCAAACTAAGCCAATTCTTCACATTGTCTGAAGGCATTTTCTTGACATTTTTGACCGAGCATGTGCTTTCAAAATCAATACAACTCAAAGACTTAGTTTCACCAATAACTTCTCTTATTACTTCAATATTGATTCTCCCCTCTACCTAAAAATCATTTGTGGACGCAACTAAAGACTAATTTACAATCCTTTTTAAGCAATCCCCAGGAAATTCAGAACACTACTTCGTATCCTTCGTTTCACTTTGAATGACTCACTTTCATGTTTATTTAATATAACTTTACTCCGCGAATTTGCACGGCTGTTTATTTTAACTAAACTACTCATTAGGGGGATTCACTTAACAACGCAAACTGATTAAACTGATTAAACGTGGCGATCACCAAGGCAATCTTTGATTATTTCATTCACAAAATCATGAAACATTTCAAATAAGCAGAAAATCATGGCTTACGCAGCAATTAAATCTGTTTAGTGAGTACCCCTATTATTTTACTCCCCTAATTCCTAAGTTAACTTGACTTCACGATTTTACTCTCCTCATCTTTAAATATTGAAATACTACCACAAACGAATTCGTCTGTGATATTACCACCAATACTAAAATTGTCCCCATTAAATAGCTTAACCTTCCTAATGCACCACGTTGGAACAACTCGCAGACATAGTGTACGGTTTGGGTAAAAAATGACCCTAATGCATAAGAGTTAAAAGTATCTGTCATTTCAAAACTGTACTTATTTCATCTCGTAATAAAACTATTCTAGACTTACCAGTGAATCCAGTGCACGACTCATTTCAAAGTATTTATTGTCATCACATACAATGCACTTCACAATTGAATTCGGTATTCTATCCCTTTCACTTTGTTAATCCATTCAATCTAGAATTACCAGCTTTTGCAATCAATGCATCTAGAATCACCAGTGAATCCGGTTCTCGACCAATTTCAAAGTGTCCATTTTTATTTCAATTTCCATTGCACTCAAGTAGTGAGTTTAGTACACGACCCATTTCACTATTTTCACTACTCTATTCAACTATATCCAATACATCCCAGTAATGACTCCAGCACTCCTTTCAATAAACTCTTTTAAAACAAACGGTGAATCCAGTACTCGACTCATTTCACCTTATTTATTTTCATCAAATGCGAAGCGCCTAATAAGTGAATCCGGTATTCAACCCACTTCACTTCGTTCAATCAACCTACACACCCATTTTTTTAAAAATGCTTCCAGCACAAACAAAATCAGCAAAATTGCTGAATTTCAGCAAAATTTTTGTTGAATATCAGCAAAACGTTGCTGATCAACTGTCAAAACTGCTGGATGGTTCAGCAAGTTGAAAAATAATTGCTGATACTCAGTAAATTCGCAAAGTTTGCTGAATATTAGCAAACAAAATTTGCAGTGTATTTAAGTACATCAACTTTTCCCTGATCACCAGTGAATCTGGTTCTCGACCCATTTCACATATTAATTTATATTTTAACCTCTAATACATTCAAGTAGATAATCAGGTATTCGACCAATATCACCACAATATCTCTCAGATCCCATTCATTTATTTCTAATGTATCCCAAAAAACTACAACAAACTTTTGTTTTCTAATTACCAGTGAATCCAGTGCTCGACTCATTTCACTGTATTTATGTTCATCAAATGCTGTTCACCTAATTTAGCGAATCCGGTATACAACCCATTTCACTTCGTTCAATCAACCAATCTACAATCATCATCTTTTTTCAATCAATTAATCTAGTATCTCCAGTGAATCCGGTACTCGACCCATTTCACTGAATATGTAAATTAAGTAATATGCAAATTTAGTAGTTAGTCTGGCACTCGACGCATTTCATTTATCTCTTCTTATTTTCCTGATGAAACAAAACATCAACTACATAAATATTTCCACTGTGTCCAATGCACTCTCAACTCATTGCACTGTATTAACGTTCACCATCCACAAACGAACAATTAGTGAATCTGGTATTAACCCATTTTTTTACTAAATCTGTTACTACATTCCACTGCTTATGTACAATGCTCTTACAACCCTACTCCGAATTCCAACCCATTCAATTATAAGTCACTCTATTGAAATTCAATGATTTCCAAATTCACAAAAGCGCACACATACCCAGTCATCACCAAGCTAACAACTTTTCAATAACGCAAACGCTGTCCAACTTTACAGTAGTATGTTCTGATTTGTACCTCAATTCACACGGCACTTCTCTATAAATAAATCAAATGTAATTCTTCTAACAGATATTTTTTTAGCATAACCCTTGAAGCAAGATATTAAATTTCATTCTTAATTATTATCAAGAAACATGATTTTTACTTACAGTTGGTCGTTTATTCAACACTTCGTCTGGTTATCTAAATAACTAAATTTTCTATGCGGTGTCCGTAGCAGACGACTAAGACCGGTCACGGTCTGCCTCGCACACAATTAACTTTTGACATCTCTCCACAACTATAAAATTGCACCGACCCAGATACGGCGGAGTATATGCTTTGGAGTGGTAAATTAGCTCTAAAACATCCATTCCAGTAACTGTCAATGCAAACCAAGGAGGAGCTGGATGCCTCCGCCTCTCTATACACACAAACAATCGCCATTCAAGTAGGCACGTTAGCATACCCACATCTTTGAAATCAAACACAATATTCTTTCATCCTTTTCCGCCCCTATAAATTACACAGCGAACATGACACAAATAATTATCATCATCACCATCAGCAGTAGCAACCGGACACAGCATCGCGGACACCAACACTTCGACTCCAGCCGAGGGTAACAAACAATCAGTGCACCATCGCTCACACATTACTTCCACGTCCTTTCTGATCATGCGACCTACACCTCTTACGTTATGACTGTTCACATGTCCTCTCCTCTGCGCTCTGCCACAAAAACTACCAGTTTTACAAAATCCGTAAATATGTCTTCTTCCCCGTTCTATTGCTGATCTAGAGAAAACAAAAAAAAACGACCTCCTATCTGCAGCCGCTGTTTTATGTGAACAGAACACTTTTTCCTATCGACCGCTTGCATTCATTCGTCCGTTCCTCGACTTTCTTTTATTGTAACGCGATTTTAATAAACTACTAGGTACGATTCCATCACAAACTCAAAAATAGTTTCATCCTCGAAGCCAAATGTAATGTCGGAAAGTGGTCTTCGGATGCATCACAAGAGAGACGTGTACACGCGGCGTTGGTCTGAATAGAACTGAGCATATTTATTTGTGTATTGTTTACCTACGCATGAGTGACAGCATGCACTCTAAGATGTATTCACTCAAGATATTATTATTTGTAGTAGTGTGGACACTACAAGGAGTTCACCGCCATAGATTCATCCTCATTTCAGTAAGCCAGGGCTTCCCAAACTCACTTTTCGTGGCTCCCCAACGTGTCACAGGCTCACTTTTTATACTCGTTTAAGCGAGCATGCAAGAGGCTGGTGCGCCGAGAAAATAGAGTTTGGGAAGCGCGGCAGTGAGCAAATCTCTCTACTCAAAAAAATCGGGCTGAAACTCTTCACAATAATCTGCCATAAATTCATGCTAGATTTCCTCTAAAAATGATTCAACAGATTTGGTGTTCTCCTATTTAAGTAAATCGTAAGCTGTTCAAGTAAAATCAAACTCAAGAGTTTCAAAAATACTTCCGAATTTCAAAAAAAAGTCTTGATTTTTCAAGAACTTTGTGCAAAATTCTTCAAAATGTTTTCAAAAACTGTAGACAGAAAAAAATGAAACAAATTTAGCAGAAACTTTATTACTCTTCATTACTAAATAAAATTTAATAAATTTTGGAGATAAAATTTAAATTTTCATTAATAGATGGACAAATATTTGCAGTCCCACTCAAAAGAATCACAACAAATCACAAACATCTTGCCAGTAGACAGTAACTCGAAGTTTTTATCACAAAAATCAAATCAAGAGAAATTTCTTGCACTACTTTTTTTTTGGCTTCGTAGTTTTTTTCGTGAAGTTGAATTTTGTGGGGGCCCCTAAAATGTAGGGGCCCGGGGCCCTGGCCCCCCTGGCCCCCCCTAAATCCGGCACTGCTTATCATAGTGTTCAATACTTTTTACTTATCATAGTGTTGATGATAAGGATTTCTTCTATGATTCATAAATAATTTTAAATACAGTCGGAACCCGCTCGTTGAGCCACAACCTCCACCCAACCAACGAATTCGATTCGCTAGTTGGGTGAAGTGACAGCAGCACAAGGGGCGTGCGCATTGTTTTTTTTTTAATCATGTTTAGGTTGGAAGCAAAAAGGAAAATTTTTCAATTTGTTTCACATTAAGAGCAAAACTGATACGTTTTGCAAGATACATATATGGCCAATGCAGGAAATAATTATTTTCACCCATTTTTAGTCGGTGAAGTGAAAATATAGATGTTTATGAAACCACCCGGACCAAAAGCAAGCACAAAACGCTTTCAATGATCGACAAAATAAAGATTACCGATGTTTTGCATTTGTTTCGAAGTAATTGTACATATTCTTTATGTTTTAAAGAAATATGAAATAGAAATTCTTTTCGATTATTAGTAAAGTTTAAGAAACCAAAAACTCATTAGCTCGCCCCTCGGAATTACAGATTGGTTGTCATTTTCAGTTTGACATTGAATTATGACATCCAGGTACTTTTTAGTTGGCTGACAGCTCAACTAACGGGGCCCCAACTAAAAAGTTACCCAACTATTAGGCCCCCAACCAGCGAGTCATGACTGTAATCCGTTTTTACTGACCGCTATTAAATCTTAATGCATTTCTACTGCACTTTGACCACAGAGCTTGCGGCAGGGTAATTATTTATCTAAAAGTAAATAGTGTAGCCTACGAAAACGTACCTTGTGATCCAGAAAGGTTTCTGTCGACCGATTTCAAAACACAAGCATTGAGTAGCTTCCACGGCAAGTCACTACACCACAAAACTGCACTGTTTATGAATATCAACATCTGTTTTCACTGGGGTGCAACTTTACACGATCCATATAGCAGAATGTATTCCTTCCTCCAGATTAATTTTTCCTCCTGAAGACTAGCCTGAAGATTCTTCCGATTCAAAGCCTTCCCAGATGGTCTACGCTAACTGCTTCTCTATCATCAAAACTCCCAAAATGATAACTGCTATCATTAAACGATTTGTCCTATCATCAACGTATAGTCCAGTTTATGATAGCACGAATAATAACTAAATCATATGCTGTACCATTGATGTATGATACCGTTTTATTCGGGAGTAACTTTAAATTATTATAGAACTATTGAAAAACAATCGAATCAATTAGTCACTAATAAAGCTAATGTTCACTTATTGTACGAACTATATGGGCTTGATTTCTATTGTAAAAAGTAACAATATATCTAATAAAGTGTTATATGTTAATAATATTTACCATGTAATGAATGGTAATTTTCCCGTATGTGGCAACCCTAATCCCACCTAATGCATCTAACAGGAGCCAACATCTATCGTGTATCCACAATGGAATCCTTTGTGGATACACAAATGTTTACATACAAGATGTTGGATTCTTAAACATGGCGGCCTCGCACCTTTTTTAATCCGGGCAGGTTTACTATATACAGCGCACCACTGCCGAAGTTAGGTCCGGCGCATGGATTTGGAGAAAAATCTAACTTCGTCAGTCGAAAACTCCGATTTTCAACTAAATTGAGAATATTCAAGGACACATAATTTATAGCCTTCTACACATACAAACTTGCATTTTAAAAATAGTTCCCGGGCACCAAAAATGATGAAATTTTGGATTTCGACTAAATTTTGGACGGAGATTCCGATTGATTACTATGCACGAATATATTCTGGCCTGCTTACTCTCACACGAAATTTGACATTTGAGCGGTGTCGGCACCTCTCAAACGTCAAATTTTCTGTGGGAGTAAGCAGGCCAGCCTAAATTCGTGCAGTGGACCATTATGCAATAATCTGGATACCCCTAAAGAGCCCAATGCATTGGGACGTGATAACCATAATTGGGTTGTTTAGTGAATAAAATATTGCCATTTTCTTTACCCTAATCGAAAGAGCTCATTTTTCTGCGTATAACGTAATTTTATTGCGTTCCAATTCTTTTGTTTTGATGGTTAAATAAACAAAACAGTTTTAATTTCCGTAGATAGATTGACAGTTCAATCGCTAAAGTGACAGTTCGCCCCGAACAAAAAAATTTCCCCATACAAACTTTAAATGCATTTTAAAAATAGTTCCCGGGCACCAAAAATGATGAAATTTTGGATTTCGACTAAATTTTGGATGCAGATTCCGATTATGCAGTAATCTGTATACCCCTAAAGAACCCAATTATTTTCTCTGCACCCATCGTGTCCTTTTTCTCGCTCACTTCCCCTACGTTTTGAAAAATCTACTGTGGCACTTTCTCCCTCGCGGCTTTGTCTCGCTCTCTCGCGTGAGAGTTTGTTGATTATCGCGTTTTTGACGTTCGAAGGAAAACAACAACAAAACTTTTCCTCAGCCGTGCGTGTGAATCAGCTTTCTCGTGTGCAACTGTTGCAAAAATCGAACATTTTCCGGTGAAAAATCGTGTTAATCGCGTTGCAAAATGGTGGAATCCGTAGCGGACGACAGCAAAACCCACCCGGACCCAACGGACGACGGGCCACAGAACGTGCTGGACGCGTTCGACTCCAAGGACAAGGCGAGGGTGTTGGAGCTGATTGGGCAGCTGCCGGGTGGCGGGTTGCTAACGGAAGATTGGTTCGAGGAAGCCTATGAAGAGTATTCGGAACTGCTGGGGAAGTATCAGGAACAGCCGCACCTGCTGGACGGCAGTCTGGAGGAGTTGGTGCAGGTGATTCTGGGGTACATATTGGACGGGGAGCAGAGCCGGGTGGTGAAGCATCGAGCGGCCAAGTATTTGTACCAGATCAGTAAGGTGCGGACTTTCAAGGCGTTTTTGAAGTATTTGCCACACGAGATTCGGCACTTGAGCTTTGTGCTGGGGTATTTGGAGCAGCAGGATCTGGAGGACTGGAAAAATTGGGAGACGCGATTTGTGTGCTTGTTGTGGCTGTCGATTCTGGTGCTGAATCCTTTCGATTTGAGCCGGTTGGACAGTGACGAGGGCGGGAAGAGCACAATGGAGAGGATTTACGAAGTTTGTAAGGTAAATTGCTTGAAGGATGATAGTTGTACTCCGGTTGGGGCGTTCTTGACATCAAAGTTCCTCATCCGGAATGACGTGAAGAAAGTCTATCTGGGGGAGTTCCTTGATTGGGCCACTTCTTGTGCGGATATAATTGTGGATCCCAGGATTGGGCCCCTGGCGGGAGTGGCCTGCGTTCTGAAACATGGAAAGCGAGAGGATCTTCTGCCGTATGTGGAAAAACTCGCAGAGTGGGTGCTTCATCTAGATTACGAAAAAATCTCGAAAAATTTCAAGATCTATAAGATTTGCATTAAAATCAGTCAAAGGATCGGATTGGTCCTGCTTCCGCCTCGGATAGCCAAATGGCGCTACCAACGAGGAGCTCGATCATTGCTGAGCAACGTCCAGAAAACGGTTACAATCGCATCCATGCAATCGGAACCGCAAAAACCGGACGAATCTTCCCCGGATGAAGCCGAAGACGATGACGACGATGAAGTTCCAGCGGAAATTGAGGAAATCATCGAGAAGCTTCTGTCCGGCCTGAAAAGTAATTCCACAATCGTCCGTTGGAGTTCGGCCAAAGGAATTGGCCGCATTACGAATCGACTTCCGAAGGCGCTCGGTGACGAAGTCGTTTCCTCCGTCATTGAACTGATTAATCCCCTCGAGCAGGACGACGCCTGGCATGGGGCTTGTCTGGCCCTTGCGGAGTTGGCCAAACGAGGTCTCCTTCTTCCGGCACGTCTGCCGGAAATCGTTCCGCTTCTTCTGCAAGCTCTGGTCTACGACGAAATCCAGGGTTACCGGACAGTAGGTCAGAACATTCGTGACGCCGCCTGCTACATGAGTTGGGCCTTCGCCCGGGCCTATCATCCGGCGATTCTGCAACCGTTCGTGGAACGTATCGCTTCCGCTCTCCTGGTGACGGCGGTTTTCGATAGGGAAATCAACTGTCGGCGGGCGGCGTCCGCCGCGTTTCAGGAGAGCGTTGGGCGGTTGGGGAATTTTCCCCACGGGATCGACATTCTTACGATGGCGGATTTCTTCTCGGTGGCAGTGAGGAGCAATGCCTTCCTGCAGATTAGCGATTTCATTGCGCAGTTCGAGGAGTATCGGCAGAAGTTGATAGGTGAGTTGTTAAACTAATGTAATTGGTTAGGCTGACAGACAATGTTTAGAAGCGAAACACTTAATGCTTATGATTAGTAGTTATTCTACTTTCTGAATTATTCTAATTTTTCTCGTTTCAGATCACTTGATCGCGAAGAAAATCAACCATTGGGACACCAACATCCGGGAGTTATCGGCCCAAGCGCTCAGCAACTTGGCCAAGCGCGATCCGCTTTACATGAGAAATGTGATCCTTCCGAAGCTGTTCGACCTAACGGAAACGACCGATCTGAATGCCCGCCACGGAGCAACGTTGGCCATTGGGGAGATTATCCTATCGCTGAAACGACTTCAGCACAAGCAAGGAGAAGAAGACGAAACGTTCATTCCGTCGCAGGTGCGGGAAAGAGCTGGTCAGCTGGTGATCAAATTCCGTCAGCGAGGGCAGTTCAAAGGGATGAGTGGAACGTACATGAAGCATGGATGTGCTAGTTTTATTAAGAACTGTAGCGATGCAGAACTTTGGTTGACACCGGAACAGATTGGTGAGTATACTGCAGAAATCGCATTTACGAACAATAACGAATTGAAAATCAGAGTACAATGCTTTTGGCGACCTTCACCTGCCGATTTCTCTGTTTTGTGATTTACCTGCCTTACTTCCTGGGACACGAAGTAGCTTTACTTCCGCGCCGAGCATAGTACACCAATTTTGTCGGTCTTGGCATTGGTCGATGTTCTTCCAAAATTCTCCCAGAATTTTCTCCACTATTCCTTCAGAGAATGTTTTTCAGAATTGCTTGAGGAATCTGGGGTTTCTCTTCTGAGCTCCCTCGAGGTATTCTTGTCGGAATTCCTCCAGTGATTCCTGCAGAGTTTGCTTGAGGAATTCCTCACGAAGTGTCCTCCGGAATTCCCTCAATAACTCGTTCAGGAATCTATTCAGAGATTCCTCCTGAGACTCCTCCCGTGATTCCATCAGGGATTCTTCTTCTCGCAATATCTCCTGGGAGTCCTCGTAGAATCCTTCTCAGAATATCCTCTGCGACGCCTTCATTTGTTTTGAGAATTTCTTCACTGTTTTCTCCGAAAATTCCCTCCGTGATTCCTGCAGTGCTTCCTCTCAGGATTAATCCTAGGATTTCTATTACGTCTTCTCCATAGATTCTACCTGGAATTAGCCTCAGTATTCCTTCTGGAATTTTTCGCAGTCTTCCTCCATGGGTTTTGCCCGATATTCTTCTAGGGATTTATTCGGTGTTCGCCCAAGTGTTCTTTTTGAGGTTCCTTCTGGTATTTCACCAGGGATTCATACCGGAGTATTCGTTGTTCAGGAGATTCTCCCGAAGAAATCCTGCAAGGATTCCTTCAGGGGCTTGTCCAGATGTTACTCCAGTGATTCCTCTCAGAGTTGCTCCATAAATTCTACCCAGAATTTCTCCTGATTGTTCTCCGTGGACTCATTCCGGGTTTCTAGGAATTCTTCCGAGAATTCTCAGAGAGTTTACCCGTGAATCCATCCCAGAATTGCTTCTTTCAGAGATTATTCTTTTCAATATTTTTCCAACGGATTCTACCCGAGATTTCTCCTGGATTTTCCTTCAGAGCTTTCTTCCATGGTTTATTTTCTTTAATTTTTTTTCTTCATGATTTCTTTCATCATTTTCTCCGGTATCCCTGGAGGAGTTCCTGGAGGAATCCTTGGAGGAGTTCCTGGAGGAATCCTTGGAGGAGTTCCTGGAGGAATCCTTGGAGGAATTCCTGGAGGAATCCTTGGAGGAATTCCTGGAAGAATCTCTGGAGGAGTTCCTGGAGGAATCCCTGGAGGAGTTCCTGGAGCAATCTCTGGAGGAATTCCTGGAAGAATCCCTGGAGGAATTCCTGGAGGAATCCCTGGAGGAATTCCTGGAGGAATCCCTGGAGGAATTCCTGGAGGAATTCCTGGAGGAATCCCTGGAGGAATTCCTGGAGGAATTCCTGGAGGAATCCCCGGAGGAATTCCTGGAGGAATCCCCGGAGGAATTCCTGGAGGAATCCCCGGAGGAATTCCTGGAGGAATCCCCGGAGGAATTCCTGGAGGAATCCCCGGAGGAATTCCTGGAGGAATCCCCGGAGGAATTCCTGGAGGAATCCCCGGAGGAATTCCTGGAGGAATCCCCGGAGGAATTCCTGGAGGAATCCCCGGAGGAATTCCTGGAGGAATCCCCGGAGGAATTCCTGGAGGAATCCCCGGAGGAATTCCTGGAGGAATCCCCGGAGGAATTCCTGGAGGAATCCCCGGAGGAATTCCTGGAGGAATCCCCGGAGGAATTCCTGGAGGAATCCCCGGAGGAATTCCTGGAGGAATCCCCGGAGGAATTCCTGGAGGAATCCCCGGAGGAATTCCTGGAGGAATCCCCGGAGGAATTCCTGGAGGAATCCCCGGAGGAATTCCTGGAGGAATCCCCGGAGGAATTCCTGGAGGAATCCCCGGAGGAATTCCTGGAGGAATCCCCGGAGGAATTCCTGGAGGAATCCCCGGAGGAATTCCTGGAGGAATCCCCGGAGGAATTCCTGGAGGAATCCCCGGAGGAATTCCTGGAGGAATCCCCGGAGGAATTCCTGGAGGAATCCCCGGAGGAATTCCTGGAGGAATCCCCGGAGGAATTCCTGGAGGAATCCCCGGAGGAATTCCTGGAGGAATCCCCGGAGGAATTCCTGGAGGAATCCCCGGAGGAATTCCTGGAGGAATCCCCGGAGGAATTCCTGGAGGAATCCCCGGAGGAATTCCTGGAGGAATCCCCGGAGGAATTCCTGGAGGAATCCCCGGAGGAATTCCTGGAGGAATCCCCGGAGGAATTCCTGGAGGAATCCCCGGAGGAATTCCTGGAGGAATCCCCGGAGGAATTCCTGGAGGAATCCCCGGAGGAATTCCTGGAGGAATCCCCGGAGGAATTCCTGGAGGAATCCCCGGAGGAATTCCTGGAGGAATCCCCGGAGGAATTCCTGGAGGAATCCCCGGAGGAATTCCTGGAGGAATCCCCGGAGGAATTCCTGGAGGAATCCCCGGAGGAATTCCTGGAGGAATCCCCGGAGGAATTCCTGGAGGAATCCCCGGAGGAATTCCTGGAGGAATCCCCGGAGGAATTCCTGGAGGAATCCCCGGAGGAATTCCTGGAGGAATCCCCGGAGGAATTCCTGGAGGAATCCCCGGAGGAATTCCTGGAGGAATCCCCGGAGGAATTCCTGGAGGAATCCCCGGAGGAATTCCTGGAGGAATCCCCGGAGGAATTCCTGGAGGAATCCCCGGAGGAATTCCTGGAGGAATCCCCGGAGGAATTCCTGGAGGAATCCCCGGAGGAATTCCTGGAGGAATCCCCGGAGGAATTCCTGGAGGAATCCCCGGAGGAATTCCTGGAGGAATCCCCGGAGGAATTCCTGGAGGAATCCCCGGAGGAATTCCTGGAGGAATCCCCGGAGGAATTCCTGGAGGAATCCCCGGAGGAATTCCTGGAGGAATCCCCGGAGGAATTCCTGGAGGAATCCCCGGAGGAATTCCTGGAGGAATCCCCGGAGGAATTCCTGGAGGAATCCCCGGAGGAATTCCTGGAGGAATCCCCGGAGGAATTCCTGGAGGAATCCCCGGAGGAATTCCTGGAGGAATCCCCGGAGGAATTCCTGGAGGAATCCCCGGAGGAATTCCTGGAGGAATCCCCGGAGGAATTCCTGGAGGAATCCCCGGAGGAATTCCTGGAGGAATCCCCGGAGGAATTCCTGGAGGAATCCCCGGAGGAATTCCTGGAGGAATCCCCGGAGGAATTCCTGGAGGAATCCCCGGAGGAATTCCTGGAGGAATCCCCGGAGGAATTCCTGGAGGAATCCCCGGAGGAATTCCTGGAGGAATCCCCGGAGGAATTCCTGGAGGAATCCCCGGAGGAATTCCTGGAGGAATCCCCGGAGGAATTCCTGGAGGAATCCCCGGAGGAATTCCTGGAGGAATCCCCGGAGGAATTCCTGGAGGAATCCCCGGAGGAATTCCTGGAGGAATCCCCGGAGGAATTCCTGGAGGAATCCCCGGAGGAATTCCTGGAGGAATCCCCGGAGGAATTCCTGGAGGAATCCCCGGAGGAATTCCTGGAGGAATCCCCGGAGGAATTCCTGGAGGAATCCCCGGAGGAATTCCTGGAGGAATCCCCGGAGGAATTCCTGGAGGAATCCCCGGAGGAATTCCTGGAGGAATCCCCGGAGGAATTCCTGGAGGAATCCCCGGAGGAATTCCTGGAGGAATCCCCGGAGGAATTCCTGGAGGAATCCCCGGAGGAATTCCTGGAGGAATCCCCGGAGGAATTCCTGGAGGAATCCCGGAGGAATTCCTGGAGGAATCCCCGGAGGAATTCCTGGAGGAATCCCTGGAGGAATCCCTGGAGGAATTCCTGGAGGAATTCCTGGAGGAATCCCTGGAGGAATTCCTGGAGGAATCCCTGGAGGAATCCCTGGAGGAATTCCTGGAGGAATCCCTGGAGGAATCCCTGGAGGAATTCCTGGAGGAATCCCTGGAGGAATTCCTGGAGGAATCCCTGGAGGAATTCCTGGAGGAATCCCTGGTGGAATTCCTGGAGGAATCCCTGGTGGAATTCCTGGAGGAAACCCTGGTGGAATTCCTGGAGGAATCCCTGGTGGAATTCCTGGAGGAATCCCTGGTGGAATTCCTGGAGGAATCCCTGGTGGAATTCCTGGAGGAATCCCTGGTGGAATTCCTGAAGGAATCCCTGGTGGAATTCCTGGAGGAATCCCTGGAGGAATTTCTGGAGAAATCCCTGGTGGAATTCCTGGAGGAATCCCTGGTGGAGTTCCTGGAGGAATCCCTGGTGGAATTCCTGGAGAAATCCCTGGTGGAATTCCTGGAGGAATCCCTGGTGGAATTCCTGGAGGAATCCCTGGAAGAGTTCTTGGAGGAATCCCTGGAAGAGTTCTTGGAGGAATCCCTGGAAGAGTTCTTGGAGGAATCCCTGGAGGAATTCCTGGAGGAATTCCTGGTGGAATTCCTGGAAGAATTCCTGGAGGAATCCCTGGTGGAATTCCTGGAGGAATCCCTGGAGGAATTCCTGGAGGAATCCCTGGAGGAATTTCTGGAGGAATCCCTGGAGGAATCCCTGGAGGAATTCCTGGAGGAATCCCTGGAGGAATTCCTGGAGGAATCCCTGGAGGAATTCCTGGAGGAATCCCTGGAGGAATTCCTGGAGGAATCCCTGGTGGAATTCCTGGAGGAATCCCTGGTGGAATTCCTGGAGGAATCCCTGGTGGAATTCCTGGAGGAATCCCTGGAAGAGTTCTTGGAGGAATCCCTGGAAGAGTTCTTGGAGGAATCCCTGGAAGAGTTCTTGGAGGAATCCCTGGAGGAATTCCTGGAGGAATTCCTGGAGGAATTCCTGGAAGAATTCCTGGAAGAATTCCTGGAGGAATCCCTGGTGGAATTCCTGGAGGAATCCCTGGTGGAATTCCTGGAGGAATCCCTGGAGGAATTCCTGGAGGAATCCCTGGAGGAATTTCTGGAGGAATCCCTGGAGGAATCCCTGGAGGAATTCCTGGAGGAATCCCTGGAGGAATTCCTGGAGGAATCCCTGGAGGAATTCCTGGAGGAATCCCTGGTGGAATTCCTGGAGGAATCCCTGGTGGAATTCCTGGAGGAATCCCTGGTGGAATTCCTGGAGGAATCCCTGGTGGAATTCCTGGAGGAATCCCTGGTGGAATTCCTGGAGGAATCCCTGGAGGAATTCCTGGAGGAATCCCTGGTGGAATTCCTGGAGGAATCCCTGGTGGAATTCCTGGAGGAATCCCTGGTGGAATTCCTGGAGGAATCCCTGGTGGAATTCCTGAAGGAATCCCTGGTGGAATTCCTGGAGGAATCCCTGGAGGAATTTCTGGAGAAATCCCTGGTGGAATTCCTGGAGGAATCCCTGGTGGAGTTCCTGGAGGAATCCCTGGTGGAATTCCTGGAGAAATCCCTGGTGGAATTCCTGGAGGAATCCCTGGTGGAATTCCTGGAGGAATCCCTGGTGGAATTCCTGGAGGAATCCCTGGAAGAGTTCTTGGAGGAATCCCTGGAAGAGTTCTTGGAGGAATCCCTGGAAGAGTTCTTTGAGGAATCCCTGGAGGAATTCCTGGAGGAATTCCTGGAGGAATTCCTGGAAGAATTCCTGGAAGAATTCCTGGAGGAATCCCTGGTGGAATTCCTGGAGGAATCCCTGGTGGAATTCCTGGAGGAATCCCTGGAGGAATTCCTGGAGGAATCCCTGGAGGAATTCCTGGAGGAATCCCTGGAGGAATCCCTGGAGGAATTCCTGGAGGAATCCCTGGAGAAATTCCTGGAGGAATCCCTGGAGGAATTCCTGGAGAAATCCGTGGAGGAATCCCTGGAGGAATTCGTAGAGGAATTCCTGGAGGAATATTTACTGGGAATTTTTGAAGTAATATATGGAGATTAAATTTCTGAAATAATACTTGCAGAGAGATCTATAAAGGATATCTGGTCAAATTCTTATGGGGATCCTTGAAGAAGTTCCTAAAGGAATCGTCGCAGAAAGCGCTGGAACAATCACTGGAGGAACCTTTAAAGATGTCCCATGACGAATTCTCGGAGGAACGTCTAAAGTAATTTTCGAAGGACTCACTGAACGAAGCTATTGGAAACTCCTGATAAAATTCGTCGATACATCCTTACAGAAGTATTTGTACAAAACTGAATGAAATGAACCGTGAGAGGAATTCCTCAAGCATTTCTTGGAACAAGCCCTGAAACAATCACTATCAGAACCCTGCAAACGTCCATGGAGGAATTCACGAAGGAGAAATTCCTGTAGAAGTCCCTGGAGTTGGGGGAATTTCTGAAGAAGTCACTGGTTAAGTTCCTGAAGAAATTCCTGGATGTATTTATGAAGGTGTCTCTGGAGGAATTCATAAAGAAATCGCTCCCCCATGCCTTCCTCTGGCTACGATTATGTCCGTACATTATTCCGATCTATGCTTTTCTGCGCTTCAGCAATCATTTTCCAATGACAAAACGAGATATACTTTATTTGCCGATCTGTGCATTTGTATCTTCGTTAACTACCTATTTAAAAAGTTCTTATTGTAAAATCCTAAATCCTCTTTCAGAATCCTGGCAGCTGCTCTTGGACGAGTGCATCATAGACGAGAAGACAACCACCCGCGAACTGGCCATCAGCGCTTTCTCCTCATTCTGCACTACCTACTACCGCAACGAAGACCCGTCCAAACTTACCGCCCTTATCGACAACTACCTGCAGGACCTACGGGAAACCCAGATGGAGCACAAATCACAGGGAATCGCTGCCGCACTCGGATCCCTGCCGAAGTTTATGCTGCTGCTGAGGTTGAAGGAAATTCTGGCAACCTTGGACGATAAAACCGTGCTGCCGGAGATGTTCGCCGTCGGGTACAACCATTCCGAGATGAGACGCGACTGCATCCGAGGGCTTGCCAACATCGTACAAACGATTGGATTCGATTCGGGTGATGCGTTGGATCTGGACAAGGTCTACAGCATCTACCTGAGGGCTTTGGAGGAGTACGCCATCGATAACCGTGGCGATATCGGATCGTGGGTTCGGGAAGCTGGAGTTAACGCGTTGCACCAATTCTTGACTACATGCCCGGCGGAGCTCCTGAAACCGGAGCAGGTTCAGCGAGCTCTAGTTGCTATAGCGAAGCAGTCCGTGGAGCGAATTGACAAAATCCGAGCTGTGGCCGGGAAGATCTTCGTTTCGTTGATCTACCATGAACCGGAGATTCCCCACATAAACCACAGAGAAGAACTGAAGAAGATCTTCCCCCAGGATACCACGGAAATTCTGTGGCTATTTCCACATCACACATTCCCGCTGTTGATTCAGCTTCTGAACTTCCCGGAGTACCTAATCAGCATAGCTGGAGGGCTTATTCTTTCGGTAGGTGCCCCAACGGAGTCCCTCCATAGCTGTGCTTCGAAAGTGATGAACGAATACCTAAAAACCCATCAGTCCCTCGTCCCCCAATTCGGAGCTACCGTTCAGAGGATCCTCCAAGAGAAAGCCTCAAAAGACCCCCTGGTCATGTCCTCGACGTTCCAGTTCATATCTGAACTGCTTTCGTCCTCCTCGAATTCAACTCTGCTCCTCACCGACGAAGCATCCGACTTCCCAGAGGCCATCTTTGCGCTGATGAACGACCTCATCGCCCACAGCAAGAAGCACCTCAACTCCATTCCAGCCTATTGCGCCCTCATGCTAGCTCCGAAAATCTGCAAGCGAGTCCTAAGCAAACTGGTCATGTATCTGGGCATGCTGTGCGTCAACATCCGGCGCGAAACGGCCCTCAAGATGTACGAAACGCTGCTGGTCTATGGCGATCAGACGGTCATTCCGGAGGAGAATCTGGACGATGTGTTGGCGTGTCTGAGTGAGGAAAAGTGGGACGGAGAGCTGGAAGAAGCCAGGCGGATCCGGAATCGGCTCTGTGAACTGATGGGGATCAAGGCACCGGTGGCGCGGGTTAAGAAGTAGGGCGCCGGATCCGTTGAGGAGTTTTCATTTGCACAATGCATTTAACTATTTATTAACGATTGATGTAGTCTAACTTTATGCTTACATGCTTTTTTAATGGAAAGCGCCTTACGACACCCAGTGATGATGCACGTTTGAATGGAATATAACCCACACGCTAACGGAAAAGCTTTGTAAAATGTCTCTCGTGTTGGTATTGTGGACATACCCGAAAAATCCATCCGGCGCGTCGTACAGTTTCACAGAATGTGTTGCTCAAGTATTGACAGTTTTTATCAAATGCTGATCTCCAGAAAGTACTGTAGAAGGTCAAGACGTTACCCAATAGCATACCGACATTATTTTCTTCATTATTTATACGCTGTTCAAGAGATCTTGGACGCTTTCAAATCTTCGTTAGCTGTGATAACTGTAAAGAATGAGACAATTGACCAAACACTGTTTAACGAATGGTATGTAGACTTGAGAGTCTGGAACTTTCAGGGATAGCACTGTCCCACAAGGTTCGATTATGTATCTTGGTGATCTGGTTTTGCAGTAAACATCTTGAGGGATGAGATTTTTGAGACCCATATGGGATATCCGTCTTTTGGAATGGTCCTTTTTGGGTTCTAGAACATGGCTGTGTGCCGCCAAAGCGTGAAAGCGAAGATGGAGACGCATGGTACTTTGTCTGGTTTGCTCTGGCTGTTGCTGGGGACAGTGCTGAAAAATTCATTTCGTCATATCTGAATTCAATCACCTACCGAAAAATGCAAATGATATTCACCGTGAATATCATTTGTCATTTTTTAAAGGTAGTCCGTGACATTTACCTTAAATATTCGAAAAATAGCGGTTTTTCCGTGACTTTCTTGCAGAACTGGTCCAGCCGCACAAGTTTTTCATATACCATATTCTCAGGTTCAGCTTCTAAAATGAGCTGTAGGTGGTTGAATTTAGATATGACGAAATGAGCACTGGCTGGGGTAGCAGTCACAGAGGTCAGTAGCGCAAAGAATAGGCTGAATAGCGTGAAATGGGATCGCATTTTCAATAGAACGGATCTTGCTATCAACAGTATGCACGAAGTTAAAAATGCTACTCGTTGTTCATAAAGAGTGAGTAAACAAGAAATGAGTACCGATTGGAGGACAAGAAAAACTCCAGGGGTAGGATTTTTTTTTTCTATTTGCAAGAAATTATCATTGGCGCACGCTACGTACAACTAAATGCGCTATACTTCAAATGTTATTCCCTAGGATTGTAGGTTTGGACCTCTAGTTTCAGAATCTGTACGGTTTAAAATATTTCATCTTGGGTTTTTTGATATTTTTGAATTTATTCCTATTTTTCCATACAAATGTCGAAAAAAGTCATTTTAACCCGTAAACACCCGGGACGATCTACTTTTGGCAGAAATGCAATATCTTCTTTGTTTTTAAACTACGCTAACGCCAACGCTAACGCTAAATGCAATATCTTTTTTGTTTTTTAAACATTTTTTCCTGGAATGTTTTGTATAGTCTAGGGGAATAGTTGTGCTAAGAATTACATGGTACCTCCCTCTTTGCACCTTCCCCTTTTTGCTGGTAGCTAAATACATGACTTTCTTTTGGATTTTTTATAAATTCTACATGTTTTCACTCAAATTTCATCTTTTTGCTAATCATCAATAGTTTTCACTGATCCTTGACATGCAATGTATTACTACTTATCATAGTCTGTTGAAGTTTTGATCCCAGAGCTATTCTAAGGCAACAGTTGTCTGAAGTTGTCCCAGGAGTATTTTCTTGAGGAATTTCTGAAGGTTTCCTGAAGAATCTTGGAGGTATTCATGAAGAAATTGGTGGTAGATTTTTTGGATGAATTCTTGAAGGAATTTCTTGGAAAAATCCTTGCAGGTATTTGTGGAGATATTTCTGAAGGGATTCTTGGCAGAAGTTATAGAGGGACCCTTGTTAAATTCTTGGGAAAGGTACTGTAGGTTTTTTTGGCGGAATTCCTGGAAGAATTCTTGGAGGAATTCTTGGATGAATACTTGGAGAAATTTATTGAGGAATTATTGGTGAAAATCCTGGAGGAATTCTTGGGGGGAATTCCTGAAGATATTATTAGAAGAATACCCGAAGAACTTTCTGGTGGAATTCCAGGAAGAATTTATCAAGGAATTCCTGACAGAGTTCCTGGAGTAATTCCTGAAGGAGTTCCTTGAGTAATTTTGGGAGGAATTTTGCAGTAATTCTTCCGAAATTCTGTAGGAATTTCTGAGGATATCTCTGAAGGAATTCTCGTTCAAATTCTTAGAGTAATCTCAGGATTTTTTTCTTGTGGAATTACTAAAGGTTTCCTGACGGATCCTGGAGGTATTTATGAAGGAATTTCTGGAGAAACTCTTGAAATTTCATAAAAAAAATCCATGGAGGAATTACTGGAGGATATCCTGAAGTAATTTCTGTTGGAATTCCTTGGATTATTTCTTCACGAATTTCTAGAGAAATGTCTGAAAGTAATCTCGGATGAATCTCTGGAGTAATTTTTGGAAAAATTTCTGGAAGATTACCTGCGGATTACTGGAGAAATTCTTTGAGGAATTCCTGAAGAAACTCTTGGAGGAATTCCTGGAGAAATGTTTGGAGAATTTCTTAGCCGAATTCTATGAGGAATTCCTGGAGAAGTTGGTGGAAGAATACCTAGAGGGATTCTTTGAGGGTTTCTTGGCAGAATTAGACAGAAATTCGGAGAAATTCTTGTAGAAATTCCTGGTGGAATTCTTGATTATTTACTTGAGGGATTCTTGTAGGAATTTCTGGTAGAATACTTGGAGGAACTCCTGGAAGAATTTTCGAGGAATTTCTTGAAAAATTCCTGGAAGAATTACAAGAAATACATCGGGTCTATTTGAATACCAGTGGACACCAAAATAGCAACACATGGAGATACACGCAATATTATGAGGTGCAACAGACACAATCGTAAAAGAATTATAGTGATAGAGTGAACAGAAACAAGAGTAGAGCATGTAGACCTTGAAGGTCCTAATTCCAAAAAAGTTTGGAAAGCCTGGAATACCCCATGAAAGTACCAAAAGCATTGTAGTTGTACACTACTCCATCAGCAGTATAGACTACATCCCACGAATATTTTTTACAATTAAAGCATGATACAGTATGTAGACATCGTAGCCCAAACTTCAAAGTGTTTTGGAGGCCATTTGTATTTCACGGAATGTCCAACTACCACAATATCGAGTTGCTTGTCTAGTGTTTTTTTTTTCGAGGTTTCCTTCAGGAATTTCTCCAGAGATTCATTATTTCTGCACGTATTCCTTCTGAAATTATTCGAAGTATTTCTGCAGGAATGTCTCCCAGAAATTATATCAGAAAATTTTAATAGAGATTATTAAAAAAAATAATCAAGGAATTGCTTATAAAATTTTGTACAAAAAATCCTTTAGGACTCCATCCAAGCCCAGAAATTACTGCAGACATGGATATCTTCAGATTTTTTATCCAGGGATTGCTACTAAAATTTTTCCAGGAATTCGCTAAGAAAGCTCTCCTGAGATTTTCTTCAGAAATAATTATTGGAATTTCTCCAAGGATTCCTCCAGGATTTCATTATCCCAGAAGTTCCTCCAGGAATTCAGAAATTACTACGGTAATTTCTCTAGAATTTTTCCAGGAAATCTCCAGGTATTCCTTCAGATATGCCCCTCGAACTCCTCCTGGATTTTATCCAAGAATTATTGCTAGAATTCCGCCAGGGATTCCTGCATGAATTTCTCCTGAGATTCCTCTAGAAATTCCTTCAAGGATTTCTTCAGAAATTCTCTAGGAAATCCTCTTGGGATTCCTTAATAAATTCCCCCAGGAATTCCTCCCGGAATTTATCCAGAAATTATTCCACGTATTCCTCCAGGCATTTCTCCAGGGGCTCCTCCAGAAATTACTCCAAGAGTTCCTCCAGGAATTGCCCTGGGTATTTGTTTAGGAATTCTTCCAGGAATTTCTGCAGAAATTCTTTTACAAATTCCTACAATTTCTCCAGGAATTTCTCCAGGGATTTCTCCAGGGACTCCTCCATAAATTCTTTCAGGAATTTCTTCAGGAATTCCTACAGGATTTTTCCAGAATTCTTCCAGGGCGTTCTCCAGGAATTTATCCAGCAATTCCTCCTCCAGAGATTTCTCCAGAAATTCCATCAGGATTTTTTTAAAGGATTCCTCCAGGAATTCCTCAAGAGGTTTCTTCAAATTTTTCTACAGAGATTCTTCCCAGAACTCTTCTAGGGAATCCTCCAGTAATTCATCTAGGGATTCCTTCAGGTATTCCTCCATGGTTCCCTCCAGGTATTCCTGCAGGAATTCATTTAGGAATTCATCCACGGATTCATTCAGGAATTCCTCCAAGGATTTCTCTAGGAATTCATCTAGGGATTGCTCCGGGAATTCTTCCAGAGATTCCTCCCAGCATTCCTCTAGATATTCCACCAGCCTTCATCCAGGAATTTCTCCAGGGATGCTTCCTGAAAATCCTGTAGTTATTCCTTTAGAAATTCCTCCAGTGATTTCTCCAAGAATATCACATATAGGGTGTTTGTGTACGGTTTTTGTGTTTTGTTATCATACTGTTTTCACGAGGAATCCCTGGAGAAATTCCCGGAGGAATGCACGAAGGAATGCCTGGAGAAATCCCTAGAGGGTTCCCTTGAGTAAATCCTAGAGAAATTTCTGAAGGAATGCCTGGAAGAATGCCTGGAGGAATGCCTAGAAAAAATCCTAGAGGAGGCCTTGGAGTAATTCCTGGAGGGACACCTGGGCACATACCTGTAGGAATTCTGGAGGATTTCTTGGGGAGCGAATCCCTGGAGGATTTCTTGGGTAGTCCCTGGTGCAATTCTTGGAGAAACACCTGCAGAAATTCCAGGAGGAACCCCTGGATAAGTTCATGGATGAATGCTTGGAGGAATTCCTGGAGGAATAGGCCGTGTCGATTTTTGCAAAATTGCGAATACACAAACCCGAATAGTCACAAATGGTTGCAAATGGACCCAAATGAAGCCCTGCAAAATAAAAAAAATCTAAAAAATCGGTAAGCTAGTCCGCAGTCGACTTGAAGTTTTATATGGGAATTTCAATTTTTCAGTATGGGGAAATGCAACTTTTCAAACTTTTGAAGAAAAAGGCACTTTAAAGCAACTCTAAAAATCCGCTCCCCCCCTGAAGATTTAGTGCATATATTAGTGAACATTTTGTTAGAAGACAACTTTTTAGTAGCACTTCAGATAAGGGCGTTATTAAATTTCAAAACAATGGACATTTTATTCGCATGATTTCTAATTTCTTTAATTGGCATCACTGCATGTTTTGCGTGTGGAAGAGGGTGGTAACAGCCATCTGCGGCGTCACCACCCGCCGCTGGCTGGATGGAGACGCAAGTACCTTATAAAACTGGGATAGTTTGGATTGTAAATATTATTGCGATTTT
The DNA here is from genome assembly GCF_035046485.1 of Aedes albopictus. Classification (NCBI taxonomy): domain Eukaryota; kingdom Metazoa; phylum Arthropoda; class Insecta; order Diptera; family Culicidae; genus Aedes; species Aedes albopictus. Next base: position 337,418,604 of record NC_085138.1, read on the forward strand.
ACTTCATAAAAACTTGGTATCTTCGGCAAAGTTGTTAGCATGGTCAAGAGCTGTCCAGTGATGAACTGAATCATTGGTAAATCCATCGCTGGGCGGCGCTAGTGTGCATACAAACTGCATGCAAAAGTATAAACGTATATGCGTGTATCTCTATAACGTGATAATTTAAGTAGGTGGTGCCTTCGACAAATTTGTTGGCTGGGCCACGGGCTATCCAGTGACGAACCCAATACAGTCTAGACTCCTACTACACGGTTGGTTCGGGGGTGTAGTAGGAATCCGTGCTGTAGGAATCCCAGAACTTATGGGATTTCGCCTAATTGGGGGTGAGAGCGAATATCTCAGGAGTATTACAAGATAGCACCATACTTTCTTTGGAAAAGTTGTAGTACTAGAAAAGATCTACCACGCAATGCGAACTAACATCCATTTAATTGGCAATTTGGCCGATAGAGGCGCTATGTAGAAGTGGTTGCTTATGTTCACTCGACAGTAGAAGCACTCATAAGTTATCACATGCGATATCTCAAGATCTACTTGATTTGGAACAATGTGGTCTTTGGCAAAGTTGTTCAGTAGGTCAAGAATAACCTGGCGATTCACCATTTAGTTCGTGATTTCGCCGCCAGGTGGTGCTAGTTGTCAAGTAAAATTTTAAACTTCTCTAGCTCGCGATCCAGAGCAGGTAGAAAAGTGTCGTCTTTGGCAAAGTTCTTTAGGAAATCAAAACCTATCTGATGATTCTCCAATTAGTTTGTGATTTCACCGCTAGGTGGCGCTAGTTGTTGAGAAAATTTTAAACTTCTCTAGCTCGCGATCCAGAGCAGATAGAAAAATGTCGTCTTTGGCAAAGTTCTTTAGGAAATCAAAACCTATCTGATGATTCTCCAATTAGTTTGAGATTTCACCGCTAGTTGGCGCTAGTTGTCAAGTAAAAATTTAAACTTCTCTAGCTCGCGATCCAGACCAGATAGAAAAGTGCCGTCTTTGGCAAAGTTCTTTAGGAAGTCAAAACCTATCTGGTGATTCAACATTTAGTTGGTGATGTTGCCACTAGGTGGCGCTAGTTGTCAAGTAAAATTTTAAACTTCTCTAGCTCGGGATCCAGAGCAGATAGAAAAGTGTCGTCTTTGGCAAAGTTCTTTAGGAAGTCAAAACCTGTCTGGTGATTCAACATTTAGTTGGTGATTTCGCCGCTAGCTGGCGATTGTCGTCAAGTAAAGTTTCAAACTTCTCTATCTCGGGATCTGGAGCAGATTGAAGTGTCGTTTTCGGCAAAGTTCTTCAGGAAGTGAAGAGCTATCTGGTGATTCAACATACAGTTGGTGATTTCACCGCTAAGTGGCACTAGTTGTCAAGTAAAATTTTAAAGTTCTTCAGTTCGCGACCCGGAGCAAATAGAAGAGGGTCGTCTTCGGCAAAGTTCTTCAGGAAGTCAAGAGCTATCTGGTGATTCACCAATTAGTTTTTGATTTCGCCGCTAGGTGGTGCTAGTCGTCAAGTGAAATTTCAAACTTCTCAATCTCGTGATCTAGAGCAGATAGAAAAGTGACATCTGCATTGATATAACTAATCAGCGTTATGGATCGGTGATAAGTACGAACTGAAAATTTTACCGATACTGGTGTAAATAGAAAAATGTCATGACATATTTTCCATGCACTTCCATGACATTTTCCATCCCTGCTCTTGACCTCCTGAAGAAAGCTACCGGAGACAGCATTCTTATATCTGTTTTTTATCCCGAGTACTTGCTTAGCGCCACCTAGCGACGGAATTACAATTTATTGACTCACTACATTGATCTTGACTTTCTGAAGAACTTTGCCAAAAACGGCACTCTTCTATTTGCTCTGGATCTCGAGCTAGAGAAGTTCAAAACTATATTCGTTACCTAGCGCCACCTATCGGCGAGATCAGCAACTAATTGTTGAACATCAGATTGCTCTTGCTTTTCTGAGGAACTATGCCGAAAACAGCACTCTTTCATCCGCTTTGGATCCCGAGATAGATAAGATAAAAGCTTCACTTATCTATTAGCGCCACCTAGTGGCAAAACCATCAACAAATTCAGGTTTGACAATCGTCACCGTCCGAGCTGAAATTTCGACGACGAGAAAGAAAACGAGGCAGTAATCGTTACCCGTTTCATATTGGACGTCTATTTTCTGCAGCGAATCGAAATATTGCAATGCAACATTATCATAATTATCATACTACTAGAAGTTTAAAATTTTACTTGACAACTAGCGCCACCTAGCGGCGAAATGACAAACTAATTGTCAATAAACTAGATAGATCTTGACTTCCTGAAGAACTTTGCCGAAGACGACACTTTTCTATCTGCTTTGGATCGCGAGCTGGAGAAGTTTGAAACTTTACTTGACAACTAGCGCAACCTAGCAGCGAAACCACCAACTAAATGTTGAATCACCAGATAGGTCTTGACATTCTGAAGAACTTTTCCGAAGACGACACTTTTCTATCTGCTCTGGATCCGAAATAGAGAAGTTGGAAACTTAACTTGACACCTAGCGCCATCAGCGGCGAAATCACAAACTAAATGTAAAGTCACAGCTCTTGACTTCCTGAATATTTCGCCGTTAGATGGGTTTTGATTTCCTAAAGAACTTTGCCAAAGACGGCACTTTTCTATCTGGTCTGGATCGCGAGCTAGTGAAGTTTAAATTTTTACTTGACAACTAGCGCCACCTAGCGGTGAAATCACAATCTAATTGGAGAATCATCAGATAGGTTTTGATTTCCTAAAGAACTTTGCCAAAGACGACACTTTTCTACCTGCTCTGGATCGCGAGCTAGAGAAGTTTAAAATTTTACTTGACAACTAGCACCACCTGGCGGCGAAATCACAAACTAAATGGTGAATCGCCAGGTTATTCTTGACCTACTGAACAACTTTGCCAAAGACCACATTGTTCCAAATCAAGTAGATCTTGAGATATCGCATGTGATAACTTATGAGTGCTTCTACTGTCGAGTGAACATAAGCAACCACTTCTACATAGCGCCTCTATCGGCCAAATTGCCAATTAAATGGATGTTAGTTCGCATTGTGTGGTAGATCTTTTCTAGTACAACTTTTCCAAAGAAAGTATGGTGCTATCTTGTAATACTCCTGAGATATTCGCTCACACCCCCAATTAGGCGAAATCCCATAAGTTCTGGGATTCCTACAGCACGGATTCCTACTACACCCCCGAACCAACCGTGTAGTAGGAGTCTAGACTGTATTGGGTTCGTCACTGGATAGCCCGTGGCCCAGCCAACAAATTTGTCGAAGGCACCACCTACTTAAATTATCACGTTATAGAGATACACGCATATACGTTTATACTTTTGCATGCAGTTTGTATGCACACTAGCGCCGCCCAGCGATGGATTTACCAATGATTCAGTTCATCACTGGACAGCTCTTGACCATGCTAACAACTTTGCCGAAGATACCAAGTTTTTATGAAGTAAAATCGCAATAATATTTACAATCCAAACTATCCCAGTTTTATAAGGTACTTGCGTCTCCATCCAGCCAGCGGCGGGTGGTGACGCCGCAGATGGCTGTTACCACCCTCTTCCACACGCAAAACATGCAGTGATGCCAATTAAAGAAATTAGAAATCATGCGAATAAAATGTCCATTGTTTTGAAATTTAATAACGCCCTTATCTGAAGTGCTACTAAAAAGTTGTCTTCTAACAAAATGTTCACTAATATATGCACTAAATCTTCAGGGGGGGAGCGGATTTTTAGAGTTGCTTTAAAGTGCCTTTTTCTTCAAAAGTTTGAAAAGTTGCATTTCCCCATACTGAAAAATTGAAATTCCCATATAAAACTTCAAGTCGACTGCGGACTAGCTTACTTTTAGATTTTTTTTATTTTGCAGGGCTTCATTTGGGTCCATTTGCAACCATTTGTGACTATTCGGGTTTGTGTATTCGCAATTTTGCAAAAATCGACACGGCCTACTGGAGGAATATCTAAAGGAACTTTTGAAGGAGGAATTTTTCGGTTTGTTTGAAAGAATTCCTGGAGAAATCGTTAGAGGAATTCCTGGAAGAATCCCTGCAAGAATCTCTTGAGGAATTTTTGGATTTCTCAGAGGAATACCTGTAAGAATTTCTGGAGGAATCTAATGAGTAGGGACAATGGAAATTCGCGGCAAAATTTGACAAATTTCGCGGGCCAACTCTGATTACCATATTTTTTACCGTAATGTTGAAGAAAACACCAATTTTGCTTGTGAAATTAATAATTTTCTTGGATTTTGTGGGGCGAAATCATAAATCTACAGAAAAGTAACAAAAATCAGAAAAGAAGTAGATGTAAAATGCATTTTACCAGATTCGGAATCGTAAATTATTTTACACTGTTAAAAGTTATCAGCTAATTTACGTATAAAAATTTAAAATTGGCGGAATTTCGAGGTTATTTTCTAAATTTCCTCAGATTTCGCGTTATTTCGCGGGATTTCTTAAGTTTCGCGACCATTGCCCAATTTCGCGGATTTCGCGGCTTCCGCGAAATCGCGAATTTCCATTGTCCCTACTAATGAGGTATCTCAGGAGGATTTTCTAAAGAAATCCCAGAAGGAAGTACTGAAGAAATCGCATAAAGAATTTTTGGAATAATCCTGAAGGAATTTTAAGAAGAGTTCAAGGGGGAACTCCAAGAGGATTCCCTGTAGCAGTTCCTGTAGGAATTCCTGAAAACCCCCAGGATGAATCTCAGAAGCAATCTCAAAAGGTATTCCTAAGGGAATTCTTCAACAATTCCTGTAAGAGTTCATCGATAAACTCCTGGAGGAATTCCTGAATGACTATCAGGTGGAAGTCCAGTTGGAATATCAAAAAGAGTTCCTGGAAGAATCCTTGGAGGAATTTTTAAAATAAACCCTGGAGTTGTTCTTGAAAGAATTCCAGAAAAAAAAATTCCCGAATGAATCCCTGGAGGAACTTTTGAGGAAGTTCCTGAACTACTTAAAGAAACCCGAGGAGGAATCCCGGAAGCAATCCCGTAGGAAATTTCTTAGGAAATCCCAGGCGAGCTTTTTGAACGAATTCCTGGAAGAACTTCTGTAGGAATCCTTGAAAAAAAATCTAATGGAATCCATGTCTGCAGAAATTTCTGAACGGTTCACTGAAGGAATGCTTAGATGGACTCCTAAAGAATTTATTGTACAAAATTTTGAAAGAATTTCTGGATTAATTTTTGAATAATCTTTGGTAAAAATTTCAGAAAGAATTCCTGGAAGAAATTCCTCCTGAAATACTGGAATATGGATAAATCCCTCAAAAAATCTCTGAAGGAATACCTACAGAAATACCTAATTAGGATCTATGGTGAAATTTCTTTGGTAATCCCGAGAGAAAATCTTAAGAAAAACCTCGAACTATGGAGATATTCACGAAGCGGAAATTCCTGCCTTGAGCAATTCGTGAAGGAATTCCGGGAGAAGTTCTTGAAAAAATACCTAGAGGAATTTCTGAAGATGTCCCTGGAGGAATTTATAAAGAAATCCCATGTTGATTGCTCATTACATGATGTTTGTTTCAATTGAATACGAGTGAAAATACATTAGTTTTGGCTTACTATACTCTACAGCAGTATATGGTGCTAGAAAGTCCTTTTCTTTCCTATCCGGAACCGATTCCCTCTGCATCCTCTGGCTACGTTCATGGATGGAATCCTTGGTTAAATGCCTAAACAAATTCCTAAAGAATCCCTGGAGGAATTCCTGGAGGAGTTCCTGGACAGATCCCTGAAAGAATCCCTGCAAGTATTTCTGAAGAAACCCCTGGAGGAATTCGTGAAAGAATCCCGGGAGGAATTTCATAAGAAACTGCTGAAGGAATTCCTAAAGGAATGACTAGAGGAGTTCCTAAAGAAATCACTGGAGAAGTTCCTGATTCCATCAGAGAATTCCTGGAGGATCTCATAGAGGAATCTCTGGAGATAGATAGATAAATCTCTGGAGGAATTCCTGAAAAATTTGTTGAAAGAATCGCAGGAGGAATTCATTAATTTTGACACACATTTCCAAAATGGAGCAGAACGTGCCTCTGGAGTCGACCTACTGATACCTGATAGGAATTCCTTGCGAAATTCCTGAAGGAATTGATGGAGAAATCCCTGAAGGAATTCCTGATGGAATCCCTGGAGGAGTTCCTGATGCCTGGAGGAATTCTTGAAGGAATCCCTGAAGGAATCCCTAGAGGAATTTCTCAACGAATCCCTGAAGGAATCCCTAAAGGAATCTCTGGAGGAATTTGTGAATCTCTGGAGGAATGCCTGAAGGAATCCCTGGAGAAATTCCTAGAGGAATCCCTGGAGGAATTCCTGGAGGAATTCCTAGTGGATTTTCTCAACAAATCCCTGAAGGAATCTCTGGATGAATTTGTGAATCTCTGGAGGTATTCCTGAAGGAATCCCAGGAGAAATTCCTAGGGGAATCCCTGAAGGAATTCCTGGAGGAATTCCTGAAGTAATCACTGGAGAAGTTCCTGAAGGAATCCTTGGAGGAATTCCTGAAGGAATTTCTGAAGCAATACCTGGAGGCATTCCTGTAGAAATCCCTAAAGGAATTTCTGAAGAAATCCCTGAAGGAATTCCTGAAGAAATCCCTGGAGGAGTTCCTGAAGGAATCCCAGGATGTGTTCCTGATGTAATGCCTGGAGGAATTCTTGAAGGAATCCCTGAAGGAATTCCTGAAGGAATCCCTAGAGGAATTTCTTAACAAATCCCTGAAGGAATCCCTAAAAGAATCTCTGGAGGAATTTGTGAATCTCTGGAGATATTCCTGAAGGAATCCCTGGAGAAATTCCTAGAGGAATCCCTGAAGGAGTTCCTGTAGGAATCCCTGATAGAATTCGTAAAGGAATCCGCGAAGGAATTCCTGAAGGAATCCGCGAAGGAATTCCTAAAGGTATTCCTAGAGAAATTTCTCAACGAATTCCTCAAGGAATCCCTGAAGGAATCTCTGGATGAATTTGCGAATCTCTGGAGGTATTCCTGAAGGAATCCCAGGAGAAATTCCTAGAGGAATCCCTGAAGGAATTCCTGGAGGAATTCCTGAAGTAATCCCTGGAGGAGTTCCTGAAGGAATCCTTGGAGGAATTCCTGAAGGAATACCTGGAGGCATTCCTGTAGAAATTCCTGAAGGAATTCCTGAAGAAATCTCTGGATGAGTTCCTGAAGAAATCCCTGGAGGAATTCTTGGAGGAATCCCTGAAGGAATCTCTGGTGGAATTTGTGAATCTCTGGAGGTATTCCTGAAGGAATCCCTGGAGAAATTCCCAGAGGAATCCCTGAAAGAATTCCTGGAGGAATTCCTGAAGTAATCCCTAGAGGAGTTCCTGAAGGAATCCTTAGAGGAATTCCTGAAGGAATTTCTGAAGCAATACCTGGAGGCATTCCTGTAGAAATCCCTAAAGGAATTCCTGTAGAAATCCCTAAAGGAATTCCTGAAGAAATCCCTCAAGGAGTTTCTGAAGGAATCCCAGAAGGAGTTCTTGATGTAATGCCTGGAGGAATTCTTGAACGAATCTCTACAGGAATTTTTTAACGAATCCCTGAAGGAATCCCTAACGGAATCTCTGGAGGATTTTTTTTTTTTTTTTAAAAAAGACACGGACACGTTTGATGCATTCCAGTGAGCTATTTGCTCTTTGAAGGAAGCACGACACTAGACAACGGACTAGCATGCAACGCCCAGTGGCACAGCCGAAAACTTTTCCTGACAGCTGCGGCGGGAATCGAACCCGCGCTCCTCAGCACGATGCGACTAAAGGCTTTGTGACCTTAGTCGCACGACCATGAAGCCACACATTTGTGAATCTTTGGAGGTATTCCTGAAGGAATCCTTGGAGAAATTCCTAGAGGAATCCTTGAAGGAATTCTTGGAGGAGTTCCTGAAGGAATCCTTGGAGGAATTCCTGAAGGAATTTCTGAAGCAATACCTGGAGGCATTCCTGTAGAAATCCCTAAAGGAATTTCTGAAGAAATCCCTGAAGGAATTCCTGAAGAAATCCCTGGAGGAGTTCCTGAAGGAATCCCAGGATGTGTTCCTGATGTAATGCCTGGAGGAATTCTTGAAGGAATCCCTGAAGGAATTCCTGAAGGAATCCCTAGAGGAATTTCTTAACAAATCCCTGAAGGAATCCCTAACGGAATCTCTGGAGGAATTTGTGAATCTCTGGAGATATTCCTGAAGGAATCCCTGGAGAAATTCCTAGGGGAATCCCTTAAGGAGTTCCTGTAGGAATCCCTGATAGAATTCGTAAAGGAATCCGCGAAGGAATTTCTGAAGGAATCCGCGAAGGAATTCCTAAAGGTATTCCTAGAGAAATTTCTCAACGAATTCCTCAAGGAATCCCTGAAGGAATCTCTGGATGAATTTGTGAATCTCTGGAGGTATTCCTGAAGGAATCCCAGGAGAAATTCCTAGAGGAATCCCTGAAGGAATTCCTGGAGGAATTCCTGAAGTAATCCCTGGAGGAGTTCCTGAAGGAATCCTTGGAGGAATTCCTGAAGGAATACCTGGAGGCATTCCTGTAGAAATTCCTGAAGGAATTCCTGAAGAAATCTCTGGATGAGTTCCTGAAGAAATCCCTGGAGGAATTCTTGGAGGAATCCCTGAAGGAATCTCTGGTGGAATTTGTGAATCTCTGGAGGTATTCCTGAAGGAATCCCTGGAGAAATTCCCAGAGGAATCCCTGAAAGAATTCCTGGAGGAATTCCTGAAGTAATCCCTGGAGGAGTTCCTGAAGGAATCCTTAGAGGAATTCCTGAAGGAATTTCTGAAGCAATACCTGGAGGCATTCCTGTAGAAATCCCTAAAGGAATTCCTGTAGAAATCCCTAAAGGAATTCCTGAAGAAATCCCTCAAGGAGTTTCTGAAGGAATCCCAGAAGGAGTTCTTGATGTAATGCCTGGAGGAATTCTTGAACGAATCTCTACAGGAATTTTTTAACGAATCCCTGAAGGAATCCCTAACGGAATCTCTGGAGGAATTTGTGAATCTTTGGAGGTATTCCTGAAGGAATCCTTGGAGAAATTCCTAGAGGAATCCTTGAAGGAATTCTTGGAGGAGTTCCTGAAGGAATCCTTGGAGGAATTCCTGAAGGAATTTCTGAAGGAATACCTGGAGGCATTCCTGTAGAAATCCCTGAAGGAATTCCTGAAGAAATCCCTGGAGGAGTTCCTGAAGGAATCCCAGGAGGAGCTCCTGATGTAGGGCCTGGAGAATTTTTGAAGGAATCCCTGAAGGAATTCCTGAATGAATCCCTGAAGGAATTCCTGAATGAATCCCTGTAGGAATTCCTGAAGGAATCCCTAGAGGAATTTCTCAACGAATCCCTGAAGGAATCTCTAAAGGAATATCTAGAGCAATTTGTGAATCTCTGGAGGTATTCCTGAAGGAATCCCTGGAGGAATTCCTGAAGAAATCCCTGAAGGAGTTTCTGAAGGAATCCCAGAAGGAGTTCTTGATGTAATGCCTGGAGGAGTTCCTGAAGGAATCCCAGGTGGAGTTCCTGATGTTATGCCTGGAGGAATTATTGAAGGAATCCCTGAAGGAATTCCTGGAGAAATTCCTGAAGGAATCCCTGGAGGGATTTCTCAACGAATCTCTGAAAGAATCCCTAAAGGAATCCCTGGAGGAATTTGTGAATCCCTGGAGGTATTCCTGAAGGAATCCCTGGAGAAATTCCTAGAGGAATCCCTGAAGGAATTTCTGGAGGAATTCCTGCAGTAATCCCTGGAGGAGTACCTGAAGGAATCCTTGGAAGAATTTCTGAAGCAATACCTGGAGGCATTCCTGTAGAAATCCCTGAAGGAATTCGTGAAGAAATCCCTGGAGGAGTTCCTGTATGCATCCTAGGAGGAGTTGCTGATGTAATGTCTGGAGGAATTCTTGAAGGAATTCCTGAAGGAATTCCTGAAGGAATCCCTGAAGGAATTCCTGAAGGAATCCCTAGCGGAATTTCTCAACGAATCCCTGAAGGAATCCCTAAAGGAATCTCTGGAGGAATTTGTGAATCCCTAGAGGTATTCCTGAAGGAATCTCTGGAGGAATTCCTCAAGGAATCCCTGAAGGAATTCCTGGAGGAATCCCTAGAGGAATTTCTCATCGAATCCCTGAAGGAATCCCTAAAGGAATTCCTGAAGGAATTTCTGAAGAAATACCTGGAGGCATTCCTGTAAAAATCCCTGAGGGAATTCCTGAAGAAATCCCTGGAGGAGTTCCTGAAGGAATCCCAGGAGGAGTTCCTGATGTAATGCCTGGAGGAATTCCTGAGAGAATGCCTGGAGGAATTCCTGAAGGAATCCCTAAAGGAATCTCTGGAGAAATTTGTGAATCTCTGGAGGTATTCCTGAAGGAATCCCTGGAGAAATTCCTAGAGGCATCCCTAAAGAAATTACTGGAGAAATTCCTGAAGTAATCCCTGAAGGAGTTCCTGAAGGAATCCTTGGAGGAATTCCTGAAGGAATTCCTGAAGCAATACCTGGAGGCATTCCTGTAGAAATCCCAGAAGTAATTCCTGAAGAAATCCCTGGAGGAGTTCCTGAAGAAATCCCTGGAGGAGTTCATGATGTAATGCCTGGAGGAATTCCTGAAGGAATTCCTAAAGAAATCTCTGGAAAAATATGTGAATCTCTGGAGGTATTCCTGACGAAATGACTGGAGGAATCCCTGGAGAAATTCCTGAAGGAATCCCTGAAAGAATCCATGGAGAAATTTCTGAAGGAATCCCTGGAGGAATTTCTGAAGGAATCCTTGGAGGAATTCCTGAAGAATATTCAAGCACCAGCAGTTACGATCCCCTGGGCTAGGTTAGTCTTCAATGCCACTATCAAGGTATCCAGCGACTTTGATTAATTCGCAAAACGTACGGGTACATTGTCATCATGTTATAGAATGAAAAAGAAATACTCTCGCTTATAAGAATATAGACAGACTTCTTCGTATAATTGATCAAAATAAAACTTCATCAACAAAACAGATTCACAAATTGCTTAGCATTCAACATATCGTCAAGTAGTGTATCTGACTTGTTTTTTTTTTATAATTTGATTGAAAGTGGATTTATTAAGGTTTTTGTTCGGGCGCTATTGGTGCACCTCCACGCACGCACATACTTAGAACCTAACTCTTATCATCTTCTAATAAATATTCGAATGTTCCGCTGGTTACAATGATTTGGTTGTTCTACAGTAGGTGATTCGTGGCCTTAACTGCCCAGCTTATAGGATCACAAGTAAAAATCCTTTCATCACATGCTTCTCCACTCACTCTCCACGTGCGCTTTTATCGCGTAACAGTTAGTTTTCCTTAAAGCTCATAAGTAGTCACCTTCCGGTTTGTTTCGTTTCCGTTCAACTTCTCTTAGTAGGACTAGTTTTAGTATAGTTTTCCGCGCGCACACAGATAGATATTCATCATCAGAGATAGAAAAAGTATTTACAGTGTGTGGGGTGGTACGACAGTCGTGCTGTTCTTGAGGTGTTTCGTATAATTTAATGCTGTACAGTACTCTTATAGACTATAGGTAGAGTAGAGAGACGGAAAGGTAAGCAGACCGAGAAAACTTTATCCAAACGCATTACAGAGTTTCACTGGTTTGATAGTGTTTTTTTTTCTTTGGTTTCTTCTACTCTTCTACAAAGCGGAAACTGTTGGATGGAGAAATGTGGAAGAAGATACGTATCTCATTAAAACTAGTTTGTCTTACAGTCTACTTAACAACAAACAGGGAGTTTGGTTTTCCTAACAAATGCGGAAGTTTACACTATTTACAACACGGTTGATTTCAGAGGCATTACATTTGTTACTTCGTGTTTTTTTTTCAGAATGCTTTTATCTTCGTAATACTTTCCACCTTTTTTTTCTCAGAAGTCTAGTGATACAAGTAATGGAATTTCCAAGAACTGTATGAACCTGCTTTTCATCTGGGTTGAATCTCTGTACCTACAACAACTTCTCACTAGGTCAGATAGCAGCTCACGTGTTGTACATACAGATCAGCCAGTTGGTAGTAGTGGGGTGAAAGGATGAAAAGCAGACTCGTCAGGGAAATCCTGCCCGCTGGAAAAGCTGTCGCTTCGAATATGTTCTTTATCTTCGAACGGGTTCGGCACAGACAAGCAGACGAGTTAGCTAGGTCGTCCTAAGAAGCAGGGTGGTTAATTTCGAGAATCGTAAACTGTGTCGTCTGTTTGTCTGTGGATTTAGTCCAATGCTTTTGGTCGCAAAGTAGAATGGAGTAGTGCTAGGTATGTATTGACGATAGGATTGTCCTTTTCTTCCGTTTTGTTCGTACAGTAACGTTTCATGGATTTAGTTGGACTAGTTTCCGTTGTATACATATTGTGCATTTCTTTTCTCTGTAGTAGCAACGACAGGCAGTAAGCCGATGAAAAGGCTTGAGATTGGGTGGCCATCATTTGTAACTTTGCTGTACGGAGAGTTTGCATTTAAAGTGAGTTTCTAGTCTCAACGATAACATTTTTACTCAGGATTGTTCATTCTATAGAAGGGTCGAGAGTATGGTCGCCAAGAACTTCAAAAAATATGAATATACACAGCAATGCCAGATATGTGAACAGCAGTTCTAATAAATGTCAACATAACAGTTGAAGTTATTTTAGCGGTCGAACATTATTCAGTCTACATGTAATAACTATACGCATGATTGCGCTAGAAACGTATGTAAACTAGTAAAAAAAAGAAAAAAAAAAGGACTACGTTTTTGCATTTTTAAAAGCTTGGCAACTTGTGAACTTCGGCAGATTTCAATCTATAAATCAAAAATGAATCGAAAATATTATCAACATTTTTTGATTATTTTTTTTTTTAGATTTGTCACAAATCAATTCGAGTCACTTTGAAGTTCGCGTTAGATTTATTGTTTTACTTTATTTTGGGCTTTTTTTTATTATCGTACAAATTGGGCCGAAGGGTCTCAGATTTTCATGAAACTTTTTCCACAGGCAGGGCTCATGGATATATGAACAAAAAAAAAATTGAGAACTTACTTTGAACAATCATAACTCAAGAACGAAGCATCGTAGAAACATTTTTTTAGTAAATGAAAACAAATTTTCTCAGGAATTAAAAAAAAAATATGAATTGTAAAAAGTTTTCCACAGTTGAGAAAATTCGTGAAGAAAAGCCGGAAAAACTATGCCCGAACTCGTGCAAAAATTTTCGAAAAAATATTTTCGAGAAGGTCATTTAACCGCTGAAATTTTCGGAATGGATTTTTTTTTTCGTTTTTGAGGTAATGGCCAATTTTGTTGAAAAAAGTGCAAATGTGCCATAAAAGCCTTTTCTTTGAAAAATCATAACTCAAGAACGAAGCATCGTAGAAACAAAGTTTTTTAATGAAAACGGAAGAAATTTTTTTCAGGAATTCAAAAAAAATATGGAGAGGTAAAAGATTTTCACAAAATTTTCCACCGTCGAGAAATTCATAAGGAAAAGCCGGAAAAACTATGTCCGAACTCGCGGAAAATTTTCAAAAAAAATATTATTGAGAAGGTAATTTTATAAGCTTTGATCACTGAAATTTTTGGAATGTACTTTTTTTTTCGTTACTGAGTTATGGCCAATTTTGTGAAAATGGCCATGTAAGCCTATATTATATGGTCATTTTTCACTAAATTTCCCATAACTCAGGAACGAAAATTAAGTGCATTCCTAAAATTTCAGCGATAGAAGCTTATGAAAAAATTCAATAATTTTTGAAAAATCTCTGGTTTTAATTTGTGTTTTTCTGCTGAAACTAATGCAAATTTATCATAAATATTTCCAGCAGTATCAGATATTCTTCAGTTTCAAATCTCACTGATCAATCAAAACTATTCGAAGTTTCAGAAATATTTCGCAATGTTTAGTAAGCTTTTGTAACTTTTGGAAAACATTAGGACACTTAAGAATTATTGCTCCAACTTTTGGTACTGATTTCGATGGAAGCGTTACAGGAATTCCAGAATATGCTCCGAATTTGCTTCCCAATATGCTAACTGGAGATGCGGCGGAATCTTGTCAGGCATTTCAGTGGGAATCATGACAGAGTTTCCAATGGGAATCCTGACAAGTATTCCAGGGAAAACCTGACAGAGATTTGAAGGAAAAATGACAGGGATTCCAGGGAAATCCTGACAAGGATTCCAGGGAAATCCAGACATGAGTTCGAGCGAAATCCTGTCAAACAGTCCAGGGAAATCCTGGCAAGGATTCCAGGAAAATCTTGACAGGGATTTTTTGGAAATCCTGGCGGGAATTTGAGGGAAAAAATACAGGAATTCCAGGGAAATCCTGATAGGAATTCCAGTAAAAATCCAATCTCTGTTAGAAGAGTGGGAATCCTGTTAGGGATTCCATTGAAAATCCTGACGAGGATTCCAGATTCCAGTGGAAATAATGACAGGAATTCCGGTAGAATCCTTCCAGGAATTCCGACGCAACCAGTAGGAGTCCTGACAGAGATTCCAAAGAAGTCTTGACGGGGATTCCAGAATAACTTGGCAAGCATTCCAGTAGAAATCCTCATAGTGATTCCAGGAGGAAATCCTGACAGGGATTACTGGGAAATCCTCACATTTCCAGGGAACATCTGACAAGGATTCATCAAAAATCGCGATGAGGATTTGAGGAAAAAAATGACAGGGATTCCAGTAGAAATCCTAACAGAGATTCCAGCGGGAATCTTGTCAGGGATTTCAGTATAGATCCTGACGGGAATTCCAGGGAAATCCTGATACAGATACTACGGCAGACCTGAACCAGGTAGAAATTCCAGGAAATCCAGACAGCGATTCTAGGGAGAACCTGATATGGATTCCAGGGAAATCCATAAAATGACAGGAATTTGAGGCAAAATGACAGAGATTCCAGGCAAATCCTGACAGTGACTCTAGGGAGATTCTAGGGAAATCTTGACGGGCATTCCAGGACAACCTGACAAGGATTCCAGTGGAAATTCTGAAAGCGATTCCAGGAAAATCCTGACAGGGAATGCAGGGAAATCCTGACAATTCCAGGGAAATTCTGTCAATAAGGATTCCAGAAAAATCTTGACAGAGTTTCCTTGAAAATCCTGACGGGGATTTGAGGGAAAAATGACAGGGATTCAAGTGGAAATCCCAACAGATATTCCAGTGGGAATCCTGTCAGAGATTCCACAGGGAATCATGTAAAGGATTCCGCTGGGAATCCTGACAGGGATTTCAGTGGAAATCCTGACGATGATTCCAGGGAAATCCTGCCACAGATACTGGAGAAAACTCGAGGGAAACCCTGTCAGGGATGGCAGGGAAAACCTGATAGAAATTCTAAGGACACGGACTCCTAGGAGATCCTGGAATGGATTTGCGGGAAAAATGACAGAGATTCAAGGGAAATCCTCACAAGGATTGCAGTAGAAACCCTGAGAGGAATTCCAGTGAAAATCTGACAGGGATTCCAGTGGAAATCCTGACAGAGATTCTATTCCAGACAGAGATTTCAGCCAGCGACAGGAATCCTGTCAGGGACTCAAGTGGGAATCCTGACAGGATTCTCCACACTCCAGTAACTTGAACGAACCATCAAATTTGTCATATACAAAGCAGATAAAAATTTGCCAAATATTTGCTGAATTTTGTTCGAAGAAATCTTTGGCGGCATTACTAGATTTATTTCAGGTTGAACTTCTGGCAGAAATGGAGCAGCTCCAAAAATTTTCGACTGATTTCCTAGATTAGTCATTATGTACAGGATTTCATATTAAAGTTGGTGCAAATGTCTATTGGACAACCTTCTTGAATTCCCAATTCAACCATGCACCAGAAATCTAGATGCACAATTATCAAGAAATAAACTTGCAACGATAGTGTTATTTTTATTTTATTCTTGCTCACTCGTTAAAAGCTTAAAATGAAAATATCCATCGGGCTTGTTTAGGTTATTTTGAGGGTTGTGCACATACAATCGTGAGTAGGTACAAAAGTCAGCCATTCTGGCGGCCATATTGGTATTCTAACGAACTTGTCCTTAAATTATTTGTCAATCAATAGATATTTAGATTTTTTTTGTAATTCATTGAGATGTTGGTGAGAGTCTTCAAAAAAAGTCGGCAAAAATTATGCTATCTACATATATTAAAATGCAGTGGCATACGTGGGACCGCGCATAACTTTCGAACGGAATGTCCGATTGGGGTCGTATTTGTTTTGTTCTGTTAGTTCTCGGTCATGGAAGGTTTATGAGGCAAAAAACATGAAAACAATGAGAGTCTTTGAAAATCGATTTTTACGTACGCTTGAAACGGGGACTTGGGCTTGGCTATGGACTTGAAACAAAAAACAAACGCAGTAGGAAAGACAAAGTTTGCCTGGGACAGCTAGTACATATATACAAATTTAGTGGCATACGTGGGACCGCGCATAACTCGTGAACGGAACATCGGATTTGGGTTGTCTTTGTTTTGTTCTGCTAGTTTTCACCCAAGGGAGGTTTATGAGGCAAAAGACTTAGAAATAGGTTAATAACTTTTTGCAACATTTCAATAGAAACTGTCGACATTTATGAAAGCAATCCTTAACCAGTCTGATTCCAAAATTATTTGAAAAGTCTATATAGAAATTTCTTTAAAAAAAAACACTAATATTCTAAATTCCATCAACCTTTATTTCATTAAATATTTTCTGAAAAAAAAACCTTCAAACTATTATTTAAACTACTCCTACAACATCCTACGCTTTAGAAAGCTCGCCATGGGTTTATCCATATTTTTCTTCTAGCAGTCTACCAACCTTTTTTAAAGGGATTTGTCAAAAATTATTTAAAAATAATCCGGGATTTGCACGATCCAGGGATTCTATAGAAATACTTCAGAAAATCGTACACAATTTTGCCGAGTTTAATTTATAAAAAATCCTTACGGTTTGTACCCAAATAATCCTTTATAAGTTACACAAGCAACTACGTCATTTTTAAGGAGTGTCACCAGAGCACTATGGGGCGGCTCCATACAAATAGGTGGCCAAAAATATTTTCGCGTCAATTTTATAATGTCTTGCTCCTATTCGTAGGGTTTATGCCTGAAAAATATGAAAAACATGTTGAACAGGTTGTTTCAACACGATAGTTTTAACCCTCCTTTGGCATTAGGGTCATTTTTGACCCAAATCGTACACTACGTCAGCGAGCTGCTGCCAACGTGATGCAAAAGGAAGGTTAAACAGCATGAAATTACAAGGGCGTTGCATACTTTTAGGCGTTTAAGGATTTCTGTTCCTATTTACAAAATGGATTCCAGAACATAACACGCTTCGCTAAGAGATCCAAGACCAGATTTAGACTGCACTATGATTGATCTACCGATGAAAGTGGCCATGGCGACCAAATGTTTCCTCAGAGGTATGGCCAATGGGATGATTTCATATAGCAATATCTCAATCATCGCCAACAACATGATTGGAATTGCAGAATAGCAGCTAGTAGCAGCCAAATTTGATTTCAATGCCTCCCAGGGTTCCTAAACAAAGACATAGGAGTAGTCCCGAAGCGAAACTCAGCGAAACTTTTTTGTATGGAACGGTTTGTATGGGAAAAATTTGAATTTTTTGATGTGGCATTATTTAATAGTTTTACAATCAATATTTCTAGGTCTGATACATCATTCGGAAGAATTAAAAGCAAGCTTTTAGAAACTACTTCAAAAGTTTAACATTTTCCATTTAAGCCAAAGATATGCAAAGTTGAATATTTCATTAATTTTACCAAAAATTATCAATGGTCTCATTCTGCTGCCAATATCTCGATAAGTATAGGAATTAGCAAACTAATATTCTAGGGTTTACTAGTCCAAGTGGACTACTTCCAACTACCGAACCTAAATCTCAAATTGAATAAAGTCAATTTTCGATTTTTGGCCACCTGAATCCCCTTAGTGCAGAGGCTAGACTTGCAATTGTTTTGGGTAATTCGACTCCCTCCTATCATCATTATTACTTATTAGATATTTTTCTGAAAGTTTTTTTAAAGCAATTTTCTGTATTTTGGTAGAGATATATGTATTAAGATTTCTGTTAGACATTTATCCGTGACTTTTGGATCTGCATTCGATCCTTTACAAATGTTGGAGTACTTTCGATCACTTGACAATCATTTGACTCATTTATCCATAACTCAGATCAGAAGCATAATATTGAAATGAGATGTTCGGCATACTTGAATATAAGTGTTTTTCCTACAATTATCACCAAGGATGCCATATCCTAACTCTCATATATGCGGCGTGATAGCGCTAAATAGTACCATCTACTCATACTAAACGATCGAAAAATCCGATCGTTTAGTATGAGTAGGTAGTACACACTTTTACGCCGTAAATATAAGAGTTGAAATATGGCGTCCTTGATAATTGTAGGAAAAAAAATAATCTACAAGTTTGTCGAACATCACATTTTAATATTAGGCTTCTGAACTGAGTTATAGACAAATGAGTCAAATGATTGCCAGATGATCGAAAACATCCTTGCTCATGATTTCCGTTAGAAATAAGTCAGATATTCCCCGAAGGATTTCCTAAAGAAGTGCTTCAGAAAACTATGTGACTTTTTTTTTAAGAATCTGTAAATTCCTTCTAGAAATTTTCCAAGATCCACCACCAACAAAAATAATCTCGAAACTTTACTTAATTTGAGATAAAACGAATGAGGGACTATTAGAAATTTCTTCCCATCTTCGGCCGCCAATTCCCCTCAAAGATCTATAAGAACTAACTGCATGAGTTCTGAAGAAACTTATTCCAGAAATGCAAACAATGGCTCTATGGTTCTCCAAAATTTGTTAAAGAACTTTATAATTCCCTGATTGACTCTATAATTCCCTGATAATTCCAGGGTTTTTTTTTTCCAGGGTAAAGAAAATTCTCTGATAATTCCAGATTTTCCAGGTTTTTTCAGGTAGTAGACACCCTGATTGGGCACTTTTTCGCTATAACTCAGTTAATTCCAAACCAATTGACTTGAAATTTTGTACACGGCTAGATACTATACGTATCTCATCTCGTTCCATGAATTATGTCAATTGGTTCAAAACTGACAGAGTTATAGAATAAAATACACAAAACAGAAGCCCTGCCGAAATGGTTCCACTTCCTTGCCTAACTGTATCTCGCCCGAATATGAAAAAGGCAAAGTTTGCTTTTTCGTTCCAGAGAAGCAACCAGGGATTTCTCCAGGAATACTGGCTGTAATTGATTACTCCAGGAATTTAGGATAGGGTTTATGATGTAGAATTTTCCCGAAGTTACTGCCCGTTATTAGGAATTTCTTTAAAAAAAATCCAGGGATTCCAGGAGTTTTTCATGGAGATTCCACTATAAATTATTTCTTCTTGGGATTCATCCAGAGATGCCAGATATACATATTTTTCTGTATTATACAGATTTTTGACCTTCTATACAGACAAGATACAGAGTACAGAAAAATACAGATGTTGGAAATGTGATACAGAAATCATTAAATTTGAAGTTATTTTCAATAGACTAAATGAAAACTTTAACATTATAGATTGCTTACTTTGAAGAATTTATGGATATTTGTGCAAAAAAAAACCAGTGAAAATTAAAAACCGTCAAAAAGTAGTGCATTTTTATTAGTTTCTATTGCAATCAAGGACTCTCGGTGTCTGCGATACCCTCAAATACGGCGATACAGAAAAATCTGTATTGATTGACACAGATTTTTGATAAAATAATCTGGCATCTCTGGATTCATTTCACAATTTCAGGAATTTGTGATCGGATTCCTCCTTATAATCTTGCTGAACTCTTGAGATTCGCTGTACAGCCAATTGACCGAATGCCGTTATGCCAAATGTTGTTTGGCCAAACGCCATTTGGCCAAATGCCATCTGACCGAAAGGGTCGTTTGGTCGAATAGAGTTCAAAGTAATTCAGATTCGCAAACAAATTCCGAGTGACATTAAAGCTACCAAAATGATCATCAGAAATATTTCTTTCTTTGATTCATAGGCTTTTGTTTCAAAATTGAGGCGAGATGTTTTGAAAATCAGTTTCTATTCGCCCTTAGAGTGTCATTTAGAGTATTAAGGTATTTACTGATTGATTTTTTCTTGTTGGAAGATTTTTTTTTCTTTTTTACAAGCATACATTTTTAACAAAATTTATTAAAAATATGGTTTTTGAGAAAAAAAAAAGCAAAACACTTTCCACCTGGAAACAGAGCATGAACACTTAAATTCCTTTTTCGGCCAAACGGCATTCGACAAAGAGCATTTGGCAAAAAAAACAGAACCTTGTGATTCATCCAGGTATTTTTGCTGGTGTTTATCCAGGAATTCTAGCGGGAATTTCTATAACAATCCCTTCAAATAATTCCTTGAGAATTTTTCAGGAATTCCTCCTGTTCCTACTCCGAAAGTTTTTCAATGAATTCCTTCAGAAACTCCTGTTGCGATTCTTGCAGGACTTTTCCAGGAATTTCCAACCCCACTGGAGATGTATCCAGATTTTTTCTCCGGTGAATCTTGAAATTAGGCTAGAAATTTCCCTTGGGATGCTTTCGGGAATTTCTTCAAGATTTTTTCGCAATTTCTACACAGATTCATCCAGGGATCTCGGCAGGGGCCCCCTTAGTGATTAAAAAAAAAATATCTACGGGTGCATTCAGTTATTTCTCCAGGAATTACTCTAACAATATATCCAGGAATTCTCCAGGAGTCCTCTTGGTATCCCGACTAGAAGCACATAACAAGATCATAACAAAATTATGACAACTGTTATTAGAAATAACAAAAGTAGATATAATTCTGTTGTAAGCCTATATGAATACCTATAACAAAATTATAATAACATTTGTTATAATTTTAGTAACAAAATTATAACAAATCTTGTTACATTTATTTAAAAAGATGTATAACAACCTTTGTTATATTATGCATTATAATATACTTGCTTATAGCATAATTTTGCAACACGTTTATACCAATCTTTGTTATATTTTTTGTAACAAAATTATTTCAGAATTCATTAGATTTCTAGTATTATAGCGAAAAACCTTGATGATACTAGCCAGATTGAGCCAAGAGATTTATAACAAAACTTGTTCTGGAATATACACTCCCGATCAAAAGTTTGGGGCCACTCTCTCAAAAACGTCATTTTTTTAGGCCCATATCTCCGCCGATTTGCGTCCGATTTCAAAACCCTAGGTCTCATTCAAAAGATAATAAGTCAAAGTAACTTTGAACAAGATTTAAATGAAACTTTTACAAAATTATTTGTATGTAAACATAACACAAAGTTGCCAAATTTTCTAAAACATGAATATAAACTTACGGCAGTGTCGTTAGAAATTGGATCGACTAAATTTCAAGATGAGAGCGGTAATATAACCTATTATGTATAAGCTTTCAAATGCTTTTTGTCGAATTTGGCTAAAAAATCTAGGAAAAAAGTTATTAATTAAATCGTGGTCGTGCGGCTAGTGTCACCAAGCACTCGTATCGTGTCGTGCTGAGGAGCGCGGGTTCGATTCCCGACGCAGCTGCCAGGAAAAGTTTTCGGCTGTGCCACTGGGCATTGCATGCTAGTCCGTTGTCTAGTGTCATGCTACCTTAAAAGAACAAATACAGGGGGTGGATAAAATGTTTGGGATAGGTAACTTTTTTTCTCTCAGAAAAAAAGTTCAACATGCTATAATTTTTCATTGAGTGCATCAAAAAATCTCAAATTTTGACTGTTTTCAACCTATTATGTGTGCATTTTGAGCTCGATTGAATAATGTTAGAACGGTTCGGGTAAAACACTATTTTTTATACAACTCATTTTTGAGCTGTCATATCTTGGAAACGAGTGAACCGAACTGAAAGAAATTTTGAACGTACACTTACAATATGTAAATGCTTCACAAACTATTAAAACATAAGTACTTTTTAAACGTTGAAAATAGTGTTTTACCCGAACGGTTCGCACTTCGCAAAAATTAATCAATTGAGCCCAAATTTTTACCAATGATGCACATATAATAGGTTGCCAAAGAGTCAAAATTTGAGATTTTTTGATGCACTCTATGAAAAGTTACAGCATGTTGAATTTCTGGGAGAGAAAAATTACCTATCCCAAACATTTTGGCCATCCCCTGTAGCTCACTGGAAGCATTGAACGTGTCCGTGTCTTTTAACTTTTGATGTCATCGACCAAAAGTTTGGGGTCACCCCTCAATATGATGTATCAGCCAAAAGTGTGGGGTCACTTTCGTAAAACATGTCAAAGTGCTTTGGTGTTATTTTCGTCATCTATAGTTCAATTTTTATCCCTGCAGAGAATCTTCTTGAAATTCTTACTGTGAATTCACTTTGAAGTTATTTTTCCACAATTTCTCAAGCCATTTCCTCTGGGATTCCTCCAAAAGTTACTCCAAATAGTCTCCCAGATCTTTTTTCAGAAATCGCTCCATGAATTTCTCCACGGATTTCATCTGGAATCCTAACAGTGATTTCATCAGACATTCCAATAGAAATTCCTCCAATGATTCCTTTTTTTTTAATTTCTTTGTATTTGTGAATTTTATCTTAATGCTAGTTCTTCACACTCCAATGATTCCTCTAAGAATTACTCCAGGGATTTATCCAGTAAATCTTCTAGGGATACCTCTAGGGATTTCTTCGGAGATTGCCATAGACATTCGGAAATTACTCAAAGAATCCCAAAGCGCACCCCACCCCTTTCCCTGACAACCATCACTTGCTGCTCATTATCATTTTTTATGGGTAAGGAATTGATTTAAAAACCCAGATTAATCCACCTAGGCACTATCACCAGCCTTTCTCGTCGAATATGCACTCATGATTTTCCCATCCACGTTAGCCGAAGTGTTCCTGAATCCTGAGAATACTTTATTTAGAAAACTTATTGATGTCACATATTCCTACGTTGTGTTCAACGACAAGACAGAGCTGCTGGTTCAGATATGGTCTGAGACTATTTCCCTGCTCTCCGTTTACCTGGTTATCGAAAATGCTGCGGTTTGTTGTGTCGCATGCATGGATTTGTAGCATTTTCATATATGGCCCTTCCAACTAACAATTGCAAGCCACAAACAAGCAAGCTTGCTGAATAGTGGCTTAACAATGGTAATGATAGCTGAACTAAAATTATGCTCTACACATTACTGTTTAAATTATTTTTCAATTTAGAAAGTAGTCAATGTTTGACTTTCCTCATCGGTATCAGCAATGATAAATTAAAACACTTTTCAAAAGTTTAACAAGAAATTTATTCGACAAGCATTGATTCCTTAACAAAAGAGTTTAACAAAACATTTGTCTGCATCTTATCAAGCTGATGTATCGATAAACATATGCTCCTGAACATTGTGGTTTTCACTTGTCAAATAAACGCCTCACGGTGTCAAAATTTTGATTATTATCGAACTTTCATGTACCTCGGATTTTTCTTCATAGAATGTTAGAATTTCGGCTATTATGTATAAATTCAATATTTGAAAATATTCTATCGGGGAAAATTTGAGTTAGCTGAGTTTTTGGCTATTTTCCATACTAAAAATGAATAATTACTATTTTAACCTAAAAAAACGTCCCATACAAAATGTATGGAAAAATTTTCGCCGATGAAATATTTTCTAGTTTTCTGATTATGAATATATAGCCCAAATACTAAGCATTTTCGAAGAGAAATCCGAGGTACATGAATATTCGATAATAATCGAGATTTTGACACCGTGCGCCTTCAGCCCGTCATAGATTGACTAGGAACTTTGTTCGGATTATGGGATAAATCATGGCTAAAACTGTTTAGACAACCGAGTTATTAAAGAACCAATAGTTTAAACGAATTATATAAAATAAAACAGAATAGAATTATGTAGTTTAACATTGGGTACCAAGAAACGTAATCAACGTAGAAATGAGGCATTTATTTATTATTATTAGTCTGTAACAAGATATCTTGTACCTTGAGTGTTATATTTTTTTATCTTCCGCAGCAGTTCGGTTGTACGAGACGCTTGGATCGATGCATTTCACATTTCAGTGCTGTTGTGTTTACTTAATATTGTTCCCACAGTCACCTAGATAACCAAACAGCATTCAGAAATCGACACATTTCAAATATCCCTAAACATCTGTATGCACTATTTATTGAACATAATATCATGATTCCATGACAAAAGCATAAATAAAAAAAAATGCTTAACGGATCGTCGACTGAGCATGAGTAGATTACCTGAACAGACGCTGTGAATGCACAATGTTCAAGACGATACCGCACCACATATTGTCATACATTTTTAAAGATCGATATTTAATAATAAAAATAAAAATATATTCATACAATTCTCAATTAGTACGTCTGGAAACAATATCTTCAATAAGGACCAACACTTTTTGGCCGCATTCGATACAAGTTTTCTCACCATGCGATAAAAATACTGACAGCGAAATCAGAATGGAAAGCACGTGTTTTGGGCTGAACAGCTGTTGAAGTATAAGGCGTAGTTCAGTTGATTACCACGTGCTGTGCTAATTCACCACAGGCTTGTAAACATTCGACACTTTTCACTACCTTCGTTTCGTTGCCGCGGTCGGGTGTCAGCTTGCTTTGTTTCATTCGAGCGCGACCGCTACCTCTTACACACAACACGAGCGGCAGAACGAAGATCAATAAACAAAAAAGTGGATCAAATCATCGTCGTCTGACATGATGACATTTTTCTAATTCCAGCTTTTTGCAAGATTTCAGCCAATTTTGATTATGATTGGGTATAATATTAGTTTATTCGTGTGTGATAAATCGATTACGACACATACATTTATCCAAAAACAGCTCTCTTTATGGGAAAGACAGGAATAACAAAAACCGAACCATCTCCCGAAGACGCAATCGTGGTCGAGCGCATTCATTCGACATTTTTGTTCCATACAGTAGTTTGATCGCTTGTGTTGTGAATGTTGGAGACAAAGGCAGCCGAATATCGAGGAAAAGCTGTCAAAGACTGTGATCGCTAACAAGACTGTTCACCACTGCTGAACACAAGTTCAGGAGTGATCATTATTGAGCCATGGGAAGATTATGTTTTGCTTTGGATGCTGTATCTCACCAGGCATACGGCTGACAATCGACAGGTCTCGAGTTCTAATCCGGATTTAATTCCTATTTCATAATAGGTGTTCTCAGCATGAGAGCAAATAATTACTCTCGTGAGAGTTCAACATTTTTGCATTTTATTTATTTTCAGTCATTTTTGCCAAAGCTTAATAAACGCTCTCCTGTATATTTTTAAACGCTTTTAACAACAAAAAATTAAGTTAATGCACAACATGATGCTTTACAACTTCTCCAAATTTGTGTGAACAAAACCCGAACATAGGTTGTACGTTAAAATAATTCAAATGTTATTCTACATTATGCTGAATTAATTCTTCATAATGGTGCCTGTTAAATGAGTGATTGTTATAGTTGGGCCTTCCTACGGTACCGGTCCGGAACACTTGAATGGCCATAACTACGGAACGGCTGCACCGACCCAAACCATTTTCAATACGAAACAATGGGACCAGATTTTCCGTCGAATGAACCGTCAGTCATTGAGGTTTACTGCGAAATCATTTTTGGAGTGAACATATAGCCTTACTAGTACACTTAGTGTACAAGAAAGGCAAACATGTCCCGATTTTGTGAGTCCAAAATGCTACCAGGGGCCAAAACCGGATCCTCACTGTAGTTTACAATATTTGTTCCAAAATTCAGTATTAGTTTTTAAGTGAATAATAATCATGTCATTAAAGCTTATTTTTGTTTGAATATGTTAAATAATATGAAAATCATATTCTAAAAACAGTGATTGAGTTCTGCTGGAGTTTATTTTGCAACTAATTAACAAGAATGAACAGATCAACAAATCACAAAAATCGGACACCAAATGATCCAATCGATCAAACCTTCATCTTAAAATGATGTCATTTATGTTGCATTTTGAGATTTGAGATGTGGCTATAATTTTCAACCACAGCTCAAAAAGATCATTTCAACAAATTATTTGGCTCGAATTGATTAAAGCATATTATTTATATCCTAGTGCTTCAAAAATCAAATACAATACAATGGATTGATTTCTTTACATCTGACATGCATGGAAAACTCAGGAGGATATATGTGCAACCTTAATCGCCAATCCATTTATCAATCCAACACCCATTGAATCGGCCAACGATCAATCTTAACCCGCGCGATACGGAAACCCATTAAACGATGCATTTCTCACCCACGCAAGCCACGGCAGGCCGACCACCCACACCTTTGCCAACCCCCATGGCACTGCTCAGCGCGGATTACTCTCATAACCCACTGCCCATCGTTGCAATACTATGGTGTTTCTTTTAATTACTCCTCTGCTGGCTGCCCGCAATAATGTGCAACGGTGTTGCTGGTTCAACCCATTAATTTAACTGCATTCCTACCCCCCTCGACATGCCGAGTCGCTCGCCGCCGTCGTCGTTGTTGCCGCTCGAGTTGCGATTCTTTCGCCAGGAAACGTGCAGCTTTGCGCGTCAAGTACCATTAATCTTACAATTGCTCGATTTATTCACAATCATTAGCATGGAGCCGCCACCGCCGGAGCCGGAGCCAGAGCCAGAGCCGTTCGCCGTCGCGGGGGTTCCGGTGGTCGCCGCAGAGGCATCCGGGGCCGATCCGTTACCAAGATGGGGATGATGATGATGGCTGTTGTTCTGGGCGCCAGCATGACCGCTGGTGGCTTCGATGCGACTGGCAGCACTGCCAGCCCCGGTTCCACCTCCACTGGGGTCACCGCCGACGCCGTCCATGTTCTTGGTGAGGGCCAGTCGCTCCTCGAACGACACCGGTGAGATCTGCGGTGCCCCGGTCAAGCTGCCCGGGTGATTGATGCTGTTCCGGGCGTGGTGGTGATGGCGGCTGCCGTTGTTGAAGGATGTTTGCTGCGTGTGCTGTGGGGACATAGGGGAAGAGACGGAAAGGTGCAAACGGTGAGATAAGATGTGCAAGTTTTAAAATTACTTTCCGGGTCGGATTAAGAGGGTTCAGGTGCGGGGCGGGAAGCTGGACAGCGAAAGCGGATTTGCAAAAGCTTAATGCTATTTAGGTTACAAATAGAGTATAAAAATCGTGGATTGAATCAGAGGTGCGAAGCAGTAAGTGAGTGCCAATGCGTGATAATTGAGTGGATTTGAATGATATTAGAAAGGAGCTAGGCTATCAATAAAAGTAGAAAGTGGTGGCAGGTAGCTAACAGCTGAATCTCTTACATGTAATGGCTTGCCACCTATTTTACGCTTAGCACATTTCTTGGTAGTTTTGCATCCAGCAGAAATGACTTTGAGGACATTCAGTGGGTGACAGGACGCTATAGAGACCCAAGTATATCCCTTTCGTGACGAACCAGCACAATTGCGCTGTTGAGCGGTACCAGTTTTGCATATTTTTTTCATCTGTTTAGACTTTGTTTTATGTGATGTAAACTGTTTCAATGATTCAGCCATTACTTATACTTGTTTGTGTGTAAACAAACTTTTGTTTACGTTGCCTGTGCAATTTTGTGGTAAACAAAAAGTGGACAAAAACCGTAAAACATGAAAAAGTTTTGTCTGTCGCATAATTTTAATTTCCGATTTATCTAGGTAGTCAAAGCTAGAAATCGAAAGATAAAGAGTAGTTCTTTCAAATGAGGTAAAATAATTGTTGTTTTGTTGGGAAATCTAAGAGTTCTGGAAAGCCAAAGTTGAGCCATTTGTATGGAGATTTCCATTTTTTGCGCTCCGTCACGAAAGGGATATGGCGTTCATTGTTTATCAATTTGATCTGTATTTCAGTACAACTGGAGTCTGCACCAGCTGAATGCTTATCCCTGTAGCTGATGAAACTTGAGCTTACTAAACTCTAGTTAGATTTGTGGCCTACCATGCATCTCCTTATACGCTCGTAGCTACCTACACTGTGTACTGCACTGCTAACTAAGGGTATGCGGGGTGGGATTTTTTCAAAGCGATTCGAAACGAAACGATATGATTTTTTTTTTGATACGATGCGGTACGAAACGAAATGAAATTTAAAAATGATTCGTGGGATCGATACGAAATCCGGATTCACTCGGTATTTTTCGAAACGCAACGAAATTTCCGTAAAAGTTTCGCGGAATCTTGCAGGTATATCTTTTTTTTTGTGAAAATTGATACTGTGTGCTTACATTTTTCATTGACTGAAAGATTGATGCTTTCTAAAACTTACGATTACGGAAAAAAGCAATATGGTAATATGGAGCATTTTTTATTTCTTTTTATTTGTGAATTTTCACTAAAGCTAATTCTTTACACCTTGTGGAGCAAGGAGTACTGCTGCAGCTGTATTATATAGTCAATCCTTTTGGTATCAGTAATTAACCTACAGTCACCTCACCGTTAACCTAAAACACTCACGGTTTTAGTAGGTTTGCCGACGTTTGTCATTTTAGTTTACTAAAATACACAAAAAATTTTCCTGAAAATCTGAACTTTTTTTTGGCAATTAGTTTGAGCTTACTGTCAAAAATATACCTTTAAATGCTTTAGAAAACTCATGGAAATTTAATAATATTTCAGTCTTTTTATAAAGCTTTCCTGGATTAATTGGATGAGAGTTCGACTGTACTATTATAGCTGTTTTGATTATCGGCAAAGCAGTCTTTTTAATTGTAAAACGAGTTTAATTATTTAACCCACCATAACCCCAAACCAAAAACGAATACTTTATTGTAAGTTAAAAATGTGTAGTATACTAAAAATATTGTAATGAAATCAATAATAATTACAGTCTCTCCTGAAGAAGGCGTCATATCTGCGCCGAAACGTCGGGTTAACCCTTTGAAGCCGAATTATTTCGCCGCTGCTGTCGCAACCTCGCTGGTCTCGAACATGGTTGTTATACTCGGTTTCATCGCCGGGGTCATATATGACCCCTCCGGCTGCAAAGGGTTATAATAAAACTTATTTTACAATTAAAAAGACTGCGTTGCCGATAATCAAAACAGTTTTCCTGGATTTTGCACCTGAATTTTGTTAAAATTCCTCTTCCAGAGTCGAAACACTTTATATCCAGTGCGTCTCCTTCGATTTGTTGTAATTATATTTTCCCAAAGTTATATCTTGAGTGTGATCGATGTTTTCTTACTGCATCGTTTTCCAAACTTGAGCTACGCGTCCTTTGTCTATTGTCATCATATAGTATAGCTAAGTCACCCACTAAATGAGAAAGGGTGCTCTCTTTCATTTGAAGCTAAAGGGTGATACGGTCAAAATTTGGTCACACAATTTGTTTCATAACTTGAGACTGCGTACACCAAAACAGCTGATTTTTGGATCAGTAATCGTTTCAGTTTCGCTCTCGCTTTTGCATGATATTCAATGCGCTTTTTTACTCCGTTTAAAAACGACATGTTATTTGTGAAGACCGTGTGAAAATTTATTGTAATGAGTTCTGCGAGGTGATAAATCTGTCCTCTATCGTCGGGTCATATCAAATTATCGATCGAAATCACAGAAAGCTGGAAAAAACTCAATAACTGTTGCTACTACTGCTGAAGTTAAGGTTGTTTACAATGGAGGATACATGCAGAAAGTGCTCCACTACTATCGATATGATGAATGATCTCTTCACTGTTTGTGAAGGAAGATGTGCTGCTAAGTTTCACGCATCTTGCGTCGGTGTGTGTGAGGACAGTGTATGTGCTCTAACTAACAACATTATTTGGATGTGCGATGATTGCATTAGCGAATATCGTCAAGCTAGAGATCGCATGTCAATCTCAAAACCTGAAGCGACCGGCCAATCCTCGATCGCAGCTGAGTTAACAGAAATAAAATCGCAAATTGCGGCAATCAACAGTGCCATGGCTAATTTGACTCCTATAACAGCTTTCAATTCAACACACCGACACTCAACTCCAGATACATCACCAAAGCCGACGATCAATGCGCGTGCGTGTACTTCCTATTGTGCAGCTAGGCAGAGTAATGAAGACTGTTTTTCGCTGCTGCTAACAAACATCGATAGATGCGTCACAGAAAACGAAATTACCAACTTGGTGTCGGAATCGCTTTGTGCTCCTCAACCCGAATGCATGAACGTAACCAAGTTAGTGCCAAATTGGAGAAACTGTGAGGATTTAGATTTTATTTCATTCAAAGTGGTTTTGCATGTTCGATGGAAAACCTTAGCAATGGATTCGTCTACCTGGCCCAAAGGTGTAAAATTTCGAGAGTTTATTTGTAGAAACAAGGATATATGGAAACCGACTTCTCTGAGAAATGTTACCGTATAGTTACATGTAAATCGTATACGAATTAGTCATTGAAAAATTGTGATTGAATTCAGGTAGATTATTAAGTTATTTATATTGTATTGTTTGTCATCAGTTGTTGGTTACGTTATTTGTTTTTGAGACGTGTAAATTAAAGTGATATAAGTTGAAAATGATAATTTGTTGGAATTGTTGAATGCATTGATATTCGTTTTGTAATTTCTGTATGTTTGCCCTAGTTTTAAATATTAGGTAAGAAACCAGTCTGTACAGTTTAACTGAAGATGGAGTAATAAATAATAATAATATTTGTAATGGTACATTATATGTAGCGTGTACCATAAAATTTTCATCAAAATCGGTCTAGTATTTCCGGAGATATGGTTGAACCCTCAGGCAAGTACGCAACTGCCAACCTCAGGCAAGTACGCAACTTTTTCAAGCCCTTCGCACCCTGATTCATGCAAAAATTCCAGCCAATTTCCTACAAGCGGCCCTCGGATAGCCTCGCGGAACCGGACACCGGGACGCACACTTGCCATAGGCTTCGAGGAAGTCTCTATCCCTCTCATTGCAGTCGAGCCCCTCCAGCCAGCGACCGCAAGTCGTCCCGGTCCTGCATTTGAGAAGGGAGATGAGATCTTCCGACCTCTAACGTCAGGCAAGTATGCAACTCTTTCAAGCCCTTCGCACCCTGATTCATGCAACAATTCCAGCCAATTCCCTACAAGCGGTCCTCGGATAACCTCGCGGAACCGGACACCGGGACGTACACTTGCCATAGGCCTTGAGGAAGTCTCTATCCCTCTCATTGCAGTCGAGCCCCTCCAGCCAGCGACCAGCAGTCGTCCTGGTCCTGCATTTGAGAAGGGAGATGAGATCTTCCGACCTTCAACCTCAGGCAAGTACGCCGCACATCCGAGCTATTTCTCTTCTGAGACGTCCATTGATTCTAGCCGATCTTCTCCAAGTCAACACCGTCTCATTGGCGAGAATGTTTCACCGGTACGCACGGATACTGTACATTCCGAGAGACGAACCACCGGTTCCACCCAGGCAGTTGCCTCGCGGTTTCAACGGACTTCCAAAGATCTGCTAATTTATTATCAAAACGCCGGAGGAATGAACACCGATGCCAATAGATACTTGCTGGCAACTTCGGACGACTGCTATGACATCATCGTTTTGACTGAAACTTGGCTCGATTCCCGTACCCTGTCCAGCCAGGTGCATGGGCCTTCGTATGAGGTGTTCCGTTGCGACCGTGGACCTAGAAATAGTCTTAAGAATATTGGTGGCGGTGTTCTTGTTGCGGTAAAAAAGGAACTAAAATCCAAAACGATCGATAGCGACTCCTGGGCAAGTGTGGAGCAAGTGTGGGTTCAAATCAAACTATCAGACCGCAACGTGTACTTGTGTGGGATTTACGTTCCTCCTGATCGCACTCGCGATATCGCTTTAATTGACGCACATATCCTATCGACTATGCATATGGTTGATGTAGCGACTGCTACTGATGAGATTATTGTGATAGGAGATTTTAACCTTTCCGGTATTTGTTGGAAGTCGTCCCGCGACGGTTTCCTTCATCCTGACCCAAGCTGTTCTACCTTCCATGCTGGTGCAACCCGTCTTATCGACAGTTACAGTACTGCAACGCTGCAGCAGGTTAACAACGTGATGAATGAAAATGGACGTTGTTTGGATCTCTGTTTCGTCAGTTCGAAAGATGTGGCTCCGTTGTTAACAGCTGCCCCGTCCCCCTTGGTTAAGACTGTTACACATCATCCTCCACTTGCACTCGTTCTCAACTATAATGACGCACACATCCAAGAAAGCATTTCTCCGGTCTCGTACGATTTCAACCGGGCGAACCACCAAGGCATAGCTGAATTTCTTGGTTCAATAGACTGGCTTGACGTTCTGGATTTGAACGATGTGGAAAATGCTGCTCTAACACTTTCGCATATCATGGGACATGCAATTGAAAGATATGTACCAAAAATAAATCATTCCTCCTGTGGCCCACCTTGGCAAACTCAAGAGCTCCGCAGAATGAAGACTACAAAACGTGCAGCCCTTAGACTGTATTCCAAACGCCGAACGCTCCTTCTACGTGACCATTACTTGAGGGTGAACAACGAATATAAGAACACTAGCAGGCGCTGTTTCAGAAGATATCAGCTACACATCCAACGAAAACTGAAGTCGAAACCCAAAGCGTTCTGGCGATATGTGAATCAACAACGAAAGGAGTTTGGGTTGCCTTCCACAATGACGCTTGAAGGTCGAGTGGCCTCTGATAGAAACGATGTGTGTCGTCTTTTCGCCAGTAAATTTGCTAGCGTTTTCAGTGAGGAGGTTCTATCCGAAGAGCATATAATGCTTGCCGCTAGTAATGTTCCACTGAACGGTGATGTACTAACTACGATTGGTGTTGATGATACAACGATTGTGAGAGCAGCCAGGCAATTGAAATCATCGATCAATCCCGGGCCCGACGGTATTCCATCATCTTTCCTAAAAACGCATATTGACGAATTAGTCGACCCTATCCGGTTGGTGTTTTCTTTGTCCCTAACTAGCGGAATTTTTCCGTCAGTCTGGAAGAAAGCTATCGTGTTTCCCGTTCACAAAAAAGGCGATCGAAAGGATGTCAGTAATTACCGAGGAATATCATCTCTCTGTGCCATCTCGAAACTATTCGAGCTTATTGTTATGGAACCACTGATGTCTCATTGCAAGCCGTACATCAGTGAAAATCAACATGGTTACATCTCGGGTAGATCCACTACCACGAATCTCTTGAACCTTACATCTCACATTACGGACAGCATGGCTGAACAAGCCCAAACTGATGTGGTCTACACGGATTTGAGCGCTGCAATTGACAAGATTAATCATGCTGTGACGATCGCTAAACTTGAGAGACTCGGGATCGGCGGCCACTGCCTTAAGTCACTCTATTGCTCGCTTGTTCGTTCGACTCTAGAATATTGTTCCGCTGTCTGGCTTCCATACTATCAGAACGGCATAGAAAGGATTGAATCGGTTCAGCGTCGCTTCATCCGTTTTGCACTTCGCAGGCTTCCCTGGCGTGACCCTCACCGATTGCCGAGCTATCTTAGTAGATGTCGATTGATACACCTCGAAACGCTACAAACACGCAGAGATGTTAATAGAGCGATGATAATCGCGGATTTGCTGCAAGGGAGAATAGATTGTCCTGCTATTCTTGCACTGATCGACATTAGTGCTCGCAGCAGAAGACTACGGGCTAATGCCATGTTACGATTGCCGCTCCGACGAACTCTTTTTGGACAAAACAGTGCAATGATTGGCCTGCAACGTTGTTTTAACAGAGTAGCGTCAGGGTTTGACTTCCATCTTCCCAGACAAACCATCCGCCGTAATTTTATTGAAGAACTCACCTCCAGAATAGTGTAATGAATTGTATTGTAGTTGTTTTGTTCTGTTGTACGTATTATTTTTTACTGTTACTTGACCGAGCTTTGTTGTTATTTTTAAGTACTAACCATCATTGGGACAATAAGTCTGTTGATGTATTAATAATAAATGAATAAATAAAACCCTGAGATCTGCAATTTTTAAATTTTGTGCAAAGAGGATTCACACATTTTTACTGTTTTATTCATAGAGCCAGAGATACTTAACCGATTTCAATGAAAACTTTTCTGTATGTAAAGTATGCATATCAAAATGTTGTGTAAAAATTTCATTCAATTTGATCGAGCCGTTACAAAGTTTTATTTGCTTAAGTGGCACCCGGTCAGTTTTTTCATATTCAAACTGCTACAACTTTGAAAGTATTCATACTAAATGGCTCAAAATTTTACTAAGAACATATTTTCATAATAGTACTATACTGTAAAATTTTGATAAAAATCGGAGCAGTATTGGTAGTTCTATAATCAAAATTGTGCTTAACTGACCTTAAATTTCCGAAAATTTACTATGGAGCGCCTTTGTACAAAATTTTAAAAAGGTAGGTCGATGGTTTTATCTATATATCAACCAATACTTAATCGATTTTGATGAAAATTTTATGGTATAAGCTACATATAATGTAGCCTTACTGGTCCAAAAATCAGCTGTTTTGGTGTACGCAGTCTAAAGTTATGAAAAAAATTATGTGTCCAAATTTTGACCGTATCACCCTTTAAGAACGAAATATTCTATCGGGGGGTCTAGAACAAAAAACCGTGATTTCTAGAACATATTAACATTTAACATAACATTTTTCATAAGGGCCTAACTGACTTGATCGATTTCTCTTCGTCGACTCTCTCTATCGCTAATAACTTGATCAAAACAAACAAAATCATTATTCTTTTTGTTCCTATAGCAACATGTAGTCGTCTTCTTCGCATTTCAACTAAAAAATCTTTGGAAAACTCAATACACATTCTGTGATAACACAAAGAGAGAATCGATGAAGAGAATTCGAAAATGTCAGTTAGGCCCAAATGAAAAATCAGTGTCGAAATTTCCGAAAAATACCCATTTTTGAGTACTTTTTATCTAAAACGTGTATGGGAAAATAACACCCGATAGAACATTTCGCTCTTAGCATCAAATGAAGGAATAGACTCTTAGCTTTCATTAGGTGGGTGACCTAGGGATACTGCTTTTTTTTAAATAATATTCTTCTACCATTTACACCATGTGGTATGATGAAACCCGACTAGATGGGAAAAACAAAAATATTGCAGGTTGTTATTTTGTAACAATGATTTCTGTTAAAATGTTAAAATAACAAAAAAATCTAACAAAACTCGTTCTAATATAAACAAAAATATAACAAGTTGAGATATAATCATAACAAGATGTTCGGGTAAAACGTTACCGGTGCAGAGCCCTACCATCATCAATCACTACAACTATACAACTACAACTATACAACTATACTCTACTTTCTGTATCACACAATCTGTCTATACCACAACGTAGGCTAAGTTGGCTAAGTTAGACATATCTCTGAACAGTGGTAGATCCAAGGTATATAGTGCTCTCGAGACATGTCTCGAGATATTTTTGTAATTCTTTGAAGAAACTTTAAATAATAAAGATTTTTAAGGATTAGCATTTACACTATATATTAGTTTTCGAAATTTTTGGCAGTTTCGCGGAATTTCGTTTTGTTTCGGCGAAAGGTAATTTTTAGAGGCGAAATTTTTAGAATTTGACGAAACGAAACGAAATTCAAAATCATAAATTTCGCCTACTTGAATTCCGTGAAATTCCGTGGAATTTCGTTTCGAGGTTGGCAAAACTATTCGGTATACCGCATACCCTTACTGCTAACCTTGCACGCTACTGGATGGTGATTTACATCTTAAAAATCAATAAGGATAAGCATGGTGGATAATGTTTAACAAACAGATATATACACTTCTACGGCACGGATTCCTTCTACACGGTCTACTATTGCACGGATTACTATTACAGGGCAGTCCGTGGTGTAGGAATCCCAGTGCTTATGGGATTTCGCCTACCTACTTGGGGGTATGGGCAAATATCTCAAGCGTATTCCAAGTTAGCGCCTTATTTTCTTTGCAAAAGTTGTAGTAATAGAATAGATCTACCATGCAATGCAAACTTACATCCAATAAGTTGGCAATTTGGCCGGTAAAACTCTATGCAGAAATAGTTGCTATGTACACTAGCCAGTAGGGGTGCTTACTCATAAGTTTGTGTGGCTTCGTGGTCATGCGGCTAGTGTCACCAAGCATTTAGTCGCATCGTGCTAAGGAGCGCGGGTTCGATTCCCGCCGCAGCTGCCAGGAAAAGTTTTCGGCTTTGCCACTGGGCGTTGCATGCTAGTACGTTGTCTAGTGTCGTGCTTCCTTCAAAGAGCGAACAGCTCACTGGAAGTACTAAAACGTGTCCGTGTTTTAAAAAGTTACCACAAGCTTTATCACAGGATCTAGTTTATTTGGAGCAATTGTGTCGGCAAAGTTGTACAGAAAGTCAAGAACAATCCAGTGATTTAACAATTAGTTGATGATTTGACGCTTGGTGGTGTCTCAAGCAACCAAATGTTCCGCTTCCCATGACAAAATGACGAAGCTAATGCCGTTTTTCTTTTTGATCCAGTTTCAACCTGGGTTGGAACTGGATGAGATCACAGTTTCAATCTCAACCCGATTTCGGTTTCGCTTGTACTAAAGTTTGTTTGAGTTTGTTTGACGTGTGTTTGATTACACATTTTCCGCCAATCCAGTTCCAACCCAGGTTCAAAAAGAAAAACGGCATAAGATAAAGTTCTGAATGGAACTATCTGGCTGCCTAAGAGGCTAACAATGAGCCTTGCCAAAGCTTCACTCATTGGTTTCCGTAAGACTCATTGTTAGCCTCTTAAGCAAATTGAAAGCTGCTTAAAGCGCAGCGGTATAACTGCAGGTTATCACGCAGGAGGGCCCGGTTCAAATCTTCATAGGAGTGTGGCATCGTAAGGTAAATGTGGTCATGTTTCAAGGAATACAAGCAAACGACAGAGGTAAATCTGAAAAGTACATTTTTGTTTTTAGATTCATTTTGAGAAAATTCCATCAGAAGCTACTAAGAAGGCTATCCAGTTTCCTTATTTGAACTCCGAAAATGAAGCTGGTTAGAAGGCCAAAGAGCAACCTTTAGCAAGCTGCTTAGCTCGCTTAGTACTTAGTACCCGCTTATTCGAACTTTTGATTACTTGGAGATAGTAGTCAAGTAAAGATTTGAACTGCTCTATATCGGGATCCAAAACAGATAGAAAAGTGTCATCTTCGCTCTTGACCTCCTACATGCTATTATATATGCTTTGAATGCCGCCGAGATAGAGCAGTTCATAACTTTACTTGACAACTAACGCCACCTAGTCATGAAATTGCCAACTAATAATTGATATAACAGATTACTTATCACCTCCTGAAGAACTTTGCCGAAGTCGACACTTTTCCATCTGCTTTGAACTCCGAGATAAAGCATTTCAATTTTACTAGACAACTAGTGGCATGTAGTGGTGAAACCACCAACTACAGTATGCGGCAGGAAAAAATGCGAAAGTGTTTTTCAACTTCAAACCTCATTTTCGTCCATTTGACATTAACCAATCTATGCTTCAACGTTCCATGATCTATAATAGGCTAGTTTTCTGAAAAGTTAATTAAAAAAATTCCCATTTAGGTCACTAACCTTTACAGGGCGGCGCCTGAAGATGAAGACAACCAGAATTTTCAAACCGCAGAAAATCACACAGGTCGCTAAATTTAGCATCT
Source organism: Aedes albopictus (assembly GCF_035046485.1). Classification (NCBI taxonomy): domain Eukaryota; kingdom Metazoa; phylum Arthropoda; class Insecta; order Diptera; family Culicidae; genus Aedes; species Aedes albopictus. Next base: position 337,456,241 of record NC_085138.1, read on the forward strand.
GATAAAACAAAATTTTTGATTTTCTCTACAATATCATCAAATATATGTACTTATTTCATCTGGTATGTGAAACTAGATGGCTCTGCATCAGTGTGGTCTGGTTGTTCATCGAATTTGAGCTAATTTTGTTACTGTTATAGTCATTTTGTTTAATGACCATTGGGCGCGCAGTTTATTGATATCCGCTTATTAGTCCTACATTATCACATGTCAAACATCAAATATGTTCATTTTTATTTTCCAGTGCTAGAATAAAGACATTGACTGATACACTGTCATGAAAAAATAGTCGTATATATCCCATATTTAGCGTGTAATAGTGCCTTGAACTTTTCGCATTTTTTCCTGCCGCACCCTGTACTAACTGAATTACCAGACCACTCATCCGCCTCCAGAAAATTTTTGCCGAAGACGACACATTTATATCTGCTTTGGACCCCGAGATAGAGCAGTTCACACGTTTACATGACAACTAACGCCACCCAGCGGTGAAATCACAAACTAATGACCGCACCATTAGATTGCTCTAGATTTCCCGAAGTACTTTGCCAAGACCACACCTTTCTTTCTGCATTGCATCCCGACTAAGACCCAAACACAATGACAACGGCAAAACGGAACGGCAGGAACGGCTAGCAGGGAATGTACTAAAACTGCCGTTGCCATTGTGCCGTTCCTTCCGTGATTCCTCCAGGAGTTGCTTCCGTGATTCCTTCAGGGATTCTTTCCAGAATTCCTTCAGGAGTTCTTTATGGGATATCTCCAGAAGTTCCTTCCGGGATTTCTTCAGGGGTTCCCTCTGTGATTCATTCAGGAGTTCCTTCTGTGACTCATCCAGGAGTTCCTTCCTAAATTCCTCCAGGAATTCCTTCTGAGATGCCTTCAGGAGTTCCTTCGGAGATTCCTACAGGAGTTCCTTCTGGGATTTCTCCAGGAGTTCCTTCCTAAATTCCTCCAGGAGTTCCTTCCAAGATGCCTCCTGGAGTTGCTTCCAGGATTCCTCCAGGAATTCATTCTGAGATTTCTCCAGTAGTTCCTTCCAAGATTTCTCCAGGAGTTCCTTCCGGGATTCCTTCAGGAGTTCTTTCCAGAATTCCTCCAGGAGTTCTTTCTGGGATTTCTCCAGGACTTCCTTCAGGAGTTCCTTCCGGGATTCATCCAGGAGTTCCTTCCGAAATTACTCCAGGAAGTCCTTATGAGATTTCTTCAGGATTTTTTTCCGAGATGCCTCCAGGAGTTCCATTCAAGATTCCTCCAATAGTTCCTTCTGAGATTCCTCCAGGAGTTCCTTCCGAGATTCGTCCAGGAGTTCCTTCCACGATTCCTCCAGGAGTTTTCGTCAGGGATACCCTGACCCTGAAGTTCCTTCCTGGGATTTCTCCTGTAGTTTCTTCCTGAATTCCTGCAGGAATTTCTTCCGAGATGCCTCCAGGAGTTCCTTTCCTTCCGGGATTCATCCAGGAGTTCCGTCCGAAATTCCTCCAGGAGTTCCTTTGAGATTTCTCCAGGAGTTCCTTCCGAGATGTTAGGGAGATTTTCAGCCCGAGGCTGGTTCATCTCCAATACAGATCCCTTCCGAGATGCCTCCAGAAGTTCTTTCCAAGATTCCTCCAATAGTTCCTTCTGAAATTCCTCCAGGAGTTCCTTCAGAGATTCCTTCAGGAGTTTCTTCCGGGATTCCTTCAGAAGTTTCTTCCGGGATTCCTCTAGAAGTTCTTTCTGAGATTCCTCCAGAATTTCCTTCTGGGATTTCTCCAGGAGTTTCTTCCGGGATTCCTCTAGATGTTCTTTCTGAGATTCATCCAGGATTTCCTTCTTAGATACCTCCAGGAGTTCCTTCCGAGATTCCTCCAGAAGTTCTTTCCGGGATTTCTTCAGGAGTTTCTTCTAAGAATCCCTTCTGGGATTTCTCCAAGGCATCCCGGAAGAAATTCCTGAAGGAATTCCGGAAGGAATTCGTGAAGGAATCCCGGAAGGAATTCGTGAAGGAATTCCTGAAGGAATCCCGGAAGGAATTCCTGAAGGAATCCCGGAAGGAATTACTGAAGGAATCCCGGAAGGAATTACTGAAGGAATCCCGGAAGGAATCCCTGAAGGAATCCCGGAAGGAATTCCTGAAGGAATCCCGGAAGGAATTCTTGAAGGAATCGGGAAGGAATTTCTGAAAGAACCCCGGAAAGAATTCCTGAAGAAATCCCGGAAGGAATTCCTGAAGGAATCCAGGAAAGAATCCCGGAAGGAATTGTTAAAGAAATTCGGAAGGAATTTCCACTACTGTTCAAAAGTTTGGGGCTACCCCCTCAAAAACATGGTATTTTTCAAGCTCATATTTCCGCCAATTTGCGTTCGATTTCGAAAATGTTGGTCTCATTCAAGAGATAATAATAAAGTCAAAGAACCTTCGAATATGATTTAGGCGAACTGTTTCAAAGCTATTTATGCGAGAACTTAACCTGAAGTTTCAACATTTTCTAAATAATGAAATGTAAACTTACGTCAATATCGCTGGTAATTTTATGCATAAATTAAGTCGGGGCTTAAAGAAACTTAGTTATCGCAGAGATGAACTAGCCCCCGGCTGAGATAAATAATAATAATAATAACTTAGTTATCGAGAACAGGTCTTACTTCTGGGCATTCGAGAAGGGGCCAAGTGGATTTCCAGGAAGTTTCAGAGGATCTCAGGGCGTTCCGACAGGTTTCGTTGACGTTTCAATGTGGTCTTAAGGCAAAACTGGATCCATTTCCTCACTTTTTGGTTTTTGATTTTTTATAAAATAACAAAGCAATATTTTCAAAATCGGTTTTCGTGCACATGCAGAGTATGTGGTATGGATCAAGGTATCTTCTGATTTTTTTCCAGATGGAAAATGTTTTTAGTTTTTGCAGAAACCATTTTTAACAAAATTTCACTTAAAATGGTTTCTGCAAAAACGAAAAACATTTTCCACCTGGAAAAAATTCAGGAGATACCTTGATTTATACTCTACAAGTGTACGAAAATCGATTTTGAAAATATTGCTTCGTTATTTTATAAAAAATCAAAAACCAAAAAAATGAGGAAATGCTTCCAGTTTCGCCTTAAAGGGTGTTACAAGGAATTTCAGGGGCGTTAAAAGGTATTTCAGAGAGTTTCAGGAATGTTTTAAGGGCGTTCCGAGAATTTTTAGAGGCGTTTGGTAGCTTTTCCAGGCTTCAAGTGGTTTCAGGGGCGCTTCAGGAGGTTCCTGAAGCCTTTTAAAAGCGTTCCTTGGGGTTTTATGGACGTTTCAATGGGGTTATGAAGGTTTCAGGGGAGTTTCAAGGGGTTGCGAAGGATTTTCTAGAGGGGTCTTTTGAGGTCGTTTCTAGTGGTTTTTCAGGGGCGTTTTGAGACGATTCAGAGGTTTAAGGAGGTATCAGGAGCATTTCAAGAGCGTTCAGGGATACAGGAATTACGGGGATTTCAGGTGCGATTCAACAGTATGAGATCCCCTGCAGCGATCCTGTGATCATCTGGAACTCCACTGAAACCCCCTGAAACGCTCCAGAGACCCACAAAACGCATGTGAAGTGAAACTCCCTGGAACTCCTCTAAAATCCCTGGAACGCCAATGAGACTCCTTGGTACACCTAAATGAACTCCTGAAACCTCCTGGCACCCCTTGAAACCCCCTGGGAGCTCTTAAATCCCATATAAGCCTCTGAAATATCCCTGAGACCCCTTGATACTTCCCTGGGACCCTCTGAAGAACCCCATAGTCACCCTTGGAACCCATTGGCCTACCTGAATCGTCCCTGAGATCCCCTCAAACGCCACTGATAACTCTTGAAGCGCCCGTAAGCACTCTGAACCCCCTGAGACCCTCGGAAACGCTTTTGAAGCGCCCCTGAGATTCCCTTGAACACCCCTGAGATGTCAGAGTACCCCCAGAAGCTCCCAAGGACCCCCTTGGAATGACGTCCTGGAGAGATGGAGAGATAACCTGGTACCTCCTGAAATCCAGTGAAACCCGCCCATGAAACTAACCCTGAAATGATCCTAAAACCCTCTGGAACTCTCCTGGAGCCACCTGAGAGCCCCTGTAGCTTGGAACCCCGGAAACCCCACAGCGAAACTGAGATCCTCTTGAAACTCTCCTGTAATTTTCTGGTACTCCCTACAACCATCCTACGCTCTTCCCTATAGTAACCGCAATATTTATTATGCACAATATTGGTCCTGAATAGCTGTATCATAAACTTGAAGTAATATCATTCAACGTAACATCATCATCAAGTGGTGAAATATTTCAACTTTACATAACATTTTTTTATCAATAATAATCGTTGAATTCATGATATTAATAAAAAAATAATGAAAACAACGTATTAAAAATTCAACGAATCATGTTTTTTTTTTGTTTTTGAGATACCTATGATTTTTGAAAATAAAAACATTATGATTGCCACTACTAGATTTTTGGACCCCCAATCAATTTTTGGACTATCTTAAGGGGTTATATGTTGAGATGCGTGGAAATACGGAAAGAATTAAATTCTTGTAAAAGTATGCATCCAATTTTTTTTTCCTAAATTCTTATTTTGATATCAAATGTGTATGATCAGCCTGAGAACATAAAAAATAGAACAAATTATCAAAGTTATAATAAAAAAACGTATTTCTTTAAAGATTTGGGTTTTCTATAGATGAAGTTGTTAAAAGAATCAAAATTTAAAATTTTCCTATCTTTGCTTAGTTGGAGCTTAACGATTACATGAAATATACTGAGAAGCTTGGTTCACTTCTCCTGAACTCACATCCACGATTTCTTGCAAAGATCGATCAAAGCACCAAAATTAACAAGCGTTTAATTAAAAGCCAAACATCAAACAGCCATTTTTAGCCACAAGCACAGTCAAGGTGCAGGGTTTAGTATGTATAGTCCCGAACATCAAATAACAACGTGAGGGGAAAACGAGTGGAAAAGAAAACAGAGAAGAAAGAAAAGTTCATCTACCTTAATGCTAATGTTTCTTACACTGGTCAGGTGGTAGTTGCTCCGACTGCTGGGGCTGGCGTTCATACGGGTGGCCGTGTGGTACATCGAACGGTCATCGTAGCCACCGACCCGGCCGCCCAGGCCCCGCGGGTTCCGCAGGCAGTGGCACTTTTCCAGCGCGTTTTTGAACTCCCGTCGGAATTTACCTGTAAAAGGTTGTGAGGTTGTGAGTTGAGGTTATTAGGAAAAACTTGTGTCGATTGATGTAATCGTATTGGAAGCCCGAGTAAAAATAATTTTTGAACGACAATATGTGTTAGAATGTAAATCGTGTTCCCTGATTGCTTCATATTAATTATACATTGTAAATTCTTGTGAAATTAACACTAACGATCAATGTTATATGGTGCGTTACCATAAAGTATATCGTTATTTTTTGTCTTTGAGAATAAATTATACTGTAATGTATTTTTTTATATTGGTTCTCAACAAAAATGTATTTAATGGTAAAAATTTCATTTACCATATGTATTATGGTGCATCACCATAAGGGGTATCATATTTTTATGGTTTTCTGCGTTTTATAAGTCGTATTTTGTTTCTATGACATAATAGTAACTTGTTTTGCGACATAACGCTAATTTGACACACGCATTGTCAAGTAATGTGGCTTGGATAAATGCTTTAGCACCGTCATCTGCTCCAGGTAGGTTCCTTTGTCAAGCATTGTCCCTCAAAGAAAATTCTTCGCATTGAACATGACCTACAAAGGACGTGGTAAACCCGAACCTACGTTACGACTGATGACGACAATGACGACGGGAGGGTCCAACCTACAAGCCGGAAGCTGATGAACCAGCACGAGCAGTGTATTTAATATTCAGCTGGTAGCTTTGCCCCAATTTGCCGGGGTATTAGTTCGGGGAAATGATAGACAGCATTTTCCCAGGAAGTTGAACCTCACTTGACATGATGAAATTAGCACATGTAGGCGGGCGACCATTTTCCGGAAGCTCAGTGACTCCGCATCAAAATTGAATTAGCACCGTTTGCCTTTTGGGTGAAGGAGGGCGGTGTTGTCGTTTGAAGATTTGCAGGAAGTTGGCGTTGCTTTGGAGCAGGCACGTGACTTCCAGGAAGGTGTAATGAGCCTCTTTCCAAGATTACACATTTCTAGCAATTTAAAAGTAAGTGTGTAATTGTCTTGTTAATGAATGGCTAATTTGTTCTTATCAAAGCAAATAGAAAGTGTGAGTAGCAAAACCGAGAAAAGGTCCAACGGAATTAAGTTATTGTATCAGAAGCAATACAAAATAGCTTCTAGGATTTCTTTAAGAGCATCATAAAACTAAATTGAAAATTATATGTTTTTGTGAAGGTTTTTATACCTCCTCAATAATAATTAGATTTCTCTAGGAAAAACTGGTCAGCTCTTAATACCAATCCAATCCAATCCAATTCCAAATCCAATCCAAATCCAATCCAAATCCAATCCAAATCCAATCCAAATCCAATCCAAATCCAATCCAAATCCAATCCAAATCCAATCCAAATCCAATCCAAATCCAATCCAAATCCAATCCAAATCCAATCCAAATCCAATCCAAATCCAATCCAATTCAAATTCGAATATTTCACTTTGCACACTGGTTTGTTTTCGCAAACTCTGATACAGGTCTCGTCTCTGAACCTGACTCTGATTTAATAGCTAATCGATTGAAAGTGTGGTGGGATTAACTCTTAAACCCTCAAATAGCCTTTTGTATTTAACATTTTTAATCAGATTCACCCCGAAGTAGCATCCCATGTATTAATAGCGCGCTGCCTGTTGCACTGCGGCGTCAAACGATTTTTCCTTCCGAGAACGCTTTCGACGGAAAATCCTTCCATAATGCGGTTGGTTCGAATTACCTTACCGAAGGCGACCGTCCGGCGGATAGGGTCGACTCTTGGCAAAGCGATGATTCCGGGGAAGCTCTTTGTGAAGGAGCACCATCGAAAATCAATTCATTCATTCATTAAAGAAGATCCGGATCTGGGAACCGGGTTTTTCGATCTGCGAAGGTGGTTGATTGAAATCCACCGCGTGCTCTTCAATTAGGCTAATCAGGTTCCGGATGAGACAAACTTTACCTGGGAAAGAAGCGCATTGTGAACCGAATGAATTAATTATAAAGCGATAGGCTGAGCGTAACCCTGTTTGGAAAAGTAATTAATTTATGGATTAGTCTGAGGGTAGCAGACGGTGAAGGGCGAGACTGTTAAGGATAAAATTCACCAATAGTTGAACCATGACTTGATGAACATCATGCACAGAAAGAAAATCTGTTTTTATTTGAAAAGAAATACTGGTTTTTACGATTTATTTTCTTGGAGCCAACAATTGCTCTCTGGGGAGCCAAGAATGGCCTCTAGGGCTCCAAGAATGGCTTTATTGGGAGCCAAGAATTGCTCTCTTGGTAGCCAAGAGTGGCTCTCTTGGGAGTCATATGGCTCTCTTGGGAACCAAGAATGGATCTCTTCGGAACCATGAATGGCACTCTGGGAAGCCAAGGGTGGAACTCTTGGGAGCCAAGAATGGATCTCTTAAGAACCAAGAATTGCTTTCTTGGGAGCCAAGGGTGGCTCTCTTGGGAGCTATCAATGGCTCTTTTGGGAGCCAAAAATGGCTTTCTTGGGAAAAAAGAATGGCTCTCTTCGGAACCAAGAATAGCTCGCTTGGTAGCCAAGAATGGCTCTCTAGGGAGCCAAGAATGGCTCTCTTGGGAGCCAAGAATGGTTCTTTAGGTAGCCAAGAATTGCTCTCTTGGGAGCCAAAGGTAGCTCTCTTGGGAGCCAAAAACGGCTCCCTTGGGAAAAAAGAATGGCTCTCTTCGGAACCAAAAATAGCTCTCTTGGCAGCCAAGAATGCCTCTCTAGCGAGCCAAGAATGGCTCTCTTGGGAGCCATGGGTGACTCTCTTGGGAGCCAAGATTGGTTCGCTTAAGAACCAAGAAGGGCTCTATTGAGAACCAAGAATGGCTCTCTTGGGAGCCAAGAATGGCTCTCTTAGAAGTCAAGGGTGGCTCTCTTGGGAGCTAATGATTCATTCAAGAACCGTTGTCCTTTTTGGGTTTAAAGGAGCTTCCTTTGAAATAAACTATGGGATTTAGGAATGTTTTTTTCCTCTTTTTGCTGATGATAACGAAATGGAAAACATTTTAAACCACTTGAACATTGTTTTGATCATAATTTTTCGGTGTCTGTACGCAATCCAATCACCAGTGGTCAGTGTTCTCTCATTCCAGCCGAATAATACGGTTCAAATACGCTTCTTAGTATTTCTAATCTAATCTAAAAGGAAGACCTAATTGAATTGCGATGATATAGTCGCGTGTTTCCGCTCGCGTCAATCGAGTTCCATATTGAATGACGTCAACCATTTTCCGACGGATACTGACCGTCTATGAGGGTCCTTTGAAGCTGTGCGGTTGTCAATAGCGGAACAAGTCAATCAAATTGCGATTCATGTCCGATGGCGCAGTGTGGAATCGGCGTTGTGTAAATAAAAGAGCATGATATCGATATTTTGATAGGAAGAATGATGAGTTTACTCGCAGATAATGAGAGGAAATTATTGTCACATTCACTGACGAATTTAGATAATAATTTCCAATATATATTCATCAATGCCGTCCGGGCAGCCTATCCGATTTCCTCTGACAGGTGTCAGTGCCAGATTTTTCCGAAAATGTGCCATGTGATGACGCTGTGAGCAATCAGCATAATTGATGGAATAAATAAAAATCCTTTTCTATCACCAGCAAGTGCGGTTACACACTCCTAGCTGCCACAAGTCCTTATTTTCAATGTCAATCAAACCACGCAAGTTTATTACATATCACACCACACCCGCCCCATGCATGAAATTGTGCTCTTCGTGTGAAAACAAAACGATCAACCACCTGGGGCGTCTCCTTCGAGGGCTTCAATGATATTGGAATCCTTTTTCTAGGAAAACCCATTTTTAGTTGGCAACAGGCAGTCCGTAAAGTTTGGCATTAAACCAATCTTTTCACGCAGGGAGACAAATGGAGGAATGAACATTTTTTCTTCATCCAAATAAAGCCTATTGTGGAAAAACTCGACGCTCGTATCTGGCTGGCTATTAATAGGCCCACCTACTGTCAGATTTACTCGAGCATAAAAATGGAGCAGACAAAAAAGGGTTTATATTCCTAGGAAAAATGTTGTTGTGGTGATTCTTTAAATGTACAACTCATTTTTTTGCTCCTGCTCTTAAACTTCAAACTTCAATATTCATCAATTATTAGTTAGCAATTATCAATTATCAATTATCAATTGTCAATTATCAATTATCAATTATCAATTGTCAATTATCAATTATCAATTAACAATGATCAATTATCAATTATCAATTATCAATTCTCAATTATCAATTATCAATTATCAATTATCAATTATCAATTATCAATTATCAATTATCAATTATCAATTATCAATTATCAATTATCAATTATCAATTATCAATTATCAATTATCAATTATCAATTATCAATTATCAATTATCAATTATCAATTATCAATTATCAATTATCAATTATCAATTATCAATTATCAATTATCAATTATCAATTATCAATTATCAATTATCAATTATCAATGATCAATTATCAATTATCAATTATCAATGATCAATTATCAATTATCAATTATCAATTATCAATTATCAATTATCAATTATCAATTATCAATTATCAATTATCAATTATCAATTATCAATTATCAATTATCAATTATCAATTATCAATTATCAATTATCAATTATCAATTATCAATTATCAATTATCAATTATCAATTATCAATTATCAATTATCAATTATCAATTATCAATTATCAATTATCAATTATCAATTATCAATTATCAATTATCAATTATCAATTATCAATTATCAATTATCAATTATCAATTATCAATTATCAATTATCAATTATCAATTATCAATTATCAATTATCAATTATCAATTATCAATTATCAATTATCAATTATCAATTATCAATTATCAATTATCAATTATCAATTATCAATTATCAATTATCAATTATCAATTATCAATTATCAATTATCAATTATCAATTATCAATTATCAATTATCAATTATCAATTATCAATTATCAATTATCAATTATCAATTATCAATTATCAATTATCAATTATCAATTATCAATTATCAATTATCAATTATCAATTATCAATTATCAATTATCAATTATCAATTATCAATTATCAATTATCAATTATCAATTATCAATTATCAATTATCAATTATCAATTATCAATTATCAATTATCAATTATCAATTATCAATTATCAATTATCAATTATCAATTATCAATTATCAATTATCAATTATCAATTATCAATTATCAATTATCAATTATCAATTATCAATTATCAATTATCAATTATCAATTATCAATTATCAATTATCAATTATCAATTATCAATTATCAATTATCAATTATCAATTATCAATTATCAATTATCAATTATCAATTATCAATTATCAATTATCAATTATCAATTATCAATTATCAATTATCAATTATCAATTATCAATTATCAATTATCAATATCAATTATCAATTATCAATTATCAATTATCAATTATCAATTATCAATTATCAATTATCAATTATCAATTATCAATTATCAATTATCAATTATCAATTATCAATTATCAATTATCAATTATCAATTATCAATTATCAATTATCAATTATCAATTATCAATTATCAATTATCAATTATCAATTATCAATTATCAATTATCAATTATCAATTATCAATTATCAATTATCAATTATCAATTATCAATTATCAATTATCAATTATCAATTATCAATTATCAATTATCAATTATCAATTATCAATTATCAATTATCAATTATCAATTATCAATTATCAATTATCAATTATCAATTATCAATTATCAATTATCAATTATCAATTATCAATTATCAATTATCAATTATCAATTATCAATTATCAATTATCAATTATCAATTATCAATTATCAATTATCAATTATCAATTATCAATTATCAATTATCAATTATCAATTATCAATTATCAATTATCAATTATCAATTATCAATTATCAATTATCAATTATCAATTATCAATTATCAATTATCAATTATCAATTATCAATTATCAATTATCAATTATCAATTATCAATTATCAATTATCAATTATCAATTATCAATTATCAATTATCAATTATCAATTATCAATTATCAATTATCAATTATCAATTATCAATTATCAATTATCAATTATCAATTATCAATTATCAATTATCAATTATCAATTATCAATTATCAATTATCAATTATCAATTATCAATTATCAATTATCAATTATCAATTATCAATTATCAATTATCAATTATCAATTATCAATTATCAATTATCAATTATCAATTATCAATTATCAATTATCAATTATCAATTATCAATTATCAATTATCAATTATCAATTACCAATTATCATCAATTGTCAGTTGGTGTTGGAGACAAAGGGCAAAATGAAATTTGTATCGGCCTAATCCTTAAAAAATCTAGGAAATCTTTAAAAATATCTGTCGGTAATTTCTTTGGTTTGGTTTTTAATGTATTTTTTCAACATTTCCTGTGGAATTTTCTTGGGCAACACTTGAGCCATTCTTTTGACAATTTGCTAGACAATTAATTTCGAATTTTTTCATGCAATTTCTTTTTAAAATGCACCGCCATTAGAAAATAAATTCGGAAATGACTTTAGATTTTTACGAATCTTCAGCAAATTACATTGAAAAGTCCCATAGCAATGCTTTTGTAAGCTCTCTTTGCTTCTTTGTCATAGAATTCTCAATTCTGAAGAGAATTTCTTTAGTATTGCTTCAACAATCCCTTCAGAAATTTGTTTGTAAATCTCTTAAAAAATTTCTTTGAAAATCGGCCACTTCTTAAAATTCCCAAAACACACCTTAAGCATTTTTTCAAGTCCCTATCGTACCAATAAAGTAACATCTGCGACAAATCCTTTTCAATTTCATCGGTTATAACTTTCGAAGCTTCTTTGGTGATTCGGTAATCACATTAGAAAATGTATCGGGAATTTATTTGAGAATTTCTGAGGTAACTATTATTATTTTTCTTGAATATTCCTATACAAATTTCTTCAGGAATTTTTATGGAAATTATTTCCGTATTATTTTTGGTAAATTTCACTCATTTCAGAAATTTCTTTGAAAAATTCTTTCGGTAATAGATCTGATTGTTCAACAATAGCTTTGGAATTTTTCAAACATTTTTCTGGTAACTTCTTCCGCTATTTTTTGAGAAGTCCTTTGAAAAATTCTTTGCGAATGTCTGCACTAATTCCTTTAGCATTTTTCAACTACCTTCAGCAATTCCCTAAAGAATTGACTTGATGATTCTCATAGAAATTTCTTTAAAAACCTTGGGATCTCATACGGCATTTTTATTTGATTTCCCCTGTAATTTCTTTAGATTTTATTCTTCAAAAACGCTTCAAAGCTTCTTCGGAAAATTTCGTGGGCTATTTTTTAGCCAATTACTCTTGATGTACTTTAGCATGTCTTTAAGAATTTTTTCACAACTTTTTTGGAAGTTTCTTCGGCAACTCATTTAGGAGTTTTTCAAGCAGTTTTTCGGAAGTTTGTCTGAATCATCAAAAAATGCTTTAAGAATTTCTTCGTCATTTTTAAATTAATTCAGCAATTTCTCTTTCCATTTCTTCAGCAACCAACTTGGAAATCAGCAATTCCATTGTAAATTCCTCTAGCAGTTTCGATTGTAATTTCGAAAGAAAATGTGAAGTTTTGAAAGTAATGACTCAAGAGATTTTCTAAGCAATTTCTCAGGAATGTGCTGATGGAATTGTGGATGGGATTCCTAGGAGTATTTCCTGAGAAATGTCCAAACGAATGGACAAAGTACTTTCCAGAGAAGTTGCCGAAAACGTTTGCCGAGACATTTTCAAATAAAATTACCAACGGATTTTTCATAGGGAATGCCTAGAAGAAGCTTCTCAAATAAACTGCCGAAGGAATCCTCAAAAGAATATCCGAAGCAGATCCTGAAGGTGTTTTCGAATAAAACAAAAAGAAATTAAGGAAGAAATTTCAATGAAAATGCCGAAGTAATTTCCAAAGGCATCACAAAATGGTTCCGCGGTTATTGGTTTTTGATTACTTAAACAAGATGGAGAAAAATGCCAATTCTGAACTATTATGTAAACCGAAACATAAACACATGATCATATCAAAATCGAAAATACATATAAGAGAGAAAAACAATTCCAGGATTTTTTCTAAGGTTAACCAGGAGTTTCCCAGGTAACAATTTAATGCTGAATAATCGTTTTTTCAACCAATGTGAAGCAGCTTTCGTTTGAACACAAGATGCACAATTCTTTATTCAGCCCCTAAACATCTAATTTTGGTGATTTTATCCAACCTAAAGCTGGTTTGAGGTTCATTGAAAGGCTGATTTAAAGCTTAATATGCGCTTAGTCAGCAATCAATTAAATTTATTAAATTTGGTTAAAAATAAAAAAAAAACATTTTTTTAGCTTATTTTCAACCTTTGCGGCTTTCGATTTCCAGCGGAGTTGCTTAGGAATGTATAAATTATTCAATGAGAAAACTGGGAATTGAACTCGGAACTCCTGATTTATAGTCATTCACCTTATTACCTACACCACACACAAATGTACGGCTCCACCCCATTACCCCGAACGCCATTACCCCGAACGCCACTACCCCGAATGCCATTACCCCGAATAGGCCACTACCCCGAATGGGTCATTACCCCGAAAGCCATTTCCCCGAAAGCCACTACCCCGAAAGGGCCATTACCCCGAATCGTTCAGGAGATCACCAAAAAAGTGGTGACCGATTAGAAGTTGATGAAGGCTATAAGTTAGAAAATTGTAATCAGTAACTAGTGTAGGTATGAACACTCTTCTCCATCCTATGCCCCTATGTTAATTCTATTCTTAAACAGACGATTTAGGTACCGATTTTTTCCGTTTTCTTTTTGTAACGAGTAAAAAAAATATAAAAATAAAACACAAATCAAATAGCTCTTATTTACTTCGTTTTAGATAGCATGACAATGGGAACACATTGTTTAAGATAGGTTCCGTTTCCCTTGGGTTTCCGTATGTTGTGCTTCAAGCAAAAGTAAGGTTCGTGAAAACAAAAGCAGCAAACGCAATGAAATTAAGAAGACAAGTAAAGACAAATTTTCCATATTTTAAACTAGCTGCTCTTTTGAACTTTTAGCTATGACTATAAAAACTACAAGTATTTCAAACTGACATGTTCCCAAGTTGGTTGGCCTCAAGCACGATTGTAAACTGGTAGCAAACGATTGTGCTGGTTATCAAACTACACTTCTTCAAATATTTGCCTTCTTTTAAAAATAGGCTGTTCTTTTGAGTTTGCAGTTTCCAACCGTGTACTATTGCAGAGTTGTTTGGTAGCCAAACTGTTAATATCGTTTTTGAAATGTTTCCTTCTTTTCATCAGAAGCTGTTCTTTCGAGTTTGAGTGTTACTTAGTTTATTTGCAGACGAATATCTAACTCCATAGCGGATTTGTTCTTCTTTGGCTATTCTTTCAAGTAAAATTTTTCAGAATTGACTTGCGGCCATACTGACAACTAGATTTCTTTTGATTTGCTTTAGATTTTGATGATCAGTTTCCAGAACATCAAGCCCTAAAATTGTTTTCTGAATATTTTTTCAAGATTGTGGTACTGGACTGGATTTCAGATATTCAGTTCAGTTCACTTAGCAAGGTAGATCCAGCATCGTTGGACCAAATTAACAATTTTTTTCTGGCGACTAAACTGTAGCTTTTCTTTTCATGAAAGGCTGTTCTTCTAGCTGCACTTATAAAGTTTACTGGGAGTGAAAGCTGCTTACTGTATATGAGATTTGCCCTTCTTCAATTTATAGGCTGTTCTTTCTAGTTACGTCGTTACCGGGTTGATTGGCGAAATATCTCTATTAATTCCATCTGGTGGTTTTCCTTCCTTTAAAGTTGGGCTGTTCTTTCGACTTACATACTTTGTTACAGAGTTGTTTGGTAGCCATGTTGCCCTTTGCAGATTTATGTATTGGGGTCGTGCATAAATTATGTAAGTAGGAGAGGGTCTATCCAAATTCTAAGCTCTATACAAATTTACAAATTTTTGTATGAACAACTCGTAGACTTCGTGGCCGAGCGGTTAGCAACGTTAGTCGTTTAGGTATCTCGCATGCCTCGGAGTATGGGTTCGTTTCCCGCTCCGGCCGAGGAAAACTTTTCGTCAAAACAGAAAATACTCCACTGGGCCACTGAGTGTTATACGTGTTGTCCATTGTCTAATGTTAGTAATGTACAGTCTGTGTGGCCTCTGGCCGAAGATGGTGCAATTGTCCTTTAAAATTCTACGATGAGGAAGGGGAGAGGACCGAGGTGACCAAAATGCGGTCTACGTAATTTATGAATGGTCCCATAGGCGATTTGCCCTTCTTTAATTTATATGCTGTTCTTTCTAGTTATATCCTTGCAGACCTTATTGGCGGCCAACCTATCAATCACATTTTTTCACATTTAAGGAATGTTCTGTTATAGAGTTTTATTACCAAATCATCTATTCCTCCTTAAAAGATTTTTTCTTTTTCTAACTATAAAATGTTCTTTCCGGGCCTATTTTGCAATTTGTATTATTTGATCTCGCCTAATGATCATTAGACTTATTAGTGATACTTTGGCCAAATGTCTTTTCGGCCTAATGAGCCGGTATCGATAGCCAGTATATGAAGGACCTTTGCTGACAGCTCTATCTCATACAAGATCATCTCTAATACGTATTATTCCATGATTTTGTTTTAAGGTTATTCTTTACAATGATATCTTCTGGTATTAAAGCTGACAGTAATGTTATTAAATTAATAAAAATATAAAATACCCATCATCAGAATAACCCATCTAAAAATATGCTTTCGGGGTAATGGCGTTCGGGGTAGTGGCCCATTCGGGGTAGTGGCGTTCGGGGTAATGGCCCATTCGTGGTAACGGCTTTCGGGGTAGTGGCATTCGGGGTAATGGGGTAGAACCAAATGTACACATATCCTCGAAAACAAGAGCAATGCTTGTTGTATCTGATTAATCAAGAACATAAGTTAAACTAAACCTGTATTACGGCTGAAGAAGCTATGTAGTTTCTGTAAAAAAAAACTGCTTGGGTCAGGAGTCAAAAATTATTTGATTAAATGTTGAATAACGGATGATTAATTCTGCATATTGGTATACGTTTCAAAGCTGGTTGCAGAGATGAATAATATTCTATTCAATTTGATATTCAGCTGTCATTGTATTCAGCCACTGCCACCATTAACCAGCCAATGTTCAGCCAATACTCTCTCTGTTACTTGGGTCTTTTTTGAAATTATCTAGGGATTCCTCTAGAATTTTCTTCAGGATTTTCTTCTGAAATTACACCAGAAGCACAGAGAACAGACATCCAAGTCCAGTTCCGAAACTGTGTAAGGAATTTAACGACCATTTGAAATCGGCAACACAAGTGGCAATAGCGTGGCGCTGCAATCGGTTAATTTCCCATACTAATTTAATTCACCACTTGAAATGTTTCAATTCACCACTCACTGTGGCAATATGGTGTTTGGTGGCGTTAGTGTTGTCATCGTGTATTGGTTCGCAACCTTACTCAAGTAAAGATTCAAATCCTTACACAACTTTCCGAATGAAATTTGTTCTAGCCGGGATGTCTGTTCTCTGTGCCAGAAGTTCCTTCTAAGTTCTATGTTTTTCCTGATATCCAACTGAGATTTCTGATGGGTTTTCTGCAGAAGTTTCTGATTCGTCCTAAAATTTCTACTGGTTTTCGTTCTGGAATTGGTACTATAAAATGTCCGGAAGCTCATTCTGTGATTCACCCAGAAGCTTTTTCTGGGATTCCTCCAGGAATTTCTTGCTAAGTTCTTCTGTAAGTTCCTGGTGTGATTTCTCCGGGAACCCATTCTGGGATTTTCCTCTTAACTCTATCTACGAACCCTCCGGGAACTTATTACAAAGTTACTTTTGAAAATTCTGCCGGGAGTTTTTTCAGGGTTATCTTCTAAAATTCCTGTCGATTGTTTCTGGAATTCCTTCGGGAGGTCATTTTGGAATTCTTTGAGATATTCTTATTGGAAATCCTCCTGGAGTTTATTCACAATTCCGCCAGGAGATTTTTTTTTTCAATTCCTTATGAAATTTTCCAGGAGTATCGTGCTATGCGGCGTTCCTTATAAAATTCTTTTTGGGCTCCTTCTAATAGCTCTTTCTGTGATTACATTCTCCCAGAAATCTTTCTATGAATCCTGAATAAAAACTCCTGAAGACATTTCAAAAGGAAATGGAGGAATCGCAGGAGGAATTCCCGATAGATCTAGGAAAAGTTTAGAAAGGCGTTTAGTAGTACTGTGAAAAGTTGATGATGAAAATAGTTACCATAAAAGTAGGCTAAAATCATGAAAGTTCAATTAATTTTACCACTAATTTGGTGTCCGGCCATTTGGCCGAACGCTATTTGGCCGAATGCCATCTGGCCGAAAGGGTCATTTGGCCGAATGTCGTTTGGCCGAACCAATATGATCATAATAAATATTTCCTTCTTTTGATCATAGGCTATTCTTCCCAGTTTTGACATTCAGGGATTAGTTGGCGTTGAAATTTCCAATATTTTATCCAAGATTTTTCCTTCTTTGTTCTTTCGAGTTATAGGGGAGACTGAGGAGACTTGTTCCCCCCATATTTTCTCGGAATCAAAATCAGTTTTCTTCTAGAATATTATTTCCAAAACTACATTTTGACAGGCGACAACGTTTTGGTTACAATTGATTTTGATTGTGCATTGCATTATTTTTTAATGGCTGATGGTTTGTTTTCAGTCCTTCAGAAATCTTTTGGACAATTCCGAAAAATCTCAACAACTTTATAAAAAATGAACCAAATCGAGTCAAAATTTTACAGCACATAGTGTAAATAAAATACTTTCCAACTTATTAATTCATATAAGGCTGTTCAATAAATATTTTGATTAATGCAGCTTGGTATATATAAGTGACATGGGGAGACTTGATCCCTCGAAGATTACACACACATTAAACGTGTGAAAAATAGAATTCTATTTGGAAGCCTCTATTTACTCGGAATTCTAGTATATTCAATGATAAAACCTGTCAGATAATTATTATTTTATTACACACCATAAAAAGAGGGATCAAGTCTCCCCATTTTCAAAATACAGGATCACCTTAACAATTTATGGAAGTCTTATAATTTCAAATTCACCATATTCATCAAAAATACAAGAAAACTTGAAATGAAAATGAATAGGAAGCTTCTGGACTTATTTTCCCTTTAAATTAACCATGTGCTCAAAAGGGGATCAATTGTGGCCCATTTTTGAAAAATAAATCATAAGACATGCCTCCATAAAAACACAGTATTGAAAACTTTAACAATAATTTAAAGTCCTTCTGTTGTGTATAAACTGTATATTCTGTACAAAAAAACGGATCAAGTTTTGTGTTTTTCTTGAAGTTTCAGGCAAATTAAGAAAAAGGGATCAAGTCTCCCCAGTCTCCCCTACTGATGTGGGGAACAGTGGCATGGTCACTTAAGTTCATCATACTTTTTTCGGCCAAACGGCATTCGGCCAAATGGCATTCGGCCAAATGATCCCTTCGGCCAAATGGCATTCGGCCAAATGACCAGGAACCCACAAATTTTATTTAACCATTAGAAGCCCAGATCATGAGATCATGACCAACCGATTACTGCAAAAACAGACAATTTAAAATGGAATTGATAGACTAACTAAGACTATTTTAAGAACCTCATAAGTGAGATTGTGACCAACTTAAGTCCTCTTTTCTTAATATAGTATTTCTCTTGCAAAAGGTCACATCTCAAGTGTGGGCAGAACAAAATAAATCTTTTAATATTCAAAACTGAGTGTGCCAAATTTCTTCGAATTTCAGAAAGGACATTTAGTAAAAAAAATTAAAGATCACCTGAAGTTCTATCTAAAGGAACTCCAGAAAGAAGGGTTTGTTGTAGGAACTGTAGGAGGACCTGGAATCCCTGATTAAACTAATGCAGGAATCCTTCAAGAACCTTCTTCAGAATTCCCCGGAGCAACTCCTGGGGAGACTTCTGTTTAATGTTTCAATGTTCAATGTTTTTATTTAATATTATCATCCAGAATATCTTTCTATCTGTCAACAAATTTCATTCCCGGATATAGCAAATGGTGGGCACTGGTGCAGTCACGTGCTCCGCACCATTAACAGTTGCATAAAACTTTCGCATAACCATCCGATCCATGCTCTTCTGCGATTTATTCGTGCTGCCGTTTGTTGCTGTGGTGGCTTGGTTTTTCTTTTGCTCTTCCCATCCTGTATCGCCCTCTGAGCCTGGAACCGGCTGCTTACTATTAACACAGATTTAATTCAAAACCTGTGTAAAAATAGTAAAAACCATATAAGTTGTTCATTGCCACCATCTATACAAAAAAAAAGCTGCAGTAATTCCTATATGACAGGAATTATGTGCATGTATCATTTGCACTCAAGCGTTATGAATGCGATCGTTGCGCCATCTGTGGGGTCTCCAGTTAGCCTAGTGGTTAAGGCTATGGATCGCCAATCCGGAGACGGCGGGTTCGATTCCTGTTCCAGTCGGGAAACTTTTCTCGACTCCCTGGGCATAGTGTATCATTGTACTTGCCACACAATGTACAAATTCATGCAATGGCAGGCAAAAAAAGCCCTTCTATTAATAACTGTGGAAGTGCTCTAAGAACACTAAGTTGAAGAGAGGCAGGCCAAGTTCCAGTGCGAACGTTGAGCCATAAAGAAGAAGAAGAAGACGTTGCGCCATCTCAACATGGTTGCTAGTTAGGATCCCTTTTTGAAATGGCGGTTGAAAGTGTTTACACACATTTTGTATGTCAGCAGGAACGTCTGTTATCTGTGCTATTATACCAATTATTGGCAATTATCATTTTATAGTTCGAAATACCTATTCAATTGTCAACTTCATCATGGCATAAAACTAGGTGGCAGATGATGGATCAACCTTCTATTTTCCTAGTTTTTCAAAGATCAACTGTTCAAAACAGAATAGTCAAAAACGCTGGAAAATTTTCCATCACTCTCTATGACAGTCACCATTTTATATTGATTTAAAAAAAAACGATAATAACCTTTAATATCATTGTGAATTTTCACCTCCCCTCACCCAAAACACATAAAGATCAATTTGTCCAATGGTTTCGATTCTAGTTTACGATCCTGGTTTGGTCACGTCGTCGTTGTCGCCGTGTCGTCCGTGATGCCTTGTCGCGCCATCGTCAGCAGACGTAGCCATCCACCGACGACGCGACGACATTGATCCGTTCGTCGGAGAGGATACCTAAGCGACCGGGCCTCGTCGTCGTTATTGATCCCAATGGGACCGGCTTTGATTCTCCGCCCGCATCACGGCACGGTGCGTCGGGAAGGATAAGTGGCGCATTGCTAAATAAATAGAAGAGGAAAAGATACCGAAAGGAAAACGGTGCGTAAGCCGACGACGACGATGACGTACGGTCCCGTCGTAATTGATGGGGACGCATTATGATTGATGATGATTGCTGATTCTTTAGGTCTGAGTCTCCGAGCAGCAACAGCAGTATGGAGCCCCGCTCTGTCTCGCCTTTTTATTGGATTGCCATTTTTCTGCAGTATCTTTTGCCCCAGGAGGCACCACAGGATGTGGAATCCAATTGAGTGGTAAATATGAGGGAAAGGGTGAATCCAACGTTTTTCTCCTTCTATAAACTTTGCTGGCGGCTCATATGGCACACAGGATTTTGTTCCAGTAATTTCATAACAAAGATCATGACGCTGATGAATTACGGTCTAATGATTGTTTATGAAACTATCAGGATAACATTTGTTCCATGCACTACTGGACCAGAGGGAGACTAATTGCCATACAAAATAAAGCTGATACGGAGGGAAGAATTAGCCCAATATGTACTGATGACGTACATGTGATATTTACTGGTAGAAGCATTCTAGGGACTTTCCAATGGGTTTCAGAAAGTGTTCCATCGGAAGGAGGTTCAGGGGTTTTTTTAACGAGTTCCAAAGGCGTTTGTGTTCTAGGGGATTTCAGGAGCATGCCAGGGGTTTCCCAAGGAATTTAGGAGGTTTCAAAAGCGTTCCAGAGGGTCTCAAGGACATTCCATGAGGATTGAGAGGCCCCACGGGCGCTCCCGAGGTATTCCGTACTGTTGAAGTAGGCAATCGGTAACGGTTGCAACCCTTAGCAACGCCCTTGGTTACACAGTTTGTTAGGAAAATTTCCTAGCCAGTTCTTCTCAAGTGCTCAAGCTGTTCGGACGTAAAATAAACGTTTATTGTGAATTCAAGTCTTTTCCTCCTGAAATATCCGTCGTTCCAAATCCTATTCTCAATAGGTTATGGGCCCAGGCACGACAACGGTCGAGGTTGGAACGAGGTGGTTTCGCTGGAAGAGGAATTGTAAACCTACGTCGTCTGAAGGTCTGGATCTCGAACTAGGAAGGATTTGGAGCAGCTTGAAGTGTGTAGGTGAGTTGCAAAGGCAGCAACTGGCAAGGCTGGAAAGGCACGGATCAACCGAAGTGAACGATTTGCTGGAGTTCCACGATGAGGTCTGCAAGCCGAAGCTGACTGGTGCTGATGGAGGCGTGCGACAACCTACAGGGACGTTTGAGATGCTTCTGCAGCCAACCAGTGAACCGGGGATCGTTTTGTGGAAGCTTGAAGATGGCCATCTTAGGCTGGATGACGAAGATGACGTACCGGCGGTCAGATAGTCAGAAACAAGAGCAAAAACGATATATTTTTTGGGTTCATGTTTGAAAAAAATGTAGAGGCAGATGATTGTGACGTGGGCAGGAGAAACTGTCCGATTGAGAGGGGGTGTTGAAGTAGGCAATCGGTAACGGTTGCAACCCTTAGCAACGCCCTTTGGTTACACAGTTTGTTAGGAAAATTTCCTAGCCAGTTCTTCTCAAGTGCTCAAGCTGTTCGGACGTAAAATAAACGTTTATTGTGAATTCAAGTCTATTCCTCCTGAAATATCCGTCGTTCCAAATCCTATTCTCAATACGTACGGTTTAAGGGATTTCACAGGGGCATTTCAAGGACATTTTATACTATTTGGAAAGTGTCCGCTGATGTCCCTTTAGGCGTAAATGGCCACATCCGCCTCTCCGGGGAACCTGTTCCAGAATGACCACGTCTAGCGAAAATCACCGGATAGCCTTCAGATAACAAAAAATGCTTTCCGAGAAACGATTCCAGATTAACCGCATCAAACGGAAGGAGAAATGCGGTCAAACTGGTTGTTCTATCAGTGATCAGAATAGTGAAAGTGTTTCAGCAGAATTTCAATGTTTCGGTCAGGGACGCAGTAAAAGGTTGAATCTGACCAAGTCAGAGAGCCAAGGACTGTGAAGGATTGCATACGTACGAAGTGCAGAAGACTCCAAATCCTGACGAACGGAAAAATAAGACGGGAAAGCCACAGGCTTTGAGACAGTAGATCCAGATGCTGATGAAGCTCCATTGTCCCACTATGAAGATGAGACGTACGTCAAGACGGAATTTCCTGCAGCTTTCGGGGTCGTCAAAAAGTTACTAGGGAAGGAGGTCATATTTGAGGAAAACATGAAGAAAAAATTTGTTTCCATGAAGAAGAAGCTGCAGTCTGTGATGTACGGAACACAAAAAGCGGCGCTAATAGTGTTGTCAACGCTAAAATAGAAAAGGGTACTATGTGAGCCGTGGAATTCCGACTGCTGTGTTATAACATGTACAGGGTCTGAAAAGTTCTTTTTTATGGTTGGGTGACAAAACGTCTACAGACAAAACGTCGAAATTCCCAAAAGGAAGAATCTCAGACGGAACCCTTAAGGAATTTCAGAGGAAACTTTTGGTCTTATCGCAGAAGAATGACCTAGAAAAATAGAGGTAGAAATTCCTCGAGCATATCTTAAAAGGGACTACTACGGGAATCTCACAAAGAATTCCTGACGAAATTCCAGAAGACACTCTTGGGAGAATCTTGGATGAAATAGTTGCAAATACCCTGAAAGGAGTTCCTGGAAAAATCTCGATAGAGAGGGTACTCCTGATGGAATCTCAGAAGAAAATCCTGAACGAAACATAGGATTCCTCAAGAAAGAAACCCTCAGTTGCAGTTTCTGTAAGAACTATGTAATCTTTTTTAGAATTCCTTTAGGAGTGCCATCTGAAATTCTTGAGTTCTTTCTGAGATTCCTTCAGAAGTTCCTTTGTGATTCCTCTAGAAGTTCTTTCTGGAGTTCGTCGAGGAGTTTCTTCAGGGATTTCTCAAGGAGACCCTTCTGAGGTTCCGCCTTCTGAGGATTGCTCCTAATGAGGATTACTTCTTCTTAGATTCCTCCAGAAGTTTCCTCTTAGATCTCTCCATGAGTTTTTTTTTCAGTGTTATCTATAGGAGTTCCTTCTGAGATTCCCTCCGATATTCATCCAGAAGTGGTTTTCAGGGTGAATTCCATTTAAAATTTCTCGTGACGTTTCTTCAGGGATTTTTACAGTAGTTTTTTGATCAGGATTTTCTTCCCGTATTCTTTCTAAGATTCATGCAGGAGTTCCTTTAGAAATTCCAACAAGAGTTCCTTTTGGATTTTTTCCAGGAATTCGTTTTGGGATTCCTACAAAAACTTATGTTGCGTACTCCTTCCGGGGTACTTTATGGAATTGCTTCCAAGATTTTTTAGGAATATCTTCTTGAACTTTGGAATCATCCAGGAACTCCTGCTGGATTTTTCTAGCAGTTTCTCCTGCAATTCTTGCTTATTCTTCTTGAATTCTGGAATTCTCTCAGATGTTCACGGATTTTTTTTAAATGGAATTCTCGCGCTTAGTATCATACGGGCGTATCTACAAGGATCGATTTCTCTTCATCGATTTTCTCTTTGGTAATAACATGGCCGGCAAATCATTTTCGGTTGTTTTGTTGTTTTAGATGCTAGTCCTAGTAGTCCTTTACTACTACACACCGGAAGATTATCCGAGTATTGGTCATATTTCCCGTAATAATCCGAAGAGAAAACCGATGAAGATAAATCTACCACTGTAGATTACTGTCTTCTATGAGTTCATTATATTATTCTACAGGATTTTCTTGGGAAACTCATCCAATAACTTCTTAATGAATTCTGCAAGTTTTGTAAGTAATCGCCCGGAGATTCAAGAATCAAGCTATGAGTACATTCCAAGCGGAGATTCAAGAATCAAAATATGAGTACATTCCAAAAGGTGGATTTTTAGAAGAAGCTCTTAATGGGATTTCTGAAGGAACTTCCACAGTAATACCCTGAAGATTTTATGGAAAGAAAATTTGGAGGAATGTCAAAACACATTTCAGAAAAGTATCCTGGAGGGCGTGAGTGAGAAATGGTCAAAGTGGAGGGGAACTTGCGAAAAACTTACGTTCTCTCGGTGAGATCTGGAAGATTCCTTAAACTCCTGGAGAATTTCTGGAAGGAGTCCTGGACCAATTCCTGAAGGAATCTCTGAAGGAATGCCGTAAGGATTTACAGGAGAGATCCCTGAAAGAACTACAGAATAAAATCCCAGATGAAACCCCCGAAAAATCTTGGAAGAATACTAGAGGTAAGTTCGAATGGAATTCAGAAAATCCCTGGAACAATCTTGAGTTATTCCAGAATAGCTATCAAAATTTCTGGGAGGCACATGGAGATTTTCTGCAACGATTTTGATGAGGTTAGCAGAGGTATTTAGAAGAAAAATAACCATTTTAGCATTATTCCGAGAATTTTATCAGAATATCTATTACGAAAAAATAATGAAGCACTACAAATGCATATTAAAATATACCATGTGGGGTGGAACCTTACAATTGCGTAATAAATTAGGACATCACACTTGGACAAATACAACACAAAACATATATTTTGCCCTGTTACTCTAGTGGATAACAATTTCCGATGACAGGATGACGAGGTTTCATAAATTTTGTTAGTCCATCAGTCAATCCTGTAATCGTATTTTCTCCGGCAGGTTGCCTTTGGTTCACAGCATAAGTTACTTTCATAGCTCTGTTTTGTCCAGGAATTTCTAATCCTAAGGGGGCACCCCAATTTGGGTTTTATCACTAGAGTTCTATAACTTGAAGTCTGGCCAGGGAAAGGTTTACATCTCTAGTACTTTATCACCGCCCGAAATGGCCTGAATGTTGGCAATCGAAATAGGATTGCGAGCCTCTATTCTGCCAGAGCCCTATAAATGTGCATTAATTCTAGGGGAATATTTACAAGTTAAAATAGCACATTTAAACACAAAAATAAAACTTGTAATATATCTCCACACTACTTTTGTTGAATCCCACCAGTATTTCCTAATAAACTCCACTGGAATATCTCCTACAATAAATACAAGCATATTGTCAACGAAGGGAACTTTTAGTGGCTACGCAGTCTTTATTCTACAAATAGTGTGCACTAGAGACAAAACGAGAACATTATTTTCCACCTGATGAAAGCACACCATCCCTCAAGTGCCAAAACGTTGGGTAAACAATAAACCCGTTTGAAGGATAAAAACTGCGTAGCCACTAAACGTTTTCAGTTAAGATTACAGTATATCTTAAAAAGCAATTATGTATCAGCGAAGTTTTCCAAATAAACCGCATTTCTACCAGATCATATCCCAGAACTGCGGAATCAGCATAAGAATTCCCTCAGAAACCATTTTAGAGTCCTCTTTATGCAGGCATTACCAAGGCGTTCAATGTTTGTTTATATCGGAAATATTAACTGTCTGGAATGTCTTAAATCTCTTCTGAAACCACCTTAAACGTTTATGAAACGTATTAAAGCGCCGCTGATATCTCCCTGAAGCTAACTTAAGAGCAGTCTCAAGCAACACGACTTGTTTCAAAGCCAGTAATAGCAACCTTAATGCAATTTATTCACTGTCCGTATTATAGACGTTAGAATACAATTGCTTCTTCTTAGAAACCCAAAAAGCGCCGATTCTGAATCGTTATGCAACATGAATGGGAGGGAATGATAAAAAATAAAAAAAAGGTTTAGTCCAGACACGAGCTATGGACACCAGGAGTATTAACTAGTCCCCACGCGCAAGTTTTTTTGCAACACATTTGAAACATCTGAACAAACAAACCAGAGTTAGATGTTGCATGACTGTAACATAGCGCATTTAATGCAAGCTGACTATTTTATCACTTGTGAGGAATATGTAAGCTCTGCCTCCACGAATCGATGTCAAACACGAGGTATTTGGTGGTTTCTATGGAACAAAGCCGAAACTTTAAGAAAAATTAGAGTCTAAATGCAACTCAATTGACAAGATGGAAGTTGAGTGTGCTTACAGTGCAACTCATTTAGACCAAAGCATAGAAAGCCACATTTTTGGATGATGCTGCTTGGGGTGATCCAAAATGTGTTTTCAAAAACTATAGGCCCTTTTAACCCCCCTCTAAGCCCCCTGTACCACCCTGAGACCCTCCGAAACCCTAAAAAACGCCTGCGTAATGCCTCTGCAACCCGCCAAAATCCTCTGAAGCTTCCTGACGGAAACTATGGCAAAAGATCGAAAGACATGAAGTCGGTGGACAAAAAGTCGAATGGACAAAAGGTTAAATAGACAAAAGACAAATTGAAAGTGAACTGAAAGTGAAAAGGGGATCAGAGGGCTTTAATGGAAATGCCTTCGAAATTCCTCCAAAACCCCCTCGGACCCCATGTCATGCACCTGAAACCCTGAGAAACTCCCGAAAGTGCCTACATAAAGTCTGCGTAATATCTCTGAAGCTCGCCCAAAATCCTCTGAAGCTTTCTGAAATGCCCTCGAGATCCCCCTAAAATCCTCTCGGACCCCCATATAACGCACATGAGACCCTCAGAAACCCATGAAAACGCCTACGTAATGCCTGCGAAACGCGCATCAAAACATCTGAAGCTTTTAAAAATGCCTTCGAAACACCTATCGGATCCATGTTACGCAAATGAGATCCATCGAACCCCCCCCCGAAAATGCCCTTGATACCCCCATGCAACGCCTCTGACCACCCCTCCTGAAACTCCCTTGAAAGTCATCTGGAACCCTGCATAACCCCCTTTAAATCTCCAGGCCACTCGCCCTTTTTAAACTTTTCTGTAATCTTCAAATCCATTTGGGTAAAAACTCTATTTGGGTAGTCCCGATTCATTACCTAAATGAAGGTTTGGGTGTCAGAGGATTTGATGTATGAAACAGTTTTATTGGAAGTTCAAATAATATAGTTAAGAGTATCTCTTATAAAGCAGAATAAAACTTAACATGGTTCTCCGGGTGTAGGTTACCGGAAACAGTTTAATTAAACTCAAGCATATAAAAAGGGTCTCCAGTTAGCCTAGTGGTCAAGGCTGTGGATGACCAATCTGGAGACGGCGGGTTCGATTCCGGTTCCGGTCGGGAAAAATTTCTCGACTCTCTGGACATAGTGTATCATTGTACTTGCCTCACACACAATATACAAATTCACCAAATATCAAATTTTGCAATGGCAGGCAAAAAAGCCCTTCAATTGGCTTCTTTAGTGGTGTTGAGATAATTCCATATTCACAATCTACATGCCAAACTGAGCCGAAATCCAAATTTTCATGAACTTTGGTACCCGGGAACCTATTTAAAAATCGATTTAAAGTTTGTATGGGAGCGATTTGTCGAATCACCCCTCGTCGCATTTCGTACTGGGCGGAGCTGTCAAGCAGTTGCCCAGCTGTCAAAAGGTGATTTCAAAAAATCTTTTTGTAATTGAATTTAGGTATCAAAATAAAGTTTTAAAAATCTGAAAAAAATCACACTGGCTTATAAAAAGGTGCTCTTTCGAATAAAATCAAAAAATCAATATATTATTCTTAATTTAAAAACCCAATTAATAACTGCAGAAGTACTCAAAGAACACTAAGTTGAAGCGAGGCAGGCCAAGTCCCAGTGGGGACGAAGAGGCATAAAGAAGAAGAAGAAGAAGAAGAAGAAGAAGAAGAAGAAGAAGAAGAAGGAGAAGAAGAAAAAGCATATAAAAGGGTAAAGTATCATATTCAGTGTTTCAGAGCTTGAGTTTTAGCTTGTTTGACCGTCCGTGGATGCTACTCCAGTATCGCCAAACCAGCTACACCCACACAAGAAACCAGAGCGATTCCAAGCAACAGCATCAAAATTAAGCAAATTTTTTAATTCATGATTTTCTATTGAACTGAAACTTTGCACAGTTTTTCAGTTCCATCTAAATCGCCATTTTTCGATATCAAATTTTAATTTTGAATCACGACTAACTTTTCAAAAGGGTGTATGTGAAAATGGTTCAAAAATATTCAAAAATCTGCACAGCCAAAATGGTTCGTTCGATTGCTATGAATTTTTCAGCAAAGTTAGATAATTAAATGGTGATACCTAAGAAAATATACACTGTGAAAAAAAATCTTTTTTAACATTAAAAAATATCATTTTTGTCACAAAAACTCAAATATCTCAAAACCCTATCTTTTTACCAACGTAATTTTTTTAGCGAAGACGGTCCATTATATTAGCAATCTACCATAAAAATTTGGTGATGGTAAACTAATAAACAAAAGAGTAATAACATTTCAAACATTTCACAATTTTCACATTTGGTAAATATTTTTTTCTGTGTAAATTATTTCGGTCAGAAATCGCAGTTTGATGCTGATTTTATTGTTAAGCAAAGTTAGATAACTAAATAGTGATTCCTAAGAAAATATACACTGTGAAAAAAAATCTTTTTTAAACTTAAAAAATATCATTTTTGTCACAAAAACTCAAATATTTCAAAACCCTATCTTTTTACCAACGTAATTTTTTAGGGAAAACGGTCCATTGTATTAACAATCTACCATAAAAATTTGGTGATGATGAACTAATAAACAAAAAAGTTATGACAATTAAAACATTTCACAATTATCACATTTAGTAATATTTTTTTTTAGTGTAAATTATTTCGGCCGGAAATCGCAGTTTGATGCTGAGTTTATTGTTAATGGCCGTGCGTGAGTAAAACAAGCTGTTTTTATTATGTATTATGTATATTATATGTACAGTAATGTTCCGATTTTATCACGCCCTCCACGCATTAGTCGTTTAAGGTACACCGGGGCAAGTTGAAATGGGTGGGGCAAGATGAAACACGAAGTTTTGAAACAGATTTCAATACAATTTGGTAATTTATCCTTCGTTAAAAGATTGTTTGAATCAAAAACTATGCGTTACGGCGATCAAACTATTTATTATCATTAGAAAACATCATGTTAACCCGCTGTTTCATCTTGCCCCACCCGTTTCAACTTGCCCCGGTGTACCTTATTCATTAATTTGCTGTTACATTTGAGGACAAGTGTTTTCCCTCTTCTTCAAGATGAATGTTGAAAGCGTGTTTTGCAACGTTAAAAATATTGAAATGGGTATAGATGTTGAAGAATATTCCAAAACATTTTTGAAAAGGGGCGTGATTAAATTGTTTAAACAGATGTCGCTGATGGTGCGGTGGCATGACTCTCTGCGTCTGCACTTAGCACTTCTGGCAATTTCTCAGTTGTTGTCGTTTTAGAACTTCCTGCGCCCTGCTTTACCGATGATATACAGATGGCTCGTTTGTCAAAGTCTAGACGGCAGGACGTGCAAGTAAATTTGTATTCAATGTGGGCATTTGGGCATAACCAGTCTCTTTCAGTTTATCTATGGTGCTTTCGGTGAGATTTCGTAACTCTTTTGGACATTTTTTTTTATCAAACGGTCTACAAGAGAGCGTTGAGTTGAAGACCTTTGAGAAAGCGACTGTTCATGTTGTTCGTTAGATTATAATAAACAAAATCACTTATTAGTTTTAACTGACTAGTTTGGTGTTGTTTGCTTGGCTGAAGAAAAAAATTACTAATAAATTTTTAATATCCATAGCGAAGTATTTCTTTGCTTTTTCGTGAGCATTGTCATGGTATGTATACAGACACACAAACGTAACACTGACGAAATTTTCATTGACCACGCCTTTAACGATCATTTTGAATCTTGGTTGTGGCTTTCATAACCAGAAGAGCGCCCATCGTGCGTTTGACGTTTCACACTAGCGCCTTCTGATGACGATATTGCACAACGCAGTGTTTCGTGAAACATTTCCACCAGGTGGTGTTAGTGTGAACTGGGCGATGGATTTTCACGAAAATTGTTCTAGGCGTTTCGTCTGTTTGTCTATGGTATGTACCTGTCATGCATTTGTTGTTGTTGAAGTTACTCACATTCTTCCGATCATAAAGTCTGTTCTTTAAGAGGTAATTTTTTTTGCAGATAAACTAGACGTATACGCGTATATAAAACTTTTATTATACAGCTTTTCTCTTCAAAATAATTTTAATTCCATTTTTCTTATAATCAACAGCTTTTCAACACTATCAAGGGATTGTTTCACCAATCACGTACAATAAAAAGTATGACACTCTCAATGTTTTTGATCACAACACTGGATCGCGTCTAAGTTTCAAATAGATACTATAGTAATTATGAATAATCAAACAAAAATATCATGAAAACAACTTGTTTAATTCAGGCGGTAGCCTTTACAATAAAATCAGCATCAAAATATAATTCTCGAAATAATTTACACAGAAAAAAAAATTTTTTTTTGTTACTAAATGTAAAAATTGTGAAATGTTTGAAATGTCATAACTTTTTTGTTTATCAGTTTACCATCACCAAAATTTTATGGTAGATAGCTGATATAATGGGCCATTTCCCCTAAAAAATTGACGTTGGTAAAAAGATAGGGTTTTGAGATATTTGAGTTTTTGTGACAAAGATCATATTTTTTTAAAGTAAAAAAAGAAATTTTTTACAGTGTATATTTTTTAAGGAATCATCATTTAGTTATCTAACTTTGCTGAAAAATTCATAACAATCGAACAATCCGTTTTTGCTGTACAGCTTTTAGAATATTTTTGAACTATTTTCGCATACACCCTTTTGAAAAGTTAGTCGTGAGTGAATATGAAGGTTTAATATCGAAAAATGGCGATTTAGATGAAATTGAAAAACTGTGCAAAGTTTCAGATATTTTTGAAATGGTCGCTCAGGATCGACTGACATGACTCCGTGGAATTCCTCACCAATGATATATCTGCAGGGGACTAAGTAGACATCTTCAGTGTGTGAGTGTTGTTGATCTTCTATTTTAGTCGACAATGTCGCCCACCACGTCAGGTTGCAGGCCAATGTGGGGAAGGGGAAGGAAGTGATGATTGCAATCGTTTGTATCCACATCAGACCGAATATATGTACTTCTGCGTCTGCACAAATTCATGCGGATGTCGGAGTGTTAGTAGGGTAGGGTTGGCAAAGGGTTCACACATTGGTACGTGGATGCCAGCCGTAAGGTGGGAGTTAATTTTGATCATTATTCTGAAGATAATGCTGCCAGGTTCGTTTAATTGCATAGCCCGTAGGCGTTATAAGATAGATTGACACTGTTCTGTGAAAGTTGGAAGGAAGAGAAACAATTTTTTTCTGCTTTAGCAATATGGCTATGCACATGTGAATATACATGAGTTGTATGTATAGAGAAGAGAGAGAGAGAGAGAGAGAGAGAGAGAGAGAGAGAGAGAGAGAGAGAGAGAGAGAGAGAGAGAGAGAGAGAGAGAGAAGTATATAGAATGATACAAAGTAGGAGGATAGAGACGGACCGGCCCAAGTAACAATCTTAATTCTATTTGGTTCTATTTGTTTTTATGTTAGACTTATCGGAACATTGCATATTCTAGTTGTTTCAGTTATCGGAGTTTCAGCTGAGCACAACTATTTTTCGTCAATATGTGGTTTTAAAAACACCTCCAAGAATACTTGAGGTTCAGTTCATAAAACCATAAACACAACAAGAACTGTTGAACTTATTTTCAGTTTTATAAGGTTCTTGTAGTTATCTTCAATCATCCGTTCTTGATCAAGAGCAACTGTTCTCGCATGAGAACAGTTTGGAACATGAAAAATACAAGAAAAAACTCAAGCATCAGATTTTGATTCTCATCGTTCCATTATTGCTGCCAATCAAGAACACCTACCCGGAAACCCAACCGCAACGAGATGCAGTGCCAAGTTCCACCGGTTGCAGCATCCGAAATGAAATGGGTATGGTCATCCAGGACGTCGATTTCCGTGCAATCGGGGTTCCAATCATCGATCTTCAAAATCAACAACTAGTTACCTGTTGGAAGTGCTGACCGGAGGAATGAGGCACTGCGCCGGGTTAAGGCCGGTTATCGAAAAAGGTTTGCCTGGTTGGCAATGGTACCGGGCTGATAATTAAATTCATCGGAAGAGATTCACAAAGCCCACCGCGGTGCGATAATTTATTGTTTGTTTACAATTTGGCGTACTTGACTTATGACGTTCTCGGCGGAGTTTACATAAACCTACATCAAGAACGTTATGAACCTGAGTACTTTTGAGTAATACTTCTTACCCTTGCATAAGATGAAATAAATTTGAAACGTTCTTGATGGAGGCTAACCAGGCTGCATTGAGAACGTTATAAATCCTAGTATTCTTGAGTTATGCTTTTAGCTCTGGCATAAGTTGAAAGATCTTATGGTGATGATGATTGAAACCATCGTTGATGGACCGACCACCGGCCTAGATTTCAATGGAAGCTATGTTGAGAAAACTCATGAGCAATGTTCGCATGACCAGGAATAATATTTTTAAATATTTTATTAGTGCGTTATAATGGAAGCGTGTTGCAATTTTTGGAAGTATCTTGCAACATATATAATACGATGAATTTTGCTTGGCATTTGGCATCCTTGTTACACCACGAAAATATTTCCAATTTGTGTAATAAAATAATCCCGATTACAATAATGTGTCATTTTCATTGTGTTTTTAATTTCAATTAAATTCACCAAACTTTTCCGTCGACATAACAGCTGCATCAGCAACAACACTGACAAATTTATTATCGTTTTATCGTGCACTTGAAGAATTCTACAAGGAGAGAGCAATTCGTCTTGAGAACAACTTGGGAAGTACAACAAGTTTTAAGAGAAATTTAAAAACAACTCTTCAAGAGCATCTTAGGATGGGCCTCTTTGGTCTTGTGGCGGGTTTATGGTTGGGTTGATGTCGTTTTGCAGAGCAATTTGGTTTATGCATGGTTTTAAAGAACAGGTGTTGAGGAATACTTCAAAAGCATTATAAAATTAATTTTGTTACTTGGGGGGGATTGAACCCTGGACCTTCTGCATATAAATTAGAAACGGTAGTTACTAGACCACCAAACTCGTTTTGTATGATATTCAGTGTTTCAGAGTACAAACAACTCTGTTTTGATTATTTGGAGAGTTTTATGTCGCAACTGTTCTGGAAGCTAAAACATAATATCGGTCCATTTGCTCACTTGGCATGGAAACGACTCATGGGTCATTGACTCTAAAAGGGTCTGTCTAGTCTACTGTAGTGCCAGAGTGTAATCCTGTGTTGAATGTTAGGTACATTTTCAACTCCATTTTCCTAACATAACAATATCCTGTCTACGGGATCGGAATCATAAAAATAGAACAACAAAAAAAATGACACAACCCGCTTATACTGAGAGGCTTAGCTTTGTAGAACTTGTGTAGGTTGTTCCCGCTTGAAAGCCGATTTTGTTGGTTTTTAACATTGTTTGGCTTATGAACCCATTCTCGATGATTTTGGGTATGTTTACTTTCAATGTTTTCGAATGTGGTAGCGATCCGCTTTTTATACCCTCGCAATGCATAGTTGGTTGTAGGCGCAATGTTGAATACATGTTCGGATTTCCTGAAAATAGCATTATAATACATTATCCTGATTGCTGACTGATCCAATTCCAAACACTCTTTTGACAAAAAAAAAATCAGCTTATCGGAAAAGGAGTGTGTTCATAAGCGCAATCCGACTATTACCATCATTCAATTTCTACGATTTCTACAGTCAACTGATGTGAAAAAAAATCTCTGGAATAAAATCAACATTCAACACACGTCTCCGTACTTACCACTCATAAAATTATAAATCACAGGATTGACGGCGCTGTTGGCGTAGCAAAGCCAGTGGGAGAACAGCGACAGCACTGCAACCACATCGCTCTGGCCGATGTCGAATGTGTATCTGCGGAAGATGGGTTGAGAGAGAGCGAGACAGAGACAAGAATAAATATGATATGAGAAGGAGGAAAAAAACGGCTGGCTCTGTATTACATTATTGATCTAATGGCGGGGATGTCGTTTTTATGCTTTTGATTGTGATTTTTTTTTGTGTCAGTTATCCTTTGGAATTGGAATCTGCGTGTTTGCTCGAACAATTCATCCATCCGTGCGGTGGGTTTCTGAGAGGGATATGATGCTTGACTTTGAATGGTTATTGTTCCAATCAAATAAAGTGTATCAATACGGGATGGTGATAATATGAAGATGAATGAAACAGCTGTTTCCGCATAGAAGATAACATTGGGTTCTGTTTATTATTTGTGTCATAGGCTAACATGCATTGAGTAGAACGATAAACGTTCGTCGTTACAGTTTAAGGTACGATGGAGACGCATGGTACCTCACTGACTTACGAAGACTTGAGTTTAGAATACTGCTGAAGTGAAACTGTCTTTAGGTAGACGGTATCAATTAACGAACAATATTAACCAACTACTTCAACAACTTCCCGAAGACCTAAATTTGCATAAACTTCCCCTGAGCATGCAACTTTTCATTTGTCCCCTTCTGACCAACGATCCAAACAGTGATATCTGACCCCGCCTCAGGTTGTCACCTGAAGCCAACACAGATTTTCCCAGTCACGTGCCAACCGAAATGGGAGTGCAACCATCCCGGTAGCAGCAGCTGCATGCGTCGGATGCCATCATACAAAATTATCCTTTTCAACTATCCGACTGCTCGTTTGTTCGTTATTCGAGAAATTTCACTCTGTTCCCTGTTTTTGATGCTAAACTGTACGGTCCCGGTACACTCCCTTGGCTATTGTCTTCCCCATTATACAGCAGCTGTCACCGTTCTTGACGGTGGAAGAAAAGCAACACCTGTTTGGATGGAAAACGAATTTATTCCTTTGCTTTAAGTTGTGTGCACACAGCTTATGGTCTTGGTCATGATGCCACCACGGTTCATTCCGGCTAGAACCCCTCTCTGTGAAAATGCAAGCTTCTCGTTCTAAAATTGCCTGCTGTACAATCGACTGACTCAGAATGCTGAAATTTCACCATACTGTCGTGACCGCTGCGGCTATTCTTTCTTATAGCCACAACACCGACCGCAGAGAGGAAACTCTTTTAAACCTCTCTGTGGTGAACTGCCGTGTACTGCAAATGCCATTGCTGCTGCCTTTTGGTGCGTCCGTTCGTATCCACTATCGTCTATCAACTGAATTGAATCCACGATGCGCAGCTCTTTTTGTATGTTCGCTTTTGTTGTTCATTCTAGCTTTCCACTGAGTCGGCCAATCAGAAGGCGCATATTTTTCGCTTCAATCATTCTCTTCTCTGTCTCTATTACTACACATACCTTGTTGCAATATAATTTACATTCATGAGTGCATATATTTATACCTATATTAAGTTTACAAAAGAGCTACGGTGGGGCCCAGCTCTAAAAAGAACAACATTCATTCTGTTCAAAGAAAACTACTCGAAGTTTTGCTTCAGAATGCAACTGTGCGGCTCCCATTGCTACTCTACGATTTTATTTCCTCATGCCACTGTAAATTCAAACAAAATGGTATTGCCAGATGTGTGCAATCTACGTTTTTTGGGATATTATCACAGAGAACAGACATTTAAGCTCGAACAAAAATACGTCGAAATCGTGTGTAAAGGATTTAAGTGTACCTCAACGCCACCAACGGAGACAGCCCCACTTATAAAGTCGATTTGACCCCACGATGGCAGTGTTCAGCGTTAGAATACACTAGCCCACAAAGTGACACGAGCGCCAAACGGCCAAAAACGGCGAGCACTGGAAACAAAAATGACAACACAACAATGTAAGTGATGGGACGCTAGCGCCACGCAACGGGAGTATAACCACATACTCTGATATGACCGTTACAAAGTTTTACACAAGGCAGAAAGCAAAGATAGACGTCTGTTCTCTGTGATATTATGCCAAATGGTTTTCTGAACACTTGGGTTCATATTTTATTGTCCTCGTCGCGATTTGAAAAGCAACATTCGCTTGTCGGAGAAAAAAAAATCTTGCGCCTTTGTCCGGTTACAATTACTCCTACATGTACAATACGACAGCTTAAACCTAGTCGTGCATTGGGGTCATTATAACCCCTAAACGTGCACTAGGTTAGCGAGGTGAGCGCAAGCTAATGCACGAAGACGGTTATAGTCATCCCACTGTACACCCGAGCAGAAGAAAATAACAGTCGCATAACAAAATGCGTTATTTTGGCAAAATAACTGAGTAATGAAATCAGTTATTTTAATGTTATTAACATAACATATTCTGTTATAAACGTGCGTGTCTTTGTCATCGCTTGGCCTGTGGAAGCATGAGGTAGGAACTTGTGAGGACCAGAGCTATGTTGGAAGCTCTCCTTAATGACTCACCGTTTTGCAGCCCAAATGAAGAGGAATCGTGAGTAAAAATCATAAAAAAACATCAAAGGTAAGAACGTAACTATTCTGTTTCCAACGTGTGATTAACCATCAAATAGATCCACTGGTCACGTGTAAGACGTATTTTTGACGCCGGAACGTCGTGACTTGACTAAACTCGACAGAAATGGTTCACTACTTGACTAGGTGGACATCGTGACAGGTTCTATACGTTGACGTTTTCAATGTAGTTGGCATTATAAGAATAACGTGAGAGTAGGAAGTGTTTATATAGACATGACCGATGCTGAGAATCCTAGGGGCTCCCTTAGGTGTATTTATCATAAGTTTACTCCAAGTACTGTGACGCTGAGACAAGTTTGCTTACAGTTGAAGCTTTTA
This sequence comes from Aedes albopictus, assembly GCF_035046485.1. NCBI lineage: Eukaryota > Metazoa > Arthropoda > Insecta > Diptera > Culicidae > Aedes > Aedes albopictus. Next base: position 337,493,418 of record NC_085138.1, read on the forward strand.
TGTTAATATTCAAATTGACTGCTATTAGAAGATTATGAAGGAAATTATTATTTCAAATGAGATTTGTTTATTTTTATAGATTCTGTTAGGGATGAGTACACCATAGTTGATGGGTGATCTTTATTAGTTTCAATTGCTAATACAATAACCAACTAACCGACCTTACCTTACGACCTGACTTAGTCGATATTATGACAATAAAAGAAAAAGAGCAGGAGTTATGATGTGATCAAAATTAAAACTTAATCTTATTTTTTTGTCAGGATCCAGAAACATGGAAAACTGTAGTAATTTGAATGTAGTATATACTATGCTATGATACGGTGGACATAAGGAGAATTCAGACTTCATAGGGATAGAAGAGTTGAACACAGAGAAGCAAAAGATGACTAGCGACGACATAGGATACATTAACTGTACATTAACATAAGGCATTCAACTGATAAGTTTTATGTCCACAACATCAAATGGAAGCTCAAAAAGAGAGTTATTTGAAGCGGATTCCAGTGCTGTAGATGACCAACATCGGTTCATCATAACAATATTGGTATTTTACTTGAAATAACTTTCAGAATGCACAATGAATTAACTTGGGATATTTTTTGATTATTGTTCGGAGATGATGTCAGAAAAACTAGTTGCCCATACCGGCTACAAACGCTAGTTCTGATATTGTCACTGAGTAGTCTTCAAAAGTATCAAAACATAGAGCTTTCACAAAATATGGGTGGGATGGGAACAGTAAGCGACACTTGATAACTACTACGACCCAATACTAAATACTGCACACTTTGCTCAAGTTGACGACATCGTCTAGTCCATCGTGAGTATTGGTCATAGTAGGGGGAAAGTAGGGAAAGGGTCAAGGCTTTGCTTTCAGCTGTCCTGCAGCTCCACCTGGCCACTCTAAAAAAAAAAATTGTTTATCTAATAATTGTACACTCTCAATATCACAATAATAACTTAGTTTGCTCCATAACAAAACATGCTATTTAAATGTTGTTTAATGGGTGCATATCAATTGCTGGATAATAACAAAATAAGATTGTCCAACAAAACATGTTATGGAAAAGTAATTCCTTGATAAGTTAATAATAACAAAACAAGATATAAAAACAGGTTGTGTTATTTTGTAGTTATTATTTTGCTATTCTCTTCTGCTCGGGCATTAGTCAAGGATCCAGCTTTCAAGGAAAGATGCATTCAGCGCTTCCAAAAATTTTTTAGCAAATTTGATTGTCTACAAAGCTGTTCACCCGTAACGTGGGTAGATCACCTTAGAAGGCAGACAATTAAACGTTCCATAATAAATACAAAATGTCCCATAAATAATTCGAAAAGTCTCATTGAAGAAACAGGGGTGTAAGCAGTAATAAATAACAAAATTTCTATAAACAAATAGAAAAATGCATAAATAATTCAAAAGTTTCCATAAATAAATGATTTTTGAGCAATTAAAAACGTCAAAAATGCAATGAATAAATCAACTGTTGCAATAAAAAAAGCCAATTTTCCCACCAAATAACTTCGAATTTTCCATAAATAAATCCGATTTTTCCATAATAAATTAGAAAATTCACAATAAAAAAATATCGAAAAAGCAATAAAAAATTCAAAAAATGCAAGAAAAAATGACGAAATTACCCAAGAAAAACAAATGCAGAAAAGTATGAGACAGTGAAATGCTGAATCGCACTTATATGACTGAATCGACTGAAAAGCTTGCGTAACTATGATTTCAATTTACCGAGCAATTGCTTGCTGTCCGAACTCGCTATCGCTCGTCGGACTTAAAAAAGGGATAACATCTATGTTTGCATTATACCGGGCAAATTCTTGAATCTGTGGTTTGCCTAGAACCGAATCGATGCAGTTGCGGTGCATCAGATATCGGAAACTTCGGCGGCCTTCTGCCGCCTCAGTTCCTCAATCCTCTAAGCGGCTTCGCCGCATGGTCTACATATTTTTTTTGGCTCAAAATGCATTTACGTTTATTGCTCGTTTTTTGACATTTATTGATAATTTATTTTTTTGTTATTGCACTTTTTGAATTATTTATTGCTTTTTCGGTATTTTTTTATTGTGAATTTTCTAATTTATTATGGAAAAATCGGATTTATTTATGGAAAATTCGAAGTTTTTTGGTGGGAAAATTGGCTTTTTCTATTGCAACAGTTGAGTTATTCATTGCATTTTTGACGTTTTTAATTGCTCAACAATCAATTATTTATGGAAACTTTTGATTTATTTATGCACTTTTCTATTTGTTTATGGAACTTTTGTTATTGATTACTGCTCACACCCCTGTTTCTTCACTGGGACTTTTGGAATTATTTATGACGAATGATCACTTTCTTATGAGTCGTTTATATTTTAGCCACCTTAGAATGGTGCGTTGCGGCATAAGATCTACCAAATCAAATTTTGTTCTTAATATTTTCCTGCCTGTTACTTCAGGCAGTAGTTTCCAAATAATCCAAGATCAAAGTTTGATGCACTTTTTTGATGCTTATGTAATATTTTTGTGTTAATTTTTCTGCTAATCAACATTTTATTTTCAGCAGATTTCAGGTAAATGTATTGTATGATACACAAAATATGGTAAACATATATCACTGTGGCGAGCGTATCACTAATATGTTGCTTATTCGACGTCAATGTTAATATTATCTCATATTTCAGATTCTCAACCTAAAAATCAAGTAATTCACATTAATGCCATTAAGATGATGAGGAAACCAGGATGTATTGGGCAGATAACTAATTCGGAGCAGTCTAATAATGGTGTGCCTGAACGTTGACCAACCGTATCCTCTGGAGTACCATTCCACTAACAACACCCATATCTCCTTGACACCTAGGCCTGAGAGGTTGAAGAACTTTCTACATCTTTCTTAAGTGAAATTTGTGCGATTTGCTTAATGTTAATGTTTACTTTTTCAGTGGTAACCAGGTAAATGATAAAACTAAATATGACAATTTCTCATACGCTTTTTCGTCAAGGAAAGCATTCCATTAAACCCCATCCAATTTCCAACTCCAGATATCTATGCAGTGGGCCAAGTTCTTGGACATATTCTGAGTAGATATCTAATCAACATTTCCTCCCCATCCCCGCTGATTTTTTTTTTGTAAAATTGCGTTTATTGTCGAATTTGTTTAAATTAATTTACATCTATAATTGATTAAACATTGACTTCAAAAGCAAATTCTAACTCCTCTAAATCAATTCTATCATTGCTACTTTCAATGATAGTGATATAGACTACTAATAACTTCAACGCTAATGTTATGGATCTTTTTGGAAATTGTTCAAGTACTGGTATAATAAGTTCGTTACAGTCTATATTGCGCCGTCCGCTTTGGATCACTGCCGATAGCTTTTGCTGCAACAGCCCGTATGCATGTCGTACTCTGGGGCAGTCGAAAAATTTGTGTCGAATTGTCTCGACAACCGTCGTACAGAGTGTGCACTGCTCGCCGTCCGTTCTCCTCATTCGAAACAAAATCCGTCGGTGCGGCACTTTCTGGTTGACCCATAGGTAGAGTTTGCTTCTTTCGGCAGACGAGAGGCCACGCGACGAGATATTTTTCCACACTCGTACCCAGTTGATGTTGTCGTTATCGATCTCCACCTTTGGTCGGTCTGTCCTCTCGATGAAGAAGCGGTTGATAGCATCGGCGGTAGGGTGTTGGCGAACTTGGAAAGGAAGGTTTTCGTAGTTGCTGAGGATTTGTTTGAGGCAAGGAAGGTCGGTGATGGAATTAATTTGTGGAGGATTATGTTGAAGAAAGGAGCTAAAGTAGGGAAGGGAGTTGATCTCATGAAGGAAACGATTGATCAATAATGCCTTGCATTTGAATGCAGGCAAATGTAACTTCAGCCCTCCTTGGTCTCGGTGACGCGCCAGCTGTTGCATGGGAACAGTTGCAGGTATCCCACGGGATAGAAACCTTCGCATTGTCGCTGTCAGTTTCGCTGATCGTAAGGACCTGGTCAGGTGTCGAGAGTTCGTTAAATGAAAGGTTTGTCAAGTCCCATGCAACTTTTCTGGCGCATTAAACGTCTCTATCGACAGCCACCCCAGGATGTGTACGGTCGGCTATGCTATGCTATGCTATGCTATGCTATCAACCTCAAGAAGATGGATTTTCTGAAGAAACTCCAGGAGGAATACCTGAAGAAACACCTGGGAACCCCCGGTGGAATAATTACTAATCCTTTTGAGAGATTTTTGAAAAGAATCCTGAAGAAATCCCTTAATAAACTAATAAAATATCCGCGAATTAATTTCAAAAAATAAAAATTCATGGAGCATTTTTGAGAAAGTTCATGAAAGGTTTTCTAGATGCATACTTGGAAAACTGTCTGATTTCTCCATTAAAACAATCTGAAGAAGTTCGTAGGTGAATTTCTGGAACAATCTATGCAAGAAATTTTGTTTAACACGACTTCTTGAAGTATTTCTAAAGGCATTCATGCAACACTTTTGGAAGCTATCCGTGTAAGACTTTTTTAAGGAGTTCTTGGATAAATTTCTGGTGGACATTCTGAAGACTAAAGGAATCTATAGAAGATTTCATGAAAGAATTTCAGACTGAGCTTCTTTAGGATGATTTAATGATATTTAAAGTAAAACATATATCTACGAAGAATTTCGAAAGAAGTCCGTGAACGAATTTCTTTAAAAATCCAAGGGAGATATTTTCAGCAATTCGTGAAAGATTTCTCAAATGAATCCCACGATGGATTTCAGCAAGGGTCCATGAAAGAATTGTCGCAAAATGTGTGGGAGTTTTTTTTAACGTAATTCTTGGAGAAATTTATAAAGACATCTCTGGAGGAAAATCTGGAGATATTTCTGAAGAAATTTATAATACAAGCCAAGGGAGTTTTTCTGAAAGAATTTCTTAAAAAAAAAGTTAAGGAACCCCTAGGGCAGTTTCTATAAAAAATCCGAATGGATTTTTTTAAAGAGTCTCTGGAGGAATTTCTAAAGATATCTCAAAAAGATTTTCTGAAAGAAATTGTGAAGTTTCTGGAGAAATCCCTAGTGGAATTTCTGGAGAAATTGGAAGTTGCTGGAGAATTTCTGCTGAATTGTTCCAACGATGAATTTCCAAAGTAGCCCCAGTACAATTTTTTTAAGGAACTTATGAAATATTTTATGAAAAACTTTGGAATAGTTTCTGAAAGCATCACAGAAAGTATTATTAAGGAAATCTTAGTAGAAATTTCTGAATAAATGTCTAAAGATTTTTTTTAAGGAATATCTGAGCGATTTTTTGAGAAAATCCCTGGATTCATTTCTGCTCAAATTCATTTATATTTTTTTTGAAAAAAAAATGGAAAAATGTCTCGTAGACCTTGTAAATGAATCCCTAATACATTCTTTTAACGAAAGTCTAGAGAAATTTCTGAAAAAATATCCAGAGGAGTTCCTGTGGGCGAATTTCTCAAACAATCTTTGAAATCATTTGTGAAAAATCATGGAGGAATTGAAGGCAGTTCATACCAGATTTCGCAAAAGAATTCTCTGTGGCAATTCTGGAGAAAGCGTACATACATACATACATACATTTATTTGTTCAACATCATTAAGACAAGACATAATCAACAATAGTAGGCCACAATACTCGGTTTGTGGCTGCCGCTCTCCATCCTCGGTCGCGCCCAATGCTCGCCAGGTCACGTTCCACCTGGTCCGCCCATCGTGCTCTCTGCGCTCCACGCCTTCTTATGCCAACCGGATCAGTAGCAAACACCAGCTTTGCAGGGTTGTTGTCCGGCATTCTTGCAACATGCCCTGCCCACCGTCTCCTTCCATGCTGGGTTCGCCGTAAAGTGCAGCGAGCTCGTGGTTCATTCTTCTCCGCCACACACCGTTCTCCTGCACATCGTCGAAGATCGTCCTTAGCACGCGTCGCTCGAAAACTCCGAGTGCTTGTAGGTCCTCCTCGAGCATGGTCCATGTCTTGTGTCCACCGGTCTTATTAGCGTTTTGTACATGGTGCATGTGGCGCATGGGTGAATCTTTTTAGACCGCAGCATCTTCTGGAGCCCGTAGTAGGCCCGACTTCCGTTGATGATGCGCCTTCGACTTTCACGACTCACTTTGTTGCCAGCCGTCAGTAAGGATCCGAGGTAGACAAATTCCTCCACCACCTCGAAGGTATCCCCGTCTATCGTAACATTACTACCCAGACGGATCCGGTCGTGATCGGTTCCGCCTGCCAGCATTTACATAGGGTCTTGTACCATTTGGGCAGGTGCACCTATTTTGGGCACTTGCCACTATAACTAAGTCAATTTCAAACCGATTGATTTGATTTTTTGTTCAGAGTTAGATAATGTACGTGCCTAGCTCTATACAAAATTTCAAATCAATCGGTTTGAAATTGACTTAGTTATAGCGGCAAGTGCCCAAAATAGGTACACCTGCCCAAATGGTACAAGACCCTACTTTGTTTTTGAGGCATTCACCACCAACGCTTTGCGTTTCAGGTGGGTGTACAGCTCTGCCACCGTTCCGAATGTTCTGGCCATAATGTCCATGTCGTCCGCAAAGCACACAAATTGACCGGATTTTGTAAATATGGTTACACGGCTGTTGAGCCCGGCTCGTCGCATCACACATTTCAGAGCGATGTAGAAGAGTAGGCATTAGAGTCCATCACCTTGTCCCTGCCCCCGGCGAGATTCGAATGAACTGGATAGTTCACCCGAAATTCTTACGCAGTTTTCACCGTCCATCGTTGCTTTAATCAGTCTAGTCAGCTTCCCAGGAAAGCCGTTTTCGTCCATGATTCTCCATAGCTCTGTGCTGTCGATTCTGTCGTATGCCGCTTTGAAGTCGATGAACAGGTGATGCGTTGGGACCTGGTATTCACAGCATTTCTGGAGGTACGGTAAAGATCTGGTCCGTTGTCGACCGGCCGTCGATGAAGCCGGCTTGATAACTTCCCACGAACTCATTCGTTTTAGGTGACAGACGACGGAAGATGATCTGGGATAGCACTTTGTAGGCAGCATTCAAAATAGTGATCGCCCTGAAGTTCTCACATTCCAAATGGTCGCCTTTCTTGTGAATGGGGTAGATTACCCTTTCCTTCCACTCATCCGGTAGCTGTTCGGTTTCTCAGATCCTGACTATCAGCCGATGCACACATGTGGTCAACTTTTCTGGGCCCATCTTGATGAGTTCAGCTGCGATACCATCCTTACCAGCTGCTTTGTTGGTTTTAAGCTGATGAATGGCATCCTTAACTTCCCTCAGCGTGGGAGTTGGTTCACTTCCGTCCTCCGCTGCACTGGTGTCGTCGTTTCCTCCGTTGCCGTGGATTCCCATGCGTACGTTATCCACGACATTCAAGTGCTGATCGAAGTGCTGCTTCCACCTTTCGATCACCTCACGTCCGTCCGTCAAGACTCAAGAGGCATCCGTTCTTATCCCTGCACATTTCGGCTCACGGCACGAAGCCGTTGCGGGATGCGTTGAGCTTCTGATAGAACTTCCGTGTTTCTTGGGAACGGCACAGCAGTTCCATTTCTTCACACTCCGCTTCTTCTAGGCGGCGCTTTTTCTCCCGAAAGAGGCGGGTCTGCTGTTTCCGCTTTTGCTTATAACATTCCACGTTCTGTCGAGTCCCTTGCTGCAGCATTACCGCCCTCGCTGCATTCTTCTTCTCCAAAACCGTTCTGCACTCTTCGTCGAACCATTCGTTCCGTCGATTCCGTTCCACGTACCCGATGGTGCTCTCGGCTGCGTCGTTGATGGCTGCTTTCACTGTACTCCAGCAGTCCTCTAGAGGGGCCTCATCGAGCTCGCCCTCGGTTGCCGTTGGTCGCGATTCGTATTATTCTGTTGCTGGTTTTCCACTACAATTGTATTTCCATTACAATTGTTTCGGCTGACTCGTAGGGCCTGACACAAACCCCTACTTTGTGGGACATAGTGCACTATGGGACTGTCCCTAAACTACGTAGACTCTTAGGGTGGAATCCTTTCTGGCCAAAGTTCTACAAACAGTTTATACAAATTTCGAAATTTTTGTATGGTCAAAAGTTTACGAGGGGAAAGGGGGGTTTTGAGATAGACAAAATTGAGTCTACGTAGTTTATGGACAGCACCTGTTGAGCCTAGAGTCCTTCGCTGGCACTCGGACGTCGATCAGTCGCCCCTAACATAAGGATCGAACGCTGTTGTGACCCACTTTTTCTGAAGAACAGAGGCTCAGGTTTGCAAAAGCAAAACCAAACGCCCCCCACCCCCCGTTCAAGCTTCGATCAAAGTTCCCACCTGGGTTGCTAACCCGGTCGGTGCCACGCGGAGCGGATAGGAGTTGCTAGGCAGAGGCTAATGGATGTCAATGGGATCTGAATTGCGCGACATACCCAGCCTTTACTATGCCTTCAATGTAACTAATCCGCGCCTTTTGTACCGCTTTCTCTCCGTTGTTGAATTCTCGTGGTGATTTAACAAAGCGAAACAAAACGCTGGCTGGTGCAGTTAATTGACCAAAGAAAACTCCCACCGACTGTGCTCCAAAAACTGACCACCCGCCCAGAGAAAATCTACAGCAGTCGTTGATGTTGATGCCAGTTTTTATAGTTTTTTTTTTGTTCGGCAACACTTTTACGAGACACGCGATATCATCACTGCTGCTGTGCATGGATGTGTACAAAAGCAACCACCACAATATCATCAAAGCATCTTTCCGTTTAGATTTTACGACTGTCCTGCCCCGTCGTGGTCCGGCACCGGTCACCTCGCGTCGTCATCGTCGTCGTCGGTCGGTGGGAGGTGATGAAGCCGTTCCATTTGGTGTCAAGAGTCAACGACAACCCATGAGGGGGAGAAGGAAGACCACGGATCAGGCAGGGGCCGGTATCGAAATGGAAAATGTGTATTGTCTGCTAACGCCTTGGGGGTTTATTTTTGTCAAGGGTCATTTCTGTTGAGGAGCACTCTGACTCGCACTGACTGACTGGGTTAGAGTCCGGCGAAATTTCCGGATGGGAAACGAGAATGAAAAGGGCTTCCAGGAATGCGCTCAGTGTTCACCCTCACTAATGGCGCTTAATTTAGAATGGCCAGACCAGACTACATGGAGAGGGTGATTTACTGGGAATGGTGGAAATAATTTGGATGTGCAATTTGCAACTGAATGAATTGAATAGTGTAATACATTTCAATGCCGGCAATGCCGGAAGACTTCATTATCGCGTTCTCGGTAGTGCTGGGTGTTGTTACGCCCGGCAGCATTCTAAATGAGTTTTCGGAAAAGTTTGCTTTGAAATGATTATTGACATCCGTTTCGATAAGTATTTGCTCCTCATGCATTGAAAATTTAAAGTGCGCTATCAAATCATACAACACTGGAGTGCATGTTGAATGGATTGGTAAATGGAACAAACCTCCCACTTGAAGAAAACTCAATTTTGGTTATTTCCAAATGATGATGACTGTGCTATTTCATATCATTTGCATCAATATCTCTCAAACACTGGTCGCGTACATTTATGGGTTTGATAGAGCATAAACGTACCATTATAGGATAGAACATATGGAAGTAGTCATCAGGGTATGCGCTATCAAATCAAACAACACTGGAGTGCCATTTCGCATGTTGAAAGGAATGGTAAATGGAATCAACCTGCTACTTGAAGAAAACTCAATTTTAGTTATTTCCGAATGATGATGACTATGACATTTTACATTATTTGTATCAATACCTATCAAACAGTTATCGAATCGCGAGCACTGGTCGCGTACATTTATGGCTTTGATAGATCTTAAACGTACCATTATTGAGTGGAACATATGGAAGTAGCCATTAGGTTATGTGGTATGGTTTTTTAAGCGCTTCGAAACGGAATGGTATCAAGGATAGAGTAATTCGGAATTTAAAAATGTTTAGTGAGTTCTTTATAAAGTTTGACTTTACTAGATATGATTCGATAGAAAAGAAATATTTAGATAAAATCCATTTTGAAAATTGGTGTTGTAGGTTTCACATTTTTCTTAAATCGGTTTGTTGATGCTTTCGAAAAACCCATCCGAAAATAGAACCGAGATTCAAGAATAGAAACATGGGATTGGAGAAGCAATGGCTACCGATCGGTTGGAAATTCCATGGACATAATCAATAAATAAATCTCTGAAATAATACCTAAATGAATATCGGTAGGAATACCTAAAGGAGTTCCGGAAGATGTGAGTGTTCCCTGTAAGAATCTCGAAAGAAGTCCTTCTGAATATCCCAGAGGAATCTCCATTAGCCAATCTTGCTTTTTCTTTTTTTTTTTTTTAATCACTCTCTCAATCTTTCAGGACGCGCGCTCGTTTGATTCTAAAACTACACCGCGCTCACGCTGTGTACGTCGAGCGAAGTTTTTTGGTGGTGTTGTACTTTTTACAACGGCGCGCGTACTGAAGGGTTAAACAAACACGAGAAAGAGCTGGAAAAATGGGGGTCCCAGTACACCTTGTATCATCTTTCTCTTTTTTTTTGGGAGAGTGAGCAAGAAAAAATAAAAAGCAAGATTCGCCATTGGGAATCCTTGAGATAATCCTGGGAGAGATCTCTAAACCAATCCTGAAAGAATCCCCGAAGGAGTCCCAGGAGAAATCTCAACAAAAAATATTTCAGGAATCTCGGGAGAAAAACCAGAAGCAAACCCGAAAGAAATCCTAGAAGGAGTCTCTTAATAAATCCAGGGAGGAATTCCAGATGTTATTCCTGGACGACTCTTTGCCGAAAAAAAAATGCTTGGGAAATACCCAAAAGAATGAGGTACAAAAGAAGGAAACCCCTGAATAAATATCTGCAAGAATCCAGATATCAATGAAAAAATCACGGAAAGAACCACGGGAGAAATCTTTAAAGGAAAAAGCACAAAATGAATCTTGGGAGGAATCTCAAAAAGAAACCACTTTAAAATAAATGATGGAATTTAGAGGGGTATCTGTATGGTATGTAGGTATGTCGGAATTCCGGTTGGAACTCTAAATGATCGGAAGCCTGATGGGAGAAACCCCAGGAAGAGTCCTGGAGGAATCCCTGATGCAGTCTCAGGAATAGCCCGTGATAGAATCCCGGAAGAAATTCCAGAGGGAACAATGAAGGGATCCCAGGAGGAATCTCAAAAGGTGTCTCTAAAGAAATCCCAGTATAAAACTGTAAAGGAATCCCTGGAGAAATCCCTGATGGAATAACACAAATAATCAGGAGAGGAATACTGGGATAAATTCCTAAAGAAAACCTGAAAGTGTCACTGAAGGAATCACGAAAGAAATTTCTGAAGGAATCTCTAAAAGAATCCAATTATTATTATTATTACTTTATTATAGAGATTTTCAGCCCTAGGCTGGTTCATCTCTTAAAAGAATTCAAGAGAAAAGGTAAATAAATTTTGTAAAGAAATACCTGAAAATATGACAGAAAACCCTCGGCAGAAATCAAATAGGAATCTCAGAAGGAATTCGAAAACAAATCCTTAAAGGAATCCCGGGAACATGTCCTTGACAGAATGCTTAATCTTCCTTATGCGTCAAGTTGGGAATAGTTTGCTGACGTTGTGTACAGTTTGGGTTGAAAATAACTCTGATGCCCAAGAAGGGTTGAATGAATCTCGGGAAGAATCTCTAGTTTAAAGGAAACCTTGGAGAAACCAATGCAGAAATTTCGGGAGGAATCAATGAAAGAATCACGGGAGGAATCCCTGACGGATTGACGGGAAATGTTCTTGAAGGTATCCCAAAGATTTCCCAGAAGTAATTTCAGGAAAAATCCCTAAAGAAATCCCAGAAGGATCAATGAACGAATCCCGCAAAGGATTCCAGATAAAATCGCCGAATGGAAGAAAAATATGCCGAAAGAAATTCTCAAAAGAATCTTATGAAGAATACCTGTAGGAAGCTCTGCAGAAATCTAGGGATGAATTCCGTATGGAATACCTGCATGAATCTATGACGGAAACTCAGTCAAAATTTCTTTAGAAATCCAAGTAGAAATCTCGAAATAATTATATGAGAAATCTCTTCGGAAGATATCTCTGGGTATCCCTGAAAATATATTTAATAGGAATTCCCAAAAAAAAAATAGGAAGAATACTTGTAAAAACGCCAAGAAGAATCCCGGGAGAAATTCCTAAAGGAGTCTCTGAAATCCACGAAGGAATGATGGAAGGAAACTGGGAGAAATCTCTAACTTCTGCGACTCTCTTAGGAACTCCGACTGGGATCTCGGAAGAAAGAATCCCAAAATGGATGAAACATAAAACCTACATGAAACCCCGAAAAAACAAGCGACGAAATTTGGGGAGGAGTTTCAAACTGAAACCCGGAAAAACCCCGTTAAGGAATCCCGGGAAGAATCAATCTAGGAATCCCAGGAGACATTCCTGAAGGAAGTCCAGGATAAATATCCTGGAAGAATTCTGGTGGAATCCTTGAGTTTCGGAAATTATCTGTGAAAGAACTCCGGGAGGAATCCGTAAGTGGATCCCGATAAATGAAAGAATTCCAGGAGAAATCCTTTATGGAATGCCGGAAAATATCCTTGAAGGAATCCTGAGAGGAATCAACGAACGAACCCCGGTGAAAAAGCCGAAAGAAATCCTTGAATATTTTTGGGAGAAATGAAAGAAGAAATCCAGAGAGAAATCTTATTATTTTTTATTAATAACACTTTTTTGTGCATTTCAATTTTGTACCTAGTTCTTCACAGGGAGAAATCATAGAAGAAATTCCGCGAGGAATCCTTGATGAAAACATTGTTAAAGAATTCGCTAAAGAAATACTTTGAGAAATTAATAACGAAATCTTGGGTGGAATCTCTGGGAGGATGCCGGGAGGAAATATGTGACAAAATGTCGGAAGGCATCCCGGAGAGAAATTCTGAAGGAACCTCTGAAAGAATCCCTGGAGGGATTCCTTGAGGGTCTTAAGAAGAATACAAGAAGGGATTCCATGAGGATTACTTTAGCAACTCTTCTAGGGATTTGTTTAGGAAACTATTTGGAGATTTCTCCGCGGATTTCTTCACAATTTTCTGCACGGATTACTTTAAAAATTATTTTTTAATTAGTCGAGGGGTATCTTCGGAAAATCTTCCAGAGATTCCTTGAGTGACCAGTGATTCCTTCACGTTTTTTTCCTTCTATTTCCACAAAAAAAATAATTACGCATATGCTTTAGGGATTCTCTGAGAATTTCTCCACGGATTCTTGAAGGAATTTGAATCAGAAATGTTTCGAAGGAATTTGTAAAGGTATTCATTCGCAATACTTCCTTTACTTTACAGTTCATTTGCAGTACTACCTTAGATTCCTTTACAAATCCGTAAAGGATTCTTTCAAGATTCTTGCTGGAATTCCATATGATATTCCGTCAGGAATTGTTTCAAAAATATCTTCAGAGAGTTTTATAGACCTTAACGGGTTTCTTCAGGGATTCCAGTGAGGGATTTCTTCAAAAGTCCTTCCATAGAATTTTTCAGAAATTTATTTTAAATTTTTTATAAAAATCCTGTAGAGATTTTTTCGGAAATTCTTCTTAGGGTTCTTCCAAGAACTTCCTGAGGAATTCCTTCAGCGATACCTGTATATATTCCAAGATTTTTTTTTTATATATTCTTTCTGGGATTTTTTCAAAAAAAAAATACCGTTTTTTTTAGTAAATTTAAAAGAAATTTCTGGATGATTGTCTGAAGTTAAACTTTTTAAAAAAAATCAGGTGGTTGTTTGGAGAAACAATTCATGCACATTTTCTGGAGCGATTCCTGAACAATTTTTTTAAAATATTTTTCTTGGAATTCTTGGGAAAACACCTGTAGGACCTCCTGAACATACATTTTTAATTCGTTGAAAAAAAAATCATGAGAAAACTTCTTGAGCAGCTCTGAAAGTAATTTCAAGGAAAAAATATTTGAAATTTTTTTAGAGGGATCCCAGCAGATTGTTTTGAAGGAATTCTTGGAAAAAGTCCTGAAGATACCTCTGAGAATTCATAGAAAAAAATATTATGTTATTTTGAAGGGATCATTACATAAAATCCCCGAAGAAAAATTCATGGAGGAGACATTTTTGAAAGAAATCCTACAAAAACAATACAATTTTGGAGGATTTTTTTCAACAACTTCTTAACAAACTTGTGGATGCTATCGACTGGTGATAGTACTTTGGGGTTTTTCGGCCATGCAGTTTTCAGTGCAATCAAAACGACATATACTTTCTATGCCCTTACTTTTTAAATGTCGGGTATAGAAAATATATTTCATTTTGACTGCACCGAAAATTGCAAGGCCGAGAAACCCTCAAGTACAAAATCACCAGTCAATAGCATCTGAACAGTCGATAACTTCTGAAAAAAATTATGGAAAAAAAAACTATGAAAGAATTTTTGAAAGAATCTTTGAAATATTACCCGGAAGAAAAGAAGGAACCTGTTCAGGTATACATTTAGAAGGATTTATTGAAAAATTTCTTTAAAAATGGAATAGATTTTGGAATAATTTCTACAGCATTTGCTGAGAGAATCTTTGGAGAAATTTCACCAGAAAAACTTATCAAAGAATCCATGAAAAAAAGTCTGAATAGAGCCTCAAGGAGACCCTTGAGGAATTTCCCAATAAATGCTTATGAAAATCTCTGAATATATAGAATAATACCCAAAGGAACCTCTGAAGAAATTCATATAAAATTTCCTAAAATTGCATCTTTTGAAGATATCTTTGCGAAACCCTACAAGAAATTCCTAGAAAAATTTCAAATAAAAATTCTTGGAAGATATTCTAGTATGATTCCTGGGAGAATTTCCTACTGAAATATTTGAAGATATTCATGAAGAAACGAATACATGCACGAACTTCCATAGCAATCCTTGGAGAAATTCCTCAAGGCCTTAATAATCCCTGAAGGAAGCCCATGAGGATTTTCTGGATGAATTTCTAAAAACTCCGTGGACTAGTTCCAAGAAAGACCCAAAGAAAATTCCTGGAGAAAAAAAATCGGAAGGAACTTTTCAAATAAATATACAGGCAGGAATGCATTTTAAAGGAACGCAATCTTGCTGAAATCATTCTAGAAAATCCCATAAGAATCTTTTTTATATATAAATTTCAGAAATTTTCTAATAGTTCCTGAAAAAAATCCTAAAGAACTTTCTGGTAGAATCCCTGGAGGTAATTATGGAGAATCATATGAGGAACAAGTGAATTTCTGAAAGATTACTTTGAGAAATCTGAAAACTTTTACAATGATTTCTTCAAGTTTCCTCAACCTCTTAGTTGCAAGTTTTTTTGTTTCGAAAAAATAACTTCCGGAATTCTCAGAAGCAGCTTCTGCATGACTGCTTTCAGAAATTTTTGTCAGAAATATATTTAGAGATTCCCAAGACTTCCTCAAAAGATTTAAAAAAAAAAATCTGAGGATCTTTTGGATATTTGTCACTGCATTTTAACAGCCATTTATTCAGTAATTATTTCTATTTTTATTACAGCAATTTCCACAAACGCACCAAGCAGTTTCTCCAAAAGTTCTTTCAACAATACATTCGGAGATTGTTTCAGCCATCTCTCATACTCATACTTTTCATCATATGTATTTTTATTTCATGTGTAAAATGGCATAAATATTTACAGTTTATGCTACAAAACATTTTCACAGAACTTTTCAAATCTTCGGTCGAAAATTCATTTCAAAATCCTTCTAGAAACACTGGAAAAATCCGAAACCCGAAACTGGCTTGCATCTCGAATCATGACAACTTTTTTTTGAAATCATAAGCCTTATTCATGAATCTGGTATTTGTCATTAATGATTTCGGATTCATATACGAAAAGTAGAAAATTGAGTCATAATATTATGCCGCAAGTACTATAAATCCTTACGTATGTTTATGAAATCATAGGTCTTTATCATGAAAATAGTACTTGTTATTTATGATTTCGGTATTATTGGAAAAACGTGGTAAACTGAGTCATGATATCATGCCACATGTACTCTAGGATCATGACTAAAATTTATGAAATCTTAAGCCTTTTTATGAAATTTGTGTTTATATTTGTGATTTTTTATTGAAGTTTTTTTCAATATATAATTGTAATCGCCCTTATTCCAATTATTTTTTTATGGTTCTCAACTCCGTTCAGTCAATCTATGTATAAAAGAAAATCAGATCCATAAAAAAGCAATCGAAATTAAGCGCCATTAGGGGTAGGCGGGGCAATATGGACACCCGGGGCAGAATGGACACCCTCAATATTTCGAAATATGCGAACTTTTTTGAACTTTTAATGAATAGAGAATATAGTCCATTTGTCTAAGACGTAGTTTCAGGTAAGAAACATTCGAAATTAGAATTATACTTGATTTTACACGAAAAAGTTGCGTCCTCCGTTTTTTGTGCAAGGAAATTATAATTTTCACACCATCTAAAATAAGATTTAGTGATTAATTTATTGCAGGTCGATTAAAACCTGATATTTCTAGAACACATGCAAGTAGTTTTGCTGTATCTACATGCTTTACATGTTTATATTTTCTTCTTTATTATATCAAAAATCAAGTTTGGAAATATCTTCTGCTGCCGGGGCAAAATGGACACTCACCTTTTTGAAAGAAGCGGCAAGGGAAAAATATAACCTAAATCATAAACCAACCAAATTCTTTGATTTCAGTATATTTTCGATTAAATTTTCACTATAGTAGACATAGGGTGAAACAAATTGGTCAAAAAACGACAGCAGTGGAAAATAGTTGTTCTAGGCACAGCTGTACATGCCGACAAAAACGAAGCTTTATCCAAAACAGCCTGAATTTAAATTAACTGAACAAAAATGAACTACTTCGGCGTATTATTCATCCATAATAGTTGTTTTGTAATGAAATGACTTTATAGGTGTAAATAATGTACGAAATTCGTAAAAGTCTCATGGTGTCCATATTGCCCCATAAGGGTGTCCATTCTGCCCCGTATGCTTGAAGACGGTCATGAAAAACTAACATTTTTCAAAACATTTTTTGAAGTGGATAAATAATTTTTCTTCGTGAGCATTCTTATGCAATAGATGCTAAATAGACTTTAAAAGGATACATATATCAAAAAAACTAAACATTTTTTGACATCTTGCCAGATAAAGTTGGCAAAAACCTTAGGGTGTCCATATTGCCCCGCCTACCCCTATGTTAGATATAGAATAGTATCTTTTCTGGAATTGATTAATTTTGTATACAAAACAAACGCATTTCTCCTGCTGCAGATTCCTCAACTGGGTTCTTTTTTCACACTACAGTTATCACTACAAACATATGGCTAATTTGTCAATTTCTTGATTTTGTCTGTACCGCGAAACACCACCTATCAGACTGGGCATGAGAAAACTTTGGCTTCAATGGTTTGTGTAACGAGTAGTTGGCTCAATTTCATAACGATTTCTTGACGATGGTTTTATGACCGATTTGGCTCCATAACTCAGAATTTCGATGTTTTTTATCTGTATTAACGTAATTTTAGCCCTAGGCTAGCTCATCTCGAGACCCACACTTTACTTCCCTTCACATTTTGCGAGTTTGTCGATAGTGGGATTCGATCCCTGGTCCTCGGCGTGATAGTCAAGTGTCAAGTGGTCCGCTCCACTTCGATGTTTGATAAATCAAAGCAAGAATAAGTTTGTCGTAACGCCTTTGGCAATCACGATTCTTTTTAAGAATTTTAATGATAACACAAGTTTTTAACCTTTCGGGACGCGCGCCATTGTAAAAAGTACAACACTACCAACAAATCTCGCTCGTCGTATACAGCGCCAGCGCGATGCAGGTTCAGCTGCTTGATGGCGTGCATCCTGAAAGGTTAAAATAATATGGAAATGATGTATTTATGATAACACTATAGAACGGTCAGTGGTAGGCGTTGAATTTGTTCTGTGGATGTCACAAAGGCGGATTCAAATTGGTGAGCTCGTTCCACATATTTGATACAGTTTTTAATTGAAATACAACAGACTTTGGAAGGATCGTCTTATAAAAAAGGCCGAATTTTAGAATCGCTTCTTGTTTTGCATTGATCTGATAATGATAAGAAAATTACCCCGTAACGTGGGTAGATCACCTTATAATGGTGCGTTACGGCGTAAGATCTACCATAACAAATTTTGATCTTGTAATTTTTTTTAGCTTTGTTAATTTAAATGCAGGAAAATTCCAAGATCACAATTTGGTATCCTTTTTTTGTATTAAGTTTTTTATTGTTAATAAACCATTTGTTTCAGGAAGATTCAGGTAATTTTTGTCTATGTCTAGAGAGACTTACATCCATTAATTTAAAACCTTCAGAATGCTCTATGTAATTCATGGATATCATAGTATTCAAACTTAAACTTTGATCTGACTGTTTCTAGAAAGAAATATTTGATCTTAGCAGGCTCAATATTTGATATAATATGCTCTATTGTTGCGTTTTGTTTTATTGTTTACTACTTATAAACGTTTTATTTAAGGATGATTCAGGTAAATCTACCATTTCATATAAAAGGATGCAGGTGAATCTATAATTTTTCCTTTTCTATTTCAGATTTAAAATCGAACAACCAAAAAGGATCAAATTCGGAAAGGAACCAGACATCAACCAAACATGTTGTGCACCTGAACGTTTGACCAAACGTTTCCTTTGAACTTTACCCTTCCACTAACACCCAAATTCCCGTGATGCCTAGGCCTGAAAGAATGTAGAGGTCTCTATGTACTTTCATAGGTGTCCAACTAATCTTCCTTTCCCATCCCTCAGCTGTCGCAAGGACGTGGCCAGGACAGCACTTGACCGTTGGAGGATTGCGTCAATCTTGTCTAAGAGTAAGAGATTAGCCCCAAATCTTTGTGCTTTGGTAACGGACAGGAAGGATGCAATCCTCATAACAGCGATCCAGGGATGTACCACCTACGAATTTGTGCGACTTGCTTAATGCTAATGCTAATGCTAATGCTAATCTGATAATGATAAGAAAATTGATTTGGAATGATCAGTTATCTGAAGGTTGGCTCCAGTTGCACGTCATGCTATCTTTAGAATATTCATGTGATTTTATTAAAAAGCGCCACAGCCACGAACCAATGAACCTCTCTTCTTCGATTTGATGAAATGCCATCATCGATGATGATGAATATACGAACACACGGCTGCCGGATGTTGAAATAAATTCCCGATATGCAACGTATTTTGCTGTGTTCAAAGGGATTACATCGGCATCGGTAGTTATGTAGCTGGATGGAAATGAAATGGCTTACCTGGCCACATTCAGCATGTGCACCGGGAAGTAACAGCTGGCGAACATGACGACCACCGCCACCAGCATCTTGGCCGCTTTCCGGCGGGCTCGCAGCTGACCCATGGTACTGGTATTGCCCACGCAGTTTAGCGTCGTCCGGGTGCTGTGAACTGGGTTTGTGTGTACGCGAGGGGAGAATCGAAACGAATTACATATTTAAATGCATTAGTGAAGTTGATTTAAATTTGATGTTCATTTATGGGTGAATGGAATCAGTTTTGGATTGGAATGTGGAACCGCATTCAAAGGAATAATTTAAACTTAATGAAATTGAGAATAAATATATTTTGAAAGAAAGTGTATTAGAAAAGTTTTTTTGGCTCACTGTCACAATCTGGAAAGATTCCAATACATGTAGGTATTTTGTTTCAGTATATTGGCAGTTTAACATATTTTCTCTTGCCAATAGTTTTTAACAAATCATTACCCATTTGAATCAAAGAACCGTTTTTTTTTTTTCAGAAAATCAAAGAGTCACACTGCAATCATCCTTGCAAGCAAACACAATGATACCAAACTTCAGAATTCTAAAACTTTTCTATTCCACAGAACTTGTTCACAAAAATGTTCTGACTCTGATCCACCATCAAAGTTCAATACAAACTATGTCACATACCACCACCACCCGCACAGCGAGAACAACACATCTCATCTCATTGCATCGTAAAAATACTTACTGCCGTAGGGCTGAGTCCGGGATTCCCGGTGGCCCGGGATGGTGTCGGATCGCCACAGAACTCGTACGATTTGGAAGTATGCTATCGTCATAAACAGAAGCGGTAATCTGAAAGAGGAGAAACGAGCGACACAAACCATCAGTAGGTAGTAGTGATTGGTGATTCGGAACGTTGAAATGTGAAAACTCTGAAATAAGCACGAAAAATTGAGAGTTGCTTTCATAGCCACCGGCGTGGGTATCAGCGATGGGATCCTATGTTGTATTGGGTTCGCTGTACAGTGTAAATTCTTGTACGGTGGATGCTTTCCAGTATTTTCTACTGCGATTACAGCAATCCTTCCACGAAGGATGGTTCAATTGGCGTTTTTTATGATCTGCCTTCACCTTATTTAGTACGAATGAAACAAATGTAACTGATAGTATTTATGAAATACCATGCGCCTCCATTGAGATATTCGAACCGTTCAAACATGGTCAGTAGAGTGGACCAGAATAATATGGAAAAAGTGAAAAGTGAAAGTGAGAATCCAAATTAGGGGAACTGTGGCCATAACACCCATAGGGGGCAAGTTGCGCCACCCTTGTTTTAGGCAAACCACGTTATTTTCAGTACTTTTTTCAATTGCAATCGCTAAAATAAGAATAAAAATGCTTTTTTACATTTGAGTTTACACATTTTTACTAAAAAAATTGTACAAAAACTTTGAAAAAAGATTTTGGTTACTTTTGATGTAATTTTAGCCTGTCAAATGCTTGCACTTTTTTACATCATTTAAAAGATTTTTTTCTCGCTATCCCCACAAACTGTTTTGCACACTCCCATTATTAGTGTACCAAGCGGAAAAAGTATCGAGTTTGACCCATACAGCTCTCTTACAAGGGTCCAAACTTCTGAGGCTTGTGTGGGGTAAAATGCCCACCCCTAGTTATTTACATTAAAATAGCATTTAGATCTAAATTCTGGCACAAATTATGTAGAACACAAGTTGGAACCAAGCAACAGCACATTTTTACTATAAATAAGTTCACTAATCACACGGCCATGCGTCATTTTGCAGTAATTTTTGATGAAACAGCTCACTATGACGTTTACATGGAATTGACCCATAATTACAGGTGATCCATAATTATGTAATGACTGTATACCATTCACGAACAATAACAGTTGACAATAAACCAGGCGCGCAAGTATATGTACACAATTTGGCATCCTGGCGTTAGCTGTGGCTAGTGGCGCGTTTTACCCCGCATTTAAACTGAAATTCTGAAAATCAAACTTTTTTTCAAATCTGAATTTTTCAGTAGTAAAACATAAAACTGGTATATGGTTTCTTCCATTTGGAAGGAAACATGTTGGTGCTTCATGTTAGTGCCAAAAAATGTGTATTATAAAGTGTTTCGTGGTTAAAATTGGACT
Organism: Aedes albopictus; assembly: GCF_035046485.1. Lineage (NCBI taxonomy): Eukaryota > Metazoa > Arthropoda > Insecta > Diptera > Culicidae > Aedes > Aedes albopictus. Next base: position 337,514,840 of record NC_085138.1, read on the forward strand.
CTTCCTTAACGTGGGCGTCTTACCCCCAGTTCCCCTAAATTTTAACTTAAAACTAATTCTTCAGTCGAAAATAGAACTATCTACCACACTCTCTGAATGAAAATTTTAAATCAATATTTTGAAAATTAAAGTTGATTTGCATCCAAGATTCCAATGTTCTCTCTCTCTCTTCTTGGCGTAACGTCCTCAATGGGACAAAGCCTGCTTCTCAGCTTAGTGTTCTATGAGCACTTCCACAGTTATTAACTGAGAGCTTCCTCTGCCAATGACCATTTTGCATGTGTATATCGTGTGGCAGGCACGAAGATACTCTATGCCCAAGGAAGTCAAGGAAATTTCCTTTACGAAAAGATCCTAAACCGACCGGGAATCGAACCCGTCACCCTCAGCATGGTCATGCTGAATACCCGTGCGTTTACCGCCTCGGCTATATGGGCCCCAATTCCAATGTTATTGGAATTAAATCGACCATTTATTTTTCTAAATACAGGTAATGAAATGGTTTTGTAAGATTGTTCAGTTATACTTGTTCAGAGACACTACACACCGTCTTCAACCAGAGGCTGAACATAATTTACACTAGACAACGGACAACATGTACGGCACCAAGTGGCCTAATGGAAAAAAATCCGTTCGACTGGAGTAAAGAATATATAATATATGCGTTCAGAGATCAAAGCTTACGAAATCATCTTCTCAAAATTTTTTTTTGAAAATTTTCTGCTAGCTCGGGCATAGTTTTTCCGGCTTTCTTTATACATTTCCTCAACTGTGGAATATTTTGTGGTAAACTTTTTGGATTCCTGAGAAAATTTGCTTTCATTTTCATTAGAATACTTTTTTTCTACGATGCTTCGTTCTTGAGTTATGATTTTTCAAAAAACGGCTTATGTGTCACATTTTGACATTTTTCAACAAAATTGGCCATAACTCAAAAACGAAAAAAAGCGCATTCCAAAAATTTCAGTAATTCAAGCTTATGGAATAATCTTCTCAAAAATTTTTTTTTTGAAATTTTTTCATGAATTCGGGCATAGTTTTTCCGGCTTTGTTTATGAATTTTCTCAACGGTGGAAAATTTTGTGGAAAACTTTTTCCGCTTCATTTTTTTTTGATTTCTGATATAATTTGCTTTCATTTTCTAAAAACAGAGGAAAACAAAAAAAATTCCACATGAGTTTTCCGGGAAAATAGGCGACCCTGATTTTTTCTCAATTTTTTTGTTCATATATCCATGAGTCCGACCTGAGAAAAAAGTTTCATGAAAATCTGAGACCCTTCAGCCCAAACCCGTACGGTAATAAAAAATGCCCCTGAGCGACCATTTCAAAAATATCTGGAACTTTGCACACTTTTTCAATTTAACTTAAATCGTCATTTTTCGATATCAAATCTTCATATTGAGTCACGACTAACTTTACAAAAGGGTGTATGTGAAGAAGGTTCAAAATATTCAAAAAGCTGCACAGCAAAAGCAAATCGTTCGATTGTTATGAATTTTTCAACAAAGTTAGATAACTAAATGGTGACCCCTAAGAAAATATACAATGTATTTTTTTTGCATTACAAAACATGATTTTTGTCACAAAAACTCAAATATCTCAAAACCCTCTCTTTTTATCAACGTATTTTTTTTAGGGAAAACGGCCCTATAGCTTTCTACCACAAAAAAATGGTGGTTTTAAACTAATAAACAAAAAAATTTGACATTTCAAACATTTCAAAATTTTTACATTTAGTAAAAAAGAGCTTCGTGTATTCAATTTCAAACATTTGTACAATTTTTAGTAAAAAGAGGGGACTAACTATTTTTATCGACCTGCACAACACTGTTCATAGAGAAATTATTCAACTGTCGTAAAGGGCCCATACAGCCACAGCTGTAAAGGCGTGTGGTTTCAGCATAACCATGCTTTGGATGATGGATTTGATGCCGGGTCGGTCCAGGAATATTTCGTAAAGGCAGTTTCCTCGGGCGCCGTCCACAAATTAAGTAACGCTGTGGGGGGGGAGATGGGTCGAAAAATGCCGATTTTAGCGTTACGTAATAAATAAATGCTGCCTTGACTTCCTTGGGCATGGATTATCTTCATGCCTGCCAACCGATATACAGAGTGGGTCAACGTTGTATGGAGAAACTTTAAATTTGATCGTATCACCCCGGAACAAAGCTTTTTCAATCTATATTAGCGGCCAAAACAACTGTGCAAAATTTGGGAGCGATTGGTTGCGTCCCCGTATTCCGCATAGCGATTGAAATTTGTATGGAAGTTAGTATGGGAAAACGTACTTTTTTGCATTTTACTCATAAGTTGTATTATTTTGTCTAATACCATATAACTAATGACGTTAAAGTATAGCCTAGGATATGCCAAAAAACTTTGCCGAAGACTGTGAAGTGATCCGATGCTTGTGGAAAAAGTTATTCACCTGGTAATTTAGGCCAAAAATTGAGATTTTATTATTGATGTTATTCCTTTACATGTTAAACGTTAAGCACCACCGGGCAACCTGTGCGTTATAACTTTTTTCACTAGTGTCGGATCACATTGCAGTCTTCGGCAAAGTTGTTCGGCATATCCTAGGCTATACTTCAACGTCATTAGTTAGATTGTTTTAGACGAAAAATTTTAATTTATGAGAAAAATGCAAAAAAGCATGTTTTCCCATACTAACTTCCATACAAATTTCAATCGCAATGCGGAATACGGGGAAGCAACCAATCGCTCCCAAATTTTGCACAGTTGTTTTGGACGCTAAAAGGAATCAAAAAAGCTTTGTTCCAAAAAATCGACTTTGTTGACCCAGTCTAATACACATGCAAAATTGTCATTGTCAGAGGCAGTTTTAATAACTGTGGAAGTGCTTATTATTTTTTTTAAATTTTTATTAACGTGTATTTTAACTTAAATGCTAATTCTACACTCAAAGTGCTTATTAGCGTGGGACACAAAAAGACATTTTACTCCTTTTTGAGTTCCATTTGAGCTCCATATCAACTGTGCAAAATTTCAGCTCGATCGGAGAAACTATATTTTAGCGCCAGCCGTTTTAAGTTTTCATACGATGGGGAAAATCACTTTTTCAAAAAAAAAAAAAAAATCGCCACAGGTTGCTCCTCAACCCCTAAAAATATATCGATGAATGATTTCTGTTGGAAATTTTACGAGGAATAAACCCTTCGAAGATTGCAAAGCGATCTAAGGCATGTGGAAAAAGTTATTGACTGAAAACCGAATGGCATGCAAACGCTGTTTAACATGTAAGAAAAAACTCGCCATTTCATCGATCGAGTAAGGCTGAATAACTTTTTCCACGAATGTCGCATCGCTTTGCTGTCTTCGGAGGTCTGATTCCTCGTGCAGTTATCTTCAGAAATCATTCAACGATTTATTTTTAGGGATCAATGGGTGACCTCAAACGATTTTTCTTTGAAGAAGTAAATTTTCCCCATAGTAAATCGTATGAAGAACTAAGAATGGCGGGCGCTAAAATATAGTTTCTTCAATCGATCTGAAATTTTGCACAGTTTATATGGGACCAAAATGGAACCCAAAAAGTATACTGGAGTTGGAGTTTTTCCATTTTTTATATTTTCCCATATAAACGGTGTACCAGGCTAGTGCATATAGAAGCTGAGAAGCAGGCTTCGTCTCAGCGTGTATGTTACGCCAACAAAAAAATTTCAATTTTTTTTCCTACGGTGATCCTTGATTTTTTTGTTTTTTTTTTTCATAAATTGACCGTCGGTACATTTGAAGAGCACTATATATTGCAATTAGAGTGTAAAAAAATTGAAAGATCCAAACTGAAGATTGACATTCTCATTTTTTCATTCGTGTTTCGCCACATTCATTGTCAGCTGATTGACTCTCTTTTTCTATTCAATTCTCTGTCATGAATATTTTCTTGCACATCGTAGCGGTAATATTAACTAATATTACAATAAATTTCTATACACAAGCTTTATGGTGATTGTATAATCAGGTGTTATGATCGAGTTATGTTTCTCAGTGAAAATTGTCAGTCACAGAAAAATTAATGAACGAAGAAATTTATTTACCAGCATTAATTTTATTTTGATCCCTCAGTTAAGAATTTTCGAAATTCACGTCAATTGTACTCATTGAAAATGAAAATTTTAAACTCTGATTGCAATGTGATGGAATAATAACAATAATAAATTCTCAATTTTTATTTTGTGGGGCCTCGCATCGCAGCCGAGCGGTTAGGGTCATCAAGAGAGACGCCATATATACAGATATATTCTTCGAACTGGCTTTCTCAGTCTAAGGAAATTCAAAACGACTGGTTATGCATTGCCTAACGTTTCGGCCTTGTGTATTTGGCTTTTTTCAAGGATAAAACTGTCTGTCATCCTTCGTTACATGTAGTAATGCACAGTCCAGGTCGTTGATGACAGTGTCTCAAAACCAAAATCAATAACTATTCGCATTCAAGAAGTACACAATGAAATTCTCGGCAATACTAAATGTAACGAAGAACGACAGACAGTTATACCCTTGAAAATGGCCAAATACACAAGGCCGAAATGTCGGGCTATACAAAACCAGTCGTTTTGAATTTCCCTAGACTGAGAAAACCAATTCGTAGAATAAATCAATTGCTAGTCTGATTTTCAATTTATGGTCACAAGCCACACAAATTTATAAAATTTTGAAATCGAAATAAAATTAATTTTTGGGACTTTCAGGAGGTTTAAGGTGGCTTCAGGGGTTCCAGGTGGTTTAAGGGGTGTTTCAGGGCTCCAGGGATCTTCGAGCCGCATCGCGGGTTTCTCTGGAGTTTATGGGATTCTCAAGGGATTCCTGGGGGATCCCAGGAGGCGTTGCAAAGGTTCTCATGAGGTTCCATGGGGAGTTCCAGGGGGTCCCAGAGGCATTTCAGGAAGTTTAAGGGGATCTCAGAGGCGTTTCAGGGGTTCTCAGGGAGTTTGAGGGAGATCTTAAAAAATCTCATGAGCGTTTCTGGGAGGGGCATTTGAATGGCCATTATTTGGTATACGTTGTTCATGAACAGATCCAACTATCCGCAGATTACTATACGTCAAATAGACCTTCACCTCAGCTTGGGAATCACTAAGCTTTGTATAACCCATATTTTGTTAGAAGTGATCCTTGAGGACTCCTAGTGGTTTCGGCGGAACGTACATGCTCTTTGAGTCGCAGAGTCCTAAAAACATTCACACTTTCTCCTCGGACTTTCAATTCTTGCGAAATCAGCATGGTCCGCTTGGGAACCACTGGTTTTGCAACGCCACTTCATTGTTATATATTAGGCCTGTCCTACTTTCCAAAAATGTTCTCTGATTCTCAAGTCCACCCGCATATTTTGATTGGCATCCTAAAAAAAGTAACTGGTCAAAATTTCAGCCAAATCCATTGCAATTAAGAGGTGCATCAAATCAATTTTGTGTTTTTCGACTACTTTTCGAATTAAAAAAAAAATAACTACACTAAAACATGTAAAAATAATTCTTTCGGCAGAAATTGAAAGATATTCTTGTACTCCAAACAACGTGTTCCAATAAAATTAAAGGAAACATATGTAATTATCACATTTTTTTGTTATCAGAAAAACTTTAAAAAGTTGATATTTTGATAGACTTTGTTCTGGAACATCTCAATATACGTAATGACTTGAAAATTTTTAAACGGCATCATATGCTTCAATGCTTTGTGGTTATTTGTTTCTTTGACATGAATGCTGTAGAAATTGAGCAAAAATTATTAAAATTCTGAAAAGCCAAAAACATCCCATAAACTAGCTTTTTGGGGGCAATCACGCTGTGGCGCAAAATTGTACTGAGCGTAGTACCTAGCTTTGCTTCCTTGTAGTTTGTCTTGGCTAACCCCTATCGTGGGTATAAATAAGCAAGTGTATTGGCCGTCAATATCAGTGCTGACCAGTGAAGAGAATGTCAGACAAAAGAAGCACAAAACAAGCAACAAAGAAGGTGCGGCGATTACTCATTATCCCAGCTGGTAACAGATAATGACATGATCTCGAAAAATTTTGTTGCAGACAAAACGGAAGCTGAATTTGTTGCGTTCTTTTCAACTCGGGAATAATCAATTATTAACAACCCTAAATCGAAACTTCTTGATGATATATCTTCAGTAGCATTGCAGTGTTACCGACTCGCAGTAACCGCTCGAAAATCACAATGCAAGACTTACATAAAATTCTCTAAATTCGTGTTTCACGATTTTTGTCCTATTCTGTTCAACTTGGGACAAACTTATGTCGCATTGGGTGAGTTGTCGCAACAAATTCAGGTTGCGACATTGTCATTATTGTTGCGCGACGGCTGAATTTTGATTCACTGGTGCTGACGCGATTCAACTTTCTGCGTACCAAAGCATGATTGTCCCCGAAAAGCTAGTTTTTCAGAGCAGCAAATAACCACAAAACATTGGACAATATGATGCCGTTTTAAAATTATCAACTTATTACGTATATTAGTTTGTTCCAGAACAAAATCTAGCAAAAAATCTACTTTCGAGGGTTTTTCTGATTACAAATGTTTTTTTTTATCTGTATTAACGAGATTTTTAGCCCTAGGCTAGTTCATCTCGGGACCCACGCTTTACTTCCCTTCCGAAGGAAGAACTTACATTTTGCGTGTTTGTCGGGAGTGGGATTTGATCCCAGGTCCTCGGCAAGATAGTCAAGTGTTTTATCATCACACCAGATCCACTCCACTAAATGATTACAAATGTGATAATTGAATATGTTTCCTTCAATTTTATTGGGATACGTTGTTTGGAGAACTTGTAGCAAACAAGTATATCTTTCAATTTCTGTCGAAAGAAATAATTTTTGACAAGTTTTAGTGCAATTATGATTTTTTAAAGTTCGCAAATAGTCGAAAAACACAAAATTGATTTGATGCACCTCGTAGTTTCAATGAACTTGGCTGAAATTTTGACCAGTTGTTTTTTTATGATGCCAATTATAATATGCGGGTGGAGTTAAGAATCAGATAATATTTTGGAAAAGTGGACAAGCTAATATTTACCTTCGTGCCTAAAAGCAGTCATTACAAAATGAACAATTTTCTGCTTCGGATCATACTGTTTTGAATGTACATAAGTGTAAGTCTATATTATTTGGTTTTGATCACCGTTTGCTTTATTTGTTGGTTTTGATTGGTTTTTCTCGGTGAAACTGAACTGCAATTAAACGTCGTTTTTACGTTTCAACCTACTTTTTTATTTTTTCGGTCATCTTCAGCAAAATCCGCCGCCCGTCCGTTTCCCAAGGCGGTACCGCCTTGGGAAACGGACGGGCGGCGGATTTTTTCTGAAGATGACCGAAAAAATAAAAAAGTAGGTTGAAACGTAAAAACGACGTTTAATTGCAGTTCAGTTTCACCGAGAAAAACCAATCAAAACCAACAAATAAGTGTAAGTCTATGTGATTTCCAGTTGACTTCCCCGTGGATTTGTTTTGGTTCTTAAATCAATACTGACATCAAGGAAAAGCATTCCTGATCATGTTTATTGGGGTGTTGAATAGCTAAGGGCTTTTACCCTGAATCCAGTGTGCAGATTTTTTACAGTGTAAAAAACCATGCGTCTCCATTGAGCTGCTTGTAAGCTTCAAATACTTTGATGTAGGGTGACAATGGGTATTATCGGCAGGTTTGTTCTATTCGTCGTGGGGTTTTTTTCTCAGCCAAATTGCCTGAAACTTGGCCATATAATTCAGCTTAGTTGGGAAGGATTTGAGGCCAACTCTGAGTTCAATAGGTTTCAAAAAACCCCCAAAGACGAAGAGAACAAAACGGCCGAGAATAGGTAATTTCCCCTATGTACTTTGAAACTTTATACAGCGAGTGCAGGTATTCTATTTTACTACAGGTTGGACTCGATTATCCGGAGTATTGATTTTTATTTCACTCCGGACAACATATGGAAAAGTATATGTTTTTGTTATTTTATGTGCATGAAGTAGTGACGTAGCCAAAAATTTGAATAATGGGACGTCCATAAATTACGTACCAAAATTTTTATTTTTCACTTTCCTCCTAGTCATACTGCTTTAATGAGACCCCTGAAGTTTTTTTTATTGGACATCACACCATGTTGAATTCTCCTCTCCCCGTAAAGCGTGACGTAAGTTATATGCGTTCCCTTAGAATATTGTATACAGTGGGACCTTAATTGTATTTTAACTAAACCGGCATTGTTTTTGTGAATTTTGCACCCCATAAAAATGTTCTGATTCTATAGTACTGTTTCCTTTGATATATCAAAGGAAACAATACAGTTAAAGGGGGATGGTGAAGGAGTGTGGCTCAAGGATGGGAAAAAATCATTAATTTATTGCGTATCCCTCACTCACATCCACGCACAATCTGATGCGAGTGTGCTTCTCTCCCAACCAAGCAAAATCTTTCCACTTTCATTGCCCATTCTTTCTAATCGCCGAGCACCGAGCGACGCAAGCAACGACGGCCGAATGAATCGCTACCGAATCTGGGTGCCGAAGGCGAACGAACCAAGATTGAACGAATGTTTGCGTTCTGAGTCGGGTGCGAGAGCATTCATTTTGGAACGTTCATGTGGCGTTCAGTGGAAGCATTCAGTACTGGGAATTGAATCAGTGAGTGCGTTTTGATTCAATCAGCTGAATGTCACTCGGTAGTTGAGAGAGCAAACGTTCTTGTCGTATACACCGATGCAAGCTGATTCATTTCGCACACTATTTGTTTCTCTCCTGATTCGCTTCGGTGGCGTCGGTGGCGAGTCGTTCGTGTTGCGTTCGTTCCTAGTGCGCCGTGCTCTCACTCAGTATTGGGTTGTTGGCGTTCTTTTTGCTATTTTGCATCGCCGGCATTCGGGTGAGCGAATGAGTTTTCCCATGCTTGGTGTGGCTTATGTTAATTTATGTCAGTTTTGATGAACGAGAAAAAAATGAAATGAATGGGACTGTAGTATTAGAAATTTCTATACTTTATATACTTTTGCTATTTATAGCGGAACAATTTTGTTGGCATGATTGCCTACTGCAACACACTCTTCTCGAAGTCGGAGCTTATAATGATTGGCTTCTTTAACGATGTTGAGATACCCAAGTAACACACTTGTCACCGAAGAGTCACGGCGGCGCAGGTTTTTGTTGCGCAGAAGTCACTGTGACTTACTCCTAGCAAGTAAGTGTTTATTTGTTAGAAGTAAGTCACAGTGACTTCTGCGCAACAAAAACCTGCGCCGCTGTGACTCTTCGGTGACAAGTGTGTTACTTGGGTAATTCGATATTCTCATGAATTTTGGTGCCCGGGAACCTACTTAGAAATCAATTTGATGTTTATATGGGAACGATTTGTCAAATCACCTCTTGTCGCAGTTTGTACTTGGCGGAGCTGTCAACAGATGATTTCAAAAAAATCTCTTAAAAATTGATTTAAGGTGCCAAAATAAAGTTTTAAGCACTCTGAAAAAAAAATATAAGTGGTCCAGATAAAAGTGCTCCTTCGTATACTTGAGATCATAAAATCAATACATTTTTTTTTAATTTGAAAACCCATATGTGTCTTGACAAACATGAGACAACAGACGATATGTGAAGTAGACAGCTTGAATTATAAATCATAATTGAGTGGCAAATAAAAATAAACATCACAAATAACATTTCCCATTCCAGATCAACGAGTGGCTCCGTTTTCGTTGTCTTTCCGCGTTATATTACCAAGTATTCTAACCTAGAAAATACGCAAAATACAAAAACGATCACAATCTCGCTAGAGAGATCCTTGTAGAAATCTTTAAAAGAATTCCTAGATTTGCCCCTGGTGAAATCACTGGAGGAATCCTTAGAGAAGTTTGAAATAAGTCTCTGAATCACTACCGAAATTACTGCCATTCATAGAAGTTTTCTGTAAACATTTCTTGAAAAATCCCCAAAGGAATCCATTAACAACATCCTGAAGGACTATACCCGAGTAGGAACGAATAAGATATCATACCAAGACAAGGTATTGAATCATCGATAAAAATACACAGTTAGAAAAAAATCACCGACTTCGGTAATGTTTTGCCGGAATCTCAACCGTTAAGTTTTTCGATTTGAGATTTTTCAGATTTTTTTATAGAATTTCTTTGAAACCCCGTAACCAAACACGCAGTTGAGCAGTTGAGATTTCGGTAAAAATTACTGAACGCGACTAGCTGTGTACCTCATCGAGTTATTGGTTTGGTATTGAGAATTGCTTGAGGTATTATTTAATTATTGAACACGCACCATCTATTGCTTTAGGGTTTGCATACCTCAGTTTAAAATTCTACACCTATTCTCTTTTGCTCGAGCATCTGGGAGTTCTTGGAGAAATCCCTAAAAGTATACTGAGAAATATCTGAAAGGAAATCTGCAGGAATTTCTGCAGAAATTCAAGAAAAATGAGCTCCTAAAATAAGACTTGTAGAAATTCAAGCAGTACTTTTAGGACTTCCCTCCTAAAGGACTTCTTATGTTCCACCAACAGAAAATTCTGGAGGAAACTTTGGAAAAATCCTTGGAGAAATCTTTCCAAGAATCGTAAGAATAATTCTTAAAAAATCCATAGAGGAAATCCTGGTGGTATTTTCAGTAAAGGAAGGTAAGGAAGAATCTGCAGCAGAAATTTCTGAAGAAATCCCAGGCGGACTGAAGGAATTCCATATGGAATTCTTGGAGGAATACCAACTGATACCAAGAGAAATTCATCTTATATGGATGCTGTTGGAAGTCTCCACTGGAAATTCATCATTAAAAAAATCTCTGGAAGATTTTTCCTTGAAAATCTAGAGGAATCCAAGCAGTAATATCCAAAGGAATCTCTGCAAGCATTGTTTGGGAAATTCCTGGATTGGCGTCTGTTATCCCTAAGACAGTATTATAAAGGCATTTTTGCAATTTCTCATCGTAATAGGCTGTTTTAACTCACGCAAATCTGCCAGGAAAAGGCCTACTTTCCCACACCACATTAGTAGTGCGGTAATGGTTCATTACAGCACTGATTTGCGTTGCGTAATGAACCATTACAGCACTGTTTTCAGTTTTGATCAACTTCTTGATGCTTTCTGGATGCAGGTTTCAAAATTTGTGACAACTGCACAGCATAACCTGATATGATCAGACTTTCTTAAACATGGCTATGAACATCAGTGTGCAGTTTGATGAAAAAGTTTTGTTAAAAACCATCCTTAAGTGGTAATTTATGAAATTGCAAAAAACGTTGTACGCATCTCGGTGCAGAACTCGATTTTTACAGCACTCGTCGTACTTATCCAACTCGGCATGCCTCGTTGGATAAGTGTACAACTCGTGCTGTAAAAATCTTCATTCTGCACCTTGTTGCGTAAACTACTATTTCTTTTATCCTCCCACAGGCTCCTCGAAATCAAAAGAATTTTAGCGGTAATTTCTTTCTGGCTTGCAGTCTTATGTGTTGGCTCACGAAACAATTATTTTTGCCCCATTTTTTTGCAACATCCTCTAGAAAAGAATTTTGCAACATGCTCTAGAGCGGTGTTTTGAAACTGTCTCGTTACGAGGGAGCGAACGAACCCCAAGCAGAGAGGCAATAAAAACTGAGCGAGGAAGAGGGGAACGAAAAAACAGCCGATGATTATTTCGGGTATCGGAGTACGGTTTTAGCCTCGAGAGTCTTTCTTTGCATGGGAGAGGAATTCCCGAGTGCGTTTTGAGTGTGAGTGGACGTGAGAAATACAACAAGCAATTATGAGTGTTGGACGAACTCCTCGCTGCGCGACAAACTCGCACTCGATGCTGTTGAGGATTTGCGTTGTGATTTCTGAGTTTTATTTGCCCTCCTCAGAAAATCGCCGAAATCGCTTCCTCATTTTCTCGCGTGGGAGTTTCTGTCAAACCTACCTCCCACTTCTTATAAAAGTGTTCATGCTTGTTTATGTTTAAACTGGGATAACGTCCCAAGTAACATTTTAAGTTTTGTTCGGCTCTATAAGAGACTTCATGACCAATTTTATAAAACTTGCAATATACCTGATTTATACATCAAAACCTCTTGATAATCTTCTGTCTAAGTGGACCACCCTCGGAGAGGTTTTGCAAACCACATTAAGAGTAGCAATAAAACTGTTTTAAAACCTAGTTGAAAACTTTTCCATTCTCGAAAAAAAGTTTTGATGATTGTTTTTTTTTTTTCAACAAAAACTATGACAGCTCTAGATGCAGAGAAGCTTCTTCGATGGCACGTAAAGTTCAGGAGGATACATCATTCGTAATTGTAAGTAGAAAGCGATCATTTGAAAGTAATATTTAAGTAGTTATTGTGTTGGTCGGCTTATGCGCATTCAATTTTACCGTAAATATTGGGGTTGCAGAAACATAAAATTAGCTTATAATACAGCTAATTCTTCAATATGGCGACGACCATAATTAGCGAAAATAAAACGAAAGTAAGTTTACTTTTATGATGACCGCAATAAACCTAGCAGTGTCGTAGTTTCTGCTTTTCAACCAACAGATGTCGTTACCAATCGAACGGATCGCCTCTGTTGAGAGGTTGAACAGTTTTATTGTGGTAATTATGAGTGCCAGAAGGTTTACATATCGGAGAGTTTTGTTTACTCTTGAAATCTGGCTTTATGGATATCTTCAAGTATACTATAAAACATTTCATCAATGGTTTTCATAAAAGTAGACATAAAACTGTGAGTTTTCATTATTACTGTTATAAAACCCAAATAAAATCAAACAAATCTAATCAGCTATGGAATTGTTACTTGAGGTGTAGTGATGCACTTCAGGACCACAACGAGCCTGGACTATGAACTAGTGAGAGAGAGGGCAATAGAAAATGCTTAATAATAATTTTCTCGGAATTATTTTCTGAGTGTAGGCAGAATAATTTTTCAAAACCCTTATCGCCCCATTGGGGAACAACCTGTAAAATATTGAAGTTGAACCATGCTGACTGCGTGACAACGACTCCGACAATCATCGCATCGGAGCTTCCAAATCGTAGCTACCACCAAGAAGGTGAAGTAAGTGGGAGGAGAGCGGCACTGAATGGAAACATTTTCCCGGATAAACAACATGCTCTGCGGGCCATTATTCCTACTAGGTAGGTACCTCCCTGAGCCATGCGCTGAGCTGACAGCAGTCATGGCATGGATGAGGTGAGAATTCACAGCACCACACCGACACTTCTCTAATGATTATTGTCAGGATGGGAACGGATTCGTTTTTCGTTATTGTTTCGCTGTTTTGCCCAGGTCTGCTGGGCTGGTGGGTGTTTGGAGGGATGGCGATGATGGTGATTGGTGCCAGGCAGTCAGTGGTGGTTCAAAATGAGGTAATGATAAAGATACCTCGTTCGTTTCGGTGTTGGTAGCGGTTCTGCTGTTGTAAGTTGCTGCTGCTGATGTTGAAACACCGCTGCTGGTAAGGATGGTGCTCCGGAAACACGAGATGAAGCAATTTCTTGAAATGACGTGAATGGAAAAAGATGACTGCCTTGTATTGAAGATTGTTACTTTAAGCTGTTTGGAAATGGTCTATTGATGGTTATGATACTGGTAATTATCGTTTCCGAAACATACTGCCGAATTGTGCTCATCGTGAAGATGTAATTAGCAGAAGCAGATTGTAGCAATTATTTTGCTTTCAAGAAAATTAGACGTTGTTCGTTTTTCCATGGATTATGTTCAGACGCGCCAACTTGGTCAAATTATTGGGGGGGCAAAGCCTAGTTTTTCAGATTTTTTGTATGGGAAAATCGAAAAATCATTAAAAATCGTCAAATATTGGGGGGGCAAAACCATGCTTGCCCCCCCTAAGTTGGCGCCATTATGTTTTTCCGACTTGAACTCAAGGCATAATCCGATTGTAATCGTTCGGAGAATCTTTTGTTAATTGAGTGAAAACTGAAGACAGAATAAAGCATCCTTTCTCCAAGTTTAAGTTTCTATTATTGAAAACTAAAAACTTTTCGTCCGTCGAAACAAAGAAAATGAGTGAAAAACTAACATCAGCATAACCGTTAGTTCAAGTGGAAATGCAACAAAGTAGAAAAGCTCAAAGATGAGTTAAGTAGAATGAATTTTGGAATAAATAAGCACCACTCAGTGGTAGCTCCAGCGTCTGTTTTTAATTACACGCACTTGACCACAAAAGTGCACAATTTCCACAGCACTCCCAAAGGGAAGGCGATTGAGTTGTATAGTTAGAAGGGATTCGAATAGGTCTTCGTAAAGTTGATCCGGTGGTGACGAGAAGACGGCCGGTGATGGAAACCATTGCGGGTTGATCCGCCTCAGAGCGTCTCGACGAAGCAATAAAACGTAAAATTAAACGTGGAAGAAGAATTTATTATTGCGAGAGGAGGTTCAATGTGGTTACTTTCCAGCTCCTTTGATGAGGTTACTGCTTCAACTCGTTGGGATTGGTTTTGTTGGTCAAGAGTGGGATGAAACTTATTGCCGTTGATGGATGGATGGATGGATGGATGGTTATGAGCTTTAAGCAAACCGTGACGATGATGGTACTCACGTACTCATTTCAACTCGATTGCTTCCTCTCAGGATAACATTTTTGTTAGCAAAAGCTTAACATTTAAAAAGAAGAGCAAATATTCGCAATACAGTTGAAAATGCTATGATAATCTATAAAGGGGATTCTCTGGAGGTATTTATAAAGAAATCAATGGTTGAGAAATTCCTGAACGAATTTCAGGTGAAATCCTTGGGTAGTTATCAGGGAAATGGTTTAAATCCATTCGTGGAGCAATTACAGCGAGAAGTTCTGAACGAAACCCTTGGAAGAATTTCTTAAAGAATCACTGAAGGATTTTCTGAATGAAATTTTGAAAAAATCTTTGAATGAAATTTTGAAAAAATCTTTGAATGAAATTTTGATAAAATCTTTGAAATTTTGAAAAAAAAATTGTGAATCGATTCGAATCGGACCAGCAGATTCAATTCACCGATTTAATCGAATGTTTTGAATCCATGATTTCACATCGATTCGATATATAAAATGGTGCAAAACCATAAAATGATCTGTTTGCGGCATGGAGTACAAGTTCATTGGATGATTTATTTTATATAAAAAATTGAGATTGTACAGGAGGAATTGTGTGGAGGAATTCCTGGATAAGTCGGTGGAGGAATTCCTTATGAAATTCCTGGATGAATCCATGCATGAATACCCGAAGGGAACCCTGAACGAAATCTTGAAGGAATCCCTGGAGGAATTCTAGGAGAATTTCATAGATGACTCCCTGGAGAAATTCTTGGATGAATACTTGGAGCATAATCTAGAAGAAATCTTGAAGGAATTTCTGGATGAACTCGTGGAGGAATCCCTGGAGGAAATTTGGGAGGAATCCCTGGAGAAGAAACAACTTGAGGAATTCCTGGAAGAATCCTTAGAGAAACTTCTGGAAAAATATCTTGGAAGAACTCCTGGGGGACTTTTTGGCAATGCCTGGAGGATCTTTTGGGAATCCCAGGCGAAACTCCTGTAGAATTCCCTAGAGGAATTCTCGAAGAAATCCCTGTATGAATCTTTGGAGGAATGTCTAGAGAAATTCTGGGAGGAATCTCTGTAGAAATTCCCGGGAACCATTTCTGGGGAATTCTTGAAGGAATTCTTAGAGAAATTCCTAGAGGAGGTCCCAGAGGAATTCCTGGAGGAAACCCTGGAAGAAATCTCGGAGGAATCCCTGGAAAATTCCTAGAGAAATTCCTGTATAAATTCCTGAAAAAAATATGAAGGAATCCATGGAGGATTCCGTGGGGAAAAAATCCTCAAGGAATTCCTGGAAGAAATTCTGTAGAAATTCCTGGAGGAATTCCTGGAGAAACACCTGGGGTAATTCCTGGAGAAATTCTTGGTGGAATTCCCGGAGGATGAAATTCTGGAGGAATGCTTGGAGGAATACCTGGAATAATTCCTGAATAAAATCCGGGAGGAATTCCTGGGGGCATTTCTGAAGGAATCTCTGGAGGATTTTTTGGATAAATTTCTGAAGAAATTGCCGTATGTATTGTGGAGGTATTCCGAAAGGAATTCTTGGAGAGATGCAATCCCAAGAAGAATTCCTGAAGGAATGCCTGGAGGAACCACTGGAGAAATTCATGGAGACATGCATGTAGGAATTCCTGGTAAAATCTCTAGAGATATTCTTTGAGAAATCTTTAGAGGAATTTCTGGAGAAATCCCTGTATACATTACATGGGGAATCCCTGGAGGAATCCTTAGAGAAGTCCCTGACGGAATTCCTGGAGAATTTCCTTGAAGTACTACTGGAGCAGGACGAATTCCTTGAGGAATCTCTAGAGGAATTCCTTGAGGTATCTTAAGAGGATCTTTAGGAATTTCTAAAGGGATTTTTAGAGGAATCTCTAGAAAAATTACTACGGGATTCCCGGACGAATCCCGGATCAATTTCTGTAGGACTTATAAGAGGAGTTTCGGAAGAAATCCCAGGAGGAAGTACTGAAGACATCGCTGAAATTCCAAAGAAAATCCTGAAGGAATCTCAAAAAGAGTACGCACAGGAACTTTTGGAGCAATCCCTGTAGCAGTTGCTGAAGGAATACCTGGAGGAGTTCCTGAAAAAAAAAAACCAGAAGGAAGCTTGAAAGCAAAGAGGAATTTGGAAAAATCCATGTCTGAAGTAATTTCTGGAGGAATTATTGGAAAGAATATCTTCAGAAATACCTTAAAGGATCACTGGAGAAATTCCTGAAGGAAACCCTGAAAACAGCACTAGAACAATCATTGGAGGAACCTTTAAAGATATCCCAGGACAAATACCCGAAGAAATGTCTGATGAAATCTCTAGATGAATTCTTAAAGGAATCTCTTGAGGAATTCAAGATGGAATCACTGCAGCAAATTATGAAAAAAAAAAATCTGGAGGAATTGTCCATACTCATATATAGTTTACGAAATTAGAAACAAATCTAAAACAGTCATTTTGATTCCTCAAAACTGCAATGCCTATTTGCTATTCTGGGCCCCTTCTAAAAAAACCAGCTGAGCAAATGATTTTACAACTCTGTGTCAAAAAATGACATAACGTTGAGACAATGCATTCTGAAAAAAATGAAAATTTAATATTTTCGAATCGAAAGAAAAATCAAACGTAAAATACCGATTCGTTCGATTTTGTGGGGCTTCAACATCGATTCAAAAAATCGATTAATCGAAACAAAATCATCGATGTTGCGATGTCTGCTCTGCTCTGCTCTGCTCTGTTCTGCTCTGCTCTGCTCCTGCTCTGCTCCTGCTCTGCTCCTGCTCTGCTACTGCTCTGCTCCTGCTCTGCTCCTGCTCTGCTCCTGCTCTGCTCCTGCTCTGCTCCTGCTCTGCTCCTGCTCTGCTCCTGCTCTGCTCCTGCTCTGCTCCTGCTCTGCTCCTGCTCTGCTTCTGCTCTGCTCCTGCTCTGCTCCTGCTCTGCTCCTGCTCTGCTCCTGCTCTGCTCCTGCTCTGCTCCTGCTCTGCTCCTGCTCTGCTCCTGCTCTGCTCCTGCTCTGCTCCTGCTCTGCTCCTGCTCTGCTCCTGCTCTGCTCCTGCTCTGCTCCTGCTCTGCTCCTGCTCTGCTCCTGCTCTGCTCCTGCTCTGCTCCTGCTCTTCTCCTGCTCTGCTCCTGCTCTTCTCCTGCTCTGCTCCTGCTCTGCTCCTGCTCTGCTCCTGCTCTGCTCCTGCTCTGCTCCTGCTCTGCTCCTGCTCTGCTCCTGCTCTGCTCCTGCTCTGCTCCTGCTCTGCTCCTGCTCTGCTCCTGCTCTGCTCCTGCTCTGCTCCTGCTCTGCTCCTGCTCTGCTCCTGCTCTGCTCCTGCTCTGCTCCTGCTCTGCTCCTGCTCTGCTGCTGCTCTGCTCCTGCTCTGCTCCTGCTCTGCTCCTGCTCTGCTCCTGCTCTGCTCCTGCTCTGCTCCTGCTCTGCTCCTGCTCTGCTCCTGCTCTGCTCCTGCTCTGCTCCTGCTCTGCTCCTGCTCTGCTCCTGCTCTGCTCCTGCTCTGCTCCTGCTCTGCTCCTGCTCTGCTCCTGCTCTGCTCCTGCTCTGCTCCTGCTCTGCTCTTGCTCTGCTCTTGCTCTGCTCTGGAATTTCTGATATATTTTCTCCAAAGATTTCTCTAAAAAATATTCAAGGATGCGTCCATAAATTCCTTAAAAAAATCCTGTACAGATTCTTACTAAACATATTTATATGAATCCTTCGAAAATTTTCTTCAGGGTTTCTACAAACTCTAGAACTTATCCCTCCAAGATTTTTCAAATGAAAAATTTAGAAAATCTTGCAAGGATTACTTTAGAAATTCTTTGAGGGGATCCTCCAGAAATTTATCGTACAATTCATTCAGAAGAGCAGCTATGAATTTCTTCACGAGTGTCTCCTGCAATTCCTTCAAAATGCCATCTCTGAAATTTACAAAAGAAATATTATAGAGATCCTTCTGAGTTATTTCTTAATCATTCTTCCGAAGATTTCATTAGAAATTCATCAGAAGTTCGCATGAGTTTCTACCTGAAATTTATCTCAGAAGTCCTTCATAAATTCCTTCCGAAAATGCTACTTGAAATTCGTGTTAGTTGAATTATCGTTTGATATTTTTCCACGAATTCTTGATTGAAATTGTCCTAAGTTTCTATCAGAAACTCCTCCAGGAGATCCTACAGAACTATATCCAAGACTTCTTCTAGAATCCTTCCGTAGGATTTCTCTTAAATTCATATAAGGACTTTTTTCAGAATTTGTTTTCAGTGTTTTCTCCAGAAAAAAAATAAAGTACAGAATTCTTTCAGAAACGTCTCAAAGTTTCCTTAAGAATTTTTTCATAGAATTCCTAAGGATAATCCTCTGGGGATTCAATTGGAATTTTCTACAACGTGCTTTTTTTTATAAATTCTTCCAGAAATTGCTATAAAAAGTTCTCCAGATATCCAGACTCTTCTAAGGATTCCTTTCAAAATCTCTTCATAATTTTCTTCCATGTCCTTTAAAATCCAGCCGTTCTTGGCGATTTTTTCCTGGGATTATTTAATAAATTTTTACGGTGCTTTCTTTGGATATTTTCGTAAAAATAAATCAGAAATTTCTTCCATAACGAAGTATTCCATGAATTCCTTTTGAAAATTTGCAAGGGATTCTATCTCAAGATGCTCGAAACAATGATTCCTTCGAAGATACGAAAATTATTCCAGTATTCAAAAAATTTTATTAGGAAAATTCTCTAGGATTTTTTTAAACTTCTTAGCGAATTCTTCTATGAATTCCACCAAAGGTTTCAAAAGGAGTTTCTCCGAAGTATTCCTCCAAGAATTTCTTCAGACATTCTTTCAAGAACGTCTCTAGTGATTTCTTGAGGAATTCGAAAAAAGCTTTCTGAGGAAAATACTGCAAGGATTCTTTTGGATGTTTCTTTATGGATTCCTTCTGGAATTGCTTAAGGAATTTCTAAAGAGACTCCTTTTGGATTTTGGAGTTTCAGCAAGGGATTTATTCAACAGTTCTTCCATGGATTTCATTTTCCAGAGATTCCATTATGAATGTCTTCAAAAAAAAAAACAGAAATTTTTACAAGGATTCATTTTTAAACTACTGCCGTGGTCCCGTCACAAATATCTCCTGGGACTACAATAAATATTCCTCCAGGGATATCTTCGGAAATCTTGTAGAACTAAAATACTGAAGGAATCCCTACATAAATTTCTAGTGAAATCCCTGAGTGAAGTTTTCTGAAGATATCTCTGGCAGAACTCTTAAACATACGTTTTGAGGCTCTTAGAGGAACATCTTAAATTTTTATTGAAGGGATCTGGAGCAATTCTTCAAAGAATTTCTTGAAATACCTTTGAAGGATTTTTTTTAAAGATTCTCATGAAAAACTTCTGGACAAGCTTTGACATTAATTTCAAGAAAAGTTATTTAAAAAAAATCCCGAAGAAATTTCTAAAAGAAACACTTGAGGAAATTTCGAAAGCAACCCAAGAGGAATTTCTGAAGGATTCTCAAAAAAAAATAGAGAATTTCCTGAAGGAATCTCTGGAGAATTTCATGAAGGAATCTTTAGAAAACTCCTGAGGATACTTCTGAAGAAATTTTCAGAAGAATTATTTGTACAATTTCTGAGCGGATAAGTAGACAAAAATTTGAGAAGCAATTTGTGAGGAATGTCTGCAAGAATTCCTGAATAAAACCCTGCAAAAATTAAAAGAAAAATCCCGTAGAAATTCTTGAAGAAATCATTGACGAAGTTTCTCAAGGAACACAGTTGAATGAGGGAATCTCTGAATGAGTACCTGAAAGAAGTGGATAATTTTGTGGAGGTATTGTTATAAGAATTTCTTGAAAAAAAAACACATTTAGAGAAATGCCAAACAATAAATCGTCTAAATCAGTAAGGTCTGATTTATGAAAGAATTTATGAAGCAATCCCGCGAGAACTTCTGGAGGAACTTCCAGAAAAATCTCTTGAATATTTTTTCTAGAGGAATTTTTGGAGAATAGCCAAGGAATTATTCCAGGCACCCCTGGAAAAACATGAATAGGAACCCCAGATTTAACTCCATCAAGAGTTTCTTAAAGATTTTCTGCAAGAAGTCTGAACTTAGAAGTCTTTCTGTACGAATCTTTGCTTAAATTTCCGAAAGAACTCCTGCGGAAATCTGTGCAATAATTCCTGCTTGAAACAGAGGAGAAACTTCCGCTGCAAATCCTTGAAGGAATGTCTGGACTGGTTCCAAAACGAATCTTTTAAGTAATTTCTTGTGAAACTTATGAAGAAATCCCAAGAAAAGTTTCAGAATTCTTGGAAAAATCCCAGGAGAAATTCCTGGGAATGTTTTCAAAAGAAATGCATACATACACAGAAATATCTTTTGATAGGACACCTGTAGAAATTCTTCTTGAAATCTTTGAAGGATTTTCTTTCTGCATTCCAGAAGAACTTCAGTAAATGCTGAAAGAACCCCTGATTAAATTTGTGGCGGTTTTCTTTGAGCTCTTTGGCTTTCTCGCATGTCAAGTGTACTGGAAAGGCTATATTTTGACTCCAAAATGACTTTCTGATAGATGGCCCGGAGGGTCGAGTCACATATACCAGTCGACTCAGCTCGACGCATTGAGGTGATGTCTGTGTGCGTGTATGTGTGTGTTTTGTATGCGTATGTATGTATGTGTGTGTACAAAATAACCTCACAATATTTTTAGGTGGTAAACCTCAACCGATATTGATGACCGACGGTTCATTCGACGGGGAACCAGAGCAGCTGAAGAATACCAAACTCAGGTATGGAAAACCGGATACCTACAACCTAAATGAGGTATTAAGAAGCCCTGCATAAGAGGTAATATACCTAAAATAATAACTGGTGTGTATTCTGTGCATAACGCGTGAATATTGACATCAGGTATAGTTATACCTAAATAATAATCGGTGATTTTTCCATACAAATAGCGATTTTTCCATACTTGAATAATACCTCAAGCAGTTCTCAACACTAAACCAATAACTCGTTAAGGTATTTTATCAATACCTACAAAATGCCAAAATAAGTTATTTCCCATACGTGCATAATCGACCAATACCTTGTCTTGGTATGATACCTGACTTTGGTATGCTGCAGTTATGTGTCAGTTATTCGTTCCTACTCGGGAATATGGTCCCATTGTTTCCATTTGAAAATAGTTTGGATCGGTCCATTGCCATTTAGGTGTTCCGCAGCGGTACCCAGAAAGAGGTCAAATATAAAAATGCTATAAACCCACGCATGCGACACATCAAACCGCGGCATTTTCGATAACCTGATGAACGGTTAGCAGGGCAATTTTCTCAGACCATATCTGAAGCGATTGTGTTCCGAAACCGATTCCGGGTGTTCCGTTGGAGGTGACCAACTATCAAAATGAACCGAACCCATGCTTGGGACACGTCAAATGATGGCTCTTTAGGTAACCTTATAAACGATTAGTAAGAAAATAGTTTCAGACCATATTTGGGACAACCAGTGATAATCCGGAATCGGTTCTGGGAGTCCCGCTGGAAGTGGTTAAATGTAAAAGAGAACCATTCCCATTAACGTGACACATCAAATGGCTTTTTAGATAATCTGATGAACGGTTCACAAGAAAAACAAAAACTCAGATCATATTTGAGAAAACCAGTAGTGTTCCAGAACCGGTTCCGGGTGTCCCGTCGGAAGTGGTAAAACGTAGAAGGCAAATCATGCATGCGGCACATAAAATAGCGGCTTTTTTGATAACCCGAAGAAACGTCAGCAAGAAAATAGTCTCAGATCGCATCTCAGACTGCAAATAGTGTCTCGGAACCGGTTTAGGGTATCCCGCCGGAAGTGGCCAAATGTAAATATGAATTTAACCCGGGTGTCCCATCGGAATTGATCGATTGTAAAGATGAACCAAACTCATGCAAGCGACACATCAATTCGCGGCTTTTTAGAAATCCTGATGCACAGTTAACAAGAAACTAGTCTCAGCTCATATATAGGAAAACGGTACTGTCTCAGAACCGGTTCCGGGTGTCTCGCTGGAAGTGTTAAAATGTAAAATTAAACAAAACCAATAATGCGATTCATCAAATAGTAGCGTTTCCGACAACCTAATAACGGCTTGTAAGAAAATAGTTATACATATACATTTCCGGGACAACCGGTAGTGTCCCACTTTAAGAACCGAAATTGAACAAAACATGTGGAACAAAATTGGGTTCCCCAACTACCCTGATGACCAGCATCTACTATGACATCATCATGAAACACATTACAAGTATTGGCATGACTTTTCTTCCCCGAAAACCGGTTCCGTAGATACATGCATGCTCAGGAATCGGATGTCCGCTCGCTCCAGTTAAAAAAACAAATCACAAATGGTTGGATTATCGCTTCGCACAAAGATATTGGATCCATCGAGGTGTATATTGCAAAATTCCATATCACTTTGGAGACACTCGAGCCTGGCTCCCCCCAAAAAAAAAGTTCCCATTCTTCGATGGCATCCCTGCTGCATCCGTCCCGTATAGTTACTCGTCCTATTCAAGTGATTTGGTGTAGAAAAGTAAAGAAAGCCATATATGTAGGTAGGTATGTACTTACGAGTAAAGAAACACGAACTTGACGATGTAGAAGGTTTTCTCCTTCTCGTTGTCCCAAGTGGACACACACTGGGTGAAGAGCTTGATGTCGAAGCGTAGTTTTTTCCGCCGCGTTGTCAACACTAGGAACTCGGGAAGGTCTGAAAGTAGGGAAAAGAATCACACTTGAGAAATGTTGCTAGCCGGGATGAAAACTCTAGTCAACAGTAGTGGCAATGCAATGTGTTGAGTGGAAATAGGTGTTGGGATATAATGTGACGAGCAAAATGGCCAAATCATTGAGCTAACTGTTGTATAGTCGGTTATCTGATTTTGAAGAGTGAGTATGAGTAATCAAGGACGTTTCGTGCGCTGTCAGAGAATGGTTTTACTGATTGAGAAAGTTCGATTGGAAACGAAGGTTTATGCTGACTGACATGGTGTCTAGTTATAAACGTCTGGAAATTGAGTCAGTTATCTTATCGTAGTGTCTTTGGTTTTTCCTGATTTGATTCATTTTTAAATTGCCTTGTTTTTTTTTTTAACATAAGAAGATTGATTGTGTTCCGAGGAGGGAAGTATAATTTATGTATTTTTTTTTACAGTTTTTGAGTTGGATAAATACGATCAAAAGTAATCCTGTCAATATTATCTTAGACTGTGAATGTTTCAACTTGTTCTGCATAATTTGATTGATTTTGAGAATTGTGCGACAGAAAATCCAGCTACCTTCGCTAGCAACTAGATGCCATAATCCCTTATCAGAATAATAAAGTTGTCAACGAGATCTGATTTGCTCCGAACAAACAGAGAACATCGTAAGTCGGTGAAGCGGAAAATTTATTCCGAATCCATCACAATAAGTGTTCGACAATAACACAAATGCATGAATTGATATTGCATTCTATTTGTACAGTTCCCATCACAATCGATAGTATGGCAAATTACATTCACGCTGTGGAGAGTTACCTTCACAGCTCGCTCACGACTTTGGTATGCGTGTGCGATCCCAATGTTATTCGGCAAACTTTCAGATAAAACTACAAGGTTAAATTCATCCATACATTGTTTTTCGATAGCATGCTTCTGAACTGAGATAATAGCAAATGAATGTAAATCTTTGCAAATGAATGGTTGCAACCTTGGCAAGATCCATGCCACACGGGGAGCAAACTTCAATTGTTTGATTTACCCGATGATGTTATGGCTATCTGAAAATGGTACAAAAATGTCACCATCCGAACGAACCATCATCGGATCGCTCCGCTCTGGTTGGCTGGCTGGCTGCTGGGTGCAGAAACCATCAATCGGACCACAACGAAAAAAATAGAACATGTATCTATGCAAATTTATGCAGAAACCTACATATCTTTGTTTTCGCATTCGCCAGGTTTTCGATCGAAACATTGACATGTACCAAGCAAAAACAAAAAAAAAAGTGGATCAATCAATACCGACACGATGGTTCGATGCGTCTTTGAATTTTACCTTTTTGTGCTACGGAACATATGGAAGGGTAATTGAATTGTTGGATATTATTGGCATACACAAATTTAAATGAACTGCATCTTGAATTAGTAAAATGTATATTCTTCATGACATACAACAAAAAAGTTGTATAAATTCCTGCATGAATTAGTCAAGTCACGGGCGGCTCCATACAAACAGGTGGCCAAACATATTTTTGGGTCAATTTCATAATGTCTTGCTCCTATTCGTAGGGTTTATGCCTGAAAAGTGTGAAAAACATGTTGAACAGGTTGTTTTAACACGACATGTCGTGTTAAAACAGTATGAAATTTTAAGGGCATTGCATACTTTTAGGCGTTTAAGAATTTCTATTCCCATTTACAAAATGTATTCCAATTCGTAAAAACACGCTTCTCTAAGAGATAACAAGACCAGATTTAGATTCTACTATGATCGATCTACCAAGAAAAGCGGCTTGACGATCAAATGTTTTTTCAGAGATATTAAATGCCCAATAGGGCGATTTTATATTGGAATAACTCAATCATCGCCGACAACTTGATTGAAATTGCAGAATAACAGCTAGTAGCAGCCTAATTTGATTTCAATGACTCCCAGGGATCCTTTAGAAAGACATAGAAGTAGTCCCGAAGCGAAACTTTGCGAAGCTTTTTTTGTATGGAACGTTTTGTATGGGGAAAATTTGTTTATTTTAAAGTGGCATCATTTAATAGTTTTACAATCAACTTTTCTAAGTCTGATATGCCATTCGAAAGGTTATAAGTAAGCTTTAAGAAACTACTTTAAAAGTTCAGCATTTTCTATTTATGCCAAAGATATGTGAAGATGAACAATCCAATCATATTACCAAAAATTGCCAATGGTCTCATTCTGCTGCCAACATCTCGATAAGTATATGGATTAGCAAACTTATATTCTAGGGTTTACTGGTCCAAGTGGTCTACTTTCAACTACCGAACCGAAATATCAAATTAAATAAAGTAAATTTTCGATTTTTGGCCACCTGAATCCCCATAGTGCAGTGATTTGTCCAGGATATTCATCAGAGATCTCACCAGAACCTTGTCGGAAAGCTTTCTAATGAGGACTTTCGCGCCTACACTTTCGTGGGTCTGGCAGCACCCTCTCAGAATCGAAACTTGGTGGAAATAATGACTAGTTCTTGTCTAGAAATTTTGAATACTTTGTTTTCGAAATTTGTCAGGATTAACATTTGAAGAAGGCTACCTATTTTTTAAAATAGATTTTCTTTTTAATCCATGTAACAAGACTTAAGTGTTGTATAGCTGACTATCGTGAATTTCAATGAAGTTTTTTGGAAAATATCAAAAACATATCAAATTAATTCCTACACTGAAAAATAAAGTTTTTTTTTAAACAAAGGTTTAAGACAATGCCCACCAATGTGTGAGTAAATCCACATTGACAACCCCCATAATAACGCCGAACCCCACCAATAATCATTGCTAAATCGGTAAGGAAATGACAACCTACCTTCCCGGTGAACATTGAATCCATATGCTATAACCTTTTTTTTTGTTTTGGAGCTCGATACAAAAATAAAAAAAAACTAGACGACTTTCAACAAGTAAAACATAAAAAGTTATATCTAGTTCTTGAAACCGTTGTTCTGTCAAAGCCGCGAGGGAAGAAATGGACCCATATGGTTGGAAGTGTCCCGAAAATCGATAATCGGAATAAACTAAAGAACGGAGAATTGAATATTCTAGAAGTTCATTGAAATTTGAACCGCAACTACGTCACTGGAAATTCTGAAATGAGAACTCCAAGCAAAACAAAAATTAGATGGCATTCAATCAATAAAAAAGGTGAGCAAATTTGCTCCAGAAAAAAATATGCCGTTCTTCCAGGAGTTTGTTCTGGTATCCGTCCAGAAGTTCAACCAGGAGATTTTACTGAAATCAATTCAAGGATTACTCTAGTAGATCCTTGTGAGATTCCTCCTTGATTCTCCTCTCGGATTCCTCCAAGAATTTATTAGGAGAATTCTCCAGGATTTTCCATCAGGGATTTTTTTGATAGCTCCGTCAGGGGTTTCTCCTGGAATTCCTCTAAAAATTTCATCAGGTATTCCTCCAGCAGTTTCTTCAGGGTTTCGTTCAGGATTTTTTCTAGGAATACCTAAAGATATTTCCCCTGGAACTTTTTGAGGAATTTCTCTTGGTATGTTTTGAAAGATTCTTCTTGAATTCCTTGAGGCACTTCTCCAGGTTCCCCATCAAAGATTACTCCACGGACTTTGCCAGAGATTTCTTCAGGAACTCTTCAGTGATTTTTGCAGGCATTTCTTTAGGGTATTTTTTCTAGATTTGTTTGAAGGATTTTCCCAGGAATTCCTAAAGGAATTTATCCATAACCTCCATCATGGATTGCTTTAGAAACTCCTTCAGGGATTTGTCCAGGTATTCTTCGGAGATTTCTCTAAGATTCTTCAGGGATTTTCCTGCAAGTATTTGTGGAATTTTTCTTGGAATTTCAGCTGAATTTTCTCCTTCAGGTACTCCTTCAGGAATGTCTTCTTAAATTCCTTCGGGGAATTCTCCAGAAACTCCTTAACGGATTTTTCCAGGAACTCCTTCATTCCTTCAATGTTTCTTCCATAAACTCTTCTTGGAATTTTTCCTAGAATTCATTCAGTGATTCCTTCAGGAGTTCTTCAGGAACTCCTTCAGGGATTCTCCTAGGGGTTCCTCTAGGAGCATTTCTTAGGAATAACTGCATGAGATCTTTCAGGAATCCCTCAATGATTCCTAGTATAGTATTTTACCAACGATGATATGAACGCGCTGTGCGAAAACGGGTGAGTATAGAACCGGTTTGCATACCCCTACTACGCACTGGTGGGGATAGTCTAAGAAGGTTAAAAAGGCAGAGCTATTCAGAACCAATACTGTACATAAGAAAATGCAATGATGTCGGTAGCTATGGCAACGGAAGCGTTCATAGGGAGGTTGAAGGAGCGTTTCATGGGGTCCCAAGAGGTTCTTCTCCATTTGGGAAATTTGTTCCCCTGTACTTCCCTGTACCCCCTGTACCAGGAGATCTCAGGGGCGTATCATGGCAGTACTAGGAGACCTCAGGGCGTTTGAGCGAATATCAGGGTCGTCTTAGGGATTCTCAGAGGGTTCCAAGGGGCTTCTAAGGGTCTCTGGGACGCCTCAAGGGATCTTAGGGTTGCTTCAAGGGGATTTAGGGAGTTCCAGAGGGTCTCAGGTCCATTCCTGGGGTTCTAAGGGGCGTTTTAGCGGGCTCTAGGGGTACTCTTAAACCCAATTCACGCTCATAACGGGGAAAGCGTATGTTGGGGGGAGCGCTGTTTTGGAATTTGGCTATTTTTTCAGTTTCAGAATTAGTTTCTGTTGATCGAAATTAAAAAGTTTCTATCCTGTGAAAAGGTCACAATGTAGTTGTTTTGCAAAGATGAGTGGTTCCCAATCTGGGGTCACGGACCAGAAGTATTTATCAAGTACCGAAAGTGCTAGGCAGAATGCAAATGTTTTTCAGATTGACCATCTCAAGGATTAGTATTCCTAAGATAGATATGTTGAAAAAATCAGTGGTTTTCAATCTATAGTCGCGGGCCATGTGAATAGCTCAAGAATCGCAAGTGTGACGATGAAAATTTCATTAAATTAAGATGTTCTTCGGATTCTACGCCTTTGGTTCAACTTGTGAATATAGCTCAGTGGTTTCCAATATGACGTCACGGGCCACGGAAATTTCTGAACCATCGGAAGTGCTAGAACTGAGTGCAAATGTTTTTCGGATTGTTCATCAGTAGATCAGTAGTTTCCTATTCATGATCACGGGTCTTGCGAAATTCTCAAAAACCATAAATTTTAGGATGAAATGCAAATGTGTTTTCTTTCTATTCACGCCTCACGAAGTACTGTAACATCCCTAGGAAGTGATCTTTGAGGACTCTTAGATTGGGAACCACTGACTGCATAATCTGAAAACCCATTCTCACTTTCTCATTCTTGAGATTCTTGAAAAATTAGTATGGGTTGAAACCTTTGAGCTTTGTATCACCATTTTATGACAATATTTTCTCATTG
This sequence comes from Aedes albopictus, assembly GCF_035046485.1. NCBI lineage: Eukaryota > Metazoa > Arthropoda > Insecta > Diptera > Culicidae > Aedes > Aedes albopictus. Next base: position 337,543,498 of record NC_085138.1, read on the forward strand.
AGATCCATAATCCAAAAAGCATTCTCACGTTTTCTAGGAGTCTCGGTTCTTGAGAAATTACCATGGCCCATAATTCAAGATTGGAAAATACTGAGCTTTGCAACACCAATTATCTGTATTAAGTGCCCCTTGAGACGCAGAATCTTTAAAATATTCACATCTTCTCTGCGGACTTTCGGTTCTTGCAATATCAGCATGGTCCGTGACTCCAGATTGCGAACTTTGTAACGCCACTATATCGTGATAAATGTTTCTTGAGACGCAGAATTTGAAAACTATTTTCACTTTGTAATCGCAGTTTCGGTACTTGAGAAATTAGCCCGTGGCCTCTGATTGGGAACCACTGATTTGTGCAACACCATTTCATTGTGATGCATGTAATGTACATACTCCTTGAGACGCAGAATCCGAAAAAAAACCTCACCCTCTCCTAGAATTTTCGGAATTTGAGTAGTTAGCGTGGCTTGTGGGTTCCACTCAATTTTGCATTACCGCTGGTAGTTTTACTCCCTGAGGTGGACAATTTGAGAAACAACTTCAAATTTCCATTTATACATATGCATAATATGTTAGTTGTACCCCTAGAACCCCAATTGTGTTCTTTAGGGGTATCCGGATTATTCCATTATCGGAATCTCCGTCCGAAAATTATTCGAAATCCAAAATTTCATAATTTTTCAAGTCTGGGAACTATTTTTAAAATAAATTTAAAGTTTGTATGGGGATTTTTTTTGTTCGGGTCGAACTGTCATTTTATCGATTGAACTGTCATTCTATCCACAAAAATTAAAACTCTTTTGTTAAATTAACCATCTAAACAAAGGTAAAGGGCGAACACGATGAAATTGCCACACAGAAAATCTTGTTTAACTTTTGATTGCGTTCGCCAAAATAGCTATTTTTTTTTACCATGAATAGTATATTATGTGTAGCTAATACCATAAAATTTTCATTAAAATCGAGTATTGGCGGAGATATCGTTGAAACAAGGAAATTGCCACTTGAGAATCTTGTGCAAACAAACATTTTGGAAAATATCACTTTTTTGCCGTTTCAACGCTGGCGCCAAAAATACTGAACCGATTTCAATGAAAATTTTTATGTACGTAAAGTATATATTAGACTGGGTCAACAAAGTCGATTTTTTGGAACAATGCTTTTTCGATTCCTTTTAGCGTCCAAAACAACTGTGCAGAATTTGGGAGCGATTGGTTGCGTCCCCGTATTCCGCTTTGCGATTGAAGTTTGTATGGAATTTAGTATGGGAAAAAGTGCTTTTTTGCATTTTTCTCATAAATTAAAAATTTTCGTCTAAAACTATCTAACTAATGACGTTGAAGCATAGCCTAGGATATGCCGAAATACTTTACCGAAGACCGCAAAGTGATCCGACACTTGTGAAAAAAGTTATAACGCACAGATTGCCTGGTGGTGCTTATTATTTAACATGTAAAGGAATAACATCAATAATAAAATCTCAGTTTTTGGCCTAAGTTATCAAGCGAATAACTTTTTTCACAAGCGTCGGATCACTTTGCGGTCTTCGGCAAAGTTTTTCGGTATATCCTAGGCTATTTTAACGTCATTAGTTAAACGGTATTAGACAAAAGAATTCAACTTATGAGTAAAATGCAAAAAAGTACGTTTTTCCATACTAACTTCCATACAAATTTCAATCACAATGCGGAATACGGGGACACAACCAATCGCTCCCAAATTTTGCACAGTTGTTTTGGATGCAAAAAGGAGTCAAAAAAGCTTTGTTCCGGGTTGATGCGGTCAAATTTAAAGTTTCTCCATACAACGTTGACCCACTCTAGTATATATGTAGAAGTAGTTTGTCAAAATTTCATTCAATTTGATTATGCCGTTAAAAAGTTATAGTCATATATGTCGCACTATGTCACAATAAGCAGATGTGGTTTTTGGTAAAGTGAAATTCAAACTGCTCTTACTTTGAAAGTACTCAACAAAAATGGCTGAAATTTTCACTGTAAACAGTTTAACACAACAATTTTACACTGTCAAAGTTTTATAAAAATCGGGACAGTGTTACCAGTTCTACAGTCAAAATAGTGCACGTGGAACTAAAAATGGTCAAAAAGTACCTAAAATTTACCTTGAAGCGATTTGAGCTTTGGATATTTACTAGAAAAAGTACTGAGCCGATTTCGATCAAATTTTTACCACTTAATTGATACTATGTTAAGAATATCGAGTAAAATTTTTAAACGTTTTGATGAGGTAACAAAAAAGTTATAGCCTAAGTATTTTTTTGAAATGGGTGCACAAATTTTTAAGAGTGATTGATATGTAGAATATTTTCAACATAAAACTATATCTTTCGAAAAACAAACTAACAGTTTTTTTTGTAATCCAAATTAATGCGCCACGCTCCTCTAGAGCCTTTCGCTTGCAATTTGATACTTAGATAATACTTAAAAAAATGAACATGTATACGCAAAACCACGTTCTTGAAATAAATAATTAATACTTTAGTGAAAAGCTACATAATGGCAGTGTGTGTGTTTTCCTTTCATGTATTTGACTATGTATCTGTTCATCATTTGAAAAACAAGATTTCACAGTACCGCCATCATAATGAAATGACTCAAGGTGCTTAGAATTAAATATTGTTTATGTATTATTATATAAAAAAATAAAGATATTTTTTTGGACTTTTGCTACTAAGCTTAGTATTTTGGAATGCGTTTGATAGTTTTGCTATTATTTGAAAACCATTCGACATATTTCAATGAAATTTTCACACAGTCATCTACGCATACTACTCCGGAACGCCTGAAAATTTTATGGTTCTATCTTCAAAGACAAAAAAGTTGTGACTATTTGTAGGAGATGCAATAATTAACAATATGCGCTATTAACAGTTTTTGCATGAAAAACCTTCAACAAAAATTTTTGTTCTAGACCCCTCGATGGATGTTTTCCACCGACCCAGCAAATTGAAGGAAATGGCCTAAAGTATCATTGGGCAAAATTTCAGACTTACTTATTTTTTTAATATAAAGTTGTTCTACACAACACACCTCGGATCCCCAATGCACCTCGGAATCCCCTTTTTTCCGGCTCTCTGGAAACTTCCTGGACACCCTTTTGGCGCCATTACAAATGTCCTGGAGCAGGACATATTTCGCGAACTAAGATGAGATAATCAAGGGCGTAGCCAGCATTTCGGTCAGGGGGGGGCAAACACCCTTAGCAAATTTGTGCCTATACTGGCTTCTATATCTATACGCAATACGATGAAATTGAATATAATAACATTATATTCTAAAAGCGTTATTTAACCCTTCAGCAGTCACGCTGTTGTATGTTATACAATACGTTAAAAAAAACTCGCTTGATCTATATAAATCAACGTGGTGCTGGTAGCGGTGAGCCATTTCCCAAGCAACACACATGTTATATAAAAGCTACGACAGCGCAAGTTTTGGTTGTATAGAAGTTTATTTTACGTTATTTTAACACAATGTTAGAATTACGTAAAATAAACTTCTATACAACCAAAACTTGCGCTGTCGTAACTCTATTATAACATGCGTGTTGCTTGGGTTCTGGAAGATTGAGGATTTTTAGGACTATAATTTCCTGGTTCCTGAATGAGTTCTTTTTAAATTATCTTCCAATACTATTTGCTGGAGGACTTCCTCTAGAAATTTTTGAAATAATTATAAAATATCATCAGGTAAAGCTGGAGAAGTTTTTAGGTACATCCATGAAATGATGATTAAATGATTTCTAAAATTTCCGAAAGAACTCCTGAATGATTTTTCGAATAGAACCTGCGAGGAATTTCTGAAGAAATGAATTGAGGAATTCCCGGAACAATCCCTGGAAGACTTCCTGGGTAAATCCCAGTAGCAATTCCCACAGGAATGCCTGGAGGAATTTCCAGAGGAATCCCTGGAGAAATTTCTGAAAGTATACCTGGAGGAATTCTTGTATAAATTATGGGACGAATACCTAGAGAAATATCTGAAGAGATCTCATGAGGAAATTCTGGAAGACATCCTAGATAAATTTCTGGAGGATTCCTTGGAGAAAGTTCTGGAGAAATTGTAGGTGGCATTCTGGGAGGAATCCCCAGAAAAAAATAAGGAAAAAAAATTCGTCCCAGAGGAAATCTTAGAGAAATTTCAGGAGGAATCCTTAGGGGAGTTCTTGGAGAAACCCCTGAAGGAATTTCAGGAGGAATCCTTGAAGCAAGTTCCTGGGAAAATCTCTAGAGAGAATTATGTGTTCCTGTCTTGGAAGAATTCTTGAATAAGACCCAACAGGGAATCCTGAAGAAATTCCTGAAGAAATTTCTTGGATGAATTCTTGGAGCAATCGCTGGAAAAAAAATACTGGAGAAATCTCCATAGGAATTCTGGGAGGAATTGCTGTAGAAATTTTTCAAAAAATCTCTTGTGAAATTCCAGGAGGATTTCCTGGAAGAGCCCTTGGAGAAATTTCTGGAGATCCCTGGAGGATAATTACCTGGAGGAACCCCTGAAAAATTCCAGAGAGTATTCCTGGAGCAATTCGTAGAGAATTTCCTGGAGGAATTCCTGTAAAATAATCCTGGGGTATTTCCTGCAGGAATTCCTGGATAAAATCCTGGAGTAATGTCTGGAAGAATTCCTAAAGGTATTCCTGTGAGAATTTGGGCTGCAAAACGGTGAGTCGATAAGGAGAGCGTCCAATATAGCTCTGGTCCTCACAAGTTCCTACCTCATGCTTCCACGGGTCAAACGATGACAAAGACCGCCAGCTAAGAGTTGTGTGCTTAGCTGGTAGTGCAGCCTGGGCACTGTTGTCCTTCTGACTTCAGCTAGATTGAGGAGGTACGATCCGAGTGTCTGTTCACCAAGGAGGTGCGGCTCAAACAGCGTCTGTTCTGGCATCCAGCGGCTGAGTAAGAAACGCTGCACCACGCCCAGCTAGATCCAAGGTGGTAGCCCCATCAGCGTGGTCGTCCCAGTGTTGGTTGGGACGTTAAACAGAACTGGCACGATGGCCCTCCGGCGAGACAGGAGTGTTGGCGTAGGCCCAATAAGCCACCCGTAAAAATCCCCATTGCGAATAACATAGGAGAAAATACGACTCGATACAATCGGCAAAGACCCACGCGACGAAATAAGGACTACGATTGGAAACTTGGAACATGGAATTGCAAGTCACTAGGTTTCGCAGGATGTGACAGGATAATCTACGACGAACTACATCCCCGCAACTTCGGCATCGTGGCGTTGCAGGAACTTTGTTGGACTGGACAGAAAGTGTGGAAAAGCGGGCATCGAGCGGCTACCTTCTACCAAAGCTGCGGCACCACCAATGAACTGGGAACAGGATTTATAGTGTTGGGCAAGATGCGACAACGTGTGATCGGGTGGCAGCCGATCAACGCAAGGATGTGCATGTTGAGAGTTAAGGGCCGTTTCTTCAACTACAGCATCATCAACGTCCACTGCCCACACGAAGGGAGACCCGATGACGAGAAAGAAGCGTTCTACGCGCAGTTAGAGCAAACATACGATGGTTGCTCGTCGCGTGACGTGAAAATCGTTGTCGGCGACATGAACGCGCAGGTAGGAAGGGAGGAAATGTACAGACCGGTAATCGGGCGGAACAGCCTGCACGCCGTATCGAATGATAACGGCCAGCGATGCGTAAACTTTGCAGCCTCCCGTGGTATGGTAGTCCGAAGCACCTTCTTCCCCCGCAAAGATATCCACAAAGCCACCTGGAGATCACCCGACCATCAAACAGAAAACCAAATCGACCACGTTCTAATCGACGGTAAATTCTTCTCGGATATAACCAACGTCCGCACATACCGCAGTGCGAATATAGATTCGGATCACTACTTAGTCGCTGTATGCATGCGCTCAAAACTTTCGACAGTTATCACCACGCGTCGAAGTCGAACGCCGCGGCTCAACATCGAGCAACTTCGTAACGTAGAAGTGGCTCAAGACTACGCGCAGCAGTTAGCGGTGGCCCTACCAACGGAAGAGCAGCTTGGCGCAGCTACACTTGAAGATGGCTGGAGGGACATCCGATCCGCCATAGGCAGTACCTCGGCTACAGCACTAGGCTTCGCGTCTCCGAATCACAGAAACGACTGGTACGACGGCGAATGTGAACAGTTGAAAAACGAGAAGAATGCAGCATGGGCGAGAATGCTGCAACACCGTACGAGAGCGAATGAGGCACGTTACAGATAGGCGTGGAACAGGCAGAACTTAGTCTTCCGGATGAAGAAGCACCAGCAGGAAGAACGAGATTGCGAAGCGATGGAAGAGCTGTACCGCGCTAAGGACACACGAAAGTTCTACGAGAAGCTGAACCGCTCGCGCAGAGGCTTTGTGCCACAAGCCGACATGTGCTGAGATAAGCACGGGAATATTCTCACGAACGAGCGTGAGGTGGTCGAGAGGTGGCGGCAGCATTACGATGAGCACCTCAATGGCGACGTTGCAAGTACCGAAGGTGGCGTGGTAACAGATCTAGGAGTACGTGCACAGGACGAAAGACTTCCGGCCCCTGACCTTCAAGAGATTGAGGAGGAGGTTGGCCGGTTGAAAAACAACAAAGCCGCTGGAGCAGATCAACTACCAAGCGAGCTTCTAAAATACGGTGGAGAAGCACTGGTGAGAGCACTACACTGGGTCATTACCAAGATTTGGGAGGAGGAAGTATTACCGGAGGAATGGATGGAAGGTATCGTGTGTCCCATCTACAAAAAGGGCGACAAGTTGGATTGCGGGAACTACCGCGCGATCACACTACTGAGCGCTGCCTACAAAATACTCTCTCAAATTTTATGCCGCCGTCTATCACCGATTGCAAGAGAGTTCGTGGGGCAATATCAGGCTGGATTTATGGGTGAACGCGCTACAACGGACCAGTTGTTCGCCATCCGCCAGGTGTTGCAGAAATGCCGCGAATACAACGTGCCCACACATCACTTGTTCATCGATTTCAAATCGGCGTATGATACAATCGATCGAGAACAGCTATGGCAGATTATGCACGAATACGGATTCCCGGATAAACTGATACGGTTGATCAAGGCGACGATGGATCGAGTGATGTGCGTAGTTCGAGTATCAGGGACACTCTCGAGTCCCTTCGAATCTCGCAGAGGGTTACGGCAAGGTGATGGTCTTTCGTGCTTGCTGTTCAACATTGCTTTGGAGGGTGTAATAAGAAGAGCGGGGATAAACACGAGTGGGACGATTTTCACGAAGTCCGTTCAGCTGCTTGGTTTCGCCGATGATATTGATATTATTGCTCGTAAATTTGAGACGATGGCGGAAACGTACATCCGACTAAAGAGTGAAGCCAGGCGAATCGGATTAGTTATTAATGTGTCGAAGACAAAGTACATGATGGCAAAGGGCTTCAGGGAGGAATCACCGCGCCCGCCACCCCGAATCTATATCGACGGTGATGAAATCGAGGCGGTTGAAGAATTCGTGTACTTGGGCTCACTGGTGACCGACGACAACGACACCAGCAGAGAAATTCAGAGGCGCATTGTGGCAGGAAATCGTGCCTACTTTGGACTCCGCAGAACTCAACGTTCGAATAAAGTTCGCCGTAACACGAAGTTAACCATCTACAAAACGTTGATTAGACCGGTCGTCCTCTATGGGCAAGAAACATGGACCCTACGTGCAGAGGACCAACGCGCCCTTGGAGTTTTCGAACGGAAGGTGTTGCGTACCATCTACGGCGGAGTGCAGATGGAAACCGGGACTTGGAGAAGGCGAATGAACCACGAGCTGCATCAGCTGCTGGGAGAACCAACCATCGTCCATACCGTGAAAATCGGGAGGCTACGGTGGGCGGGTCACGTCATCAGGATGTCGGATAGCAACCCGACTAAAATGGTTCTCGAGAGTCATCCGACCGGTACAAGAAGACGTGGAGCGCAGCGAGCTAGGTGGGTCGACCAAGTGGAGGACGATCTGCGGACCCTACGCAGAGTGCGGAACTGGAGACAAACATCCATGGACCGAGTGGAATGGAGGCGGCTACTATGTACAGCAGAGGCCACCCCGGCCTTAGCCTGACCGGTAAGGTAAGGTAAGTCCTGTGAGAATTGCTGGAAGAATCTCTAGAGGAAATCTTGAAAGAATTACTGGATGAATATCTAGAGGAATCTCCAGAGAAATTCTGTGACATTTCCATTTCTATATCTGAAAAATCCCTTGAGAAATTCCTAGAGCGGAATTTCTGGAAAAAATCCTGGAGCGGAATTTCTGAAGGAATTCCTGAAGAAATCCCTGTGGGAATCCTTGAGGAAATTTGTGAAGAAATCCCTGGAGGAGTATCTGGGGGAATCCCGGAAAAATGCCTGAAGGTATTCCAGAAAGTTCTCCTGGGAGAATTTCTGAAGAAATCCTTAAAGGATTACCTGGAAAAACCTTGGAGAAACTTCTGGAAGATTTCCAGGAGAATTCTTCGAAGGATTTCCAGGAGGAATCCATGGGAAAATCTCTGGAGAAATTCATGCAGAAATCTCTGGAGAAATTTCTGAAGCGATTCCTTATGGAATCTCAGAGAAATTTCTGCAGGAATTTCTGGAGGAGTTCCTGGAGAAATTCCTGGATAAAATCCTGGAGGAATGTCTGGAAGATTTCCTAGAGGTATTCCTGTGCTATTCCTTGAAGAATCTCTCGAAAAATTCCTGTAGGAATCTCTAGAGAAATTCCTGGAGGAATCCCTGAAAAATTACTGAAGGTATTTCTGGAAGAATTTCTGAAGAAACCCTTAGAGGATTTCCTGGAAGAATCCTTGGAGGAGCTTCTGGAGGATTTCCTGTGGGAATCCTCGAAGGATTTCCTGGAAGAATCCCTGGGAAAATTCCTGGAGAAATTCTTGGAGAAATCCCTGAATTCATGAAGGAATCTCAGGAGAAATTCCTTAAAAAATGACGTGGAATCCGTGAAAAAATCCTGAGGGTATTCCTGGAGAATTTCCTGGAAGAATTTCTGAAAAAAATACTGGAGAAATTGCTGACATAATTTCTGAAGGATGTCCAGGAGCGATTCCTGGATCAATTCTTTGAGAAATTACTGGACGAATTCCTAAAGAAATTCTTGGGGTAATTCCAGGAGAATTTCCTGGAGGAGTTTCTGGACAAATAATTGGATTAAATCCTGGAGGAATCTTTGGAGAAATTCTTGCAACAATTACTGGATGAATTTGAGAAACTCTAGAGGAACTCTGGGAGAAATTTCTGGAGAAATCCTCTAAGAAATTACTGGAGGAATTTCCAGAGAAATTTCTGGAGAAATTCCTAGAAAAATCCTCAAAAGAAATTCTGAAGGAATCCCTGGGAAAATTCTTGGAGAAACTAGTGGAGATATCCCTGGAAAAATCCCTGAAAAAGTTCCTGGAAAAATTTTCAGCGGAATTCCAAGAGGAATCCATGCAGCAATTCCTGGAGGAAAATCTGCAAGAATTCCTGAAAAAATCTAGAAGGTATTCCTAGAGTAAATCCTGAAAGAATTGTTGAAGGAATCTTTGAAGAAATTCATGTAGAAATTCCACGAGGAGACCCTGGAGAAATTCCTGGATAAAATCCTGGAGGAATGCCTGCGTGGATTTCTGAAGGAATCCCAGGAAAAAATCCTGAAGCAATCCCAGGAGAAACTCCTGGAAGACCTCCTGGGGAATTCCTGGAGGAATATCTGGTAGAGTTCCAGGAGGAATCGCTGAAAACATTCCTGGAGAAATCTCTGTAAGAATCCAAGGAGGAATCCCTGGAAGAATGCCTGGAAAATTTCCTGGAAGAGTGTCTAGGAGAATTCCTGGTGGAACTCTTGGAGGATTCTCTGAAGTAATTCCTGGATAAATCTTTGGATGAGTTCCTGTAGAAGTCTCTGGAAAAAATACCTGGAGGAATCCCTTGAAGATATCCTGGATAAATTGCTGTATCAATTCCTGGTGGAGTTCTTGGAAGAACCCCGGAAGCAACTTCTTACTATTTGAATCTCTGGAGGAATGCCTGGAGGAAGTCCTGAAGGTATGCATTGAGGAAAACTTGGAGGATTTCTTAGATGAATCTCTAAAAAAATCATTTAGGAATTCTCGGAGGGATCCCCGGAGGATATCATAAAAGAATGCCTGAAAGGATTTCTGAAGGAATCTCCAGAGGAACTCCTGGAGAAATCTCTAAAGGATTTTCTGATGCAGTTTCTGGAGGATTCGCTAGATGAGTTCCTGGAAGAATTTTTAGAGAAACCCCTGCAGGAATTCCCAGAGGAATCCCTGGAAAAAAAATTAGAGGAATTCCTGAAGAAATTCGTGGATGAATCTCTTAAGAAATTCGTAGAGAAATACCAGAAATAATTTCTGAAGAAATCACATATGGAATTCTGGAGGAATCCTTAGAAGAGAAGGAATTCCTAAACAGTTCCTGGAGGAAGTACTGAATTATTTTCTGGAGTTCCCTAAAGAATACGAGGAGGAATTCCTGAAGGAATCTTAAGAAGAGTTCCTGGGAGAATTTATTCCCGAGTAAAGCCCTGCTGAAAATCTTGGACGAATCCCTGGAGGATATCCTAGAGAAATGCTTGTAGGGGTTAACGGAGGAATCTCTGGAAATACTCCTGGATGAATCTCTAGAAGAATTCCTGGAGGAGTTTATGGAAGAATCTCTAGAGGCATTTCTGAAGGAATACCTGGATGATTTTTAAGAGAATTTCCTGCAGCAATTCTCAGAGGAATCCCTGGAATAATTCATGGAGGAATCTCTTTAGAAATTCGTGGGAGAATCCCAGGAAGAATTCCTGAAGAAATTGCAGATGGATTCCTTGGAGAAATCCTGAAGGAATACTAAGAATATTTATTGGAAGGACTCCTTGAGGAATCCCTGTAGCAGTTCCTGAAGGAATCCCTGTAGGAGCTGCTGAAGAGACCCCAAATCCCAAAAGCAATCCCTAGAGGCATTCCTAAGGGAATCCCTAAACAGTCCCTGGAGGAAGTGCTGGATTAATTTCTGGAGGAGTTCCTGATAGAATTCCAAGAGGAACTCCTTAAAAAGTGTTGCTGAGGGAATCGTTGGAAGAATTTTTAAATAATCAGTGGAGTTGTTCCTGGAAGAAACACAGAAGAAATTCCCAGGCGGAATTCCTGAAGAAACCCCATGAGGAATCTCGGAAGCAATCCCAGGAGGAATTCCTTAGAAAATCCCAGGAAAACTTTCACAAATTCCTGGAAGAATTTCTGTTGGAAAAAATATGGAGGAATCCATGTCTGCAATAATTTTTGGAATCTTTGAATGGACTCAAAAAAGATTATTTTGTACAATGTTTATCATCTGCGCTAAGAATTATTGAAAAATTTCCATTGGTCTTCCAGTAAATCCGCAAAAACCTGATTTTGTATTGCTTCGCCCATACAAAGTGCAGGCGATTTTGATCAAGTTTATTGCTAATTTTCAATTTTTAATTGAGCGATAATATAGCTAGCGTTTTAAGGAACTCCTGGATTATGTTGAGCTTATCCGTGATAAAATTTCCTGTAGGGTTTCTGGAAGATATTCCTGCTCTGAACCTCTATAGATATCCCAGGATAAATTCCTGGTGAAAGCCAAAGATGAATTCTTGAAAAATTCTCTGGAGCCATCTATGATGGACTCTCTGAAGGAATTCGTCGATGCATCTGTAAAAAATCGGAAGGAATCGTGGGAGGAATTCGTGGTACATTTCTTGGAACAAATTCTGAAACAATCACTATCGGAACCCTGCAAGATGCCCATGGAAGAATTGTAGGAAGGAGAAGGAGAAACTCCTGGAGGAGTCCATTGTGGAATTTCTGAAAGAATCCCTGAAAAAGTTCCTGAATAAATGCCTAAAGGAACTTCTGCAGGTGTCCTTGAAAGTATTCGTAAAGAAATCCCAGGTATTTTGGTTGTAAAAATTCGTGTTGCAGTAGCACATAATTGCACTCTATAGCAGCATATGATTCTACAAAGTCCTTCCTTTTTCCTACCGGAACCGGTTCCGGCATATCTGGAAAATTTGGCATGCTGTTTTTGTATTCCATGAATAAACATCACATAATTTAGCCATTCCACCAAGCTTGTTATTTGGTGAAAAATCTGAGATAACACTGAAGTGGCTCTTTTGGAGAAATATTTTGCGAAATTTCCTGTGGTTCTCGAGTAAAAAAAGTTTGATAATTGTGGACAAAAACCTTAATTATCAAAATATTATAATATAAAATTTTAAAGATATTTTTTCTGGAACTCTGAAAAATCTTTGGATAATCTTTAGGTTGGCTCGATATTAAAAAATAAATCTGGCGGCCAGGGGGGGGGGGGCCACGGCCCCCCCCCTGCCCCCCTCTGGCTACGCCCTTGGAGATAACCCTGACATAATTTATTTGTAGGGAAGTGGAAGCATCTTGGAAGGGGTCCTATTTTGGGCACTTTTCTGCTAAAACTCAGCCAATTTTGATTCAATTGACACAAGTTTTGGAACGCGATGAGATACGTATAGTATCTAGCCGTGTAGAAAATTGCAAGTCAATTGGTTTGGAATTCACTGCGTTATAGCGAAGCGTATCCAAAATACCGGCCGCTGCCCAAGTGGTTCGCTACCCTACTAATTTATGTTATGGTTTTTTTTTGAATTTATGCACCCTGAGCCCAATGGCATAAAATTAAGTTCCAATCTATTCAACCTTTAATCAATGTATTACTTTGAAGATACAACATTATTTTACTGAAAAGCAATATATTTGAATTACAAATAATTTTTCAAGTACAAAATTTGGCGGGAAATGTAGAGGAAGTTCCTGGAGAGCGTTGTGGTGGAATAGATGGAATGTAGTTCCTAATTTGTTAAATAACACCACTTCTCCCGATCAGAAAGGTATTGGCATAAAAAACTCCTCCTCATGGTATATGGGAACCCAGGGTTTCGAACCTAGGACGCCTTCAACCTGGAACAGGAACTCGTCGTTTTTATCAGTGAGGCCAGCACAGCACTTGAAGTGAACGATGATTGATGTTCATATGGTTCTTTGTATTGACGGCTGCTGTATCGTAAACTAGAGGGAAAGTATGACGACACACGGAACTGTTCTTGTTACAATTGATCACAATTACTTCTTTGTGAGATATAATAACAAAAGGAAGAAATTGACGGAAGAATACTTAGAGGAATTCATGAAGAAATGTCTGAAAGAGTAGATGAAGGAAATCTGTCTTACTATTAAACATTACCGATCTGCAATAGAATCCGTCACCCTCAGCGTGGTATTGCTGAATACTCGTGTGCTTTCTGCATATGAGACGTCTTAAAGGATTTCTTGGTGGATTTTCCAGAAAATCTTTGGAGAAATTCGCGAATGAATACTTAATTTTTTTCACAGAAACCTATGAGAAATTTCTGAGGAAATCCTTGGATGATGCTTTCCACCGAGATGAATCAGCCCTGGGCTGAAAATCTCGTGACAGTTTCGAAAACGTAGCCGCTCGCGCGAACAGCCAGCTATAGATTTTAACAAATTTTTCATATATAATGGAAATTCTTCCATTAATATGTACTATTTTTCCAGAAATATCCCAAAATTTGTACATCAAGGCGATATAAAATAATATAAGTAGGTTGACCTCACTTTACCGGTGGATAGCTCCAAATTTCTGCCAAGAACGACCTCTGCATTGAAGGAATGAAAAATCAATCGAAGGTACTTCGGCGAAAACCCAGGGTGTGGCGGACTGCTGCGGCTAAAGTTTTCCAATTTCTGGTCCCAGTTCGGTTGGTTTACTTTTTCCCACCGCTGGCTGGCTGGCTGTGTCTTCCCGAAAGCAAATACCGCAAGGAGTTTTATTTCTCTCCAGAGAGGCAAAATAGTTGCCTTGCCGCATCTGTTGCTCGATGACACTGCACTGCACTGCTACTTCGGGGGGAGTGAGTCTGAATCGATGCTACTACTGATGCACTGCAGTTGTTGGTTCGATGAAAAGTGGAAAAACTGGTGAAGTGATTTAGGTGCTCTCTGCTTTCCGTTTCGTGAAAGTGGTGTCAGTTCGAAAAAGAATCTTCAAATGGATACAGCGAGAAGAGCCGGTTTTCCACATTCTGAAGTGTTTGAAAGGCACTGATATGGAGCTATAAGTCAGCATTAGCTAGAACGAAACAATACGCTTCAGTAGTGTTGCTCTCAATTCGAACGACATGGGTTTTAGTTTGCTGAGTGCACTTGAAACTGCAGCGAATCCATTGCATGGCGTTCTCGTTACAAAAGGGTGTAACTGCCTGAAGTATTCTGAGGGATGAAGCGCCACAAATATGGGCCATCGTGCTAGGTACGAAACTTAATTTGAGCAAGAGCCGTGATATAACCGCCACAGTTTTCCAAGATTTCACCGTGGAAACTCAGTTTGTCAATTGAACAACTGCATTGGGATTAATAATGTGACCCAAATGAGTTGCATTATGAATCACAATGCAACTACTTGTTTTAGGGTAGAAAAGTGAACCTTTATAGTACTCAAATCGCCAGTATAAAATAGATTTTATAGCGCAAAAACCTATAAACTATAACACTGAATGAATTTTGGGTAGAATTGGTTGAAAATTTTTCAACTTCTTCTTTTAGTGTTGCATAAATAACAATTCGTGTGGTTACGCCTACATGGCAATTTGAGCTTGCATGAAGTAACATATTGCGCAAATGGAGGAGAATAGTTCAATTGATTCTTCGTTCGACTTTCTGCATTGTGCTGCTGTGGAAGGGAAAGAAATATGTAGCTCTTATTATTATAGAACTTTTCGAAATCTTTTGACAGTATCCGAATCATAGGACAGTGATATTTTCGAGGAAAATCAGCGTGAAAATCAATTCATTTTAGTTCCGTTTTATCGGTGTTGAATTATATTGGATATTGATGACCAAAATGCGTTGAAATTATATTATAATTTTTAATGTTGCTAACAGTCAATGCTAGACAGAAACTGATCGAAAACGAACGCAATATGTACGTATAAATCGGTTAGCAAAGTCACTATAAAGTAGTTTCAGTCCGAGGAAATAATGTAATTCATTGTGATTACAATGTCCACCTCGGATGGTTGAATTCCCATAGCAGCAGCAGTATCAGAATCGAGAACGAGTGTGTATCGACTAGAGTGACCAAGTGAAATAGTCTTCGACTTTATTTTTTGCAAGAAAAATATTATCCACATTGACATAGAAAGCTTTATAAGAAAGGTCATAAGAAAATATGGTCAAATTTTTGACAAGGAATGAACTCACGACAAAAACATCTGTTTGACACTAATGAAAATTCGATCGAGTCAAACAAGATTTTTGTGCATTGGTTTCTTTATGGTCAAATACTTGACCCTCTTTACTGGTATCTTAAGGGTGAACAGGAAAACGGTGAACATAATGTCAATTTCTCAATTTTGCCGGGGCCCGTGGAGTAGTGGTGACACGTTCACTTCATGAGATCTCAGCCCCGACACTTGCAATTCTTCACCAGTTGCTCTCCCCCCGAGAGCGGTTGACACCTGATCCTCTTCTGAGCATATGCCCAAACGGACATGGAAACTTGGATCGACTAACGGCCACCTATAATGGACCCCCTATCGAACTGGAAAAGGAACAAAAGCCACACCTCAACATCCTCGTGCTCATCATTCTACCATGGACAGGGTAGAAAAGTGACTGCAGCGCAAAGGCTACCAGTTCGATACCTTTAGTAGAACTGGAATAGAATACATTTAGGCGCTCTACAAAGTGTAAGTGCAGCTGCCTATTGGAATCGCTCACGCAGAGTCCTAGTGAAAAAAAGAGCTGTAAATTTGATTAAGTGGTTGAAGAATAAAATAAAATTCTCGATTTTGCTTAGGCTTAACCCGGGAGCGGTCGCGTCGTGTACTGAGTACACGCACCATGAAAAATGCTCGCTTGTGGTACACAGCGTGAGAGCGGCGTCCAAAGACGCGTCTGCTCGAGGGTTAATAAACCAAGTGGAAATAACATCGTTTAAATAACTAAACATCCATGCACACAACAGAAACACGTGTTTGATGAACAAATTGAGATTTGAGTTGCTAAAAAATCCACGTTCTACGGTGGGAATCACGCAAGTTACGGAAGGGGGATTTAAGAGGCATTTCAGGAAGTTCCAGGGAATTTTCGGCGGGATTCAGAGGCGTTACGGAGAAGTTTATGGGGGTTCGGAGTCTCTCAGGTGCGTGGGATCCGAGGGGGTTATAGGGGGATTTTAGAGCCATTTCAGGAAGTTTTAGAGCATTTTCGGCGCGATCCAGAGGCTTTTCGGAAGTGTCACGGATGTGTTCTCGTGGGTTTCGTAGCCTCTCAGGTTACATGGAGTCCGAGAGGGGGTTTAAGGGAGATTTTAGAGGCGTTCCAGGAAATTTCAGAGCATTTTCGGCGCGATTCCGAGGCGTTACGCAAGCGTTACGGAGGAGTTTTAGAGGTTCTCGGACCGTCTCAGTTGCGTTACTTGGGATCAGAGGGGGTTTTAGGGGAATCTTTGAGGCATTTCATGAAGTTTCAGAAGATTTTTAGAAACCCCATCACATATCTTGTGAAACGCCCCTGAAATACACATTGATTTATTTAATTATTTATTTATTTGCTTCATCTGACATCTTGTCTTAATGGAGTCTTATTTAAAGGTGTCCTTGAAACCCCCTGATACGACCCTGGCCTATAATGCCTCGAAACGTCCCTGCATCCTTCGTAATCCCAATGAAACGCCCTTGAAATCATCACTAACAATTTGAAATGCCACTGAAACCCCTTGGACCCTTAATAGGGTCCATACCTCCCTGAACCATAACCATAATCCCCATAACCTTTAGTCCCTGAAACGACCAGAAAATCCCTTGAAATACTCTGTAACTCATACACACTCAGTTTTATTTTCCGAGCTCGGCTGTGAAAATCTCGGTTTCTGAATTTTAACCGAGACTAACCTTACAAGATTATAGGTTGCTTGGCATCGAGGCGTGTTAAGTGGCATTCGTGTAACGTATTATACTGGTTCTCGGCATATATAAGCCGAGATCTCATGAAACAATTTAACTGACTACTCGGCTATGCAAATCTCGGCATTCGTAAACCGAGATTCGGCATTATTAATTAAGTGTGTTAATTACTCTGAAGTTACTGAAATATCTTTGTTGCACTACGATCTAGTAGATTAAGTAATTGTTAATATCTACACACAAAACATTACCTCAAAAACTAAACTGTTATGCACAATCACAAACTGAACATCCCTAAATTAAATTGTACAAAACACACACTGTTGATAACACACTATTGATATCAGCATCAAACGAAAGCACGATCCCTTATGTATTAAAATGAAAACACGATATCAGTAGTTAGTTAGCAATCTTATCTCGAGGAATAAAGATCACTGTATCCCCCACGCGCGCGAGTTTTGTAAAACCAAAAATATAAAGTTCCCTTACATCTACTACCGTAAATCAAGTAGCGAATAAAGTGTAGTTTATATCTCAAACTTGGAGTGTATTACTTGGTGAAGGAAGAGGACATTTGGAACGGGAGCAAAGACAGGATTGGCAGTTAGTGAAAGTGTCCTTGGTTGGAAGAATTCTGGACTGGAAAAGAAACTCGCGCATACCAAAGGACAGTGAATCTATCGTTGGTCCAATTAGTGAAACCCCGGGTAAATTTCTCTCAACTCACAAATTAAGGAAGAACAATCTTGAAACGCCACTCAAACCCCTGGCAACTCCCTTTAAAGGCTCCGGAGATCCCTTAAAGCAATAGAGTTAATTAACTATAGAGAACGAATGTCACTGCTGTTCCCTTTGTTCTCGTTCGCAAACATGTCGGGTACCTATCTGTCAAACTGTATACTTTTTCGCTTTGACACTGATAGCCCGGCCTATCTCCGTCAGCAATAGATGTTTCGGCAGCGACGTCAGCGACATTCTTCCTCTATATTTTATTTCCTCTATTCTTAAAGCCCCTTAAAACAACACTGAAACCCCCTTAATACTATTGAAAGGAGAGTACATGTTCAAAATGGTCATTTCCGAAAACAAGCGACTAATGGACCTCAGGTAAAATCTTGTGATTTCGTTACAAAACTTGATGCTTTGAAAACTGAAATTGAACGAATGAGCCACGTAGTATTGGAAATATCTTCGAATTTCACCGAACCAAGTGGAATTCCAATGCATCAGAGAGTTGCGAATTCTTCTCCATTGTCGTCGACAAAACTTACCGCTATAGAACTAGAACTTTTCGGCTTAAATATAGCTACCGATGTTCCGGAAAACGAAGTTTTGCAAATGGTATGTGAATACCTAGGAACGGAGGAAATATTAGGAGTCACATATCTAATCGGCTCATGACAAATGTGTCATCGTTGGACTACGTGTCATACAAAATTTCTACGAGGAGATTAACCTGGCCAGATGGAGTAAGGTATACCTTACACTGTAAGCAGTGAATTTAACAATTCTGCTGGAACAACTTGGAGACCATCAAATCGAACGTTGAATCAATTAGAAATGCGAAAAACTAGTAAGCTTGTTTTGTCGGAATTGTTAGTCTCAATATCTGTTTTTTGTAAAAAGCATTAATGCCACGGTTGTATTATACGATGTCATTTGTATGTGTGTGAATTGCTAAAGTTTTTAGTGTTTAGTCTTTAATAAAGTAATCTAAACGACCTAGTCGAAGATGAAATAAAATAAATAAATAAATAAATGAATAAATGAAAACCCCTGGGACCTCTTGAAACGTCTTGAGACCCTACTGAAACCCCTCAGAGCTTATTGAAATGCATTGAAACCCTCGGAAGCCTTCAGGAGCTCTCCTAGAAGCCTCTGAAGCCCCCTATATCCCTCAGGACCCCCTATGAAACTTGCTTGCTCTGGTGTAATGATATCCCTTGAAGCTTTGCATCCCTTGAACTCAACTGAAGCCTCATGAAGTTCCCTGATACCCTGATAACCCCTCAGAAAGTCCCTAAGACACCCTGAAACTTTCATCATGCTGTACAGAAGCTGTCTGAAACTACCCGAAACTCCTTCAAACCCTTCAGAAAACATGGCTGAGTCCCTCGCTGTCTACCTTCAAACTCTACAGAAGCGTTTCAAGAATTCACTGAAACGTCTTGAAACTCCTCGCTGAAGTTCTCAAAAAAGCTTCTGTAACCTCCTGGAACCCCTCAAAACCATTGAGCCAATCTATCTGAAATCGCTCTGAAAGCCTTCTGGAGCAATCCTGGAAGCGCTCAGAAACTCCCGGGAACCCCTTGTCCCCCTTGCAGATATTTAAACAACAGTGTCTTCAGAAATTTCTTGGGATTTTTTTCAGAGAGTCCTGGGAAAAAACCAAAACAAAAACACAAATCCTTCAAGGGTTTGCTAAGGAATACCTACAGAGATTCTTCTGGAAATTTCTCCTATAATCCCAGGAATATGTCCAGGCTGTCTTTTGAGAATACAATCCGCAAATTACACAGCGTAACAAAAATTAACTTTTTGTCTGTCTCAAGAGCAAACTTATGTGTCTCCGAAGGATTTTGGGCCGCTGAATCCGAATCCGGGCTCAGATTTGCTCTAACACGTCACAATTTTGAGCTATACCTCAATTTATAGGGCAAAATATGCGATTTTGGGCTTTTTTGACTGTAAGCCATTAAGCAAGGAAATATTTTTTTTAAGCAATCAAAAGGTTTATTGATAAATTAACATCTAAATTAACGACTTACACTCAGTAGCAAAAAAAAAGCCGAGGCGATTTTTTCTCCTAAAATCCGTCATGTTCAATCTGCTGCAACTTTGTCAATTATCAATATTTTTGGCTGAAAATTTTACCACTTCATCATCAATATATTGATAACGTATGGACAAAATTTCAAATTGATACAAATTATATATTTTGAATTATAGCAACTTATATGAAAAAATCCATTTTTGAACATACCTTTTTCAAAAATCCGTATTTCAGTGAAAAATTTAAGTAGCTTCATAAAAATTTCACTGCAGCGTCAGTAAATATAGGAAATGTTGTGGTCAACATTTGAAATGTTTTCATCGAGCGGTTTGGGCCACAGAAATCGTCAAAGTTGAAGTACCACTGTGGGTGCCTATAGTTTTCACTCCATATTGACCACGCTGAAACACCGGTGCAGAAAAAAAGCCGAGGTCAATTCGTTCCATTAATGTTTAGATCTAAGTTTTAATAAACAATCCATATTATATGACATATTTTTATAAATTTTTGTGTGGTTTGCTAGTTGTTTATGACATTCTACACGTAACACATAGAGCGTTACACGTTACACGTAATGCGTTACAAACATACGTATATTAGTGAATATATACAAGTAGTTTGTTTAATTTACAAATTTTGGCTACTGTCAAAATCTTAACATAAGCAAACAAGTGATGTTACATGCCTTTCTATATCATACTTTGTGGTTCTAAATTATACTCCACAACTTGTTTACTTATAATTATTTTTTACAATTGCCAAAATTTGTAAATTATACAAACTACTTATATATATTCACTAACATATGTATGTTTGTAACGCATTACGTGTAACGCGTAACGCACTATGTGTTACGTGTAGAATGTCATAAACAACTAGCAAACCACACAAAAATTTATAAAAATATGTCATATAATATGGATTGTTTATTAAAACTTAGATCTAAACATTAATGGAACGAATTGACCTCGGCTTTTTTTCTGCACCGGTGTTTCAGCGTGGTCAATATGGAGTGAAAACTGAAGGCACCCACAGTGGTACTTCAACTTTGACGATTTCTGTGGCCCAAACCGCTCGATGAAAATATTTCAAATTTTGACCACAACATTTCCTATATTTACTGACGCTGCAGTGAATTTTTTATGAAGCTACTTAAATGTTTCACTGAAATACGGATTTTTGAAAAAGGTATGTTCAAAAATGGATTGATAATATATTGATAATTGACAAACTTGCAGCAGATTGAACATGACGGATTTTGGAAGAAAAATTCAACTCGGCTTTTTTTTTGCAACTGAGTGTATGCAAAATATTTCGTTTTACCAAATCAAATTTGATAGTTTTAAGCGATTTATGTTAGGTACGATATTTCCCATACAAGTCACCCTCCAAAAGTTGCATGCAAGTTTTCATACTAACATAAAATGCTTAAATGTATCAAATTTGATGAGGTAAAACGAAATATTTTGCATGAGTCGTTAATTTAGATGTTAATTGACCAATCAACCTTTTGATTGCTTAAAAAAAAATATTTCCTTGCTTATTATGCGTTGCGCGAAAATTTGTACGCGCAAGCGCCCATACATCTCCGCCTGTAAGAAAAATCATTTCGGTGTTTTCGGCGCAGTATTCCTTGGCCAATTCGCGCACTTATTGTAGAAGACACCATAACGATTAAACATACCAGCGGAGGTCTATTAGCGATTTTTCACCTTTTTCGCTCTCTATTTTCTTGCAACGGGTAATAATGGCTTACAGTCAAAAAAGCCCAAAATCGCATATTTTGCCCTATAAATTGAGGTATAGCTCGAAATTGTGACGTGTTAGAGCAAATCTGAGCCCGTATTCGGATTCAGCGGCCCAAAATCCTTCGGAGACACATAAGTTTGCTCTTGAGACAAAAAAATGTTGCGCTGTGTTGTTTAACATTACTTTCCAGAATTTTAAAAGGAATGCTTGCAGGTATTCTTTCGGCTGTTCATCCAGGCAACCGTTGGATCGCTGGAAATGCTTCCAGGAATTCTTGGGGAATTTAAAGAGGCAAGGACAATTCTTGCCTTCTTTGTCATTTGTTTGCGATCTCTTCCAGAGATTCAATCGAAAATATCTCCACGTATTTTAACGATAAAATCTGCATAGATTCTTCTGAAAACTTCGACAGGGATTTCATTTGGATTTTTTCAGGGATTCTATGTTTTTTGCCTTTCTCGTCCACTAAGTGTACTTTAAAGGCTATATGTCCACTTCAAAAATGACTTTTTGATACTAGGCCCAGAAGATCGAGTCACATATACCAACCAACTCAGCTCGACGAATTGAGGTGATGTCTGTATGCGTTTGTGTATTTTTTTTGTTTACATCTAAGAGTCTAAAAATCTTCTAAAGACACTGTGTGGGATTCAAATGTGCGCCTACCCACTAAAACACTCTCCTAGCTTACCTCCACCTTAAATTCTCCTCCGGTACCATCTTGCAGTATTTCTTAGGAGGAGAGGCAGGGTGAAATTCACTCTGAATATAGATTTGAATGTACAGTCGACTCTCCAGGTATTGATATTGAAGGCACTATTCATCGACGGCCGGTCGACAACGGACCAGATCTTTACCGTACGGCAAATCCTCCAGAAATGCCGTGAATACCAGGTCCCAACGCATCACCTGTTCATCGACTTCAAAGCGGCATACGACAGTATCGACCGCGCAGAGCTATGGAGAATCATGGACGATAACAGCTTTCCTGGGAAGCTGACTAGACTGATTAAAGCAACGATGGACGCTGTGCAAAACTGCGTAAGGGTTTCGGGTGAACTATCAAGTTCATTCGAATCTTGCCGGGGACTGCGACAAGGTGATGGACTCTCATGCCTACACACTTAGAAATTCTGAAATTTCCACGAAACGGAATCACCAAGAAACGTAAATGTTTTCAAGACTGAATCACAAATTGGACTCAATTTTACGCGCATCATGTAAGTGCTGGTTGGTTAACAAATCCGTTTCACCAGAAACGTAGAATCAGTATCACGTTTATCAGCCACCTTCTAACTCGGTGAAATAGCTGAGAGGTAAGAGATGGGGCTCACGACCATCAGATCCGGAGTTCGAATCTATGTATGGACAGTATTTTACTTTTCTATGTTTTATCTGTCAAATCGGTTCTAGCGATTGCTAGACGCTAAGAAAAAATAAGTTTTATTTTGGGGTGTCTTGAAAGGCGTAAATTTACATGTTATAACCTCTAAATTTGTGTTTTTGAAGATGCTCGTATATGTCAGGTTCAGGACACTTCAAATTACATGATATTTTCCAGGTGTGTACTCTTCAACATCGCTCTGGAAGGTGTGATGCGACGAGCCGAGCTCAACAGACGGGGAACGATTTTCACAAAATCAGGACAATTTGTGTGCTTTGCGGACAACATGGACATTAAATATCGCCAGAACATTTGGAACGGTGGCAGAGCTGTACACCCGCCTGAAACGCGAAGCAGCAAAGGTCGGACTGGTGGTGAATGCCTCAAAAACAAAGTACATTCTGGTAGGCGGAACCGAACACGACCGGATATCTCCGATATATGATATCTCCGTCTACTTTCGAGGTGGTGGAGGAACTCGTCTACCTCGGATCCTTACTGACGGCTGACAACAACGTGAGCCGTGAAATTCGGAGGCGCATCATCAGTGGAAGTCGTGCCTACTACGGGCTCCAGAAGAAACTGCGGTCAAAAATGATTCACCCCCGCACCAAATGCACCATGTACAAGACGTTAATAAGACCGGTGGTTCTCTACGGACACGAGACATGGACGATGCCTGAGGAGGACCTACAAGCACTCGGAGTTTTCGAGCGACGCGTGCTAAGAACGATCTTCGGCGGTGTGCAGGAGAACGGTGTGGCGGAGAAGGATGAACCACGAGCTCGCTGCACTTTACGACGAACCCAGCATCCAGAAGGTGGCCAAAGCCGGAAGGATACGGTGGGCAGGGCATGTTGTAAGAATGCCGGACAACAACCCTGCAAAGCTGGTGTTTGCAACTGATCGGGTTGGCACAAGAAGGCGTGGAGCGCAGAGAGCACGATGGGCGGACCAGGGAGCGTGACCTGGCGAGCATTGGGCGCGACCGAGGATGGAGAGCGGCAGCCACAAACCGAGAATTGTGGCGTACTATTGTTGATTATGTCTTGTCTTAATGATGTTGAACAAATAAATGTATGTATGTATGTATGCAGTATAATATAAGAAAAGCCCCAGGGCGTCTCAAGGGTTTTCTGAGGAAATAGACATTTCAAAGCCCTTCGAAAGTTGTCAGAGAATACCTGGGCGCTTATGCGGATTTTTTTTTTAAGGTGTAAGTGCCAAAGCCTACTTTTATATATTTGTCTAATCAACAGGCTCCATATAAGCCCCAATGATGTTTCTTAAATCTAAAGTCTAATATTACATACCTAAGGAATCACAGTCAAATATAAAACTTAAATATAAACAATAGAAAGACTTCACTAACAGTCAAACAAAAAAAAAACATAAAAACTAAGTTGGCCTTGAAAAAAACAAACTAAATCTTCGGCGAAGGATTTGACGAGAAACACTAAAGTCGAACAATGAGCAAACTCTGTTAATATTACGCTGTAGGGGTGGTGGGGGTAAAGTGGACAACTTAAGCATTTTGGTCGTTTCCCGCGGAAATGTGGCCAAATCCGTCTGCTTTTCCGAGCAACATGGAAGGTAATGATATACTCCAGAAATCTTGTAAGGGGTTGCATTTAAAAATATTGTTTTCTTTGATTTTTCTTCACCAAATCGTGCATCAAAATAGCGTGAAAAAAATTGGTGGGGGTAAAATGGACAATCGATGGGGTAAAATGAACAAGTCGGTAAAAGTCATATAACAGCATATTATTTCTATGTTTTTAAATACAAACTATCAAATTTCATACGATACCTTTATTTTGTTGTTTTCAAACTTTTAATACAAACTTTGAAACACACTCAAAAAATTATTGTAAAAACAGTGTAAAAAACAAGCACTGTTTTGGATGAAAATTATATTTTGTTGATATAAAATATTTTTTTATATCTTTTTACTTCAACTATCTCACGATAGGTATGACGGCTGATGATTCTGAAGTTTGAAAAAAAATATGTGAAATTTTGGTGAAATTTGAACCGATTGTCCATTTTACCTCCACGGTCTGATTTTGTTAAAATTATTTCAAAAACTTTTTTTTTAGTAAAATATTTTTTTTTGTTTTGGGTCAAATATACTCTTCTACGTGGACTTTATTGGTTTAGGGTGTAAAACTTGTAATAATTTCAAAATAACTTACGAGAAAACCTTAGCAATTATAAGCAGATTTTACATCATTTCCGATTTTTCACGTGATTTTTAAAGTTTTTGTCATCTTGAAGAGGTTTATTTGATTTTAATGTTCAAGATCGGCAAAAGTATAATGAAACATGCTTAGGCATAAGCTTCAACCGTTAAAACATTTTGAAAAACAATAAAAGTCATGAAACTGTACCCTGTCCATTTTACCCCACCTGTCCACTTTACCCCCACCACCCCTAACCCATTTACACTCCCAAACATGCTGTAGTTCGTTCGGTTCAACGGTGGCCGCAGCATATAGTTGTTGCGAAGAGCACGAGGTTGAACATTAATGTCGATTTGTCCCAGAATAGCGGGACAGTCAATGTGTCCCTGCAGAATATCTGAGATCAACAGAGCCCTAGCTGTATCTCTGCGGGACGATAATGGTTCTAGGTGGATC
Organism: Aedes albopictus; assembly: GCF_035046485.1. Taxonomy (NCBI): domain Eukaryota; kingdom Metazoa; phylum Arthropoda; class Insecta; order Diptera; family Culicidae; genus Aedes; species Aedes albopictus. Next base: position 337,569,040 of record NC_085138.1, read on the forward strand.
AGTTGACAACGGCTCTCGTAACTTGGCAAACGATACGGATTAGACCAAGGCAAACGCCGAAGAGCGTATCCCAAAAACCGTCGTTGAACAGACTCGATCCTTTCGACGCCGTTACTGTAGAACGGGTTCCAAACAACCGAACAATACTCTAGTATGGATCGGGATAGGGCACAGTACAAGGATTTTAGGCAAAAGATATCCGTGAATTCCCTGGCTGATCGGAATATGAAGCCCAGAACACTGGAGGCTTTCCCGACAGCGTAGCTAATATGCTGTTTAAAAGAGAGCTGCTGGTCCAAAACTACACCAAGATCTTTTATTTGGCTGACGCGTTCAATTCTGGTGCCTGACAAATTATAATCAAACAGTATGGATCGTTTTTTGTTCGAAAACGAAATCACCGAGCACTTGGACGGGTTAACTTCCATTCGGTTTAGTGCCCACCATTCAGCAAACGCACTCAACTGACGTTGGAGAAAGTAGCAGTCTTCAATCGATTGAATACGAAGGTATAGTTTGAGATCATCCGCATAAGATAATCGTGGATCTTTGATCACCAAGTTCACGTCGTTAGAATAGATCAAAAAAAAATCAGTGGTCCCAAGTGGCTGCCCTGTGGGATACCGGACGTGGCGGCAAACAAAACGGTTTGAACGCGCTTCGACATGCTCTCGGTGATATAGGAAGTAAGGTATAGTAGATTAGTGGCCGTTGAACGGCCCGGCACTGGTCGATGCTGATGTACGATTTGCAGTGTGTGAACAGCGGGTCCATGATGACGATTTCGAACAACTTTGCGATGGCACAGAGCGAAGTAATACCGCGATAGTTACCAACTTCTTGCCTGTTTCCCTTTTTGTGGACTGGGAACATGTGTGCGAACTTCCAGAAGGACGGAAATAAGCCAGTTGTCACGGAGAGTCGAAATACGTGAAGCAATGGTAACAATAGGCAGTTGATTTGGGCTTTGAGAAATACAGATGGAATTCCATCGGGTCCCGGATTGTGCGACGTCTTGAGCTTCAGGGAAGCCCTTTCGATCATGTTCTCATCGATGTCTACGCTGCTCAGAGATTGCCCAGAGTGTGGAACTGTGCTAGCGGCGAGTGCAACGTTGTTTTCATCCAATTCCTCATCAGTAGGGACAATGGAAATTCGTGATTTCGCGGAAGCCGCGAAATCCGCGAAATTTGCCTCTGGCCGCGAAATGTGAGAAATCCCGCGAAATGCCGCGAAAACTGACAAAATTGTGAACATTCCTTATAAATTTCCATCAATTTCAACTTTCTAAACATAAATCGACTGATATCTTTTGACATTGGCAAGTTATACACGATTCTGTATCGCATAATACAAGTTTACTAGATATTCAATGTATGCTTCTTTTCTAATTTTACATCAAATTTGTTAATTTTTCGATCAATTCATGATAAGACCTCTAAAAACCAAGTGAATTATTTTTTTGGCATGCAAAATTAGAGTTTTCTTCAGCAAAACAGTAAAAAAATATGGGACCGCGACAGTGCCACGAAATTCACAATATCTGCCCGCGAAATTTAAGAAATTTTGCCGCGAATTTCCATTGTCCCTACAGTGAAGACACTAGCAAATTTATCAGCAAAGAGATTACATATGTCTTGCGGGGAGGAGGCAACAACTCCATTGAGCCCCAAAGACGATGGCAAACCGCATTCGGGGCGCTGTTCGTTCACGAATTTTCAAAATTGTTTCGGATGAGATTTCAGCTTCCTCTGCATGCCATGTTGATAACGACGAAAGCATCGCTTCGCAACTCTCTTATATTCGTATTTGATCCTCACATAGTGGCTCCGAAGTAACATTGTGCGGTGTCTGGTGAATTTCCTCAAGGCAGCTCTCTTTTCAGACTTCAGCAAACGGAGTTCGCTTGTTTCCCAAGCAGGACGTGATGAGTTACGATGTAGCTTCTTAGGGACGTGTCTATCAATAACGTATGCCAGCACATTGGACAAAGTTTGGGCAGCAGCCTCAATGTCCTCGGTATCAAGGATATCTCCCCAGTCAAGGCTGGATAACAGTTCGGCCTTGCGGAAATCGTAGGAAACGTCGATTGTAAGCAGCAAAGGGGGATGATGGATTCAGTAGAGTTCAGTGGATGAAGGGAATTTGAATGCATTTCATAGGGTTTTCAAGGCTTTAATCCTATTAAGATGTTGGGGTCAATATGACTTAGACAGGCACACTGAACGTGCACTATGCCATCGTGGTGTGAAAAAACCTAACATCTTAGGAGGGTTAAAGGCGTTCCAAGATGTTCCAGAGAATTTAGAAGAATCTTGGGATTCCAGGGGGTTTCAGGGATTTTCATGGAAGCTTCAGTGAGGTTGCAAAGGAGTTTCAATGTGTTTCAGTGGATTTTTAAAACGCTTTAGTATAGTTGGAAGGAAGGCTACGAGGGTCTCAGCCAGGTTTTTGAGGTGTTTTAAGGTGTTTTAGGTAGTTTCAGGTAGGTTTAGAGGACTTTAGTATAGTATGAGGGAAGTTTTAGGGCGTCTCAGAAGTTTTTTGGGAGGTTTCATGGCGTTTCAAAGCATTTTTAGAAATTTCAAGAAATTCCATTGGCCTTTATACAGTTCCAGCGAAGACTTTCAATACAACATAACATATGTCTTCTCTCAATTACTTTTTTTTTCTTTAAAAATATCGACACACTTTGATGCTTGCATGCATCGTCGATGTACTGCAAGCATGTGTAATGAAAACTCCAGTATTAAAGAAAGTATAAGGGTAGCATAGACTACAAGTTGCATTATACCCAAGTAACCACAGTGCTGAAGCCTTATTGCATGCAGATATACGGTGTATTTAGTGCAATCATTACTTTACATGCAAACTTAAGGTTGATTTAAAGTGGAAGTGGGCAATTATAGAATCAAATTAAGATTATACTGGTATAATCTTGAAGCAGTCGCATAATTGCCCATTTCCACTTTAAATCAACTTTAAGTTTGCATGTAAAGTAATGATTGCTCTAAGTACACCGTATATCTGCATGCAATAAGGCTTCAGCACCGTGGTTACTTGGGTATAGTTGCGTACTTTCTAGTCACCCTAGTGCAGATGCATCTGTTTCTGTCACGTACGATACGAAGCAGGCAGCGAGATTGAACTAGGAAGCCATTGCCTTCGGTTGTGCTGCAGTGCAACTTCCAAGAAACACGCTTCGATGTGAATCGACCTCCCATCCCAACCAAACCCACACACCAAGCACACCAAACAACCGTTGATTACGATTGATTTTGTTGGAATGTGGCGTCGGAAAATGCGACAATCTTCACCCAAACTAGAGCTCACACAAGGATAAACAACGATTCCGCACATAACTCGTCGTTGCGTCCTAGTTAGTGAATCGCAGGGACCGCTTTGCAATTCCCAGCACGATGCGATGCGACGTAGTACCAGGTTCCACGAAATCAACCAACGAGCGACAAAGTTTAAATTCAAATATAATATAGGAAATTGTACGAATTTATCGCTTCAAATGGTCCTGGGAGTTTGCCTTCGGGGGAATCACAAATATCTAGGAATCGAGTTCCAACTCTGGAGGGGCCAGAGCAAACGAGCAAAGTTGTTTCCCATCGGTTTGGCATCGGAGGTGTGTTCTCTGGAGCGGGACCGCGAGTTTATCGTCTCTATTCGTTTGAGATGGATGGGATTCGCTGCTTTTGCAAGAAGAAAAAAACCTGGCTAAGGCAAATATGAATGAGCTCAAACGGACCTGGAGCCAGAGCGCTGGGGCATATCATGAGGATTGGAAAGTTAACTGGCTGAGAAACTTTCGTTGATGTGATTAACGACTTCTGAAGAATTGAAAATTGCCATTGAGGTGGTTTGATGAACGAGGATCCATTAATATAGATTAATCTTGCCATAATATAATATTTTGGCGGGCTTCCACGTGTCTGTCTGGAGTAAATTATTTGATTCGCCGAAGCCATTTTTCATTCGCAGAGATTGAAATGGGAAATAAGTTTATACGGTCTGAAAAATATTGAATTGATGATATGATATTGCATTCTGTTTACCCTTCATTTAATCATTTCTACGGTCGAAATTGAAATGTGTTGCAAGAAAATGTTTGCGACTTATTACCTTTTTGTAACTTCTGACGAGATAAATCTCGCGATTGCGATTTCATTCAATACAATTATATCTAGTTGATGGAGCGGATCTGGAGTGATGGTTAGAACACTTGGCTATCACGCCGAGGACCTGGGATCGAATCCCACTCCCGACAAACTCGCAAAATGTGAGTTCTTCCTTCGGAAGGGAAGTAAAGCGTGGGTCCCGAGATGAACTAGCCTAGGGTTAAAAATCTCGTTAATACAGATAAAAAAAAATATCTAGTTGATCACTCAATCATAAATACGATTTGCAATTTTGCCATCTCTAGAATGAATCACTCTCTGCGCCTTAAGGTAGGCAACATCCTTTAAAAATTGATATCATGTTCAAGAAAAATGGAAAAACCTACGGATCCATGTTTTTATTCTGTGTCCCCTCCAGCTGTGAGAAACCATCGGACATGACATATCAAAACCCTGACTGAATCCTTTCTCGGAATTCAGTGGGAGTGTGTCAGCATTCCTAGACCTTTCATAGGATCTTTTCCATTTCTGTTCCGCTCCATTGTATGGGCCATACGCACACTCACACACGCATGCTTGCCTAACAAAACACCTCGGTCTCCCCCGTCATGCCCTACTCTTCATTCATCACCCCTTTCCTGTCGCGGTTTATCTCGATGTCCGCCGTTTCGGCTTTGGTAGGCAGAATCTATTATCGTTCACAATGGCAAATATGGTGATGAGCAAATATTTTTGGATACCAAATGTCGATTTGTGTCCCGAGCTGAGGGAAATTTATTAAAGCTATCTTAGATCAGAACTTGAAAAAGGGTAGAAAATAGGGTAGAAATAGACAAAACAGACACTTGATTTTTTGAACCCATTGTTTTTTTTACATTTCGATTTTGATTTCGCGCCCTGCGTAGTGGATAACTTGAAACTATATAGCAGTCGTACAGTAATTTACAAGTCGCCACAAGGTTGCAAAATTGATATACATCCATTAAAAAACCCCTGATCAACCTAATACAAACAAAACAAAAAAAAAACAAAAATAGATTGAATCATTAAGGTTTTATAATGATCACCAAAATATTCTCAACATGAATTGGACTCCAAACTGTTGCTTTGGATATGCACAAAAGTTTATTTTGAATTGTACTCGTATATTGAGTCACAAAATGTGTAGCTGTAGGTTGAATTTATTCGCACGTATGTTATTATCAAATACTGTTCCGTGCTGCCTAGTACAAAAGCCTAGCAAAAATATCTGTAAAAATCGTGTAAATTAGTGATTGAAGAATAAAAAAAACTCATATATAACATGTTGATAGCCATGGCTAGAACAGAAACGGATTGAAAAGGCCGTTTCCCTTCCTTTCAACTTTTCTAGCGCTGTGTCAATCTATCATATAACGCTTACGAGCTATATGCAATCAAGCGTGTGCCACATTATCTTCAGAGTAATAAATACACCAATCTATCACCATACGCCTGGCATCCACGCACAATGTGTGAACTCATTGCCAACTATATCCCTTCGGTCTGCTGCAATCATCACTTTCTTCCCCTTCCCCACATTGACCTGCAACCAGGGATGGGAACACTCACTTTCAAAGAGTTACACTTACTTGCTATTTTCTCAGCTTAGAAGCGTGCAACCAAGAAACGATGTATGGACGACTTTCGCATTGTGGTTTTGTTTAAAACTTTGCCGAACAGAGTAGGGGTCGCACACGCATACCAAAGTCGTGACAGAGTTGTAAAAGCGACTCTCCAAGAGGTGAGTGTAATTTACATTCACCTCGTGGAGAGTTGCCTTCGCAGTTCTCTCACGACTTCGGCATGCGTGTGCGACCCCTACTCTATTCGGCAAAGTTTTAGACAAAACCACAATGCAAAAGTCGTCCATACATCGTTTCTTGATTGCACGCTTCTGAGCTGAGAAAATAGCAAGTGAGTGTAACTCTTTGCAAGTGAGTGTTCCCATCAATGCCTGCAGTCTGACGTGGAAAACGCCATTGTCGCCTAAAAATAGAAGATCACAAACACTTACACACTGAAGATGCCTCCTTAGTTCGGGCTGATATCTCATTGGTTCCATGTGTTCCTAGTCTGTCCTGTCTGAGTAGCATCCACGGGCGGTCAATCAAGCTCAAACTTAAAGCCAAGGTCAAGCTCTTTTGAGAATGTTAAATAAAATTTTTAGATAGAATATCTGAAAATCTTTCACAATTCTGTCAGGATTTTCTTCTTCTTGCTTTTCAAATTTTCCATTGCATTAAAAAATCAATGACAGTTTTTTTTTTATTTTTTTTTATAACTCCTTCGGTAACTTATAAAAGACAATTCACTTCTTTGATTCCTTCTGTAATTCCAATAAGAACATATTCTAATTTTTTCGTCTTTGGAAATTCCTTCAGCAGTGAGTTTAAAAAATACTCCGGTAATTTCTTAGTGAAACTGGTTTGGAAATTTATTTGAAAATTTCTTTGGCAATTCACTGGGGAACTTCTTTGACAATTTCTTTGCAAATTCTCTCGGCATTTTTTTTGAACTATATTTGGTGATTCATTTAGAAATTTATTTGTGGAATACTGAAAATTAGCTTAGCAAATCCTTTTGGAAATCCTTCGGCAGTCTCTTTATGGATTTCGCCGGCAATTCCATTTGGAAATTTTGGGAAAATTTTTTTGGTTGTTTTCTTTTGCATTTTCAAGGGCGATTTCTTTGTAAACTCTTAAAATAATTATTTTGGAATTTTCTTTAGCTATTTTTATAGTGAGTAATGCTCACTGAGACCGGCCCACTATTTATATCTTGTTTTCAAAACTGTTCAAGGTGGCGATTTTCTGTAAGTCTTCGCCAAAAAAGTAAGGAAAATGCATTTGGTTACTCAAATTGATGGACCCCCTGTTAGTTGGAGCCACAGCAATTTTTGCGGACCCCTCGATTTTAATCAAATGGTGGTTGAACCGTTATAACTCGAAAGTTTCTCCAAACTCCAACTCAAAACGAAATGTTGTTGAAAAGAGGAAAGATAGAGCTACTATTTACAGGTTTAAAAGTTGGATCGGCCATATTGATTTCGGCCGCCATCATGGATTTTTATATCAAAACATTTTTTCGCCATGTTGGCAACCACCGATTTTCAAAATTTTTGCAGCAATTGAAGCTGAAACATTTATACACAACATATCCAAAAAATAGTGATCTATTTTTCTCCTTTCAAAAGTTATCTGCCGTTTTGTCCTTTTCCTGGATTTTGTATGGGATTTTTTATTATATAAACCGTTTATTTTAAGTTTTCTTAACACCTATATGGAAAATAATGTTTTTTCTCCCACTATATGGAATTTTCGTCCCATACTGACTTTTTCTTGTTTTGATGAATCCTTCCAGATAAGATATGAGTCATAAGTGTATGTGGTATGGACCGAATTTGCCCATTCTCCTTTCCTTGAAAATTCCACCTCGAATGTATTCGAAAATTTTTTCGACAATTATTTCAGAGTTGGCAATTTCTTCTTGAAATTGGTTCGCGAATACATTTAGAAATATCTTCGGCTATTTAATTTGGAATTCCTTCGACAATTTGTTGTCGAATTCATTTGGTAGATAGAAAATTTGTTCGGAAATACTTTTGGGAATTTCTTTGGCAATTGGTTTAGGAAGTGATAAATCATTTTCGAATTTCTACGACAATTACATTCAAATTCTTTTTGGAATTTTTGGGGAATCTCAATGGTTATATTTATGAAAATTACTTTAGCAAATCCTTTGGGCATTCCAATGGTAATTTAGGTGTGTATTCGTTTTGGTATTTCCTTCAGCATCAGCTTAGTGAACTTCAATAACATTTCTATGTGCATTCCATCTGAAATTCTTTCCCATTTTTTTTTTGATGATTTATTCGGAAACGAATATTTTTAATTTTTAAAAACTTCAAATAATCGTAAATCGTATTTTTTTAAAATAAGTTATTCCATAGGAAAATTCCTTGACAATTCTTACCCAAGAAGCACACAAGTCACAAAGGAGTATCGACAGCGCGGTTGTACAGGAGCTAAATTCATGTAATTTTATCTGAAAGACAGAACAGCTTGAAAATGATTCGTGTCCAATCAAAAACCTGCGCTGTCGACACTCCTTTGTGGCTTGTGTGCTGCGTTTTAGGAATTCTTTTGTAAACATTTTCAGAAATTTCTTTGGGAATTGCTTCGGAAATGTCATTGGAAAATTAGAAAATCTCGTACTAATCTGTTTCGCATCCAAGTCTTCAGGAATTGTTTTGGAAATTTCCAATATATTTTCTTTGGAAACCCCTTCTGCAAATATGGATGGAAATTTCTTCGGTGTTTTTTTTATTTGAGAATTTTATTTGATATCTCTGAAAATTCCTTTGGCAATTATTTCAGAGTTTTTTTGCAATTCCCTTTCGGATTTTGTTTGCTAAAATATTCGGGAATATAATTGGCTCGAAATTTCGTCGACGATTTCTTGTCGACATAAACATTCACAGGATATTTTAGGCAATTGCTTTGGCGTTTGCTTCTGTTTTTCCACTAGGAATTTCTCAGCAATTTCTTTGGAAACTACTTCGGAAATTCCATCGTCACATTTTAATGGGATTTTTAAGCAATTTTCTTGAAAATTTCTCAAAGGATTTTTTTTATCTTTTTTATATAAAATTACTTAATGAATTTTTTCAATAATATTTTTAGAAGTTTCTTCAGTGACATCTTCGAAAAATTTTTCAGCAATGTCATTAAGAATCCCTCCGCAAGAGTTCTAAATCTAGAGACAACTTCTGGAGTGATTCCTGAAGTAACTTCTGAAAGAGCTTACAATGGTACTCGTGAAAGAATTCCTGGATGAGTTCCCACAGGAAGCTCTGGAGAAATTGCCGAAGGAACTCCTGAAAGATTTGACGATAGCTTGGTGGAATTCCAGCATGGATGTCCGAATGATTAAAATAATTCCAGAAGGATCTATAAAATAAAATAAAATAAATAAAGGGAATAAAAAACAAACTCTTGCAGTCATTCCTTCAGGAAGTTCTGGAGATATTATCGAGAGAAATGTTGGAGGATTTCATGGATACATTTTCAAAAGAACTTGTTAAGGAATTCCCGACGAAATTCCTGAGAATATACAAGACAGAGCTAAAAGAAAAACGTTGAAAAAAAATCTTGAACGAGCTTCTGGGAGAATTTTTGGAATAGAATCGTTGAGTAATTCATGACAGAACTCCTAGAGGAATTCCGTAAAACACTTCTGGTGAAATTATCAAAAATACTTCTGGAAAATTCCCAAAGTTCTCAGATGGATTTCCAAAGGAATTCCTGGTCGAATTCCCACGTTTACCAAACTTTCAAGATGAATTCTCAAAGGAACTTTTGCAGGAAATCCGTAGAAGCTTCTTCAGGAATGGTTGAAAGAACTCCTTGTTAAATTGCCAAAATAACGACTGAAGCAGGCCTGCCAAAATATCAGACTCAGTGCCTGTTTTTCAGCCGAAAATGAATGAATGTGGCGGTCGTTTTCAGTTCCTCGATGTGAGAACTGACAGAGTCCGAGAGCTCCATTCGTGAGCGACCCAACAAGGTCTATTCCCAATCATCCACACACTACTCATGCTGACAGGCCATTCGTCTCAAGCGGTGGCTTGTGAGTGTGAGTGCCATATACGCTACCACGGGTGAAAATACTCAACTACATACAGAAAATTGAATGGAAATTTAGCTCTGTCAGCTCTCGCTTTCAGCACGCTGGCCGGAAAATAACAATGACAGGAAAACCAAAACGGATATAGGCCTGACGAAAAATAGCTGCCCTGGCCTGGAGTATTCCCAAAAGAACTCCCGCAGGAGGGATCCTCCTAGAGGAGCTTCTTGAGGAACTCCTGGAGAAATTTCCCGATGTATTACTGAGGGAACTACTGGAGAAATAGGGTAAGAACACTAGACATCGCCTCTTCTCTCAAATTACGTTCACCACTTCATACATAAAAAATGGAATATGCATGGAGGGGCGAAGACTAGAGCAGTGGCGAAGTTTAGTGCTTTTACCCTACTCGGAAGCAACTCTGAGAAATACCTGGATTTATTCCTGAAAATTTTTCGGATGAATTCCATAAAGACCTGCTGGAGGAAATCACACAGGAACTTCTGAGAGTATTCTCGATGAAACTGCTAAATAAATTCCAGAAGCGACTTTTAATGGTATTCCCGAAGAAACTCAGTTGGATCTCCTGGATGAATTTTTAAAGAAAGCCTGAGATTTTCCTGGAAGTACAGGTGAATTCCCTAAGAAATTGCTTCAGACGGTTTGTGCTCAGATATTTGAATCATTTTTATTCAGCTGCAATGTTTTGGGGCAGCTCAAACTGTGCTGTGTGGTTTTAAGGTGCGCTTCAGAGAGGATTTCGAAGTGCTTCAGGGGATTTCGAAGTGCTTCAGGGGATTTCGAAGTGCTTCAGGGCGATAGAAGAATTAAAGCCCTTTTAGAGGTATTTCAAGAGGTTTATGGAACGTTTCAGAAGGATTCAGGGCCGTATCTAACACCACAAATCGAGTTCTTTGGGGCCCCGTGAAAAGCCCAGAGACTTTCTGAAGCACCCTTGAAACTCCATGAGGCTCCTAAAACGCTTCTAAGACCCTTTGGGACTCTACTAGTCCTGAGTCGCCCTGAAATGCATCTGAAACCCTCTGTAGCCCCCTAAGAACCCTAAAAACTTCTCTGATACCTCCTCGAACCCCATAAGACCCCTGAAATGTCACTGAGGCCTCTGGGAGACCCCTTAAAATGTCTCTAAAACCCCCTGAAGCACCCCAGAGCCTCCTAACACAAAACACCCCTGAGATCTCTTGAAGTGCTCCAGAGACCCCCTGGAACCCCCTGAGTCTCCAGGCACTCCCTTATACGCCCTAAGATACCCCGAAATGACCCCGATATCTCCTAGTACTCCTCCCTCAATTCCCCTGGATCTAGTGAAACGTCCAGGGGACCCCCTGAAGTACCCCTGAGACCTACTGAAATCCAAAAAAAAAAACCTAAACACCTTTGATTCCTCCAGGTACCCTCGGAGACCCTCTCGGACTCCCTCCTAGACGGACCCACATAGCCACAGCTGTGAAGGCTCGGTTTAGGTACTTCTCGTAATGAAAACTTTTTCAAGTTGCTTGTGCTTAGAGTGTCTTCGTGCTTGCCACACGATATACATTAGCGTGGGCCATAGAGGTCGTTTTTTTCAGATAAAGGTTTTTTGACGCCACTTCGGGTCCTGAGTGACTGTACAATATTTGAGTGCGATCAATTATACCTATACTGTGCTTATCGCGATTGAAATTGTATGGGGTTTCATATAGGACAACTTACTTTCTCGCATTTTCTTTATTAAAGAATAAAAGTATTATAAAAGTATGTAACCGATTATGTAAAAGTATAGCCTCAGATGTCCTGAAATTTTTTGCCGAAGACTGCAAGGGTATCGATTCTTGTAACAAAAGCTATAACCTATTAATCGCCTGCGTATGCTTAACATTTAACATGTAAAATAATAACATCAATAATAAAATCTCAATTCTTGGCAAGACTTTCCAAGAGTGTAACCTTTTCCACATGGGTCCGATGCATGTGGAAAAAGTTACACTCTTTGCGATCTTCAACAAAGTTTTTTGACGCACCCTAGGCTATACTTTAGCATTAACGGTTATACAGTACATATAGGAAAATCTTGAGCAATTTTAGTGAAAAATGCGAAAAATGTTTCCCATGTAAAATCACATACAAACTTCAATCGCGATGCGCAATATGTGGGCTTAACCAATCATCATGCCCAAATTATGCAAAGTTGTTTGGGACCTCAAAGGGCATCTTCAAAACTTTGATCAGATTGAATCCGATCAATTTTAAATTATCCCATACAACGCTGACCCACCCTAATATACATATGCAAAATGGTCATTGACAGAGAAACTCTCAGTTAATAACTGTTGTTAATCAATAATAACTGTGGAGACCCCCTGGAATACCCTATGATGCCCTTGGGCTCCCTGAAACCCTCTTAGGGGGCATCTATTTAGTACGTCACGCAATATTTGGGAATTTCAGACCCTAACCATTCCTCCGGGTTTTCGTACACCTTGTCACGCTTTACGGAACCCCCTTCCCCCTTTGAGCGTGACGTACTTTATGGATGTCGCCTTAAGACCCTCTGGACTGGAACTCACATGGAACCTGTTTGAGGCCCTGAGACTGGAGCTCCGGAACCATAAACAAACATTATTCTTCGATTTTTTAAAATTATTTTTCTGTGAACAGCTGACTTCCAGCCGAAAAACTATCAAGTAACTCAGGATGGTCGACTACATATAATTATGTTTTCAAAAATCGCGTGTAAATCTAAGGGGTGCCACCAGCGGCGTCATGGTCGCGATTTTTTCCGCAGTCAAGTTCGCAGATTGTGAACAATCCTCGGTACCCACTTTACGTAATCTATGTTTAGTCCCTTGCTGTCTGAGCTGTCAGATCGGTGTAACACGCCAAATATAATTTACACAAAAGGCAATTTACACGGTAATGAATATTTATTGAGTACCGGATTGGACACAGAAAATTTAATGGTTTTTTTTTTGGTACATCGAGGTTTTGAAATTAGTCTATGGTGCCACTGTCTGATTTCTTTTGCACATCTAGAACGCTCAGACCTGTGAATGAAAACATATTGTACTTTGTGTAATATAACTCAGCTTATTTGCAGTTCCGTGTTAAAAGTTGAGCTCAATCCACCAAAGTAAACCATAGTTACTGCTTCTAGCAATTAAAAATATGCAATCGTTGGGAAATGTTATTCGACCAAAATTTATTCTCATGTCGAGCAATCCGATTACTCGAACTACGTACAGAAGAACATGGTCCGTTCCACCCATCACACTATGTTGTCGTCTGTCCAGGCATGTCAGAGGCATGTAATAGGAATGCGATGCCATTCGTTTGTATAGGTAGTTAAGGTACTCACCTGATAGGAAGCCAATCAACCAGATAACGGCAATGAACCGCCAGGCACGTTCCGGCCGAGGTTTGTACCGCAGGGGGAAGCAAATCGCGTACCACCGATCGATCGAGATGTATGTCAGCGTCAGGACCGACACCGTCACCGAAACCGTCTGAAATGCAGAAGAAGATGGAAAAAGATGAGAACAAGTTGGTGACATGACTACTGGGAATTGAGTAGACGCGTGTTTCTGTGGCAGATCGGTTTCTTTCATGAAATGGTAATGGGTACATTCCAAGGCGGACATGTGTTGACAGCCTCAGTGAAAATGATAATTTTTCCTCCCCGGTTGATGACGGCTGGCTGAGAAAGGGTTTCGTGATGATATTGCTTCTTAGAAATTTGGGAAGTCATTAATTTCCCTTGGCGATATCATTTTTGAGATATCGATATTTGATGAGGGATCATAATGCAACATTTTGCATAAAGTGATTTGATAAATTGTTACAAGGAAGCTCATTATTATTCAGTTCTCCTATGAACGTGATTAGAAATATTGAATTGAACAATTCTGTTCAATTACAATCCCCACTTCGTGAACCATTTTCCATATTACCGCAAGAGTCAAACAGACTGGCTAATTGCATCGGAAATTCAATCGATAGTACAAATCCCGCCAGTCATTTCCGCAGCCCGCAGAATTGTACCGAAAAGGCCACAATCTGTGCTGAACGTTGACAAGGGTTCGGAAACTTTCTCCTTGTTCGTGCCACACCATATCCCAGACCTCTCCATGCAATTGATGGTGCGAGGTTGCACGTATTTCATTGATTGATTGAAATCTCCCCATTCACTGGTAGGCGAGCGGGATTTGGGGGAACACGTGCATGCTCTAGATAGATCATGTAGTGTAGGCAAGGTTAGTACTGCCTGGGAAGCGTATCAAATTGATTATGTGTCCTTGCTCTGGTGGAGGAGATACGCTACAACTATCACTATGATGCGGAACTCGAAAAAAAAACAACAATCAAGTGGGGAGTGGGGACTAAGGTATCAAGTTGATTTTGCTTAAATTCAGTACTACTGGGGGTGGCCAAAATGTTCAATATATGCAACTTGTTTTCTCTCACAAAAAAGTTCAACAAGCTGTTACTTTTTATAGAATGCACTGAGGTACTTCAAGAATTTCTCTCCTTGTTTATATTTTCAGCGATTTTGTTCAGAAATACCTTCAAAAAGTTTTTCCAACAGTGGGCAGTGTCAGGGAATCTAACCCATGACCATTCGCTCATGAAGCGAACGTGCGACTAACTGCGCCACGGGAGCCGGAACTCTGGTGAACGATTCTTTGCAGAAATTTCTGAAAGATTCAAAAAATTTGAACGAACTCCCGGAATAATTTCGGTAGTAATCCTTGGAAAGTGATCCGAAGGATGCATAGTGGGATGCTTAAAAGAATCCATAAAATATATTCTGAATGCATTTCTGATATTTTTCCAAAATATCCAATGGAAGAATAAAGGAATCGCTCTGGAGTGATTTGGAATGAAATTTTTAAGGTATCAAAGTTCCGAAGGAATTTCTGTAGGGAATCTATGAAGAAAATCATAAAGGAAGCGCTGGATAATGGATCCATATAAAATTGAGAACGCATGAGCATAGATGACCGTACAATTCGTAGTTGTTACTTCGTGATTCGCCAGGATAATCAAAATTGCACAAGGAACCAACAAGTGGAGCTCAATGTGCATTTTCGAGATTATAAAACTTTATTAAGTAAATAGCTACGCCGGTCACGTTCTTACAATCATCGAGGAAGGGAAGGAATGTTACTGTGATGTACGTAGCTACTAGAGACTGAGATCACCTCATCTTTTCCACAACTGTCACGGGAGGTAGTTTTTGTTAGGGGGGAGGGGGAAAGTAATATGATTTGGATTTACTTTGGTAACTAATGGGATTCATGCAATTTTACTTGAATCAAACTTTACTTTTTCTATGAAACAAGCTCACCAATTTATATTTGTATCACCGGCGATAAATGCGACAATCGAAAAGCCAATAAAACCATCGCACACAATAGAGAAACGAATCCCACTTGCCCGTGTCTCTTCTTCGAACCCAGAAACGGGATTCATGAAAATATTTACAAAAAGCCTCTGGAGAAATTTTAGAATTCCTGTAAAAAATTCCTTAAATTTCTGATTGAAGGACTTCTTGTCAAAATCCATGAAATTATCTTGATGAAATCCCTGAATAGATTCACAAAAACAAATCACTGAAGGAATTCCCAAAGGAATCCCTGGAAGAATTTAATAAAGGAATCGCTGTAGAATAGAACTTCAAAGGAATCCCCTGAGACTTTTCTAAAGTTATCTCTATAGAACTCCTAAAGAATTTTTAGTAAAATTACTTAAGAAATTTCCAAAGGATTAACTTGGAGAATCCCTGGAACAATCTCTGTAGGAATTCTTGAATTATTCCTTGCAGAATTTCTGGGAGAATAATCAAAGGAATCTGTTCAAGAATTCCCGAAAAGATCATTGGAGCAGATTCCGAGAGAATCGCTGGAGGAGTAAGCAAAAAACACCCGGGAGAAATTTCGTAGGGAATCTCTGGAGGGATTCCAAAAGGGTTTCCCTTAGGAATTCCCGCAAAATTGTCTGATAAAAACCCCGATGGAATCTCTGGAGGGATCTCAAAGAAATGGAATTTAAAAAATCAATTCCTAGAGAAATTCCCGAAAAAATTGTCAGGGAAATCCGTGGAGGAGGAATTTTCAGTAGAATATTTTGAAGGAATATCCGGAGAAACCCCTTGAAGAATTTGCGGCACTAATTGGCACTAATATTCCTTCCGTTTTCCAACCTGACTGAAAGGACGTGGCCGGCGCCGTTATTAGACCGTTAATTAGAGCCTCGGAGGTTGCATAGTGAGCATGATTGTCCACTCCCAGTCAATTATTCAGTTGACTCATTGTGTAATTGTCATTGGTTCGGGATGATCATGGAGTAGCAACCACAAATGTGTGCAGTCAGTCTAAGCTATCCTAAGGTAAGCTAATGCGATATCATTGTATTATCCGCCCTTGCTCGGGTCAGAAGGTGTCAGGGGAGTCCATGGGGCTCCAGTGGGTCTCAGAGGTGTTTTACGGCGTTTCAAGAGTTCTCAGAAGGTTGCAGGTAGATATCATTATATCGAGCTAGCAAGTATAAATTGATATGTCGTAGGTTCGAAGCTTTGTTCATCATTGATGACGTATAACCCGACATGAACCTATTATTGACCTGTTTTTGTTTTGGTCACTCAAACCAACATATACTTAACAGGTTTCCAATGTGGGTCCAACAGTGGTTTAACATTCGGTAAAAAATGACCTGACTTTGACTCGACTTTGACCCGACCTTCTCAAGGGAAAGAATGTTCTTGAAATCCCTCTGAAATCTCCATAATCAATTTGATATGTCTCTGAACTCCTTTAGAACGCCTTTAAAAGGCTCCATAACACCAACTTTGCCGGGTTACTGTCCGTCCAGCATTAGCCACTTTCAGGATTATGAGTTCACCGTAGAGTGCAGCGAGCTCGTGATTCATCCTTCGTCGCCACACACCGTTCTCCTGCACGCTGCCGAAGATCGTCCTTAGCACGCGCCGCTCGAAAACTCCGAGTGCTTGCAGGTCCTCCTCGAGCATCGTCCATGCCTCGTGTCCGTAGTGGACCAACGATCTTATTAGCGTCTTGGTGCGTGGTGGAATCTTTTTTTACAGTAGTTTATTGTGGAGCCCGTAGTAGGCACGACTTCCACTGATGATGCGTCTTCGTATTTCACGGCTCACGTCAGCCGTTAGCAAAGAACCAAGGTAGGCGCATTCTTCTACCACCTCGAAAGTATCCCCGCCCCTAGCCCCACCCCGTATATTGTAACATTGCTGCCAAGGCTTGTCCTGGCTCGCTCAGTCCCACCTACCAGCATGTAGGGAACCGACCCACTTGGGTAGATAGGTATACTAGCTGCGTACAAAATTTCAAGTCAATTGGATCAAAATTGACGCGCGCCAACATAGACTCCGACCACTATCTAGTGATGGTCAAACTGCGCCCAAAACTCTCCGTCATCAACAATGTACGGTACCGGCGACCGCCACGGCACAATCTAGAGCGACTGAAACAATCGGATGTCGCCTCAGCATACGCGCAGAATCTCGAGGCCGCGTTGCCAGACGAGGGCGAGCTCGATGAGGCCCCTCTAGAGGACTGCTGGAGTACAGTGAAAGCAGCCATCAACGACGCAGCCGAGAGCACCATCGGGTACGTGGAACGGAATGGATGGAACGAATGGTTCGACGAAGAGTGCAGAACGGTTTTGGAGGAGAAGAACGCAGCGAGGGCGGTAATGCTGCAGCAAGGGACTCGTCAGAACGTGGACGTTATAAACAGAAGCGGAAACAGCGGACCCGCCTCTTTCAGGAGAAAAAGCGCCGCCTTGAAGAAGCGGAGTGTGAAGTAATGGAACTGCTGTGCCGTTCCCAAGAAACACGGAAGTTCTATCAGAAGCTTAACGCATCCCGCAACGGCTTCGTGCCGCAAGCCGAAATATGCAGGGATAAAGATGGAGGCCTCTTGACGGACGGACGTGAGGTGATCGAAAGGTGGAAGCAGCACTTCGATCAGCACCTGAACGGCGTAGAGAACGTAGGCACGGGAGCCCACGGCGACGGAGCAAACGATGATGCCAGTGCAGCGGAGGACTGAAATGAACCAACTCCCATGCTGAGGGAAGTTAAGTATGCCATTCACCAGCTCAAAACCAACAAAGCAGCTGGTAAGGATGGTATCTTAGCTGCTTTCATCAAAATGGACCCAGAAAAGTTGGCCACCTGTCTGCATCGGCTGATAGTCAGGATCTGGGAAACCGAACATTCACAAGAAAGGCGACCATTTGGAATGTGAGAACTTCAGGGCAATCACTATTTTGAATGCTGCCTACAAAGTGCTATCCCAGATCATCTTCCGTCGTCAGTCACCTAAAACGAATGAGTTCGTGGGAAGTTTCATCGACGGCCGGTCGACAACGGACCAGATCTTCACCGTACGGCAAATCCTCCAGAAATGCCGTGAATACCAGGTCCCAACGCATCTCCTGTTTATCGACTTCAAAGCGGCATACGACAGTATCGACTGTGCAGAGCTATGAAGAATCATGAACGAAAACGGCTTTCCTGGGAAGCTGATTGGACTGATTAAAGCAACGATGGACGGTGTGCAAAACTGCTTAAGGGTTTCGGGTGAACTATCCAGTTCATTCGAATCTCGCCGGGGGCTGTGACAAGGTGATGGACTCTCATGCCTACTCTTCAACATCGCTCTGGAAGGTGTGGTGCGACGAGCCGGGCTCAACAGCCGTGGAACGATTTTCACAAAATCCGGTCAATTTGTGTGCTTTGCGGACGACATGGGCATTATGCGAGAACATTTGGGACGGTGGCAGAGCAGTACACCCACCTGAAACGCGAAGCAGCAAAGGTCGGACTGGTGGTGAATGCCTCAAAAACAAAGTACATGCTGGTAGGCGGAACCGAACACGACCGGATCCGTCTGGGTAGTAATGTTACGATAGACGGGGATACTTTCGAGGTGGTGGAGGAATTCGTCTACCTCGGATCCTTACTGACGGCTGAGTCGGAAGTCGTGCCTACTACGGGCTCCAGAAGAAACTGTGGTCGAAAAAGATTCACCCACGCACCAAATGCACCATGTACAAAACGCTAATAAGACCGGTGATCCTCTACGGACACGAGACATGGACCATGCTTGAGGAGGACCTGCAAGCACTCGGAGTTTTCGTGTGACGCGTGCTAAGGACGATCTTCGGCGGTGTGCAGGAGAACGGTGTGTGGCGGAGAAGGATGAACCACGAGCTCGCTGCACTTTACGGCGAACCCAGCATCCAGAAGGTGGCCAAAGTGTAGGAATGAGAAGTCTCGACTGATTGGTGCTTGAAACAAGAATGAATGTTTTATTATCTGTCACTAATGAATAGACTTTTTCTTGGCTACTTATGTCGTTTTCGGTTATTCATAGAGCGAACCTGGTTTCGCTCTGGATCCGCCCTAACTGCTGTCAAAACGTTCGTTTATTCGATCGGGTCGGATCCAGATCCGCCCCAGATCCGACCCAAACATGACGAGGTTCGCTCTGTCGATTTTTTCCGATCCAACCCGAGCGGGGTTCATCTGTCAAAATGGATGTAAACAATCCACCAAAACAAAACGTAAAAATCAAAATTTTTACCTCTACGAGCAAATAGGAAGTTAAAGACTTTCATTACCGCAATTTACATAATCTAATTAGTGCGCCAATTAACATGTGAGCATTCAATTATGCGTTCAAAGGAAGAATTTAATCAAAATGCGCAACTGACAGTTCGATTAATTTTCATAATGTTTACATGTTGACTCGTTTGGTGTCGGATCTGGATCCGTTTTCGTTCGGTTATTGCAAGTCAGGGTCAGCTCTTACTCAGGTTAAAAACCGAAAACGACATTAGATTTATCTAGCACACTAGGATCCTACATTCTCTCCCTTTTCTCAATATAGAAGTTTAATGTCTTATTCTTCAAATTTTGGATCGGCGTTTCGCTGAATTACCAAAATGTGTACCATGGATACCTTCTTGCCATTTGTTTGATTTGAAGAGCGCATCTGATTCATCTGCAATTATGTTATGATAAAGACATTTATGGGTACATCAGATATTTTCATCGAAATAGAAATAGAAGGCTGTTGGAATTTATACTTCCGTTTATTGATGTCTGTAACAATTTACACGGACTCCTGAGTTCTGTGAGGGTCACTTTATTTTATTTGGAAAATAAACATGTTTGAGGACTGAAGTGAATGTCCATTTTACCATGTCTTTATTTGCAACTGCGCTTTGTACTGATTACTTATTTCTTTTTCCTCGGATAATTTACTATTGTTAAATTAAATTTAGTTTTCTTTGTATTGTTTCATTTAATGAACAATGATTTCTAAAGTTTTATAAACCTTTATTTTCTTTTTCCTTTTTTTAAGTAACTAGTGGATTAGGCCATATGGTTTGCAAGAGCATGGAATAAAAAAACAGAAAAAAAAACTCTTAAAAAAACCGAGAACAGACAAAAATTGTGTCAGATAGTAGAGAGCTTCATAATTAGCTATATAGCTATAGAGCTAAAAAATCTGGGTAAATTGTAATTTATTTACAGTATTTCAGAAAATGAAAGAGGAGTCAACTGTTGGTAATTTGTAAGGTTGAATATGGCTCATGATCAGTATTATGCTACAAACCAATGTTTATTATTCGTAACATTTTTTTTCAAATGATAAACTATTGTAGCTCTTACTTAAATGGTATAGTTCCAAAAATCTGTAGAAAACTGTAACTATTGCAACATTCCATTCAGTACACATATTTCCTGCATTAAAGCAAAATATCGCACTGAGTAATAAGCAAAATTCACACTGTGTACATTTTATAATACCAAAAATATTTCTGAATAAATACGTTTTCAGTTGGAGCCTCGCTTAAGGTGAATATATGACGAAGCCACACCTCGAATTTTCAAGAGCACAAATCTAAAGAACCGAATGTCGGTTTGAGCTGAAAATTTGATCGATTGGTTACCCGCTGGTGGAGACCAATCCATCAACTTTTCAGCTCAAACCGGCATTCGGTTCTTCTGGTTGGTGCTCTTGAAAATTCGAGGTGTGGCTTCGTTATATATTCACCTTAAATGGGCTATAAGTTTTTTTCTTATTGCATCCCACGAGATATGCATGAAATTATGTTTCAAAATAGTTGCCAAATTTGATCTTCCCCTATTCAAAATACCAAAAATAATACAAAACAAAACAGTATGTTTAATCAGATAGCATCGAACCTTCAGGTATAAGAGGCGTAGGTATAAGCGAGGTGCTATGCAGGTAATTTGTGGTAAATAACTATAGCTTAGGTGGTCATGGTGGACTAGGCTACCAATAATCATTTAATATTTATTATGCATTTAATATGATAACTTCCTGTACAAATATTAATTTTAATAAAAATTTGAATTTCTAGTGTGTTTATTGAATTTAAATAAGATTGTTCCATTATCATGTTAAACATGTTAAACTAAACAGTCAACTGGCGTAGTGTATGTTCATCGTACCTATCAACACGTTCAAGTTATAGTAGTAAGTACAAATTTAATAATTTCTGTTCAACTGCAGATGTCTAAACATATTTTTAAATATGTATAGGTTAATGAAAGCTATTTCTATATACTGTTTAGAATTGACTATCAAACTTCAGTATATATACAGGTAAATTCGTTATTTTTATCATGTCGTAAAGTAGTCGTGGTAATTAATGATAAGCTCAGAAATCTCTCGAATGCTTTTATAATAATTCCACAATGAATCATACTAAGGTCTGCTGAGATTTGAACATATCCAAATGTTTATTCGAACATCAATCTTCAGGGGATTTTCCATTTGCAACCAATATGTCATTTAGACTCATGTTATACAGTGACCCCACAATTTATGAATCGGCAAAAATGACCACAGTTTATGGATCACTCCATTTGATCAACATGGTGATTCATAAATAGTGTACAAAAATTAAGGTGATTCATCGGTGTGGGGTCACTGTACTACATTACTTCGTGCATTAGCTCAAGTCACCCCGCTGCCGCAGTATACACTGTGTGTGCCTGTCTGGGTCATGACCCCAATGCACGACTAGAGTTAAACAAAATGGATTAAAATAACTTAGTAGCTTGTTTTCTAGATGGGCTGAACATAGATAGAATTTATCAATATGTTGTGGAAGTCTACCACCAGTACATAATGTACTACTATTGCATAAAATTGTTGAACTAAAGGAAAATCCCTAATAAACTCATCATTTTTTTTTCCAATTTTATGAAGTGTCAATGATTCTAAAGCTGCAACGATTTATTTGACATTTATGAAACGATCTTCCTTTTTATACGAGAAAATAAACAATAAACAAGAACATTAAGGCACTTTATCTGATCCAAATTGAAAAATACAGTGTTCCAAACCCTTCAACGCCAAGTACCTTAAGCATTGTCTCTAAAGACTCCAGATTTAGTTTTGGTTTGATCAGTTCAAATACATACACCTAGGATGGTCTGGATACTCAATCGTCCCGGTGATGTTGATGTGGCTCACTATATTAATAAGCTGATATGATCTTACCTAAGGATTTCCGGCGCAGATGTGTTGGTCCTTGGTTCTTGCAATTACTTGGATCACCGAAATCGTAGTAGGCTGTTTGTTCGTTAGCCGTGTGACAAATGTCAAGTTGTTTGCCTGACCCGAACAATGGTTGCGTTTAACGTATCCATTCTATTCCTTCACCAAGTTTTTCCTTTGGCTGCTGTATTTCTGTTAAAAAATACATCATGTATCAAAATAACCAGAATAAGGTATCATAGAGTTGTTTGTTAGTGTAACGGGTTCAATCACACAGGTTATTTTTATATATTGCTCATCCTTCTGGGAAAATAATCTATATTCCGGCTAGATTCCCGTGGTCTTGCTCATATTTTCCTCAATTTTTCTCACTTCACTCAACCGTGCGGTGTCTTGTTTGAGGAGAAATATTGTCTTGGATTTACTAATCTCAGCTCAACCTTCATCATGGACACCACCCTGCATATTTGCCAGGTTCCACGAATTTCGGTATCTTGCCTCAGTTGTTTCTACCCTGCTCAACCAGCATGGACATCACCCTGCAACCTATGCCAGATTCCATAGTGCTCGGTATCTTGCCTGAGTATCACCATCGCATCGGTCCAGAAAGGGCTTATTGAAATAAGAGTATCATGCACTGACCTCTTCAACTTCAACAATCTCAACCACTCTTCTTTGGACATGGTTCGTAATACCGACGAATCTTACATTCGCTTTCGAGACATTCAATGAAGCGGTCTCACTACCTGTATTCCGGGTTCTAGTATTACAAAATATCACTGCATGATTTTAGAACTAATCTTTTACTCCGGGTTCCGCATAATCAAATGATGCGAACTACATCCCTAAGAGTAGGATTACTAAATGTCCATTGCAGTAATATTCGTACTAGAATCCATCCCTAAGAACACCAGTCTTCCTTCCCTTTCGGGAAATGCTTCGTGAACCGTTACACTAATGATCTGTTGCATACTTACAAACGGGCCGGCAATTGCTGCGGATATTCGATATATTTTTCCTGTCGTCACCAAATGTAGGAATGAAGACTTCTTGACTGATTGGTGGTTGAAACAAGAATGAATGTTTTATTATCTATCACTAATGAATAGACTTTTTCTAGGCTACTTAGATTTATCTAGCACACTAGGATCCTACACACAGCTGGAAGGATACGGTGGGCAGGGCGTGTTGCAAGAATGTCGGACAACAACCCTGCAAAGCTGGTGTTTGCAACTGATCCGGTTGGCACAAGAAGGCGTGGAGCGCAGAGAGCGCGATGGGAGGACCAGATCGAGCGTGACCTGGCAAGCATTGGGCGCGACCGAGGGTGGAGAGCGGCAGCCACAAACCGTGTATTGTGGTGTACTATTGTTGATTATGTCTTGTCTTAAATGTGATGTTGAACAAATATATGTGTATGTATGTATGGATCAAAATTGACTGAGTTATAAGCTGGAAAGTGACTAAAATAGAAGCCACGCCCAAGTGGCTCGGTACCCTACTTTATGTTAGCCGCATTCACCACACGTCCGACCTTGGCTGCTTCACGTTTTAGGCGGGTGTACAGTTCTGCCACCGTCCCGTTCTATCAATAATATCCATGTCATCCGCAAAACAGACAAATTGGTCGGATTTTGTGAAGATGATGAAGATGAATTTGAAGTCTTTGGGACCATTCATAAACCACGTAGACTTTTTGGGGGATGGGGGGGGGGGGGGGGTCTGGCCAAAGTCTACGCTCCATACAAATTTCAAAATTTTTGTATGGACGAAAGAGATGGCCAAAATTTGGTCTACGTGGTTTATGAACAGCCCCTTTGAAGTATCTCAAGGCTATGTACGCTAAATTCGAATGATGTTTTTTTTTTTTTGTTTTATCAGATGGATTAATTGTGTGCTTAGTCATCACACTAAAGGGATGAAAAAGAAACAACGATTCCATTCCAAGAATTCAATCAATGATGGCAGAGCATGTACAATCCAGCCGAGGTCAATTGATCTTATCTTTTAATCACAACTACAATCCAATAATCCTCCCCATTGCCGGTTCCAACATTGGCAAACAACGAACGGCGGCACCAAGGGCGGCTCACAAACCGGTTCTCCTAAGCCCTCTCCTCCGTGTTTTCCACGTAAACTTAATCCGTTCAAGCTGGTATTTCTATTCGAGACAGAGAATTTCAATTTACCTCGATAAGTACTGAACTGTGGAACTGCCGAGAAGCATGCCGACAGTTTGTCATCACGTTGCATATATACACCCAAGGGATAGGAATTGTACGAAATTTGAATCGTAGTTAAAAATATGAAAATAAAGAATTGTGTATCTGATACTTTATGCTTTTCAGTTATGAATACTAAGTGATTAATCAACATTTTAACATAATTACCATTTTATAAAACTATTTTTTATTAATTCCATTTAGCTTATTTCTTGATTGCGTTGTATTTCTGTTGTTCCTTTTTCTCTGTTTATTTTGTTGTAAACATTTTTTCCGCATTTTGCATGCATTACCCTGTCAAGTTCCATTAATATTTATTTTTTTGGGCTTATTACCAAACCAGTACAAAGCTGATAAAATCTATAGTAATACAACTTCATTGAACACCTTTCCTCTGCGTGTATACTTCCGATAAGTGATTGGTAAATAGCACAAGATTGCACGAAGGGGATAAGCTGTTTGCCATCACTCATATGTGTACGTACGTAGGTAGGTAGGTTAGTTATGGCAGGTTCCTGCCATTCCTGTCTTTCCGCGATGATGCCTGCCTTCTCAGTAAGTGTAACACGGTAAATCGATTGTGCAGGAATTATTTACGATCAATCACCTCCGAGTGAGGATAATGCAGTTCCTCGTTCGATTCGCGGAATGATGTTTCCCGGTGCGAATAAGTTGATATACTGATGGCATTGTATGAACCAATGTAATGAATTCGAGGATTTTGAGAACAAATTCTCCATACTTAGTTTGCCATGAATAGAGATGAAATTCAGACGAGACAGAACATTTCCAGCATTCTAACAGGGTTATAAGAAAAAATGCATTTGAAACTAGGAAACAATCATAATACGGAAGGACAGATTTTGGAAATTGAAATTTAATCATTTAAAACAAATCAGTTGTCGAAATATTGGAAACAATATTTCCAATAACAGCAATTCTGAATCCAGCTGTTTCGAACAAATCGGTTTTCAGTCCAAAATTGGATGCCATTTTCCCATCCTGGGATGTGCTAAAGGAAATTAATTTGTTGTCGGCTGCTCAAATTATGCACCAACTATAACGTGGGAGGTTATCAGTATATATGCAGGAACGGTTGTTATTGGCAACGATGCACACAGGCGTAAATGGGCCAAATTCCTGGCCATAAGTCGAAAATTTTTTTTCAGAGTTTTCCAGAGTCTAATATTTTTTAAAGATAAATGAAGTAATGCTTCATCATGTGGCAATCAATAAAATACTTTGGGATGTATATTTTTTTAAGAATAAATGCCGAAATTTGACGATTTTCTCTACTGTTTTTTTTTTCATTTGCATCATAACTCATCGGAAGAACTTCAATTATCGAAATATTGACAATTTGAAAAAATAACTGAGTATGTAACACAGTTCTCCTGATAAGGGTGTATCATTTAAACAAAAAACTTCACCTGGTTTCATTTATTTTGCTCTCTTACAGAAGAGTTTTCAAAATCAAGTTTTTTGTCAATTTTGAACCATTTTCAGCATTAAAAAAGTTTTCAGATTCTGCAGCATTCCGCGATCTGGATAAAATTACAATAAAATATAAGGCATATCCTTTGTGAATCGCAAGAGAACGGGTACTAGAAAGTACCAGACGAAAAAATAAATCATTTTTAAATTTACACCTTTTTGACTAGTTTTTAGTTACAATTTATGTTTAATTTTTATATAAAAACTTTGTTTCGACTATTTTTTCAATGAACGGCCACTTATTCTCGGTAGATAGATCATAGCAGAATACAAATCTGGTCTTCTATCTCTTAACAAAATGTGTCAAATGGAATTAATTTAGTAAATTTGAGCAGAAATCTCCATACACCGATGTATACAATGCAGTAGTAATCTAATGTAGCTAGAACTGTTGTGTTCAAAATTTGTTATAAAAAAATCTAAAACAACTCAAATAAAGAGCTCAGTATTTGTAGCATGTAATCATATGTTGATGCACCGTTAAGATAATATTTTCAGATAAATATTGTTTTTTTAGATAAACTCATAGGTTTTCACTCAGTACTCCACGAACTTACTTTTATGTATAAAGTTGTGTTAAAATGCCATGTTTTAATAGAAAAATTCAAACTGATATATTCCACACGGCTTCTATCATCATTTTAAAACTCCTAAAATTTAAATCCATGATTAATTTTTGAGTTTTGATGTGTTTTCCAGGGCACTGTAAAAGTTACCCCAAAATGAAAATGTGATTCCCAAATTATCTAGAAAAAGGTACATCATTTAAACTGAGTTTAAGGGACTGTTCAAAAATAACGGCCCATATTCCCAAAAATTGTGAAGATAGAACAATTGTTCAACAAGTTTCCCAATTATGACACTCCTTACAACTTTGCTGAAGACATAAACACGTTATCTACACTTATAAAAGAATTGAATTTCCCTCACACTTCTAGGAGAATTTCTATGAAACGAGGTGGCCCTTGTTTCCAAACAATATTTTTCATGGAAATATAATTATTTTTCAGTTCTCTGTTGTCAAATAAAAATGTTCGACGCTACATGCGGTTTTTGGGGGTGAAAATAAACGTTGTCCTTGGAGAGGTTATAAGAAATCATTTCTAGCCTTTAAGTGGATTTATATGGCTATTTATAATCCAAAATGCTTCCTCAATATCTAAATTCACAATTTTATCGCTAGTACATACATAATACACCATAAAAACGTGTTAAAATTTTTTGGCCATGAATTGGACCCTGTTACTCCAGTGTGCGATGTGATGTTGCATGATGAAAAACGAAAAAATTTATTTTACCAGTACAGGGAATAGGTAATAACATAATAATTAACGGTTTCCAGTGAATTTCAGGCGAGTCTTCCTATAGCATGCTTGCTTTTTACAAAACCGACTCAGAAGAAAAATAGTATACTGCTACATTTTGAGCACATAACAGCAATCCCTTCGCATAATTAAAACTAACTAATCTGGAGGGAGTGAAAATTAAAATGCAGCCTTAATTGATTAATTTATCTTATTTAAAATTTTTAAAAATTCGATTAGGATTGTTTAAAGTTTTACATGGAAATACTACTGAAGGAGTGTCAATAAGATGCTCTTGCTGAATGCAAACCTTTTTTCAAAACAAAAAAGTTTCGGTGGAACAGTCATAAGAATTACTGATAAAAGTCTTGAAGAATGTTTTGAGAAAAAAAATCTATAAACGTAAAACATTTATGGCTTATCGGCCATTCTCAACATACAGTGCAAAGAAGTCGATTTATCAAGGAATTCTTTAAATGATTCTTGCAAAAAATGTCAAAGAATTTCGTTCAAGGATTTTTTGAACAATTATTCTAAAGATTCCTTCAGGATTCAAAAGATATCTCTAACAATTTTTTTAGGGCTTCTTGCAAGTGTACTTCCAAGTGATGCTTCAAAAGATTTCTCCAGAATTTCTTCCTGGGATTTTTGTCAGAAATTGTTCAGGAATTCTTGAAGAAATTTCTCCGGAAGTTCAAAGAATATTTTTCAGAAATTCTTACATCTTTCCAATAATTCTCCTAGGTTATCGGAAGGATTTGCTTATGAAAATGTTTTTGAGCAATTCTTCCAAAAATTTCTCTGGAAACTCTTCGAGGCGTTTCTGCAGACGTTACTAGAGACATTATTGGTAAAAATTTCTATAAGTGTCCTTGAAGCAACTTTTGGATGGATCTGTTGAAAATTTTCTGTAGGGGTTCTTTAAGAAATTCTTCGAATGATCCTTTAAAAATCGGTGAAGGGTTTTCAGGATCAGTTTAATGAGGCATTCAAGGAATTGCTTTTGGACAAACTCCTGAAAAATTCCCCGAAGAAATTATTGGGAAAATCCTTGGAAGAAATTTTGACGGAGAGCTTGGTAGATGCCGGGGCCTGTGGCGTAGTGGTCACACGTTCACTTCACAAGTGAATGGTTATGGGCTCGCTCCGGCACTTGCAATTTTTCGTCAGTTGCTTTTCCCCTCGAGAGCGGCTGGCATCTGACCCACTTCTGAGCGTATGTTCCAACGGTCCCGGAAACTAGGATATCGGCTTACGGCAACTCATAATGGACCCCCTCAATCGGACTGAAAAAGGAACAAGAGCCACACATTAACATCTTCGTGCTGATCATTCTACCATGAACAGGGTGTAAAAGTGACAGTACCGCAAAGTCAATCAATTCTATATTAGAATTAGAATAGAATGCATTTAGGCAGCGTACAAAGTGTAAGTGCAGCTGCCAATTGGAATCGCTCACGCAGTGCCCTAGTAGACAGAATAGTTGTTCGGTGATTGAAGAATGAAACAAATTTTTAAGGAAAACTACTAAAAGTATTCCTGGCGCAGTACAAGAACATTTGGAAGAATAATGGGAGATACACACCGAAGAATGTTCAGCGGTAATCCTCGAAGAATATCCAGAAAATCTTCTAGAATAATTTTAAGAAGAACTGTAGAATGAGCTTCTCTAAGAACTCACGAAAGAACTTCTAGAAGAACTCAAGAACTACAAGAATTCACAGTGTCAGTTCCAGAAAAATCACGGAAGAACTTTTGAAAGCATTTCCTGCAGAACTTCAGGAATAATTTCCGGAGAATGTCATGAAAAGTTTCTCGGAGAAATTCCCTGCACATCTGAATGATTTTGGATAAAAACATTTATTGTTTATATCGAAGAGAAAACAGGAAAAATTCTTGGAAAATCTTTTGTATGAATATCTTGAATATAAATCAAGATTAATTGGAACACCTAGAAACATTTTCGGAAGAATTTCTGAAAAAAAATCCTTAGGTATTTTTCCGGAATATACCTTTTCTTAAATGAGCATTTCAGATTCATTTCTTGGTTCACTCACGTGGTTTTTTTGGAGCCGATGATGTTTGTAATGATTGATATAGTTTATTTTAATGTTTGATAATTCTTTCAAAGATTTATTCATCGGAAGATCTTCTAAGGAGGTCTTCAAGGTTTTACAATTTCACAAAGAATTCTCCAAATACGATTTCAAGGCATACTCCAAGAAAAAGATTTCTTTAAAAATTTATCAAGGAATTCAATGGTTCCTTTAGAAAATTCTCAAAGGTGTTCCTTGAAGGTTTTTTTTAATACTTTTTTTCCAAAGATGCCTCCAGGATTCCTAATATTTCTCATTTTTTTATTTATGTCATTTTGAAAGGGTACTTCCAGTTATTCTTCTAAAAATATTTCCAATTTTTTTCTAGGATTTTATCAGGTTAAGGAATTCCTGCTTAGGTTAAGGATTCTGCTAGGCACTCCTTTAAAAATGTATACAGGATGGATGTTCCCAGTAGTTCTTCCAAGGTTTTCTTTACCAATTATTCTAAAGTTTTTTTTTCAAAGATTTTTTCTATGGGATTGCATTTAAAGATTTTGTTTTGAATGCTTTCAAGAATTTCTGTGAACATTCACGGACAAAAATGTTGCCCGATTGTTATAATTTTGTCTATGGTTCTCCTAAGCTTCGATGAAATGCTTAGTATAATTGCCACAAATGGTTGTTACTCACTGATTCGATGTTTGTTCCAACCATATGTTTCGTTTGAAACAATTTCATTAAACATCAACCATTAATTTTTTAAACCAAGCATAAGTATATGTCATTACTTGAACCAAATTCGGATGCATAGTCAGGAGCTGTCAGGAGTTATTTGTTCAATCAGAACCACAAGTACCGCTGCGCGACATCTGTTCCGTAACCCGTTCCTGGAACCTGGAAACTTCGTGGACGTATCAACAAGTTTAGCTTTGTCGTTAGTCTATGTAATCACAGCAAATGCAAGTACGAAATACGTTAATAATAGTGGTAAAACTTATTGCAAACAAAGTTGTTTTTGTATATTGCAGTATAGTGGGAAGTTACTAGTTCCGTTCAAAACTCGTTGGATTGCCGGTGCCGTGAAACAGTGCCAACTGACAGCTTGTGAATCTTGATATCACGTTCAAGCATCCATAGATAACAGATCTTTTCAATCAGAACGCATTGCACTAAAATATTATCAATATTATGATTTTTAAAAAATAAAATAACAGCGTGTATGCTTAAACCAACCATCCAATATAGTTAGTTCAACCCTCATGTTGAGGATCAAGTTAAGCATAAACATGCTTGAATGCACCGTGAGAATAAGTGAGCTGTCAAATCATCAAGCATAAATATTGTTGATGTAAGCATAATATGGTTGATTCAACCATATTTTTTGCTTCAATCAGATCATGAACCTTGCTTTATTCATGCTTCCATTATTGTTCGACTTATTGTAATATGCGCAAATCTCAAAAAAAAAAATGTCATCCCAAGCCCCATCTATTGGTTCTCTGAGAAATTCCGCTAGCTCTGGTCAATCACGGAGTAGCAACTACGAAGTGTACGGTGACCAATGCTAAAAGAAATGCTCATGCTCATGCTCATGCGCAAATCTAAGAAAAAAGTCAATATGAATATAAAAGTCAATGCATAAATATGCTTGTTTGGGACCGAAATATGAATATCTCGACTTTATTTTTTTTCTCCGTGTTCTTTCTGGATTTTCTGCAGAAGCGAATGAAGAAAATCTGGGTTTGAATTCCTAGAAGTGTCCTAATGGATTCATCATCGGAAGTTTTCCTGTGGGGATTCTGGAAGGAATTCTTGGAGGGGTCCTTTAAAAGAATCGGCGAAAGATTTTCAGGATGAATCCTTTGAGGTATTCATGGAATTTTTTTGAAAAAAAAAAACTCCTGAAAGATTCCTTGGAGAAATGAGGTAACAGTTGAACGATAGCGTCTGATAATCCTTAGAGAAATTTCTGGAATAATTTTTGTTATAGTTCTTGGAGTAATTCATACAGGAATTTCAGGAGCAATACTGCAAGAAGAAATCCCAGAGTATATCTTTAAGTAAACTATGAAAGAGATCTTAAAGGAACTACTTTTCTTGATAGAAGGATTTCTTCCCCTGGAGGTACTCTCGGAAGAATTTTTTTGCAGACTTTCTGGAGGATGCACTGAAAGATTTTTTTTCGAAGAATCCTTTAGAAATACCCGGCTGAATCATGTATAGATCTCCGGGAGAAATGCTTTGGAAAATTCTTAGACAAGTGCTTAAAGATTGCACAGAAAAAAATTCTGAAAATGTTGAAGACAGTCTTCAATTCTAGATAAATCCAAGAACAATTTCTTGATGATTCCTCCACAGCTCTCGCGAAGAAACATTCGCGAGAATTTCCGAGGAATTCTTGGAAAAATTCCTGAAGAAGTTGTACAAGTATTCCGAAAGAATTCCATGGAGGAACAATCCCTAGGAATTCTTGGAGAAAATTCTAGGAAGATCGCTGGAGAAATTTCGAGAGTGAGTTCCTGTACACATCTAAGTAGAAATTTTTGAAATATTGTTAATTCCAGGAAAATTATCTTTCGGATTCGCAAAAAAATGTTCAAAGCGTTCTCGGAAAAATCCTCAGAAGGATTTCTGGAGGAAATTATTCAATAAAAGCAAGAGAGGAACTTGAGCGAATTCCTGCGAAATTCTGAAGAAATGCTTGCAGACATTCATGAAGAAGCTTTGAAGGAATCCCTGGAGGAGCTCCTGAAGAGATCCTGGGAGTAATTTCTGGAGGAATTCTTCAAGGAATGTATAAAAATAATCCTTCATGAAATTTTGCGAAAAAATCAGATAGCATCGAATTAAATTGAAGAATTTCTGAAAAAAAGCATCTAGGAAATCTTTTGAGAATACCCAAGAGGAATACTTGGAGCAATTTCTAGAAGATAGTTTAGAGGATACCCTAAAGGGCTTCTTGAAGGAATGGAGCAGTCTCTTGTAGAATTGATGACAACTTGATGGTGATTTGGAAGAACTCTCCAAGCAAAGTCTGGATGATCTCCCG
This sequence comes from Aedes albopictus, assembly GCF_035046485.1. Classification (NCBI taxonomy): domain Eukaryota; kingdom Metazoa; phylum Arthropoda; class Insecta; order Diptera; family Culicidae; genus Aedes; species Aedes albopictus. The sequence continues at coordinate 337,601,499 of NC_085138.1, forward strand.
GTGGAACTTCTGGAAAATTTCGTGGAGCAAAACTCTGATGAATTCTCAGAATAATTAAACGATGAATCCCAGAGAAACTTCTTGAAGAATTTCTCTAAGAATTTCTGGAAGAACTCTAAAATGAACCTCTGAAAGAACTCTTGGTGGACGTTTTGGAGAAACGTCCAGAAGATCTTTTGTACGAATGTTCGTAAGCTATATTACAACCAACATTTCTAAAAATCTCAGATTTTTTTTTAAGAATTTCTGGTGGAATTTAATGCAGACTTTTTGGAGAAAAATCTCGGTTAAACTTCAGGAACTCCAGTAGCGGTCTTGAGAATTTTCAATTGAACTTCTACGAAGACTTTCACTGCCCTTCTGGATGAATATTTATTTTTTCGGGAAACTCCAGGAAGAAGTGGGCACATTAACTTCTTGGAAGAACTTTTAGGATAATTTCCTGAAAAGCTTCAGAAATGATTCTCGGGGGTCTACTGGTTAAACTTTTGGGGAATTTCCTGAAAGAGCTTCTGTAAGAATTTCTCATGCACATGTGAATGATTCTTGAAGAATTATCTAAATAATTTATTGGAGGAGGTCGCGGAAGCATTTTTCCAAGTAATCCAGGAAGAAATGCTGGAAATAACTTTTGGAAGAATATCTGAATGAATTGCCGGCCGAATTCCTAAAATAGTTTCCGGAGAATTTAATTAAATTCTGACTAATTAATAAAATTGATTAATTAAAAAAAATATTTTTTTTTTCTTTTCTGGGTAATCAAATCTTTTATATTTTTGGTTGATATTTAGGACTGTTTGGTGTATTTTTAAGCGTATTTTTTTTAATCATTGAAATATTGATGTTTTGGTCACTTTTTAGATGTCATGGATTATTTTTACTGAATCGCAACAATTAAAAAAAAATCCCCAATAGTAGAGGAATTGAGATAAGTTAAATACACTCTAACATTATTTTCCTAAAATTACACGGAAAATAAAATTTCTCATGAATAAAATTGAAAACCAAAATTTGATGAAATACAAACGTCATAAAATCTCAAAATATATATATATCTTAAAAAATCGGTATCCCAAATAGTCTCTTAAAAAAATATAAAAGTATAGGAATGTTCAAAACCAAAAATTACGAATTCAAAAATCACTTTCCAAAACATGTTCAAATCGATTTTAGATGACGAAAAATGATATTTAGATTGAAAAAATAATGGGTATTAGAGGGTTAAAGAATTTCCATAAATATATAAAATTCCTAGATGATGTAAATCTGGATTAATTGAAACATATGGAAGAATTCCTAAGGCAATTTTCTGAAAGACTCCCCTAAGTAGCTTCTGGAAGACCCGCACTTTCACAGTTTTTAACTGAGAGCTTTCTCTGCCAATTACCATTTTTGCATACACGACGTTACTTTGTGTCCAAGGAAATTTCCTGTGTGAAAAGTTCCTGGACCGAACGAGAATTGACCTCGTGCCTTTTTTTTAATTTCTTTTTATTTGTGAATTTTAACTTAAGCTAATTCTTCACACTGACCTCGTGCCCCTAAACATGGTCTGGTTACTTTTAATAGTAGTGTAGTAGTCAAATCGGATATATGTATCTCACAATCACAAACCAAATTGTTCTCATTGATTCATGATTCTATATGTAGCCTTCTTCCATCAATAAATTAACGTTAAGTCTTCGAATCATTCGTGTGTCCTTGAAGATGCCATAAAATATCCATTCAATTCGTCCATTTACGATTCGCCTCGGCCAGCCCCATGGGGCAAATGAGCAGACGCGCAATGGTCCCTTAAATAGTCAATCGTTCACACCCCGTAAAAACCGCCTCAAAATGGCAGCTGAAGCAAATGATTGGCTATGCCGAAAGACATGAAGCATCCAGAAAGGTCAGACAGATCATATCAGCACTTTCAATGCTGGAGAGGATGGGGCTCTCCGCAGCGCCACGGGCAGTGGCAATACAGTGATAGACATTCGTTTAGCCGAGACCAAAAAAAGTGTCAGGAAACCCATACAAAAGATTTAATGATAAAACTTTTTTATCGTAGTGATAGTATATCTAGTACTGTCTTATAAAAATGTGATACATCACACTTACATATACACTGAAACAAAAACGAGGGTAAAAACCCTTCAAATGTCATTTTTTGCCTAGACATTCGTTTAGCCGAGGTAAATGAAAAATTGGGTTTCAATAGATTTTTTTGCAATTTCGTGAGTATATTTCGAGGATATACCCCAAAGCATTTAGTTTAGGACGTGTTAGCAAGATAATTGACATTAAAAGTTTATTTATTTGTGAAATTCAGAGAAATATTATAAAAAAATGTCCCGATAAGGAGAAGCGACGATAAAACAAATTTATTTAAGAAAAATGGTTTTTGTAAACACTCAAACGTAAGCTAGGTTAGCAGTTTTGATAATATGACACTGAATTATTGTTAGAAATGTACAAATTATTGCATAAAATGTCATGAAAAAATTAAGTATATTGGTCTTTAGTTGTTTAAACTTTAAAATGGGATTGATAAAAGCTAAAATAAATGTTTCTGTATTGAAATAAAGACGTGCCCTAATGCCTGTGGAGTATACCTGTTTGATACTAGCATTACTAAACGAGTTAGAAGACTGCTAAGTGAAAGAACTGCAAGAAGTGTCAGAATTTTTGTACCCTGTTTATTTAAAAGCAGATGCTCATACAAAAATGCAAGATATGGTTAAACAATTGGCTTATTTCATTCAATCTGAAGAAATATTTTATAAATGAGTCTTAGTTGTGAATCACATTAATTTTTAACATGAATTATTTGAAAAGAATGTCTAAATAATGAAACAAGTAGTTCATGCTAGAAATTTGAATACTTTCGGTGCCGTTTCTCGAAATGTGAGCCGTCCGATGTATGTTATTTCAGCCAGAATACAGTCTGGAAGATATTGGTAGCTAGTAGACGACGTAATGGTAGTAAACGCTGTGATTTATGCAAGTGAATCCATCATATTTCATCAAAACAATATTTAAATACGTGATTTTTTGATGGATTGCGTAATTTTTTTCTGTTAGAAACAATGTTTTTCGTAAATTTTCAACCTGCTTTGGTCATGAAACTTTCATTACATCCTTTTGAAACACTTCCGAAAAAAATAACTACATCAAGTCTCAATTTGGAAACATTTACAATATTTTGACGTATTTATATGAGATATATGCCAAAATTAATATGGCAACACTTCCAAAAACGACCTAATTCATGATTTACAAGTCGATCTCTAAAGCAGGTCACCATACAAAATGACTTTATTGGATATTTCGAAATTTGTTAGTTTTGTATTATGGAATTCTAAAAAAATGTTCAATTCGGCTAAACGAATGTCTAGGCAAAAAATGACAATTGAAAGATTTTTACCCTCGTTTTTGTTTCAGTGTATATGTTAGTTTAATGTATCACATTTTTATAAAACAGTACTAGATATACTATCACTACGATAAAAAAGTTTTATCATAAAATCTTCTGTATGAGTTTACTGACACTTTTTTGAAATTTTTTTAGTCTCGGCTAAACGAATGTCTATCACTGTATTAATCGCAATTTCATTTTTTCCGCTAATACCGCACACCATTACTGGCTGTATCCCGTGTAATGTTTGATCCATTTGGTTATTCAAAGGCAAAGACGCGTATCCTTGCCAATGGCTACTGGGTAACAAGGCGAATTCGGGAAGCTTTATAGACAAAAGAAGCATAAAAACCGATTCGATGACTAAACTGTGTTGAAGTTAGGGAAAGAAAAAAAAAATGAATAGATGGTACCTCGACATTGATCAAACTGAAAAATGAATTCACAGGGAATCAATAGTCTATAGCAGAAGTATTGAGCTTGAGCTTGATTGACCACCCGTAGATGCTACTCTAGTATCGTCATACACTCACAAAAGGAACCAATGAGATATCTGCCGGGGACTAGCAGGCATCTTCAGTGTGTGAGCATTAGTGATCTTTTATTTTTAGGCGACAATGGCGCCTGCCACGTCAGGATGCAGGTCACAATGTGGGAAAGGAGAATGAAGTGATGATTGCAATCGTTTTATCCACATCAGACCGAATATACCTCTGCGTCTGCATAAATCCATGCGGATGTCGGAGTGTTGGTGGGATATGTGTTGGCAGAGGGTTCACACATTGATGTGTGGATGCTAGGGTAAGGTGATAGAATCATGTGTTTTATTATTCTGAAGATGTGCGGCACAGTTCGCTTGATTGCATAACTTGTAGGCGTTATGACACTTTGCTGTGAAAGCTAGGAAGGAAGGGAAACGGCTTTTTCAACCCGTTTCTGTTCTAGCAATAGCTTTGATGTTGTATATGTAGAGAGCAGGGAGAAAGTATAAAGAAAATAAAGGGAAGGAGAAAGTATATAGAAGGATACGAAGTAGGAGAACAGGGACGGGCCAGGGATTGAACCCAGGACCTGCTGCATACGAATCAGAAGCGGTAACTACTAGACCACCAAGCCCGCCTCAATAGTATATAGCAGAAGTATTGTGGGATAAAAAATCCATGTAATTCCTTGAAAGAGGAATTTCTAGAGGAATTATACCCACTTGCTAGATAGAGTCTCTCACAGCTAAAAAAATGTAGTCCTTCCATATGGAACGTATGGTGTCGTCGTTGTCATCCCAACGAACGACCGGACGCGGACGCAAAATGATGAATTATTAATCGTTTGCTGATGTGAACTTTATGAGCAAAGTTATTGCCATTTATTGCCATTCATCCTGTCCTGGCGACGACAACAACACGAATAGATAGATTGCGTTGTCGTCGTGGAACGCCGCGCCACCAGCTTGCCTGTTGTGCCATATAATTTCGCAGCATCCAGTAACGCAACGTCTGGTTTGCTGTATCCTTGCCTGCAGGGAGTCGTCGGTTGGTCGGTCGGTCGGAAAATTGGCAGCTATTATTGGGAGCTCGAAATTGAATTAATGAACAAAGCATAGGAGTTTAGCAGGAAAGCCACTGCAACAATGCGAAACAAGAAGGAACCTACCCGAAACTATTCTTCTTGAAGGGGAGATTTACTTTCGATTAGGAATTAATTAAGCATATAACTCTTGGAGCAGATCTTGGGTTTAAGTGAGGTTAGATTGAATGGTTTGTCAGATGGAATACAATGGCAAAGTTTGTCGTTTGGAATGGGTTTGAGTTGAATGCGTGTTCAATTATTCATTCGATCATAGAAACTCCATTGTCTGAAATGCTTATTGATATTTGACTCTTCAAATGGCTTGAAAGACATTTAAATAGCAAGAGCATCACAAATATTTAGGAATAAAGTTCAAGAACTTTGGGTACACATTAGGGTGGCCCACACTTATATGAAAAACAAAAATTTCGAAAAATGCCAAGTCTTACCTCCTAAATCCGTTGTTCTGGACCACTTACACTTACAGCGCCACCTAGCGACCAAATTCGAAAACTTAAAATTTCTGCATACATTTGGCCAAGTTTTCCCATACAAACTTCAAGCGTTTTGAGCGCCCGCTTAGGCTCAACCGATTTACCTAGCGGCAAAATTCGAAAACTTAAAAAAAGACTTGGCATTTTTCGAAAGTGTGGGCCACCTTAAGGCCGCACGGGACGACGTGTAATTTTCCCTATCTTCCCTCTCTTTCTAACAATTTGCCTCGCGATTTTGAAGAAGCAAATATCAATTTCCACTGCACTGACGTAGCTGGAACTTTAGTCGATTGTGCACCACAAGTGAGCAAATGAACGATCAATTTTTTAGTCAATAATATGAAGAAGATGTTGAGATTAGCATCTTACTAGCAACAGAGCAATGGCGGACGATTCAACCACCGTCCCGTCCGGCCTTAATACCCAGCCTTTACCGTACCTAGGTTAATATGGTCACGGTGCTCCCCAGACCGTATAAAATAAAAATCTCCATTCAATCGGTACCCACCATTCGTTTTCTATGAAGATCCTGCATGTCTGGACCACATTTTGAAAAAAAAATCGTAGGGCCTATTTTAGAGTTAGGCCCTTTTAAAGGGCTTAAAGTCCTATAATCAAAGAAAAAATCGAAATATGTGTGTACGCAGCCATTTTTTAACGGATGAAATATTTTCACGAAGAATTGTATTGCATTCAGTATTAGGGTATGTGTGCCATGAGTAATCTCACGCTCCCATACTATTCGAAAAGAAGTGATTACGTCACCGATTTAATCCGCTCGTTTTGTTTCCATGGGTATTCACTTTTAACAAAAAAATACAAAAAATAAGAAACAAAACAAACAGCGCTTGAATGCTTTGTTTTTCGTAGGATGGAAATTGGAGCCACATGCTCAATAAGGGAATCAATACCCTATTTAGCATAGTTTTCGTTGATATTTCAGAAGAAAACATGAACTTTTTTCGTAAGTTGACGTAAATAATTGTGTATTTTTATTAAAATATTTCAATGATGTTTGTTACTGCTCATGGTCAGATATTCTAAAAAAAAAAAGAAAATGAAAGAAAAGCTCATATAAAAGATACGAGATTGTGTGTGAACGAATAAATGGATGAAGTGTTTGAATTGTTTTAAGTCCTTAACATACTTATTTTATTTGCATTAGAAAAAAAAACAAGTTCTATATAAAATCAGGAACAACAATATGTGATGATTTATAAATTTAAATTGACAATTTCATTTCTATTTCAGATTTAAGTTAAGACAAGGATTAGGGAAATCATGTTTTTTTTTTGGAAAAGATGCAGCAAACTAATGCAAACAACTTTTCTGAAGACACCAAACTCCCAAAATCAACGATAACAGAGTTAGTTTTTTTTTCTGCTAAATGCCATCTTAAACTGTTCTGAAGACCTTGGTTGAAAGTAGGAATTTCTGTAGAATTTGCTGTGCGGTGAAAATCTGGATCGTTATCAGTGCTCATGGTAAAATCTGATCTGGTCACTCAAGATTTCCAAATCCCAGCGCCCCTATACAGGTAGCCCCCCATAGGTATGACTTCAAATGACTGAACTATTCATGATTTTTTTTCTGCAATTATTGCGAGAGGGGCATTCTTGCAGGTAACTATTTCTTCTACGAGTTCAGCAATATTTCTTCTAAAGATTCCTCCAACATTTTTTTTTATAGTTTCTTCCTTTTCTTGTACTACTCAAGAATTTTCTTCAGGGATACCACCTGAAATTCCCTTAGGTATTATTTCTAGATTTATCGATTTTTTTCCAGAATTTTTATAGAAAGACATTTTTTGCAAGATTTGTTCGGACATTTTTAATGAGATTATTATAGTGATTATTTGGGATATTTCTTCAAGGAATGTTACGGAAGTTCGTGCATGTGTTTGCTTAAAAATTTCTGAAAAAAATCCATATCAGATTCTTCAGAAAATTTCTCAAAAAATTCTAGAAATTTCTCCAAGGTTTCTTAAGGAGTTTCACCAAACATTTCTTTAATGCAAATTCAGGATAAAAAAATTGACAGAGATTCAGAAACTATTTCAGAGATGCACTCAAAAATTCCTCTTGGGGTTTCCTTTAGAAATGCAGATTTTTCCTGAAGCTCTTTCAGGAATTATTGTAGAAATTTATCCAGTGTTTCTGTAAGTCTTGTTCCATATATTTAAAGTAAAGCCTGCGCACTTTAGAATCGGTACACTTTCAACCGGCTGCCGCTCAAAAACGGTGTCACTAGGAAAAAAGTGTTGTTAGAAGCAACTAAAGCTTATCTATTGTAGTTTGTAGGAAAAATATAAAATTTGCTGTTTTTATATTTTTAGATGAACTATTGATCTGAATTCGTAAATAGTGCCAGTTTTTTCTGCACACAATGAGCAAAAACCAATCATTGTCAGATTCAAGATTTGTGTAGGAATATATAATTATCAAACCCACCAATTACGCAGTATAGAATAGTTCTGGGTATTATGATTGTTGATTAAAGGAGGTAAAATATTCCATGAGTGTTTTAAAATTTCCAATATAGCTATGGTAAGCCTTTGAAGGGTTTTATGGAAAATCAAAGACTTGCATAGATATTTAAGGTCAAAAAAGTTGTTTTCGCATAAGCTTTAGTTCGGCAAATACGCATACGGGAAGGATACTATACGAATAGTATTGGTATACAAGAAACCAATGATTTGATGCAGAACAATATAAATAATCGTGGCTCGAAAGCTGTATGGACTATTGCTGATGAAATTCATTGGATGTGTTTTGATGGCGTGAAATATCTAACATTTTTTAAATAAAACTGAATCTACTCAGAAGTTTTTTGTTTGTGATCATAGAATCACATCTATAGTTCCATAATCTATATGGTTTTCAGTGTTTTATCCATGAAAACTATCTTATTTTAGGCTAATTATGAGGAGTTAGTCTTGTGACTGTTAATTTCCGACTACTGTGAGGGAAAACTGCTGATAATTACAAAAATAATCCAGGTTTAAGGTGAATTAAGTTGGGCCACTTGAATTGGGGAATTGTAGATCCAAAAAAAAAAAGATCTCAGAATATATTTTTTCATAAAAAATTAGTTTGAGTTAAATTATGCTTTGAATATAGCGTGAATGGACAATAAGACTATAAGTTTATTATGGTTTTGTGAACCATATTTGTTAAGAGTTTAATGTCGTAACTTGTTTTGAGCATATCTTTGATGAGTATAATTTTGTTTCTTCTTAAAATATCAGCCCGTAAACTGTGAAATTTAAAAACATTGACGATCATTGGTTTGTGCAGAATAAAATGGCATGAATTTCACAATCAGGTCAAAATTTTATCTTGAAGAAATAAAAACTGATTTTTTCATATTTTTCCTACAAAATACAATAAATAAGCTTCATTTGCTTCTTACAACATTTTTTTCTAGGTTAAACCGTTTTTTATCTGCAGCCGGTAGAAAGCGTACCGATTCTAAAGTGCGCAGGCTTTACAGAAATTGCTATTCCTTGGGAGTTATCAAAGTCATTATCATTCATCTATGAATACTGCGGAGGGTTTTCCTGTTCTTTGAGGTATTTCTTCAAAAATTATTTTTGAAAAAATAAAACATTTTGTAAGAAATTCATTCAGAAGCTCTCCAATTTTTTTTCCTCCCTTGTTGGCGAAATTAAGCTGAACTTTTGCAGCATAAGCTTTCAAGTACTTTTTTCCCAGGATTTTAATTGTTTCTGCAGGATTTCCATTAGGAATTTTTATGTTATCATCCCTGAAGAAATTGTATAAAAAAATTTTTCTAAGAATTCATTCCGAAACTCGTCCTGGGATCCCTCAGAAATTTTTTGATGGATTTAGACAAGAATTTCACCAATACCTTCGCCTGCAATTTCTGCAGGCATGTTGGCAGACATTTTCAATAGATTCTTTCAGAAATTTCTCCACGGGTATCTGCAAGACTCCTCTCAAAAATATATTCAGCAACTTTTCCTTGAAAAAGAGTTCCCCAAGAAGTATCTCAAGATTTGTTTCCTATGAATTAGGGAGGTATCTTATTGAGGTACTTTCCCAGCATTTTTTGTCCGAGAATCGCTCCAGAAAATTTGCAAAAATTTCTTCTGGGAATATCCAAAGTTTTTTTTTAAGAAGGGATTCCTTTAAACAATCATCCAGGGATGTCTTTAGATTTTTTTTCAGAGATCCTTTCGGGAATTCTTTCAGGCATTTTTGTGCAATTTCTGGAAGAACTTCTGGAAAAAAAAAAATCCCTGGAGGAATATCTGAAACGATCCCCACATGACTCTTTGATGGAACCCCAGGAGACATTTCCGGCGGAGCCACAGGGAAAATTAAAAAAAAAAATCGTAAGGGAATTTCTACAGGAATCTGAAAAAGAATGTCTCATAGAGTGCATAGAGAAACCCTTGGAAGAAATTCCGAAAGCATCTCTGTAGGATTTTTTGGAAGAAATCTTTCGATGATTTTCTGTGAAACTCCATGACAGAACTGTTGAGAAAATCTCGCACTGAAATCCCTGAAGAAATCCCTTTGATTTTGAAGATGTTTTTGAATGAATACTTGACAGAATATCAGAGGACATCCGAGTGAAATTTTCGAAAAGAATCTCTGAAGGAATTTTTCAAGACATCTCCAGTAAAGTTTCCGTAAAAATCTCAGGAAGAACTTTCGAATGAATTTCCAGAGGAAACTCTGAAAACAAACCCCGGGGAAATGTTTGAAGAAATTCCAGCCGGGAGTTTTGAACAAATTCCTAGAGAAATCGTGAAGAAATTTCCTGCAAAAGCCTTGGGCGGAATTCCTAGAAAAGTTTACTAAGTAATCTTTCTGTGGAGCGGACCTGGTGTGATGGGTGAAGCACATGACTATTACGTCGAAGACCTGGGATCGAATCCCACTCCCGACAAACTTGCAAATATGTGAGTTCTTCCTTCGGAAGGAAAATAAAGCATAAGTCGCGAGATGAACTAGCCTAGGGCTAAAAATTTCGTTAAGAAAAATAAAATAATAAAAAAACAAGTAACTTTTTTAAACAAAGTAAGTAATTCCTAAAGAAATCCTTTATTATTCCTTAACTAGTATGTGGAAGATTTTCTAAAGAAAATCATGGAGAAATTTTCAGAGAAATTAAGAGATGAACCAGCCTCAGCATATATCTAGCTGGAGCAATTTTAAACTTTTCATTTTATGAAGGAGTTGCTGAAAGAATTGCATGTGAACACATTTCTCAAAAAAAATCCTGTTGAAACACGCAAAAAAAAAAACGCCTAGCTTTTATGTGGTTTTATGGAGCTGCTTTTGAAAACTCGAGATATTTCCATAAGAATGCCTGTTGAAATGTTTAGGAAACATTTCTGAATAAATTCTTCACAGAATTCGCAGAGAAAAAAAATCTTAGAGTTATCCTTTGTGGGAATGCCGCAGGAATTTATTGGTAAATACATGGAGAAATATCTGGAGCAAATTTTCAGGGAATCGCTGTATGAACCCCTGGAAGAATTCCTGCAAGATTTTCTGGATGAATCCCTGTAGAGGTTCCTGGACACATTCGGGCGGGAACTTTCAATGGAATTCCTAAAGCAGTTCCTGAACAAATCTATGGTGGACTTCCTGAACGAATTTTTGAATGAATCTCTTTTTGAGATTTTTGAAGAAATTCCTGGAAGAAATTACGAAATAATCTTTGGATCTATTTCTGAAGGAGTTCTTGTAGAAATTTGTAAAGGAATCCAAAGAAATTTTTTTGAAGAAATTCATGGCGGAGTTTCAGAAGGAGCTCATGGTTATCTACATTAAAAAATTCCTGAATAAATCTTGGGAGATATTCTCACGAGAATTTCTGAATAGGACCTCGTGATAAATTCGATGGAGCAATTTTGAAAGCAATCCATAGAAGACTATCTCAGAAGGTATCTAATAAAGCATTTCTAAAGAAATCTCCAGGGAAATTTCTTAAGGAATCCCCGGAAAAAGTTTTTCGGAAAACTTTGGAAGACTTCCAAATGAGTATGAGGAAGATTTTCTGGAGAAATCCGTGGAGAAATTTCTGCAGGAATTCTAAACTTTTGATTTTCTGAAGGAATCGCTGAAAGCATTTCTTAGGAAATGCCAGGATGATTTCCTGAAAGAATTCTCGGAATTTTGAAAGAATCTATGGAAGAATACCTAAGGAAACCCTGGAAGTTCTTCTAGAGGAGTTCATGGTGAAATTTTGGAGGATCCTCTAGAGGTAATTCCTAATTGTAATTCTAGAGCAGTTTTTAAAAATTTTGAAATTTATGGAAAATGTTAAAAAAAAAACTTTTAAAATGAATCCGTAAATTTATAAAGATTTTCTAAATGAATCCATGTAGCAAATCCGGAAAGAATCCGAGTAGAAATTTCCCGGGGGATTCCTGGCAGAACTAGCAGAATTTTTATTACATTCTTTGGAATATTTTCTGAAGGAATCGCCTAGGAAATTTCTGAAGAATTTTAACAGGAATCCATGGAGTAATGTCTGGAGATATCCATGACTTGTTTTACAAATACATCCTTTGATAAATTTATGTAGAAATGTCTCAAAGAATTCCTGAAGGAATTACTATAGGGTTTCTGAAGGATTCCTTGCCAGATTTTCTAAAATAACCTTTTGAGAAATAGCTTATGAAATATCTGAATTAATTCCCGGTTAGAAACTCTAGAAATCCTTGGAGAAAATTTAGGTATGAATCTATATATTCATAGATTTCTAGAGATTATGTTTAAGAGTTCGTAGAGTTATTTCCGGGAAATTTTGTGGAGTAATTCATGGTAGAATATGATTGTGGGCTCATACTGGTAGAATATGATTTTGTTTTTTTTTTTTAACTCAAGAGCAGGTTACTCAGTGAGTAACTTGGAGTAACCTCAATGATCCCACTGGTCGTTATCGACCGCCCGTGAACAAAATTGATATATTCGCATGAATTCATTTAATTCTGGTGATAAATATGATCATCTGATGGCACCCCAAGAAATGATAGTATTGATATTAGCCTACAACAAGTTAAATAAGTTATGATCCTGACTGGATTTTAAAATTAGCTACAAAGCAGTGGTTCCGTGGTTATAACAAGCATAGGTAGCAAAGGTACCAATACGCCAGCTAATCCCATCACTGTGCAAAATCATCGTCATGCAACTGCAGTAGCAAGAATGCATTTCCGCAATTCAACCCCCACGCCACGAAATCCAACAACCCAAGTGGTGGCGAAGGCAATTTACGAGCAATCATCGTAAAAACCACTTCGCCATCATACTCGACGTCGTCGTCGTCGTCTTCGTGCAGATTTCACCTCTATCCATCCAACCATCCATCCTTTCACAGTCGACCAACTTCGCACGCGGAATTTAATTAAATTACTTTCAACACTGCAAACATAAGTAACCCGGCGCGTGGGCGGTCGTCGGTCGGCGGTTACCACCACTCCAATGAACTACCAGCCAGCGCCGCGACTAACCAATCCCGGGAAGAGCAGAGCTGTAACATGCAGTTGCGCTTCCTCGTTGCAGCGGAGCTGCATTGGACGGGCGGGCGTCTTCCAACAGAGCACACGACTGCCAACGTAGAGGTACCTAGTCAAAGTGCAACATTAATTTCCGCAGTCTAACCATGACTTTGGTACGCGGAACGGCGGGCGCTGCGAGGATACCCTCTAGAATAGTAGTGTGCACCGCACTACACTTCCGCTTCCGGAACGGGGTGGCGGGAATAAAAACCGAAACGATTCCGAACCAGGTCTCCTCCTGACGACACGATGATGAGGGAAACGACGGCGAAAAGACCAAAAGCTCGTACAGGTGTGAACGTTGATGATAAATCGGTTGAGCAAACGGTGGTGTATCTCAGACTAAGAAGGATGACGGCTGCAAAGAAGTTCAGGCACGTTTCTTTGGATGCATATGCATGCATCGACCTACGACGAGATGAGTGTAAGACCGAGGTGGTGCAGAGAGCATTAAGGCATATTTGCTTGCTCACTTTCTTGACGGGATGCAACATGCCAACATTGTAACGCCTTCAATCGATGTGATTTCCTCGGGAAGAGGGTTGTTCCTATTTGCAGAATGTGATTCGAACGAATTACTTTTTTTGGGAGATAATCATTTAGGACTTGAATGCTAAATAATTCTCCACAAACGTGGTAAAAACAGCATCTTGAAACGTCTGATTGGTGAGAATTTAAATTATCCCTTGAATTCCCAATACATACTTTTATCTCTCGTATTGATGAATTAAGCATACCTATAACCAATAATCAATTCAACGGAAAATGAAATGAAGTGGAAACAGGAGGAATGTTTCCTTGCATCAGCGTCAACCAACGTAAGACATTTATAAACAGGAATTCTCGCTCATGGTGGCGGAAATTTTCTGGCTGCAATCAGTCATCTTCCACCCGCTTTTCCTCTTGTGCACGAAAATTCTTCGGATGATTTCATTACCTACGACGGGAATAATATGTTCGAAAGGCAGGTGAAGCGTAATGCACTTCCGGGTCACGGTGATGATGATGCATCATCTTTCATGGCGAGTGTGAAGAAGGTTGGTTTGATGACTTGTTATTCGTTAACTCGAGGAAGATTTATTATAATTTCATTAGGTGCTCAACAAGATTCAAAGCCTTGCTAATGATCCTATCCAATACACTGAATCCTTTTTTGTGGCATGGGCTAGGGTTGCATAAATTTTAAAGGTCATAAAAAGAGGGAAATTTGTGCATAATTTAAGTCAAGGCTTCAATGAGGAAAGGAAACTTAGTTCACGAGAACAGGTCTTGCCTTGGGTCTTGCGGTTCCGGGTCATTTGGCCGAACGCCGTTTGGCAGAATGCCGTTTGGCTGAAAAATAAATAATTAACTGAAGTGACCATGTCACATTCCACATCAGTATAACTAGAAAGTACAGCCTATGATTCAGAGAAGGAAAATTCTTAGATAAAATATTGCCAGTTCCAGCGCAAACTAATCTCTGAATGTCAAAACTAAAAAGAATAGCCTATGATTGAAAGAAGGAAATATTTCTGATCATCATATTGGCAGTTAAAATGTCAAGAACTTCCTCTAAATTATTTTGGTCATAATTCGGCCAAACGACCCATTCGGCCAAATGGCGTTTGGCCAAATGACAGGACACCGGCTCTTGCATTTGAGATGCAGCCAAGGGGGTTTCCAGGAAGTTCCCAGAGATCCCAAAAAAGGGGCTTCAAAGGCGTTTCAGAGAATAGAAGTACAAGATTTTTCAGAGGGTTATTCTGGGATTTCAGGAGCGTTTTAAGGGCCTTCCGACAGGTAGCGTTGGCGTTTGAAAAGGAATGCGGGGTGTTTGTGTTAACACTCTATCTGATTTATGCTTCGGATGTCATTCGTATCTGTACAGCTATTTTTTTTTTTTTTTTTTTTATAACAGTTGTCAATATAATGGCTACCAAGGGCTACCAAACTACTCGACAGTGAGATGACCGCAGAATGAGTGAGAAAGATAGGGAGGTACTGAACGGCAGCATTAATTGGCGCGTTGAGTAACTAAATCATATAGGTGCTCCGGGTTTAAACTTCTAGAGATCTCCTAGAATCATCATTCTCTGTACGGCCACCAACTCACTAGGATCAACCGTCATCTAGTCCAATTTTAAGTTGTAGTATTTTAGTCCAATAAATGTATAGCCTGTAGTGTTAATAAATGTTCTATGTAGAGTGTTAATAAATGTAGTGTTAGTGAAATAAAGTGTTTTAAAGTGTAAACGTTGTAACTTGCACTGCACCTGGAACCTACGTTTCTTGAAACCGGAACACCTACATACCCGCCTGGGCACTACAAACTCCGGATCCTGGAAAACCTAGACGATCACAGGAATCTCTGGTGGAACACTTGGTTAAGGTCACAACACGGGGATTTCCAGGGTATTTATAGGTGTTTCAGGAGCGCATCATGGGGTTTTCTGGGGGCTTCAGGATCATAACGTCCGAGGCCACCGTTCCTCTTGGCGTGTTTTTTTTTTTCAAGAAATAACGTCCAAAAGCTTGGATGTGTCATAGAATCCTATGTACCTTCTTTCCTAGGGCCTTGTGACGCAATTGCATTCTTCGACGTCATGCCCCGGAAAACGCGCCATAACATTCTGGGACATTATGGCCTCGCACATTATGATACTGCGCCATTTTCGGGGTTTCTGACGGTCTCAGGTGCGTTACATGGAGGGCATTTCAGAAAGCTTTAGAGGATTTTGGGCGAGTTTTAGAGGCGTTACGTAGGCGCTTTCGAGGTTTCTGAGGGTCTCAGGTGCTTTACATGAGGTTTGAGGGGGCTTAAGGGGGATTTCGAAGGCGTTTCAGAAGAAGCTTCAGGGGATTTTCGACGGGTTTCAGAGGTGTTACTCAGGCGTTACATAGGCATTTTCAGAACTTTTTGAGGGTCTCAGGGGCGTTACATGAGATCCGAGGGGGTTTTAGGGGGATTCCGAGGGCATTTCAGAAAGCTTCAGAGGATTTTGAGCGAGTTTCAGAGTCATAATGCAGGCGTGATATAGGCGTTTTCGGGGGTTTCGGAGGGTCTCAGGTGTGTTACATGGAAGGGGTTTTAGGGTGATTTCTAAAGCATTTCAGAAAGCTTCAGATGATTCAGAGGGATTACGCAGGCGTTTTCAGGAGTTCTTGAGGGTCTCAGGGCGTTACAGTGGTTTTGAAGGGAGTTAAGAGGGCCTACATTTTCTGAAAATACATTTTGGATCCCTGCTCTTCAGTGAGTTTCAGGGAGATTTTAGCAGCGCTTTAACCCTTTGGGGACGGACGGGTCATATATGCCCAGCCGAGAAAATCAACCATCACAAACGTGTTCTAGACCAGCGAGGTTGCATCCAGAAATGTGAAAATAACGTCTCCAATGGGTTAAAGTGTTTCACAAACGTTTCAGGTGGTTTCCAAAGAGATTCTAAGATGTTCCAGACTGTTTAACGATTGTGGATCCGATGACCTATACTCAAGGGAACTCTTATAGATTGAACTTGCCACTTATCAGCACCCAGTTGCATAAGGCTGTGTAAGCATGACTTTCATTCTAATCATTCAATCACACAAGTTATGCATGTAGATTCTATGACTTATGCTCAAGAAAGATTTTAGGAAACCATAAACAGTTCTAACCTAGTTTAAGGAAACCTTAAACTCCCTAGAACCTCCTAAAATGTATCTGGAACCCACTTTGAAGCGTCCCTGAGATCTCTTGGAATGCTCTGGAAATTCTTGAAATTCCCGGATCCCCTGTGACACCGCTTGGGACCCCTTTAAAAGCCCCTAACCCCTCTGAAGTCTGAAGTGGGCTCTCCAGTTAGCCTAGTGGTAAGACTTTGGATCGTCAATCCGGGGCCGACATGTTTGATTTCCGTTCCGGTCGGGGCAATTTTCTCGACTTCCTGGGCAGTGTATCATTGTGCGTGCTTGCATCACAATATACAAATTCATGCAATTGGCAGGCAAAGACAGCCCTTCAATTGTAGAAGTGCTCACAGAACACAGAGAAGCAGGCCTAGTTCCAGTTGGAACATCAAGCCAGAAAGAATAAGAGAAGAAGAACCATCTGAAGTACCCCTGAAATCTTCTTAAACGCCCCTGAGATCTGTAGTTACTTCCTGAAGCGCCCCTGAGACGCCCCTGAAGCGCCCCTGAGACGCCCGCCCCTGAGACCCCATTAAGCTTTCCAGAGACCCCTAGAGCCTCCCTGAAATCCCCTGAAACTTCCTGAGACCTCCAGGTACCCCCCTAAAATGTCATGAAAACGGATCTATGACAAAAAGTCGAAAGACATAAGGTCCAAGGACAAAAGGTCGAAGGACAAAAGATCAAATGGGCGACAGGTCGAAGGGGTAAAAGGTCGAATGAGGAAAAGGTCGAATTGGATTTAAGGCCGAATAGGCAAAAGGTCAAATGGGACAAAAGGTCGAATAGGACAAAAAGGTCGAATGGACAAATGATCGAAAGGGCAAAAGAACGATTCGGACAAAGGGTTAAATAAATAGAAGAAAGACAAATTGGACAAATTGAAAAAGGGATCAGAATTTGACAGAAAAATGGCAATTAAAATTCCGAAAAAAGTAATAGAACCAGTGAAACTAAAAATTTTCCACAACTTCAAAACAAAACATTATTGAAACATTTTTCGAATGAGTATAATCAGTTTCGTACCTTTTAATTCCGCCCTATGATGCTTATCCTTTGACAGATACGCGTATTTCGACTACCACTTGTAATCTTCCTCAGTGTCAGTCAGTGTCAGTGGATAACTGATACTGAGGAAGATTACAAGTGGTAGTCGAAATACGCGTATCTGTCAAAGGATAAGCAACATAGGGCGGAATTAAAAGGTACGAAACTGATTACACTCATTCGAAGAGGGTATTCTGCTTAGAGGGTTCGAAAAGTCGGTACAAGATTATTGAAACAGTTCAATGCAATGTTTCCCATTGCTCATGTGCACATAAATGTGACAGTGAGCCTCTTACCAAATTGTCTCCTAGCTCTTCAAAATCGCAGTGTGCTGCGCTGCTAGGAGGCTAACGAAAATCTGGTGGGTGCGAACTAGGCACATAACTCAAGCGTCTGGTTGGTCTATGCGGTACGACTAGGGACTCTCAATGCAAGGGTTAAGGTTTCAATTCTCGTTCGTTTAGGAAATTTTTGTCATGAGATTTTCCCCTTCAATCAGCGCATGAGACGAAGCTCATGAGACACAACTTGTCAAAGTCAAAAGGTCGAAGGTCATAAGGTCGAAAGGACAAAAGGACGAAGGGTTAAAAGGTCGAAGGTTCAAAAGGTCGAAAGATCGACTTGGACAAAAGGTCAAAAATACAAGTGGTCCAAAGGTCAAAAGGTCGAAATTTAAAAAATGACTAAGACAAAACATTAAAAAATAGACAAAACATTATTAAACATTTATATTATTAGCTAGTATGCCGAAAATTGTCATAAACTATTATTAGAAAGAACAGTCTATGTTTAAAATTAGGCAAAATTATATAGGAAACAGTAATGGTTATTACACATATAGCCGTGAATATGTAACTCCAAGGAACTGTCGTTGTTCAAAAGGATGTATGTTCTACAATAAACTTGTACCAAGTAAACTATTAGCTCAACCTAAAAGCTCGATTCCCGTTTCGAACGGGAAATTTTGTAGAATTCCTGAGTATAGTGTAACATTGTGATTGTTATTCAATATACAAGTTAACGCAATAGCAGGCACAGAAAGTCCTTCATTTAATAACTGTGTAGGTGCTAAAATAACACTAAGTTGAAAAGATGCAGGCCAAGTTGCAATGATAACGTAAAGTAAGACAGAAGACAATAAAAACTAAAAAGGATCGACCTTTTGTCGTCCTACTCATTCTCTTATTTCGACCTTTGGACCCTTCGTCCTTTTGTCCTATTGAAAGATAGGAAAGTGTCTACTAAAGCTTGCAAAAGCTTAAATGCAACAATTTATTACCACATTGCAATTCAAAATAGTTGCCCGTAAATGATAGAAAGTAATGCTATTGATTGAAGTTGAATGTAAAAAAATAGAAAAATAACCACAGAATGTCAATGTCGCGGCTATTCGTGTGACGAACATCTAGTTTTCCTCGTCCCAACAGCGTTAGTACCGGTCCTAGAAGTGTCAAATCAATTTTCACTACCAAAACAAAACACTCACTACAACATGTGTATATCAAAACAATGGATAATTACAAATAAATTTAATTAATTTATTGGCTACAGCGCCATTAGCAATCTAATTTCTCATTCATCTATTGTAAAAAAATACTTGAATGAACAGCGTATTGGTAGAAGAAGGATGGATTATAGGTTGAAATATTGCTATACGAAACTCCTATCATTATTGCGATTTAATAAAGCCAAACAGTCTATGAATAAGAGAAAACACAAATCTCTGGGCATTACAAGAGCAAACAAAACGAAATTATTTACCTATACAGTGTAATTCGTAGAAACTTCCTATCAATCCAAGAGGGGGTTCTCACTAAGCACAAATAGTCAATGAATATTCCTACAGTATTGTTAGGAAGAACTGCTACTGAAGAAGGCAAAATTTCTGATAGAAAAATAAGTACCTTAAGAGTCACTAACAAAACCTCAAAGAACCGCATATAAATTCAAAAAGAAAAAAAATCCTGAATAAAAAATCAAATTAAATTGCCATTAAATACTACATCTATGCAACTTGAAAAGACTCTTCAAATATATTTCTTATAAGTGAGACCCACCAGCTGGTAAGTTGGCCTTAACTTGTGTTCATTCGACTCTTTGTCCATTCAACCTTTTGTTCATTCGTCCCTTTGTCCATTCGACCTTTTGTCCCTTCGACCTTTTGTCCCTTCGACCTTTTGTCCATTCGAACTTTTGTCCATTAGACCATTTGTCCTTTTGTTTCGTGGTGGCTTGTTAGTGTTGACAAAAATAAAACACTATTTTATTTTGTCCGACGTTTCGGTCCGTTGGGGATCTTTTTCAGGGACTCAAGACTAACAAGCCACCACGAAACAGTCTCGTTAAACAGTCGAACACACCAACGACATTTGTCCATCGGCCATTTGTCCTTCGGCCTTCTGTCCTAAAGCCCCTGAATCCCGTAAAACCTCCTAAAACACGCTGGGACCCCTCAAGAAGCTCCGGGTACACTTGGGGCCTCCTAGAAAGCCTCAGAAACCCCCTTGGACCTCCTAAAACGCCCCAGAGGGCCCTGAGACTCTTGTAAAGCTCCTGAGATCCTCTGATGCGCCCCTGATACCTCCCGACACCCCCTGAAATATCCTGGGTCCTCCTACTGGGATCTCCGGGAACCTCTTGAAATTGAAACGTCTTTGAAATACCCCGGAGATCCTCAGGAATTCCCCTGAATCCCCTTGAACTTTCTCGAAGCGCCCATTAAGCCCCCTGGAACCCCCTGAGACCTCCTGAAACGCCCGTGAGATCCCTTGAAGCTCCCCGGAACTCCAAGAAACACCCGGGGACCAACGGCGTAACCAGCTTTTTCTCTTTTCTTCCTCACTCTCCTAAACAAACACGAGAAAGAGCGAGATGGAGAAAGGGCCATTCGCCCCTGGTTTCATCTCGTTCTTTCTCGCGTTTGTTTAGGAGAGTCAGGAAGGAAAAAGAAAAGTTGTCTGGGACTACCTGGAAATGCACCTGAGGCTCCTGGCACCCTGAAACGCCCTCAGGACTCCGTGAAACGCCGCTGCAAATTATCTTTGCTCTCCCCGTATTGCCGTCATTATTACATTTTCTCACAATATTTATTCTGAACAGTTCTTGGAATAGTCATCCCTCTTTGAATATTACAAAAAAATGAATAAAATCAAAGTGCATAAAAATAATCTTTTAATCAACAGTACACAGTACGCGTTCCATAATATGTCATATGATGCTTATGTATGGAACACATAGCGTCCGTTTCATCGAAGTTTGCGCTTTTTTGACAGTTTTTCCATGGAAAACCTGTCAAACTACTGTCACGTACACACAAACGTATCCAATCTATGGGCCACATTAGTGTTCATCTGTCAAAACATACCGAGCATTCTGCGATTTTTACGGTAAATTTGAAAAATCACCTGAGCGCTCCGGGCGTATTGACGGATGAATTTTCCTGAGATTCACAGTACATTCGGCGATTAGTAAAACTATAGTTTTACCGTATGGGCAGCTGTTGAAAATTCGGTATTTTTTACGTCATTTTTCTAAGTATTTACACTTAAAATCTAAAACTACGGTAGCAGAATCAATAGAATTTAAGTGTAAAAGCGGGATGAATGCGATGACTAATTTCAGTGGATAACTGACACTGAGGAAGATTACTAGTGGTAGTCGAAATATGCGTATCAGTCAAAGGATAACCAAAAGAGGGTGGAATAAAAAGGTACAGAACTGATTACACCAATTTTGAGTTCAATATCCAGGGCACATTGAGGAAATACCTTTAACCCATTTCAGGTATCCAGGCATCCATTTCCACACTGAAAGGTTTTACTGACTCAATAACGCAGCACAGTAGGTCTGGCTGCTTTAATGATTGTAATGCATCTCCGATGCACTGCAACCATCAATAATGATAAGAAAAATGGCTGAAGTTGTCGATTCTTTCATTTTTCAGGGTTCTTCCAATGAATGGCAGTGTATGTATGTATAGGCATAAGTGCTGCGGACAATTCTCGGTGGAAGTCAAAAACGGTGTGTGTCTAAGACGTATGAATCATAAGTTATATGAAGTGCACAAGAAGCATATATTCTGTGGACTGGCCACGTAGTCGAAAGAAAGAATTGAACACACTTTTAAGTAGAGATTGCCTACTTCGCTGGTTACACTCGGTTGAAGAAGTCCTGGGAAACTTGACCGTTCGGGAACAGCCCAGACTGAACCAGTTGAAGCTCTAATAAACGCTCGGCGCTGCCAATTTGCTCCGTCTATCACAATTTCAAGGTAGATAAGCGGACATCGCTATCAACGAAAATTAGCATTTATCTGCTCCGACAAGTTTCAAAGTTTACTTTCAATTTGTTAGACTCAACAACCAATCATTTAAAATGGATGATACTCCGGAGTTCAGAAATCGCTTCCGGCAAATCTACATCTCACCTTGTATCACAAAGAAAACTTTAACCGATGATGGTTCATGTTACCTTCAATCCTGTCACGTGCAAAACGATTCCTCCATCGATCCCGTTCCGTTACGGGGGGCGGCAACCTACCACGCGCTTGGGGTAGATTCAATTGAAAGAAAGCACCAAAGTGTGTAAACACCCTGTTTCTCCTATTTCGATGAACCGCAAGAAAAAAAGGAGTATCGCTTTCATCACCTCGCCACCCGAGAAAGCCTATCGCCGCTGCATGAAACACCTCATGAAGCGGGAAATTCATCACGTCTTTTGCATTATCCATTTTCCCATTAGATTGAGCTTTTGTGATAGCGAAAGGTAGACTCGACAGTGTAGTGGCTCCAAGGGTAGCTCGGGTGACAAAAGCCAATGAAGACGCCGATGATGATAATACACTACTGGTGGCAAGGTGAGAAAAGCCACGACACGGTTGGTCTCACCACCGTGATGAGATGCCCTTCGTTGATGATGGCGATGGTGATGATGCTTGCATGGAAGTCACATCCCAGGGCGCACGCATTCCAAGCAGAGGATTCTTAGCTCATAAGGTGATAAGGGTAAACCGTCGAGTGGGGTTGCTTTTGACACATTTTGCAGATTGGAGGGCAATAGGGTATGCCATCAGTAATCTCCCATATTCATCAAATTCGAAAACGAGCAATCACAGCACCGATTGATTCCGTTTTTTTTGTTTCCATGCGTGCTCAAGTCTAACAAAAACACAAAAATAAGAAACAAAACAAACATCGCTTCAATCCTTTGTTTTTCGAAGGATAAAAATGGGAGCCACATGCTTAATAAGGGAACCAATACCTAATTTGTTTAACTTTCTGTGCCGTTGCTTCTGGTTTAAATAACTGCACTCATTCAGACACTTGAGAGTACCTGCAGGTTAATACAGTATGCGGCAGGAAAAAATGCGAAAGTGTTTTTCAACTTCAAACCTCATTTTCGTCCATTTGACATTAACCAATCTATGTTTCAACGTTCCATGATCTATAATAGGCTAGTTTTCTGAAAAGTTAATTAAAAAATTTCCCATTTTGGTCACTAACCTTTACAGGGCGGCGCCTGAAGATGAAGACAACCAGAATTTTCAAACCGCAGAAAATCGCACAGGTCGCTAAATTTCGCATCAGATAAAACAAAATTTTTGATTTTCTCTACAATATCATCAAATATATGTACTTATTTCATCTGGTATGTGAAACTACATGGCTCTGGATCAGTGTGGTCTGGTTGTTCATCGAATTTGAGCTTATTTTGTTACTGTTATAGTTATTTTGTTTAATGACCATTGGGCGCGCAGTTTATTGATATCCGCTTATTAGGCCTACATTATCACATGTTAAACATCAAATATGTTCATTTTTATTTTTCAGTGCTAGAATATAGACATTGACTGATACACTGTCATGAAAAAATAGTCATACATATCCCACATTTAGCGTGTAATAGTGCCTTGAACTTTTCGCATTTTTTCCTGCCGCACCCTGTATGGCTAAGAGTAGCCAGCGCATACCGCGAAGACTCAAATGGCGCAGTATTTGTGCTAGCAGGCATGATGCCCATACCGCAGGTCGTAACAGAAGATTATTAGAAGCTTCCTCAAAAAGTCAGAGTCAAAATTTCTGGAACAAATTTCCAGCATAAAACGCTTTGTGATGAACAAGTTTTTCAGTTCATAACTTGCAGTTTGTATTGTGATGACTTATAATGCAGGGATTTTCAGCCTTTTTACACGCGGAGCACTCCATATCAATAAATAGATTTGTGAAGCACCCATAATAGCATCAAAGCATGCCTCAACTGATTGAATTCCAAAATTTATATCGAAATTCATAAAAAGGTCATTGTAATGCTTCGGTAGATTACTGACAAGATGTGTGATAAATTAATAAGTCTGTCGTGGCAAAGTCGGAGCTAGTTAGTTAGTCAAGGTTCCCCGATTTCAGCGCCCCTTTACTGGTGCATTTCCATGAATGAATTCCAGAAAGAATCTCTGAAAGAACCGCTTGAGCAATTCCTGAAGGAAGTTCTAGCTGTTCCTTCTCAAAGAATCCATGGAACTTTTGAAGAAATCTCTGCTGAAATTTCTAAAGTAATATTGGAAATATTGAAGAAGTCTCTAAAGACATTTCCGAAAGTAACATTGAAGAAATTTCAGAAGGATTTAAAAAAAATCTGAAGAAAATTCTAAATTAATTCCTGCAATAATTTCTCAAAACAAGAACAATAATATTTTAAGATTAAGGAATAGATTAAGATTTATAGATGGATTTTCACAAAAAAAATCTAGAAAGAAAACCTGAAGAAACAGCTGGAAACTCCTAATAAAACCTCTTGAGATATTTTTGGAAAAAAATCTGGAGAAATCCGCTAATAAAAATCTTAAACATTTTTTAAATGAATTCTTGCAGGAATCCATAGAAAAATCCTAGTGGTAGCTTGGAGGAAATACTGAAGGACTTTCAGAGAAAATTCGAAGGGGAATACCTGACGAAATTTCTGATGAAATCTCTGTGTAAATTTCTGCAGGCATATCTGCAAGAATGTCTTCCAGCCTTTCCTTAAGAATCCTTACAAGCATCTCTGAAAAAAATATGTAGCAAATTTTCTGAAGGCATCCTTGGAGGATTTTCTAAGACTTTCTTAGGAAATCCATGGAGCAACTTCTAGAAGAGAAATGTCTTGAGGGAATGTGCGAAGGAATGTGAAGAAATCTTGGGAATTAGCTTAATAATCTTTTGTAGGACTTTTAAAGCAATCCTTGGAGAAAATTCTTTAGAAAGCTTCTGAGAAATTTTTGAAGAAGCTCTTAATTGTGTAAAAGTAGTGAATCATTTTCTAAAAAAAATCCATGGAGTATTTTTGAGAAAGTTCATGGAAGGCTTTTTAACCAAATGCTTTGAAAAATTTCTGGTGGAATCTCCATGAAAAACAAAATCGGACGAATATCGTAGATAAATTTCTGGAACAATTTTTTTGAAAGGATTTCTTGAACTATTTTCTAAAGGAATCGATGTGACATTTTTTAAAGCTATCTGTGCAAGACTGTCTTAAGGAGTTCTGGGAAAAATTTCTGGAAGTCACTCTACAGCAGTGGTGCTCAGCACTTTCCGCATTTTTGCACAACATTTGATTAGAATTCAATAAAAACTGAAAAGATGTTTTATAAATTTATGCTTAATCGAAAGCTAGGTGGTCGGCGTTAAGTCAGAGAGGACCATGTGTCTTTTACTTAATTTCTAGAAAAACGACTTAAAAGTTTGCAACTCTATAAGTTTTGAGTTTTTCAACAAATGTTCTTGATTTTTTGCCATAAATCTTAATAACTTATCATCACAGCATCGCTCTGTATTGATCGCGAAAAAAACGTAAAATAAAGCTTGAAACCGAGAAATTGCTAAGTAATTGATTGTACTTAGTCCACTCTGACTGAACGGTTTTTGAAAAATCTTCAACCAACTACAGTTCACACTCAAGTTTTTACACATTTGATGAAAACATAATACACAAGTAGGACAACAGTTAATAGGAGTAGTGTATAATGTAAGCAGGAAGTTTTAAATTTGATATTTTTGTTATTACACTGTTGATTACCATTTTCAATTTTTATGTTCAGTCAGAATGGACCAAGTACAACAGTTCAATATCACATAAAGGGTAGTCAATTAATGAGCTATTTAAGAATTCTTAACTTGAACATTCAATAGCTAACAACTTTTGAATGTATTTTCATAGTTCGGTACGTTTTTGAAATATTGTAGTTACACAATTCATAATAATGTATTCAGAGGACTGGCATTTTTCAAAAATTCGTTCAGACAGAGTGAATCAAGTACACAATTCTTAAATAATCGGTAAAATCAATTTCTTCCTGAAACGGGTATTGGTACATTTCAATATGATGCCCAACAGCTACTAAACAAACATATTTTGATTTGGAAAGGATTACGAAGAATAAGGTAATTTCAATTATTTTTCCTAGAGTCACATGGTCCACTCTGTCTGCACGCGAAATGCCACAATATGATTCAACACGATGATCGTATTTTACACGATATTGCCCATAATAAAATGGAATTTCACGTGCTTTTTTGATCAATATGTATCAGTAAATACTTTAGGGAGTCATACGATTTAGAAACGTATCACATTTTGATGATAAACTATTTCATTTATTGGATTTAAACCAATACACATTTTTTCAACTCTCTTGACAACAAGCATATGGTCTACTCTGACTGCACACTATTATCGAATTTTGCAGTTCAATCAAAAGAAAATTGTGCTATAACTCTCGTTAATTGTAACATTAAGAAAATTGGGTGAATGTTCCAAGTAGCTTAAGTAATTCTTAATCAAATGCCCTAAAAATCTAATTTTCGTCAATTTTGTTACTTGGTCCCCTCTGACTTAACGCCGACCAGGTGATGTAACTAACTATTTATGAAGAAAAGCTTTTGTCATATAGACAATTTTTCAATATTTATCCGATTGAGCAAAAAATTAGGTGCGGCCAGCGGGCCGCACTTATTTTTGCCGAAAACCGTCAAATTACGAGAACTTACAAAACTAACCTCAGTTTACTTGTACTGATAAACTCGATACTAAGCTTCAGTTTTAATACAAATTTGCTTGTCATTTCAGTGGATTTTAATAAGTTCTAAGCAATTTTGTTGATAAAACGCGGAAAGTGTTGAGCACCACTGATCTACAGTCTAAAGGAATCCCAGGAAGATTTTGTAAAAGAATTGCAGATTAAATTTCTTTAAGATTCCCTGGATGATTTTTTAAAGTAAATCTACAAGGAGGTTCCAAAGGAATCCCTGAAAAAAATCTTTAAGAATCTCAGGGAGATTTTTTCTGGAAATCCTTAAAGATTTTTCCAATGAATTCTGGAATGGATTTCAGCAAGGGTTAGAAAGAATTATGGATAAATCCTAAAGAAATTCCTGGAGGAATCCGTGGAGAAATTCCGAGAAAATATCCAAGAGGGTTTCCTGGCGCAACTCCTGAAAGAATTTCAAGAGTAATTTCTGAAGGAATTTCTGAAGGAATCCTTAGAGATATTTTAGGAATTCCTGGAGTAGTCCTTGGAGATATTAAAGAAGGGATTCCTGGAGGATTTTCAGGAGGAATCCATATAGGAATCGCTGAAGGTATTCCTGAAGGAATTTTTGGAAGAATTTCTGGAGAAAGCTTAGGAAAATTCTTGCTTAAGCTTGAGCTTGAGTTTGATTGACCGCCCGCAGTTGCAACTCCAGTATCGTCAGATCAGCTACACTCACACAAGGAACCAATGAGATAGCTGCTTGGGACTAACAGGCATCTTCAGTGTGTGAGCGTTGGTGGTCTTGTATTTTTAGGCGACAATGGCGCCTGCTGCGTCAGGTTGCAGGTCAATGGGGAAGGGGAAGGAAGTGATGATTGCAATCGCTTCCCACATCAGGCCGTCGAATTCTCTGCGCCTGCACAAGGTCATGCGGATGTTGATGTGTTGGTGGGAAATGTTTTTATTTTTGGCACATGGATCATGCATTGGTGCAAGGATGCCAAGCGTAAAGCGATAGATTGTGTGAAGATTACTGTGAAGCGGCACAGTCCGCTTGGTTGCATAACTTGTAGGCGTTACATGATAGATTGTCAATGTGCTGTGATGAAAGTTGGAAGGAAGGGAAACGGCTTTTTTTAATCCGTTTCTGGTTCTAGCGATCACTACGAACATACGAAGATACATGAGATGTATATTTGGGAGAGA
Organism: Aedes albopictus; assembly: GCF_035046485.1. Taxonomy (NCBI): domain Eukaryota; kingdom Metazoa; phylum Arthropoda; class Insecta; order Diptera; family Culicidae; genus Aedes; species Aedes albopictus. The sequence continues at coordinate 337,629,401 of NC_085138.1, forward strand.
GAAAGTGAGAGAGAAAGTAGATAGAAAGATACAAAGTGAGAAGGAAAGGGACGAGCCAGGAATTGAGCCCAGGACCTTCTGCATATGAATCAGAAGCGGTAGCCACTAGACCACCAAGTTCGTCTTCTGGAGAAAGCTCAGGAAAACTCCTAGAGAAACCCCTAGAGGAATTTCTTAAGGGATCTGTGAAGGAATTTCAGGACAAATAGTTGGAGGGATTACAGAACGAATCCCTGAAGGAATCCGTGAAAGAATTTCTGGACGAATTTGTAGAGGAGTTCCTGGAGAAGTTTCTGGAAGAATCCATTGGAATCCATGCGGAATTCATCCATGGATTCCTCCAGGAATTCTTTCAAACATATCTTCAGGAATGTCTACATGGATTCCTCCTGAAATTCTTGCAGGAATTCCGCAGGGATTCCTCCAAGGATTCCTCTGAGGATTTCTTCAGGGTTTGCTACAGAGGTTCCAATAAATTCTTCCAGGAATTCCTCCAGGAATCCTTCCATAAATTCATTCAGAAGTTTCTTCACGGATTCCTCCTGCAATTCATACAAGGGTTCCTCTAGGGATTCCACCAGCGATTTCTCCATGAATTTCTCCTGAAAATCATCCAGTAATTGCTTCTGGAATATCTTCACGGACTCCTCCAGAAATTCCTCCAAAGATTCTTCCGGGAATTCCTAAAACTCCACAAAGGATTCTTCCAGAAATTTCTTCAGGAATTACTCCTGAAATTTTTCCAGGGGTTGCGCCAGGGATTCATCCAGAGTTTTTTTTTTCATTTAAGTGGTTTTTATTAAGCTTTAACCAATTTTGTTGACGAAATGCAGAAAGTGGTTAGTACCACTGTTTTACAGTCTGAAGGAATCCCTGGAAGAATTTGTGAAAGAATTTCAGACTAAATTTCTTCAGGATTCCCTAGATGTTTTTTTTTTTAATAAATCTACGAGGAGTTTCCTGAAACAGTTTCTTTAACCCGTTGAACCCCAGGTAAAAAAATAAAAGTTCAACAATTCGCCAACAGCTCATTTCTCAACAGAATTCAACCAGATTTTGCACACAAACTCGCACAACACTATAGTTTTGGAAATATACGGGATCAACATTTTCTTGGACTTCTGGACGGAGTAAGGCCGGTGGGTCACTGGGTCAAGTCGGGCAAAATTAAGGCCAAGTACAATTTGCACCCCCATAACTTTCTTCCTAATGAAGTTTTTCAATGGGCATTTGCACATTCCGTTGCCTAACGATATCTGATGTTGCTACAGGTTCGAATTTAAGATTTTCCTATAGGTTTCTTTTGAGTTCTTGAGATATTCAACATTTCTGAACCATCCAAGTCTTCATTTGCGTTTGTTGTTTTCAAATGAAATTAAACACGAGATATTATTCCCTTATTGACCCCATAGTTCATCGGAGACATCTTTCGAACATGTGTTGCCCTCGTAGTATTATTCATATTTCCTGAATATCTCGATGGATTGTCCGAATCCGTCCTTACAAAACATGAACACTCGAAATAATCACTAAGGATTATTTTCAATTATTTTTATCGCTTTTATTTGCACCAATATTTGAACATCTGTATAATATTTGTTATATTAACGAATAGTAGAAATTTTGGACGATCTGATTGAAGTCATGCCTTGATTACAGAGAACCGTAGATCGACTACAATTAGACCTATTTGCATGCGGAAAACAACGATTAGCTCCAGAAACCAATACTACATCGAACAGGAGTAAGTAAAAGTCTCGACTAGATTCCTGAGTACCTGGGATGGCCTGGCTGAAATCAGGCCTTGAGTTCATTGAGCTGTAGATAAACTGTAATCACATGTTTTACCTATGTGGAACCTCTGTGCACTACATAAATTCATAGTGCAAATAACTCTCATTGTTGTCCATCTATGGTTCTCTAAAGTCAAGGCATGACTTCGCTTAGGTCATGACATTTTCCTAGGAATAGTTGTGCGAGACCTTCTCATTGACACATGATAGAATATGAGTTTATGTAGTGAACAGAGGCTACACATAGTTAAAACATGTGATTACAGTTTAACTACAGCTCAATGAACTCAAGGCCTGACTTCAGCCAGACCATCCCGTGTACTCAGGAATCTAGTCGAGACTTTTACTTACTCTTGTTCGATGTAGTATTGGTTTCTGGAGGCAATCGTGTTTTCCGCATGCAAATAGGTCTAATTGTAGTCCATTTATGGTTCTCTGTAGTTAAGGCATGACTTCCCTTAGCTTATCAAATTTCCCTAGGAATAGTTGTGAGAGACCTTTTCCCTGATGGAATGATGGAATGTGGGTTTATGTAGTCAATAGAGATTCTACACTGGCAAAACATGTGATTACAGTTCATCAACAGCTCATAGAACTCAAGGCTTGACTTCAATCAAGATGTCCCGTGTATTCAGGAATCTACTCGAGGAATTCACTTACTCCAGTTCGATGTAGTATTGGTTTCTGGAGCTAACCATTGCTTTCTGCGTGCATAAAACTCTCATTGTTGTCCATCTATAGTTCTCTGAAGTCAAGGCATGACTTCGCTTAGTTCATCAAATTTTCCTAGAAATAGTTGTGCGAGACCTTTTTTGATACATGATAGAGTATGAGTTTTTGTAGTGCACAGAGATTCCACATAAGTGAAACATGTGATTACAGTTTATCTACAGCTCAATTGTCAGTCAAGGCATGACTTCGCTTAGGCCATCAAATTTTCCTAAGAATAGTTGTGCGAAACCTTTTTTGACACATGATAGAATATGAGTTTATGTAGTGCACAGAGCTTCCACATAGGTAAAACATGTGATTACAGTTTATCTACAGCTCAATTAACTCAAGGCCTGACTTCTGCCAGGCCATCCCGGGTACTCAGGAATCTAGTCGAGGTTTTTATTTACTCCTGTTCGATGTAGTATTGGTGTCTGGAGCTAACCGTTGTTTTCCGCATGCAAACAGGTCTAATTGTAGTCGATCTACGGTTCTTTGTAATCAAGGCATGACTTCAATCAGATCGTCCAAAATTTCTACTGTTCGTTAATATAACAAATATTATACAGATGTTCAAATATTGGTGCAAATAAAAGCGATAAAAATAATTGAAAATAATCCTTAGTGATTATTTCGAGTGTTCATGTTTTGTAAGGACGGATTCGGACAATCCATCGAGATATTCAGGAAATATGAATAATACTACAAGGGCAACACATGTTCGAAAGATGTCTCCGATGACCTATGGGGTCAATAAGGGAATAATATCTCGTGTTTAATTTCATTTGAAAACAACAAACGCAAATGAAGACTTGGATGGTTCAGAAATGTTGAATATCTCAAGAACTCAAAAGAAACCTATAGGAAAATCTTAAATTCGAACCTGTAGCAACATCAAATATCGTTAGGCAACGGAATGTGCAAATTCCCATTGAAAAACTTCATTAGGAAGAAAGTTATGGGGGTGCAAATTGTACTTGGCCTTAATTTTGCCCGACTTGACCCAGTGACCCACCGGCCTTACTCCGTCCAGAAGTCCAAGAAAATGTTGATCCCGTATATTTCCAAAACTATAGTGTTGTGCGAGTTTGTGTGCAAAATCTGGTTGAATTCTGTTGAGAAATGAGCTGTTGGCGATTTTTTGAACTTTTATTTTTTACCTGGGGTCCAACGGGTTAAGAATCTCAGGGAGATTTTTTCTGTAAATCCTTAAAGATTTTTCCAAAAAATTCTAGGATAGATTTTAGCAAGAGTTCCCGAAAGAATTTTGGATAAATTTGTAAAGAAACCTCTGGAGGAAAATCTGAAAATCGAATATATAATAAGAGCCATGGGAGATTTTCTGAAAGAATCCCTCGAAAAGTTCGTGAAGAAACCTCTGAGGCAGTTTATTTTGGGAATTCTCGCAGAAATCTCCCGAATAAATCTCAATTTTTTTTTTTCAAAAAAAAAAGAGTCCTTGGAGAAATTTCTGAAGAAATCCCGGGAAGATTTTCTGACGGAAATTCAGATTTTCAAAAATTTAAAAACCCTGGAGCAAACCCCGGAGAATGATTTGGAATAAATTCTTGGAAGATCGTTCGAGAGAATACTTAAATAAATTACCAAAGGATTTTTCATCAAGAATAGTACCGATAATATGGGGTAAGTCTCTGAAGGATTTTCTAAGGAAATCCTATGATGATTTTTTGCAGAATCTCATTCACAACTTTCTTACATAACTCTTTGTAAAACTTCTGGAGGTGGAAATTCTGGAAGAATTCGGAGTTGCTGTGGCAATTTCTGGTGAAATCTTTGGAAGAATTTCCAAAGCAACCCATACAAATTTTTGAAGAAACTTTTGAAACATTTTCTGAAAAACTCCGGAATAGTTTCCCGAGCAGAAGAGAATAGCTAATGAATAACATATCAAGGTAATAATGTTAAATACTAGCATACTTTGATATGTCCTTTATTAGATGGACATAAGAAGCAAAATAACAAAAATGAATACCATAATTTTATATGATAAACACCTAGAAAATAACAAGTATTTTCATTTCAATAATGAATGCATTTCAAAAACTTTAAGTGTCCTCCAAAAGGTATGGAACAACAAAATAATAACATTTTCTGTTATTGAATTGCCCATTTATTCGATAGCTCCATGATGTAAAAGCAAAAAATGTTCTTCAGTCATTTCACAGCTAAATCAACAAATACCATATCAATACCAAAATCTGCTCAAATAACTCCAATTGTTATTGTGATGTTCTCATAACTTTTTGAAGAATAACATAATAATAACAATTTGAGGTATTAGAGCACGGGCCACCAATCCTGGAATAACATATCAAGGTATTTATCTTAAATACTACCATACCTTGATGTGCCCTTCATTAGGTGGTAATAAGAGGCAAAATAACAAAAATGAATACTAAAATTTTGTATAAATAACACCTAGAAAATAACAAGTCTTGTGATTTCAATAATGAATGCATACCTAAAATTTCAAGGGCTGTATTTGTTATTCCAAAGTTATTGAATAACAAACTAATAACATTTCTTGTTATTGAATGTTTCATTTGTTCGATGATTTTATGATGTAATAGCAAATCTTGTTCGGTTATTTTCACTGCTAAACCAACAAACACTACATCAATACCAAACTCTGCTCAAATACCTTCAACTGTTACATGCTATGTCCAAAGGTAAGTATTATGAAAATCTAATGTACCTCAAATGTTATTTCTTAAGATTAGCTTTGGACCTCTAGTTTCAGATTCTGTGCGGTTTGAAATATTTCATCTTGGGTTTTTTTTATATATTTGATTTTTATCCTATTTTCCCATACAAACATCGAAAAAAGTCATTTTAAGGTAAATTTCGTCCCATATAAAAATGTATGGGAAAAAAACCCAAGATGGATTATTTTAAACCACACATTTTCGGAATCTAGAGGCCCGAAAATATAGTTCTAGCGAATAAATTTTAAGGTACATTCACTTTTCATAATACTTCCCTTTGGACATAGCGTGATTGTGATGTTCTCATAACATTTCGTAGAATAACGCAGCAATAACAATTTTAGGTATTAGAGCACATGTTGCTCTTCGCATGGTATTTGTAAGGTATGCCCTTCTGCTCGGGTATGCCGATATTCCCAAATGAGCTTTCCGTTCCAATCCACCCCCACCTAACGGTAGGCCATTCTTCATCCACTCAACAAAGGTAGCGCGATAGCGACCGCGCGCGCGTCACGAAGCGAGAATTTGATCGGTTGTTTGGATCTGTTTGGATTACCCCGCGTGGAATTTATTATGCATAACGAGATAAAGAGAAACTGAGGCTCGCTTGAACCGCGTGCCCTTCTTTGTCGTCATCGCTTGGGCGAAGAAAGGTAGCATTGTCACCAGCCAACCAGCGCTTTTCTGATTGTGATGGAATTTTCTTGCACATTCAGACTTCCAGTCAGGAAAGACGCTTGATGGATCTTCGTTTGTTCGTATGAATTAAGATAGGAAGTTTCAAAATTCAGACAATATTGGGATTTACCATGCAGAATGAATCGCGTAAATTTGCATTCCAAACAAACTAGAGAACATTGTTTAGTATATTTCTTGACATGAATTTAAAATTTCGGGTTAGATAAAATCAGAATCAGTTGTTAGAGCTACCGTCAAATTATATTATCTATGATCTTATCTTGGATGTTTACAGTTAGCAAGCAATGGCAGTATCAAGCAATCATTTGTGATAATCGTTATGAAAATTCACAACTTTGAAAGTCCATCAAATAGATACAATGTGAATTATCTCTTATGTGGCTTGAACCGGAAGTAGCATCCCGAAGGTTATCAGAGGCAAAAGGATACGTTGGGCAGGGTATGTTGCAAGAATGACAGATAGCAATCCGCCAAAGGTTGTGTTTGATGAAGATAGATGGTACAAAATGCGCATTGGCCAACGCGGACTGCCCAAGTGGGTTACGTACAAAAGGCTGAAATTACATAAGGCTGAATGCATCAAAAGGCTGAAAAAGTGATTCGCCTAGATTTCAAACGCACCAGCTTAAAGACTAACCTCAACACTAACAACTCAGACAAATAGACGTATCACTCAAATTGGGAATAATTACATGGGTTACGTACAAAAGGCTGAATTACGAAAGGCTGAAATAACAAAAGGCTCAAACATGAAAGGCTGAAATAACATAAGGCTGAAATAGTGATTCGAATAGTTTTCAAACGCACAAGCCTAAACGGCAGCCTTTGGCGTAGTTGGTCACACGTTCGCTTCATATGCGGATGGTCATGGGTTTGATTTCCAGCCCCGGCACTTGAAATTTTTCGTCAGTTGCTCTTCCCCCGAGAACGGCTGACACTGACCCTCTTCTGAGCCCTGTGGCTCAAACGGACCCGGATACCTGGACATCGGTGAACTGCTACACATAATTGACTCCCAATCGGACTGGAAAGGAATAACGGCCATCCACCATCCTTGTGCTCATCATTCTATCAAGTATAGAGTAGAAAAGTGAAAGCAGCAGAAAGGCATCCAGTTCGATAAAGTAGAATGAATACATCTAGGCGCTGTACAAAAATGTAAGTGCAGCAGTCAATTGAAATCGCTCACGTAGTGCCCTAGTGGACAATAGAGCTGTAAATTAGGTTAAGTGATTAAGAATAAAAAAAACCTTAAGGCTAATCTCAGCACTAACAACTCAGAGGAACATATCACTCCAATTGGGAATAATTACATACCTTCATTGATTTTACGATCTATTTGAAAATTTGCTTGTTGGTCGATTACCCAGCCGTAGCACTCGCACTGGTTTTGCTTGAGCTTGACGATTGACCGTCCTACCGTCCCTAGTTCATGGTTGGCCAAACTAAGCCATTTTTGGAATCGGAAAGTTTTACGACTGGCCATAATGCTATGGCTTATGGAACGTTTACATTACTAAGACAGTATTTAACAAATTAATTGCACATACATATTTCAAAGAAGGGAAAATCTCTGCTGAAATTGTTTTAGTATCCGTAATGACAACAATCTCCAATACAACATGACTCGAAAGAATAGCTCATGTTTAAAGAAATATAAATTAATGATATGAATATTATCAGTTCCATTTTGTGTTCGTTGGTATGCACCATAAGCCTTTTCACTATAAGCTTTCTACATAAGTTTCGGAACTAGGGCCCAAGCTGAGGGTTACGCGTACGATTCGCGTTCAGACCAAGTACTTTTCATTATGAAAATGTTCTTGACTCCCTATGGCATTGAATATCTTTGTATCTGTTACACGATATGCCAAAGCTGAGAAGCAGGCTCGATCTCAATTCGCATTACGCCAAGAAAAGAAAGAAGGTCTACAACTTATATATGCATTTTCATATTTTCAGCCTTTTGTAATTTCAGCCTTATGTTACACTTTCTTGATTTCAACCTTTTGTGCATTCAGCCTTTTGAAATTCAGCCTTATGTTACAATCCCAATTACATACATACGCTGATTTTACGGTCTATTTGAATATTTGCTTGTTGGTCGATTACCCAGTCGTGGCACTTGCATTGGTTTTGCTTGAGCTTGACGTTAGGTCGTCCTACCGTCCCCTAGTTCATGGTTGGCCAAACTAAGCCATTTTGGGGGAACATGCTTCAGTTACTATGTTTTGAGACGGAAATTTTTATGACTGATCATTATTATACACGATGCAGTGTCATTTGGCCGAAGGTCATTAGGCCGCATCGTAATGGTTATTAGGCCGAATGGCCATCAGGATGAATTGCAACTCAGCAGTTATGAAACTGGAAACGGGTCTGTTGGTTTTACCTTTTTCAAAAATTATTGCCAAAAACTATTTTGACAATTAATCTTGGAAGAATAGCTTATGTTTAAAAGGAAAAAAAATATTATTTGCATATCAACAGTTTCAGCGCCAAAAAGCTATTTGACAATGATACTAGAAGGAACAACTTATGTTCCAAAGCAGTAAAAATTCATGCTGAGGGTGACGGGTTCAATTTCTAGTTAGTCCAGAAACTTTGCGTAAGGGAAATTTCCTTGACTTCCTAGGTTATAGTGTATCTTCATATCTGCCACAAGATATACACATGCAACATGGTCATTAGGAGCTGAAGCTCTTGGTTAACAACTTTGGAAGAGCTCATAGAACACTAAGCTGAGAAGCAGGTTTTGTCCCAGTGGAGATGTAACGGCAAAAATAAGACCCAATGACCATTTGGCCTAAAGACCTACGGCCGAATGACCTGACACCATTGAGCACCTCCATTACTAAGACAGTATTTTTCAAAAGAATAGCATGTATTTCAAAGAAGGGAACATCTCTAATGATATTGTTAGTATCCGAAATGACAACAATCTGCAAAACAACATGACTCGAAAGAATAGCACATGATTAAAGAAGGAATAATTAACGATATAAATATTAGGGGGATTCACTTAACAGCGTAAACCGCCTATTGAAGTTTATTCTGATTAAACGTCGCAATCGCCAAGGCAATCTTTGATTATTTCATTCGCAATTTCATGAAACATTTCAAATAACAGAAAATCATGGCTTACGTAGCAATTTAAACTGTTTAGTGAGTCCCCTTATTATCAGTTCCTTTTTGTGCACGATGGTTTGCATAAAGCTCAGTTTACAAACTAAGGCCCATTCTGAGGGTTATGCGTTCGGGCCAAGAATTTTTCATTTTGACTCCCTTTGGCATTGAGCATCTTCCAGTCTGTTGCACTATATCCAACTCAGAAGCAGGCTTTATCTCAGTTGAGGCGTAACTCCAAAAACATGAAGAAATGCTATAACCTTGGCTATAACTCAAGTATGCATTTTCGTATTTTAAGCCATTTCAATTTTCAGCCTTTTGTAATTTCAGCCTTATGTAACAGTTTCTTAATATCAGCCTCCAAGGTTTAATGGAAGCAGCTTCAAACGGAGTTTTGTGGTAGGCAATTGTTGACGTCATCCTATACTTTCGAAGATATAGAAAATCATAAATAAATGTATGAATGGCCGTGTATCGAAAGCCTCAGTGCATTTATACCCCGTGGCGACGTATGAATGATTTCAAAATCAACTTCTGAAACAAAAGAAAATAATAGAATAAAGAAAATCGAAAGGTGCGTTCCTTTGATCTGACCAGTCACCACCATGTTCATTATGACAACAAACAGTTCAAAGAATCGCAGCTAGGTATACACACAAAAAATCCCCAGCACCTTGATCCCAGTTGGATCATCCGGAAAATTGGCTCCAGTCGGTAGTGCGAAGATGACGACAACGGAAGCTTCCTGGCCGACCTACGACGACGAATTCGTACCTACATACATATTGACGTATTCAATTGGTTCTCCGTCTCGTGTGCAGTGTAGCAGAGAAAAAAATGCTCCTCAGATACAGTTCAGATTATTTTTAGATCGCTCCCGAAGGCACATTTGGAAGTTGAATCGGGAGCAATGTCCAACCCAATGTTGAACTTCTCTGTGGGAATTGACGTCTAGGCATTGGAGTCCTATATGCAATGCCAGTCCTCATCGGTAAACTTTGACTATCGAGTTAAAAGGTTTTTACGACTGTTGTTCACAGCAGCTAAGGCGCGGATATTCAACACAACCAGGCTCTGAGGGTGATGGGGTCGAGTCCCGGTCAGTCCAGCAACTCTTCGTAAAAGAAAGTTCCTTGACTTCCTTGGACATAGAATATCTTCGTTGAACGGCAGAGGAATGGATGTCGACTAGGATGACGACGATGGGCTTACATTCGCGATGTTCTGTTCCCTGAATAAGGAAGAGTGAAACCGACTTGAAACGGCGAGCGGGCTAACAGTACATCTGCCTCCGTCCCGATAAAACCTAAGCAGGATTCCGGATACATTTGGCATCTGTACATCAAGTCTGATGTGTAGTGTCCACACAACTACTATTATGAATATTTTGTGTGGATAAATCTTAGAGTGCATGCAGTCACCTATTCGACGATGGACCACTATAAATAAATATGCTCAGTTCTGTTTAGACCAACGCCGAGTGAACACGTCTCTTTAAGAATGTATTCGAAGACCGAAATTAGACATTACAGGTACTAGGCTCAGATGAAACATTCCCGACTCACGCTGATCTGGCTCTGGATACGAACTCCATGAAGGAACGTGTTCAACCCTCACTTGGCCTCCATTCATTTATTTAGTAGATAAAACTGAATCAACCGTATTTCTCCATAATACACGGCTTGTGGCTGGCGCTCTCCATCCTCGGTAACGCTCAATAATGCTCGCCAAGTCACGCTCTACATGACCCGCTCATCGTGCTCTCTGCGCTCAACGCCTTCTGGTTGTTGAGCGCAGAGAGCATTCTTGCGAGCTCGTGGTTTATCCTTCTCCGCCAAACACCGTTCTCCTGCACATTGCCGAAGATCGTCCTTAGCACGCGTCGCTTGAAAACTCCGAGTGCTTGCAGGTCCTTCTCGAGTATGGTCCATGTCTCGTGCCCGTAGAGGACCACCGGTCTTATTAGCGTTTTGCACATGGTGCATCTGGTACACTCAAACCTCCATTTAGGTAGGATCCATTTAGGTAAAATCTATTTAGGTCCCTCCATTTAGGTAACGTTACCTAAATGGAATTTGATTGTGTTCAAATAAGTTGGAGCACTTAAGATTAGGTATAAGACTGGTTTATGGGTGAGAAGTAGTGATTGGTGTTAGGGGGTGGGTATGGGGGGAGGGTGGGTGCATAGTTTCCCCCTAAATCCCCCCCCCCCCATGCAGTGTTGGAAAGTGCCAGTATCCAGCGTCATTTCCAACTGAAATTGAGATAATCAACCATCCTTCCATCATTCCATTGATATCAGCTCCAGCATTGATGACGTCAAGCCCGACACAAACCTATCATTCACCTGTTTTTATTTTGGCCACCAAACCCAATATAGACTCAACAGTTGTTCGATGTTGGTCCAACAATGGCCCAACATACGATAAAAATTGACCCAACTTTGACCCGACATTCAATAATTTTTCAGTCTGGCGGAATTTTGCAGGGTTTTTCGTGTTTCGTGCCCAGCTAGTCATTTGAATGACAATTCTAGACCCTCCAAAACCCCCGAAAACGCCCCTGAAGCCCCCCCCCCTCCTTAAACACACCCCCTCCTGAAACTCATTGAAAGCCATCTGAAACTTTGCATGATCTCCTTTAAATCTCCTAGTAACTCTCCCTTGTTGAACTTCTTTGCAACCTTGTAATCCATTTAGGTAATAAACTGAATCCATTTAGGTAATGAATCCATTTAGGTAAAAATTCTATTTAGGCAGTCCCGACTCATTACCTAAATGGAGGTTTTAGTGTACATGGGTAAATCTTTGTCGACCGCAGTTTCTTCTGGAGCCCGTAGTAGGCCCGACTTCCGCTGATGATGCGCCTCCGAATTTCACGGCTCACGTTGTTGCCAGCCGTCAGTAAGGATCCGAGATAGACGAATTCCTCCACCACCTCGAAAGTATCCCCGTCTATCGTAACATTACTACCCAGACGGATCCGGTCGTGTTCGGTTCCACCTACCAGCATGTACTTTGTTTTTGAGACATTCACCACCAGTCCGACCTTTGCTGCTTCGCGTTTCAGGTGGGTTTACAGCTTTGGCACCGTTCCAAATGTTCTGGCAATAATGTCCATGTCGTCCGCAAAGCACACAAATTGACCGGATTTTGTGAAAATCGTTCTCCGGCTGTTGAGCCCGGCTCGTCGCATCACACCTTCCAGAGCGATGTTGAAGAGTAGGCATGAGAGTCCGTCACCTTGTCGCAGTCCCCGACGAGATTCGAATGAACTGGAAACCCTTACGCAGTTTTGCACACCGTTCATAGTTGCTTTAATCAGTCTAGTCAGCTTCCCAGGAAAGCCGTTTTCGTCCATGATTCTCCATAGCTCTGTGCGGTCGATATTGTCGTATGCCGCTTTGAAGTCGATGAACAGGTGTTGCGTTGGGATCTGGTATTCACGGCATTTCTGGAGGATTTTCCGTACGGTAAAGATCTGGTCCATTGTCGACCGGCTGTCGATGAAGCCGGCTTGATAACTTCCCACGAACTCATTTGTTTCAGGTGACAGACGACGGAAGATGATCTGGGATAGCACTTTGTAGCCAGCATTCAAAATAGTGATCGCCCTGAAGTTCTCACATTCCAAATGGTCGCCTTTCTTGTGAATGGGGCAGATTACCCCTTCCTTCCACTCCTCCGGTAGCTGTTCGGTTTCCCAGATCCTGACTATCAGCCAATGCAGACAGGTGGCCAACTTTTGGGTCCATCTTGATGAGTTCAGCTGCGATACCATCCTTACCAGCTGCTTTGTTGGTTTTGAGCTGGTGAATGGCATCCTTAACTTCCCTCAGCGTAGTGGTCTCTCGTGCCTACGTGCTCCACGCAACGGTTCTCGTCGAAGTACTGCTTCCACCTTTCGATCACCTCACGTCCGTCCGCCAAGAGGCCTCCGTTCTTATCCCTGCATATTTCGGCTCGCGGCACGAGGCTGTTGTGGGATGCGTTGAGCTTCTGGTAGAGCTTCCGTGATTCTGGGGAACGGCACAGCAGTTCAATTTTCTCGCACTCCGCTTCTTCCTGGTGGATCTTTTTCTCCCGAAAGAGGCGGGTCTGCTATTTCCACCTCTGTTTGTAACGTTCCACAATTTGCCAGGTCTCTTGCTGCAGCACTACCGCCCGCGCTGCGTTCTTCTCCTCCAAAACCGTTCTGCAATCTTCGTCGAACCATTCGTTGGTGCTCTCGGCTTCGTCGTTGATGACTGCTTTCACTGTACTGCACCTCGTCTGGCAACGAGCTCACACTTGTCTGGCAACGCGGTCTCCAGATTCTGCGCGTATGCTGAGGCGACATCCGGTTGTTTTAGTCGCTCTAGGTTGTACCCTGGCGGTCGCCGGTACCGTACATTGTTGATGACGGAGAGTTGTGTAGGTAGTTTTTCACCAGATAGTGGTCGGAGTCGATGTTGGCGCCACGATATGTCCTGACGTCGATAATGTCGGAGAAGTGCCGTCCGTCAATCAGAACGTCATCGATTTGAGATTCCGTCTGCAGTGGTGATCTCCAGGTGTAACGATAAGGGAGGCTGTGTTGGAAAAAGGTGCTACGTATGGCCATATTTTTGGAGGCGGCGAAATCAATTAGTCGTAGGCCGTTTTCGTTCGTCTGCTGGTGGATGCTGAACTTTCCAATCGTCGGTCTGAATTCCTCCTCATGGCCTACCTGGTTTGGACAGCGATCGAACTCGCGCTCGTGCTGCGCGTAAAATGCGTCCTTGTCATCATCAGTGCTTCCGGAGTGTGGACTGTGCACGTTTATTATGCTGAAGTCGAAGAATCGGCCCTTGATCCTCAACCTGCACATTCTTTCGTCGATCGGCCACCAACCGATCACGCGCCTCTGCATATCAGCCATCACAATGAAAGCTGTTCCCAACTCGCGTGTGTTTCCGCAACTCTGGTAGATGGTATGATTACCTCTAAACGTTCGCATCATGGATCCTGTCCAACACACCTCCTGCAGCGCTACGATGCCGAACCCGTGGTCCGCCAGTAGATCGGCAAGTTGACGGGTGCTCCTAATAAAGTTGAGAGTTCGGTAGTTCCACTTACCGAGTTTCCAATCGCAAGTCCTTCTTGTTCGCTGAGGTCGTTGCCGTTGGTCTCGGTTCGTATTATTCTGTTGCTGATTTTCCGTTACAATTTTTTTACGGCTGGCTCGTAGAGCCTGAAACCAATTCCAAACTTTCCGGAGGACCATAGTACACAGTTGAACCTGGAGAACAGACGTTCAGGTTTGCAGAAGCAAACCCCCCTTCCCTGTCAGCCTACGATTGAAGTTCCCACCGGGGTTGGTTACCAGATCTTCCCTAAGGTTGCTCGTAGCTCCCAGCCGGCAGAGGCTAGTGAATCACAATGTGATCTGAATTGCGCAACATACCCAGCCTTTACCGTGCCATTCAGGTGTTCGTAGTATTGTTGCTTCTACCTTCCGATCACCTCAAATCCGTCCATCACTTCCTGCACATTTCGGTTTGCTACACGAAGCCTTTCCGGGATGTGTTGAGCTTCTGGTACAACTTCCGTATATCTTGTGAACGGCATATTTCCATATTTTCGCACTCCGCTTCTTCCAGGCAGCGCGAAGAGGCGGGTCTGCTGATTCCGCGTTCTTTTATATCGTTTCACGTTCTGCCGAGTCCCGTGCTGCAGCATGATAACTCTCGCTGGGTTCCTCGGTTTCGATATCTCTCTCTGAATGCTTAGAGATATTAGAATTGATTGATATTTTGTAGTCTTTTTCTCAACAATGCACAGTGGCTGATTTCGTCATTTTAGCGCGCTTAATTAATAACTTTTTGACTATGAAGTTTAGCGTCATGGTGTCTTCGAGAAAGTTTTTCTCTATAAAGACGAGCTTCTTTTGAACTTCTGTGAAAAGTGATCAATCCCCCTAAAAGTGAGATAGAAAATTTATTTTTTGAATTTTTCAAGATACGAGGTTGGTGTCTTTACAAAAGTTGTAGAAAATGTTGTTTGGAGAAACTTTGCTGAAGACACCAAGTTCGTAACTCCGTTACTTTTCAAGATACGTTACGTTTTCTATCATCAGCCCCTTGAAAAAGGTTTTTGCGCAATAACTTTCTAAAAATTGATTCTACATTTTTCTCATGTTCTACAAAGTTATAGATAATGGTAAAACACACAACTTTGCTGAACATGACATCCTGCTAATTCCAAAATTAAAATAGTTATAACGGTTTTTATAGTTTTTTGGGCCATATTTCAAGCATATATAACTTAGCTATAGGCAATTATATGCAAATTTCCTTTTACGCATGTGAAAGTACAAGTAATTGTCTCTCTTAGAAAGCAAAAATCATCAAACTGTAAGAGACTGTAAGATGGTTTTTGTATAGAAACGTTCATCCATTTATGTTACTCTTATATGGGATTTATTTACATTTTCAACATATTTATTTGACAGTTCATGTCAGCTTGTACTTTTATTGTTATTGTAAGTGTGTGTTCATATAAAGAAAGGTTTGTGGTGTATTCTGGATCATTCATGAAGTACGTTACACAAAAACTCACCATCTACTTCTATTTTCTTACTTATTCACAGTGCTCCACTTAGTCCACGAAAAGAGCGAACGAAGCGTCATTTCTTATGAAATTCTAAACATGCGCGTGACATTTTCTGTGAATGCTCCCACTAGTACATATCTACATAATATGTCTACATTGGTTATAGTAAATTATAGATCTTATTGCACTTCAAGAAAGGTGTTGTTAACACGCGATCCAACGAAATAAGTAACACGTGGACTAAGTGGAGCACTGTGAATAAGTAAGAAAATAAAAGTAGATGGTGAGTTTTTGTGTAACGTACTTCATGAATGATCCAGAATACACCACAAACCTTTCTTTATATGAACACACACTTACAATAACAATGAAAGTGCAAGCTGACATGAACTGTCAAATAAATATGTTGAAAATGTAAATAAATCCCATATAAGAGTAACATAAATGGATGAACGTTTCTATACAAAAACCATCTTACAGTCTCTTACAGTTTGATGATTTTTGCTTTCTAAGAGAGACAATTACTTGTACTTTCACATGCGTAAAAGGAAATTTGCATATAATTGCCTATAGCTAAGTTATATATGCTTGAAATATGGCCCAAAAAACTATAAAAACCGTTATAACTATTTTAATTTTGGAATTAGCAGGGTGTCATGTTCAGCAAAGTTGTGTGTTTTACCATTATCTATAACTTTGTAGAACATGAGAAAAATGTAGAATCAATTTTTAGAAAGTTATTGCGCAAAAACCTTTTTCAAGGGGCTGATGATAGAAAACGTAACGTATCTTGAAAAGTAACGGAGTTACGAACTTGGTGTCTTCAGCAAAGTTTCTCCAAACAACATTTTCTACAACTTTTGTAAAAACACCAACCTCGTATCTTGAAAAATTCAAAAAATTAATTTTCTATCTCACTTTTAGGGGGATTGATCACTTTTCACAGAAGTTCATAAGAAGCTCGTCTTTATAGTGAAAAACTTTCTCGAAGACACCATGACGCTAAACTTCATAGTAAAAAAGTTATTAATTAAGCGCGCTAAAATGACGAAATCAGCCACTGTGCAATGCATTCTATCAACTCATTTACTTGGCTGCCCTATACCCAAACCCAAATGTCTGCTTTTTTCCGGAATCCGTTAAAAGTGACATCGACATTATCCGATTCAGTAAACAGAAGCGGGCAGGGCTGCTGGGTGGTAAACTCGTTTCGCAAACAGAACAGAACTTAGTTTTCGGTTGCTGCCGTCGTCGTTGTCGATTCCGTGGTATTTAGGACTGACGAATGCGGGTGGCGACGTTCAACTTTGTCCGCAATGCCGGAATTCAATTCGGGACTGGTTCTGTTTCTATACTCTATGTACCAGTCTCTGGTAGTACCAGAGAGAATCTAATCAAGCTGAGTGGTGGTGTGGCGGCGGTGGTGGTTGCTAGAAGCAATGGTGTGCAATGAAGAATTGACGAAAAGGAAATTGAAGGAATTACACGGTGTCGATCTCGGTGTGTCGACTTGGTATTTGCTTCTATTTGTCTAGGACACGCAGCCGCGCCGCCGGAAAGAAGGCTAACGATTAGGGAAGCTGATTTGTGTCAATAGGGTATGTGTTCCATCGTTAATCTCACGCTCCCATATTCATCCTATTCGAAAACAAGCGATTACGGCACCGATTGATTCCGTTCTTTTTGTTTTCATGGGTGCTCACTTCTAACAAAAAATACAAAAATAAGAAACAAAACAAACAGTGCTTCAATCCTTTGTTTTTCGTAGGATGAAAATGGGAGCCACATGCTTAAGAAGGGAACCAATACCCTATTTGGAATGCGATTAAAGGTCTTGAATACCATGGCAAATGGCAAAATGTAATCAAAGTTCAAAGCGAAGTTGAATTTGATGGACAGAAGAAAATTTTCGCTGACAAATGAAGCAGAAATTTGATTTGATCAGAGCTTATGCATTGTAGCTTCACTCGATTTTGTTTCAATCTTTTGGTATTGTGTCTATCTATCTATCTATCTATCTATCTATCTATCTATCTATCTATCTATCTATCTATCTATCTATCTATCTATCTATCTATCTATCTATCTATCTATCTATCTATCTATCTATCTATCTATCTATCTATCTATCTATCTATCTATCTATCTATCTATCTATCTATCTATCTATCTATCTATCTATCTATCTATCTATCTATCTATCTATCTATCTATCTATCTATCTATCTATCTATCTATCTATCTATCTATCTATCTATCTATCTATCTATCTATCTATCTATCTATCTATCTATCTATCTATCTATCTATCTATCTATCTATCTATCTATCTATCTATCTATCTATCTATCTATCTATCTATCTATCTATCTATCTATCTATCTATCTATCTATCTATCTATCTATCTATCTATCTATCTATCTATCTATCTATCTATCTATCTATCTATCTATCTATCTATCTATCTATCTATCTATCTATCTATCTATAGATTGAAAACAGCAAGTTCAGAAAAATTTAAATGTGGTCATTGGAACTATGGTCCGTCTATTTTATTTTTCTTTCTACTGTTTTAGACGAACTCTTCAGAAGACTCTTATTTAGAATTTTTGAAAAAATTCAAGAAATTCGTGGAATTCCAGGGTGTCAAATTTAATACGAAACTCTTAGAACTTTAATAATTTTTCATTAGATTTCATTTATTATTTATTGTAAATGACAAATAATAAATGAAATCTAATGAAAAATTTAAAAAGTTCTAGGAGTTTCGTATTTAATTGGACACCCTGAAATTTAATGGATTTCTTGAATTTCTTCAAAATTTTAAATAAGAGTGTTCTGAAGAGTTCTCTCCAGAACTTTTTTCAAAGATTATTTTAGAATTATTCGGTGATGCCTTCAGGAGATCCACCAGGAGTTCTTCCAGAAAATTCTTCAGGGATACCTCCTGGATTGATTTTTTTTTTCAGAATATCTCGACAGGAGTACCTTCAGAAAAAACATCAGTAGTTCCTTCAGAAATTCTTTCAGGAGGATTCAAGGATGTCTCTTAAAGATACATCAGAGATTCATCCATAAGATCCTTCAGGGATTCCCATAGGAGGTCCTTCAGAGATAAGTCCTTCAGGGATTCCTTATGAAATTTCTTCCGAAAATCCTACAGAAGTTTCTTTAGGAATTAGTCGAAGAGTTTCCTCAGAGATTCCTCCAGGAGTTTCAGGGATTCTTGCAGATGTTTCTTCAGAGTTTCCTCCTGAATTTCCTCAGGGATTCCTACAGATGTTCCTTCCAGAAATCTCTCCAGCCAGGAGTTCCAGGAGAATTCAGGGATTCCTGCATAAGAGTTCCTTCTAAGATTCGTTCAGGATATTTTTAGAGGACTCCTCGAGAAGCATGAGTTCTTCCAGGGATCGCTCCTGGGGTTCTTTCAGATTGTAGATTGAGAGTTTTCCAGGAGGGCTCACGGATGCCTCCAGAAGTTACATCAGAGATCTCTCCAGAAGCTCGTTCAGGAATTCATACAGGCGTTCTTCGAGGGAATCCTGTACCAGTTCCACCAATAATTTTCTTAGGATTATAATCAGGCATATCTCCATGATATTCTTGAGAGATCTTTCATGAAGTTTCTACAAGAATTCCTCCAAAACTTCCTTCTGGATGTCTTTCAGGAATTCTTTTGGAGATACCTCCTACAAACCCTTCCCCTACCCGGCAAGATTCCTTTTGAGAGATTCCGCTGAAAACCCTTCGAGAATTCTGAGTGGAAATCGAAGATTCCTATCGGAATTCTTTCGGGAATTAGCCCTGGAATTCTAACAGGGATTTCTTCTGTAATTTTTTCGGGGATTCCACTTGGACTTCCTTGAGGGGTTCCCATGGACTTCCTTCGAAGATTTCTGCTGGAATTTCTTCGGGTATTCCTCCTGGAATGTGTGCGGATATTCCTTCTTGAAT
Source organism: Aedes albopictus (assembly GCF_035046485.1). Classification (NCBI taxonomy): domain Eukaryota; kingdom Metazoa; phylum Arthropoda; class Insecta; order Diptera; family Culicidae; genus Aedes; species Aedes albopictus. Next base: position 337,648,986 of record NC_085138.1, read on the forward strand.
TTTCCGCAGGAAATTCTCCTGGAATTCCTTCGCGGTTTCCTCCAGGAAGTTCTTTTATGATTCCTCTTAGAATTCCTTTCGAGATCCCTCCTGGAATTCTTTCGAAGATTCCTTCTTGAATTCCTTCGGAGATTCCTCCTAGAATTTATTCAGGAATTTCTTCTGGAGTTGTTTCAGGAAATCCTTCGGAAATCCCTTGTGGAACCCTTCAGGGATTCCTCCTGGACTTCCTCAGGGGATTCCTCCTGGAATTAATTCGAAGATTCCTTCTAGAGTTCCTTCGCTATTTTTTCCAGGAATTCCTTCGGATATTGTTCCTGGATTTTCTATGGGGATTCCTCTTGAAAATCCTTTGATTATTCCTCCTGGATATTTTTCGATGGTTCCTCCTAGAAATCCTTTGAGGATTCCTTCTCGAACTTCTTAGAAAATTCTTTCTGGAATTCTTTTGAGGATACCTCCTGGATTTCCTTCATGGATTCCTCCTAAAATTTATTCAGCGAATTCCTGAAATTCCTCATAGAATTCCTCCAAGATTCCGGCTGCAAATCCTTCGTATTTTTTTTCTAAAATTTCTTCGGAAATCCCTCCTGTAATTCGGAGATTCTTCCTAGAAATTTGTTGGGGATTTCTTCTTGAATTTCTTTGGAAATTGCTCCTAGATTTCCTATGAAATTCCATCGGGGTTTCCTCTTGAAAAACCTTTGAGGATTTCGCTTGGAATTCCTTTGGAGATTTCTCCCGGAACTCCTTCGGGATTTTCTCTTGGAATTCCTTTGGTAATTCCTTTTCAAATTTCTTCAGAGATTCTTCCTGGAATTCTTTCGGGATTCCTCCTAGAATTCCTTCAAGGATTCCTTCTAGAATTCCTAGAATTCCTAGGTTCCTCCTGGGGGGTTCTTCCTTCGAAGATTCCTCGTAAAATTCATTCGAGAATTTCTCCTGATATTCCGTCGGGGATTACATCTGGTATTCATACGGGATTCCCGCTTGAAACTCCTTTGGTGATTCCTTATCGAATTTCTTTGCCAATTTCTATTAGAATTCTCTCGGGGATTTTTCCTGGAATTTCTTCATTGATTTATCCTGGATACTTTTCGTTGATTTATCCTTGAAATCTTTAGAAGATTCCTTCTCGAACTCCTTTAGAAATTCCAGCACGAATTTTTCCTAGAATTTCTTTGGCGATTCCTGCTGTAATTTCTTCGGGATTCCTGCTTGAATTCATTTGGGCAATCCTCCCAATTCCTTCGGAGATTTTTCCTGGATTTTATTCTAAAATTCCTCGAGAATTTTATTTAAAAATTTCTCAAGAAGTTTCTGCAGGGAATCTTGAATTACCAGAGATTCCTGCAGAAGTTCCTTCAAGGTTCCATACAGCAGTTCCTGCAGAGATTAGTCCAGAATTGTCTTCATGTATTCCTCCAGGAGCTTCTTGAAGGTTTCTCCTGGAATTCCTTCTGAGATTCTTCCCTGAAATCACTCGGCGATTCCTTAGTGTAAATAGTGCGACCTTATTATCAAATTCGACAGCTTCTGAAGGTTCTAAGAAAACAAAACAAAAACTGTAGTGAAATCATTATTTTATTGCCCTTCACGCGTCCAAAAATGGCTCTTACGCCGCCGCCGAGCAAGATATAGTTGGCGCACAGGCCTAATTTAAAGCAATCGGCACCTACTTATGCAACCATTCCATAGAAAAAGGATATAGTACAACTCCGATTATTGTGAAACTTGGTGGGTTCGTAGTTGTTCGAAAATAGTTAGACCCGCTTTTTTGAGTGATTCCTGATGTTTCTGGTATCCATAGTTTTACACAACTTATAAAACTATGGATACCAGAAACATCAGGAATCACTAAAAAAAAAAGCAATACCAGGCATAGTTTTATGAGAAATTACAATATCAGGCAATTTTAGAGCAGCTAGTATTAAGATATATGACTCTCTATATACGAAAAATCATATCTCAAAAACTAAAAAAACATACATCGCTAATTTTTTTAATAATTTACGCCAAATTTTCTGATAAAAAATTAAAACCAGGGTACTCTTCTGGTCTCAGACCATAAAAACGTTGAAAAACTACAAAAATGCTATTTTTTTGCTCCTAAACACAGTTTGGCCCCTTCAACGTATTTTTCCTTAAAACTAAAATTCAGTAGCTTTCAAACAAAAAAAAGAAGCTTTGAATCGGTTTACTGGCTCAAAAGTAATGATTTTTTGAAAATTTTTAGTTTTTAAAAACCTTGATTTTTAGGACCATCCTATCTGAAAATTGATCACCATAATGACAGAATAAAAAAATACGGGTTTAATCATTTTCTAAAAATTACGAACCAATCAAGTTTCACGACAATCGGAGTTGCAATTAAAGGTGTGCGCCGATTTGAATTCTGCTGGCGGCGGCGTTTTGCACTTTTTTGCCGGTGGCGGCAGCATGATCGGCGTGACGCCGAATGAATTTTCGGCGGCGGCGGCGGCGTGAAATATCAGTGTTTTATTTTTTAGTAACTCATCATTTTGAAGATGCAGTGACATGTTTGTAGTTACGGTTTAGTTATTTTTTTTATTTTCACATGTTTTTTGAAAATTTATTGAAATAATTGTTATGGTGAATCAGCTCCCCAAAAAATTATCCAGAATGACCTTCTAAAGGAATTCCCGGGAGAAATTCTAGAGGAATTCCCGGTCGAATTTCTAGAGGAATTTCCGAATGAATTCTTTAAGGAATTCCCGGAGGAACTCGTAGAGGCATTCCTCTAGGTACATACACCTAGAGGAATTCCTGGATGAACTTCTAAACGAATTTCCAAAAGAGCATCTAAAAGATGCAGATGAACTCTTAGAAGAACGATTGGGGAAAATCCTGGAAGAATTCCGGAAACAAATCTTAGAAGAACTCTTAGAGAAATTGCCGGAGGAACCCTTAGAGGAATTTCCGGAGGAATTATTAGGGGGATTACCAGTGGAACTCATAGAATAATTCTCGGAAGAAATTCCGGACATTCCTTGTGCAACTCCCACAAATATTTTTAGAGCAAATAGTAAAGTAATTGCCAGAGGAATTTTTGGAGGAATTTTCGGAGGACCTCGTAGAGAAATTGCCGAAGAAATTAGAAAAAGAATTCAAGGAGAAACTCGTAGAGAAATTACCAGAGGTATTCATAGATGAGTTCTCGGATGAACTCCTAATGGATTTCCCGGAAGAATTTCTTGAGGAATTCCCAGCCGGATTTCTGGAGCAACTCCCGATGGAACTCCTAGAAGAATTCCCAAGAAATTCGTGAAGAAATTCTCGGAAGAACTCGTAGAAAAATTCCCGGATGCACTCAGATACTTCTAGAGAAATTCCTGGGAGAACTCCTAGAGGAACGTTCAGGGAAATACTTAAAGGACTTTTCGAAGGAATCTTCTGGCATACCCAGCGCAAGTTCTAGAAAGAACTTATATAGCAACTCGTAGTGAAATTGCCTGGGGAACTTCTTCCCGATGAAACTCGTATAGGTGTTTCCGAAGATATTCGAAATCCCGGAAGCACTTCTAGTTTAATTCCCGGAAGAACTTCTAGAGGAATTCTCGGAAGAACTTTTAGAGAAAGTCACAGTGAAACTCTTAGTGTAATTCTCGGAAAAAAAAAATGTTGAGGAATCCCCGAAGGAACTTGGAAGGGAAGGAATTCCCGGAAGAATTCCTAGAGGAAACCCTAGAGAAACTCCCACAGGAACTTCTAGAGGAATGTACGGAGAAACTTCTGGAAGAATTTCCGGGTGAACTCTTGAAGAAACTCCTGGAAAAATTCCAGGAGGAACTGCTACAGAACTTGCCGGTAGAACTCCCAGAGGAATTACAAGAGGAATTATCGGAGGAAACTTCTGGTATTTCCAGTGCAATTTCTATGAACTCTTAAAGGAATTCCCGTAGAAATTCGTCAAGGAACTCCCGGATGAACTCGTTCAAGAACTCGTGGAGGAATTCCCGGAAGTGCTCCTAGAGAAATTGTGTGTGTATTTGATTTTGGAGAGGAGCTTTAACCTAGTGGTTATTCGTCCCTCTGTCCTAGAGGAATTGCCGGATGATCTCGTAAAGGAACTCCCAGGCAAAACTTCTAGACTTCTACATGAATTCCTGAAGGATATCCTAAAAGAATACCCGGAGTAACTCTTAGAAGAGTTTCTAGAGAAAGTACTACAAAAAGTCTCAGTGAAACTTCTGTAGCAATGCTCGAAGAAACTCCTAGATGATGTCTCGGAGGAAACTCTCGGATTTCCCGAAGGACCTCCTAGAGTTCCCGGAGGAACTCTTAGCGGAATGCTTGACGAAACTGCTGGAAGAATCCTCAAAAGAGTTGCTGGAGAAATTTAATCTCACGAACACGACAACAACATTTTTTTTTCAGAATCACCAGCATTTTCTTCAACCTTCGGTATACCTAGATTCTTTTTTCAGCCATCAGTTATCTTCAGGAACCCCCGATATCTTTGTAAACTCGTTTTAATTCAAAGGACAAACTTTTTCACTTTTTAAAAGCTGTTATAAATTTGTACCAAAAATATGGACCACCGCTGAAAACGACCTTACAAATGCTATCTATGCAGATGACTTCATTGCTTGTAATATTGTAATGAAATAAATCTTTAATTTAATATATCAATGCGTTTTTGAGATCGGCGTAGAAAATTGGAGTTCGCCGGTGTAAGCGGCGGCGTGCCGAAAAATAATCGGCGGCGGCGGCGTGAACCGAAAATCGACGGCGGCGCCGGCGTGGCGCGGCGGCGCACACCTCTAGTTGCAATATATCGTTTTTCTATGGAATGGCTGTATAATGTAAGTCTGCTTTGGATTTGGTTTTTGATTGAGAACTAGAAAAAGCTCAATTTTTCAACATCACCGCAACACTTTTCCCATTTGAAACCAGGATTTTTTTTCCATCCGTCACCTGATTCCTGTTTGCGACTAAAAAGGAAACCACACATACCGCAAGGCGCTTCGTAAAGTGGTACCATTTCTGAAGAAGAAATTGGCAAACAATGAAAAACCGCGAAAAATCACGTTAGTGTTCTCTGGATACGAAGGTGACGCACCTGCACAGAGTTATTCGGAATGGGTAAGTGCTTCCGGTGGTGCCGCTCAATGGCTGAGCTGACGTTGATTTGGCAACGATGACGACGTCGAATTCAAATGGTTCGCGGAATTGCTTTGGCGGGCCTGAGGCATGTGTAGCTAGCTACGTCTGATGGCTGATGGAGTACGACGGAGTCGAAGTTGTAGCCAATATGCGCCGTTCTGTTTGAAGATGAAGCGGTACGCTTTCCGGAAGCTTTTTGCTGGTTTTGGGAAATCGTGCAGAAACGAATGCGGGTTATGGGAACTTGATTGTTCGTTCATGATGTGAACGTAAACAGAGCTTTTTTATGAATTTCCATTTTTCTCCAGAGGTTTTTAAAGATATGAGTCTTCACGATTTATCGTCATTTTTATTACTCACTTGTCATTCGTTCTACTAAACTATTTTAAGTTTTAAATCGAACCTCAGTGTTCTCTGTTTCAAGTATCCAAAACAAAATGAGATGTAGGAGTTCCACCAGCTATCATACAGACCAAGTAATTGCTTTCCTTCTTGGCGTGCTCGCCATACCGTACAAACAATGCAATCCCTCTCTACACATCGGCACTTGATGAAAATCTTTCTTTCTTTACCACTTCCACCATCATTATCTGGGTGGGAAGTGGGGATGCTGGCTGAGCATCTTCCGAGAAATCATTCTTCCTCTCAGGAATGCTTCCCACACTTTCGAGCATATGTGTACTACCTACGAACGTACGTACATTCGCTCATCGGTATCAGTGCCAGAGCCCCAAGGATTAAAAACAGTTTAAAAGTGGTACCGAAGCGAGTGAGTGGTGCCATTCGTCGTCGCTGATATGATGAAGGTTGGTGTAAAAACAAGCACATTTCTGGTGGAAAAATGCTGGAAATGAGAGAACGGGACTCCCTTAAGCGTGTAAACCATATTTATTGCGCCTCGCCACGACACACATATAGAGAGGGCTTGGAACAGAGCTTCAGGGTCTGACGTGAGATGCTCGTACTTACCTAGTACTGCCATCATCATCGTACCTTCCGGGGAAAAATATGTTACACTTGAACCGTGCTTCATAAATCAGCACTTGAGTGAGACATATTGAAATTTGGTTTAAAGAGGTCTACTCCTAGGTGTCATCGTAATTGCGTTGACGTTCGCGACGAGGAATTTGCTTTAAGGCTGGGTGTGATTTAATATTTTCACAAATTTCGTTTGCGCCGTGAAAAAAGTTGCCTTCTAGAGCTACGATGTGGCACTTACTTATAGCATAGCCTCTTCTATCATTACACCTGGAGACGATCATTTTCCGATACATACACACCAAAATTCGGTTTGAAGTTTCAGCAAAATGATTTGCTGAATAACAATCAGCAAACATACACTTTACTGAAAAAATCAGTAGTTTGGATTTACTTGCTGAAATTCAGTAAACTGGTTCGGTTTTCTGAACTTTCAGCAAATTCGTCTGCCGGCAGCTGCATCGGCCACCTGTCAAAGTAGAAAACACTGTTGAGGTTGTGAACGCCGCTTTTCACATTCTGATTATAAAACATGGATAAAAGATAGTTTATTTAAAAATGTTTCACTGAAATGAAGTGTGTAACGGAGCAACAGTTTCCTATTATTTTTGCTGTTTGGCAGTGAAAGGCAGGTATTTAAATTCCTAACAATTACTTTGAACTTCAACGTCAACAATGTCTTTTATGAACAACAGGTGGAACTCCAAAGGAAACACCGCTTATTCAAAGGCGTCCGGGAGAAAAGATCCACGCGTCTAGCGGTTCCGCTCGTCCTGGATGTTTTATTTATTTCTGCTACCTGGCTGTGTGACTTTGAATGAAGAACATAATCTTACGAGGAAATTCCGCCCGGTGTGTGCGACTCGTCCAATTTATTCATTTATATTGCGTTTTCAACGTAACTGGTTAAAAACTGATTTTATTTGAATAAAATTAATGAAATTGACAAATATACCCCTTAGTCGATAGATTTTATGAAAAAAAATTATGACATTCCTTTTTGTTTTGCTTTTTGTGCTGAAACCTTTTAGCAAATCAGTGCCGAACCCCGCGGCGGTCGAATTTACTGATGTTTCAGCATATTGTGCTGATCATCCAGTAAACCGTTGACAACCGCGATGACAGCTGAAATTACTGAAATTTTCAGTAGTTTTTTTTACTGAACGGTTTGCTGAAATTACAGCTCGGCAAAATTCAGCAAAACTTTGCTGATTTTCGGCGAAAAAAATTTGGTGTGTACGGCTCTGATCATTTTCTGTACAGAAAAACTATCGATGTAAAATTCATCGAGAAATCATGCACATACCTAAAGGGGGCGTTAATGTACATTCACATCAGAAGTCATGTAAAATTACGTTTGAAACGTGTAAATTTCCACTAAAGACGCATAATCGGTTGAAGTACATGATTGATTACTCAATGGTTGGCAGAAATTTACGCAATCTTAATGTTATCTTACATGATACTCATGCCAATGTGCACTAGTTCTAGCATTCTCTTCATGTGGATTGTTTCTCGCATGTATTTTTTTTCTGTCTAGTCTAGTCTAGTCTAGTCTACACATACACAGCCATTCATTGAAAGAATCCTGGAAAATGGTAGAATCGACTACTTCTACCATTTTTCTTCTCATTATCAATGCTTGCAAGGCATCAGAGATGTATTACAAGTACTGAAGCGGCCAGGCCTACTGTGCAGCGTTATTGAATATATTTGAACAAAACTATGGAACGGCGACATCTCGTCAGCCGCTCCGCATCGTATCATAAACGTGAAGCAAAAACGTTGGGAGTGACGTTGCTAAGAATGTTAATGTCACTCCGTTGGAGTTCTTCTTCCTGGGATGGGACAAAGGTATTTGCTCCGTATGTCCTGGCTCGAAAGCCTAGTCTTAAGCGTCATTGCTCGCTCTCTGAAACGAGAAGAAAATATAACGATCCCTTTCCCGGCTTAATTAAATAACCTGTATTATAAGACGCAAAGTATTGAAGAAAAACCGATTTCATCAGTCAAAAACTCCCTGGTTTTGAACTGGATTAATATTCGGTTGTCCATTTATTACGTATAGTAGAATTTTCACGTATTTTCGACACTCCCACTCCCTTGTTACATGTTTTGTATGGCCCCTTCACCGGTAAACCCTTACGTAATCAATGGATAACCGTGTCTGCATGTTGAAAGCAGGAATTTTTCAACTTCCGAAAACGGCGAAAACCGCTTTCCTTCAAATCCACAAGATTTAACCAAATAGTGCACTGAATAGATCGCTACTGTGTCCAATGTTAGATCCGACGTACAGATACGGATAAACGTTGATTTTACCATAAATTTCGGGTTTCAATTAGGTCGAAACAATAAACTTACCGATCGTATTGGATCCGTTGCAATCCTGGTCCGCCGAGGGCTACGGCACTCGAATCGCCATCTCCTCAAAATGCCCCTACAACTCCTCCAGCACAGGTTCTGAAGACCACCTCGCCGCTGACAGGGACATCCACGAATCCTCCAGCCACATCCTCCACCTGCTTTCCCCGAGGGATAAACCCAGGGGGATGCTACGATGATCTGATTTTGTTGCCGCTTATCGTGCGCAACCAGACCTCACCAATTCTAACATTCACTCAATACAGCAGCGGGTGCAAATGAAGAAAAACGCACTTTGGCAAAGAAAGTTTGCGAAAAGAAGTGTTGTGTATCTTCTTATAAAGAATCTACTATATAAGAACTTGATTAAAATTCCGACACTCTTAAATTCAAAATTATTGATTTATTCCGCTTTTTCATTCCAAACAAATTCTTGTGATCTGATATGAAATAAGCGTTTTGACCCGATATCCCTCGTAAAAAGATAAACATTCTACTTTCACGGTTGTGTTGGTGAACATTTTGACTGGAGTATAAATTTATGCTCCACGTAAGGAGGCACAATCCAACCTGTCAAACTCCATAGAGAAAAAATAGGATGCCGTCCCCTTGGATAAACCTGAATGTTTGGCCACGGCTGCTGCACTTCCGTGGGAATTCAATATTTTTACTTGAACTTTTGTTGTTTACACTATATTTTCACAACCTTTCACTCACAGCACACTGCACACTCTCGCATGTATTTTTTTTTCTGTGAGGAAAAACTTGGTCAATGGAGGAGGTCGGTCTAGGGGTCGGTTCAAGTAAGTCCAGTACCCACGGTTACTTCACGCGTTTCGTTGACCTCTAGCGCACTCGACCATGCAGCGGCGCCATTCCTACTGCCGCGACCTGCTTTCGCTCTTTTGCAGTTATATTCCACGGGACTACAGAAGTTCATATTATCATCGATCATAACCCCCAGTTGCTTCAGTGAGCACTTGCAGTTGATCGTGCTCCAACCTGGTGGTGACCATTACCTTTTGTTCACACTTGCGGTGGTTCATTATCGTCACCTCCGCTTTGTTATGTTTGAGTCCCAACTGTCTCGACCTCATCCACTCCTCCACTATGCCAATCGCATGCGCTGTTAGTAGGTACACTTCCTCTACAGATTTGCCATATACCTCGAGCCCAACACCATTGATAAGGCCAACCAGATTAACGCCCGGTGGTAGTGTAAACCATCCATAGAACCATTCCCAGGATGGAGCCCTCTCTATTCTGGAAGTAGCTCTCCAGTATCCGGCATAGCCTTACTGGGACTCGTAGGTGATCTTATGACGCACTCGATGGTGGCCCAGCAATTGCTTTTGAACGCATTATTCACGTCCAGCGTGATGGTCGCGCAATAGCTGATTCCCGTTTGCTGTTCTGAAGCGCTATTCAGGCAGTTTTAATTACATCCCTAATAGAGTCCACCGTCGAACAACTCCTCCGGTTATCCGATAGGCCAGAGTCATCGAGTTTCTCGGTAAAGACCAATAGCCTTGGTGGCTTCCCGGGTTTGGGCAGTAGAACCAATCTTCGCCTTTTCTACCTCTCCGGAAATTCGCCTCTTTCTAGGCACACCTGTATAGCCATTCGTAACGTGTCAGGGCTAGCCTCGATGACCATCTTGATGGCTGCTGTCAGGATACCGTCTGGAAACGGAACCTTGTTCAACGAGACGGGGGCGGGAACACGGTTTCCACGATCTTCTGCAACATCTTGGGGAGCGCTCTGGAATTGCAGATGCGCTTTTCGTTTTGGCCATAACTACTCTGTAGGCATCACCCCATGGGGTCGTGTTGGCTGCCTGGCTGAGATTTTCGATGAACTTCCGCTTACGCTCCTTAATGTCTTTGTTCAGTGTCAGTTTAGTCACCCCGTAGGCTTCACTTCGCTTCATTCTAAGTACCCTCATCGGAGCGACCTCTTTGCATCCTTCTTCTAACTCTTAGGCAGGATGCGCTGTGTTCTGCAATTTCTGGACACCACCACGATACCGGTGTGCGTCCATTTTTGGGTAGGGATCGGTTTGGCATTGTAGTGTCACATGCACGGCTTAGGATTCCGACAAGAACATCGCTGGATCGTCGGTGTTACCCTTCATAAGCAATTACTCTACAAATGCCGGCTTATTGAAACGTGAGGTCAACCATCCGCGATGACAGTCGATGACCTTCGGCTGTGGCCATCTTCCTCTGTATTCTAGTCTGTATCGAATCGTCTGATGATCACTGTGCATGTGTCCATCGTCGACTCTCTAGTCTGACATAAGGTTTGGACCAGGGCTAAAGAAGGTCACATTAGTGATGGATTTTGCACCGTGCCTACTGTTAGTTTTTTTTTTGTCGCCTACGTTTTCGATATCCACATTCAGTATAGCCAGCCATAGCTTCGAGCAGAGTCAAGCCTCCCGTGTTAGTCGAGTGCTACTCCACTCAATCGCCCAAGCGTTGATGTCTCCACCGATGATCGCGGCACTTAATCCCACTAGTGCGCTTGATAGTAAATCCAGCATAGATGACAGGTAGCCCGACCAGAAGCTCCTATCAAGATTATAACAAAATTATTACAACTGTTGTTAGAAATAACACAATTTGATATAATTTTGTTGGAAGAATTCGTATATGTGAATAACCATAACAAAATTGTAACAAAATTTGTTATTATTTCAAAAACAGAACTATACTGCCCATAACTGCATAACAGTCACATTCGACAATAGTAGGCATTGTACAAAATGGAGTTTAAAGTTTGCAACATGCGCTAGTATGGAGACGATACGAAATTTCAAAAATTTGTCAATAATTTAAAATTCATCCTTTTGCAATGAAATTTTCTACAGCTCTTCTTGTATGCTGGACGAATAGGTAAAAAAATAATCAGACCAAAATATGATTGATATTACGCTTTGACACCAGTGTGTATTTCCAGTGTGACTGTTATGCGGTTACATTCATAAATTTTAGCCAATGAGACAAAACGACTTGGTATTTGTTTCACATTTTGCAGAACAAACTTAAAAAGTTCATTTGGGTGGATGAAAGTACTGATGATTGGGAGATGATCCCCGGTATTAACTCAATATTGGCAAAAAATGCAAATGTTACAGTTATGCAGTTATGGGCAGTATAGCAAATCTTGTATTATTTATCCAAACAGATATATAACAGCATTTGTTACATTATGCATATCAAAATAGTTGCCTATAACAAAATATCGTAACACATTTATTGTAGTATTTGCTACATTTTTTGTAACAAAATGATTTCAAAATGAGTTAGGTTTTTTATGTTGATGCGAATGTAATACTGACCACTCGAGTCAAAAGCCATCAAACAAAACTTATAGCATTCATTTTAAACGCAACGCTAAAATCGTCATGTTTTAACAACCCCCCCTCTTCCGTTACGCTTTTTTGTTTGAAAGTCCTAAAATTTTTGTACGAGCCGTAATGTTCGGTTGTACTTTTCCCTCTCCCTTGAGCTACGCGTAATTTGGGGACGGCGTCATATTTGTTTTAAAAAAAAAACTGCAACAGAGTTATCATTTAGTTATAATCTGCCAAATTCTCCCCAAACCAGCAGTGCTTTGTAGCGTTTTAAAGAACATACTTTCTGCTGGAAGCTGTGGCGTAGTAGCTGTTGACGCAACAGCACAGTATTTTCTAGAATCTAGATGATGTTGGGTTAGTTTTGAGGCACAATTGTTAAGTCTTGTCTGGTGTGATATAAAACAAGTAAACATTGACAATCTTCCCCTTCATCAGATCATTAGCTTTTCTTTTTTCTCCATTAACCTTAGTTTTGTATTCTTACGCGATAGGTAGTCGGGTAAACAACGTGAAAAGAGGTTTGGAACTTTTCATCAGACCGTTTTCAAATTTTAGTAGAATATCAAAGATGCCGTAGACGTACGATAACTACAACATGTTTACGTTTCTATTAGCGAACAAAAATCCGATAACTGGAACGCCTGACAGTATCAAGAAACCATCAACTGACGTTTAATGAACGTGAACTTCATCCGTCTGTTCATTTGGTCTAACATGCTGCACCATTTTGACATTTGCTGGTGCTTGCAGTTAGCATTGCAGTTAGCATTGCAGTTAAACCGCTTGCACTTACCGAACGTGTACTGTAATAACCTGTCTGAAAGTAACCGTTTCCGGGATATTCGGATTTTAACCTCATCAGTAGGGTGCCAATGGAATGTATGGGAAAAATTTGACCATCGAATTTCAAAAACGGGTAGTGCTCAAAAGTTTCGTCTCCTCAAAAAAAGTCCCCATGCAAAATTTCAGCTCAATCGGACTTCGCTAAGGGGTGGCCCAAAGCGGTCAAAGTTTGGCTGTTTTGAAACACGAAAAATATCCCAAGGTATACATGAAAGTTTCGAAATCGAAAAATTTTTTTTGATGCCAAATGCCTTAAAAGTGCATGAAACGTCGAGATCTGGTGTTATCTCAAAAAAATTTTTTTGGAAAAAAATTGACTTTTTGGACTTAGAAAATTTTTGAGTCGGGGGAGTGAAATGAATTTGAAATGGAGGATTTGAATTTAGTTGCTGAAATATTCATAGCAATAGTACTGGAAAATGTCTTATATCATCGTTGGCAACCGCTAGCATATTATATATCATATATCGTTAGGGTGGTTCACTTATTTTGCATTAGGGTGGTCCTTTTTGTAGAAAAAAATAAAAAAATAAGATAATAGTATTAAAAATCTCTTATATAACTGTAAGTCATTTTCAATATTGAATATATATAATATTTCATTAGGGTGGCTCATTTTTTTTTAATTAGGGTGGTTCTTTGAGATGTAAATTAAGAACAAAAAAATATTTCCAGAAAATTTACCTGTCATATTTTTGTATAGTTGAAAACTACGATCCTTTATTGGCATGTAACACTTTGTTAAGATATTCCTAGACCAACATGTGGAAAGGGCGTAACAACCATTGCGAATTTCTGCTTCTTATGTCCCTGGATTCTTTTACCAGTAACAGATAGAGCTGACTCTCCTCTATCTGTTAATGGGAAAAGTTTGCATAAAATATTGAGATACGCCCAGGATGGACGAGAAAAGTAAGCGTTTGCAATGGTTGTTCCGCAACACAAATGTTGGTCCAGATCTTTATTATGGTTTAAAATAAGGTATAATAAACTGATTTTAAACGTATCCAAATTATGACAGTTTGATAGGCAATGATGATGTGCAACAAAAGTTTTTTGTTTTTCTTTTCTAAAAAGATTCTTGGCCTTGGGCTGCTTCATTTCCGAAAACACAGTTACGTTACTGGGGAAAGAACAACAGCAGGTTGCTTTTTATCTATCTAAACAAAATATACTTTAGCTACAAGATTACCATATAGCATACCGAAGTGGTGAGTGAACCTAAACTCTAACGTGATGGGACGAACAAAAACATACAATAATTTAACGTTGGAATTAAACACACGATGACAAAAGAAAGACCTCTATGATCACTGCTTTCCATAATACGAGATAGATGGGAAAAAATATTTATTCACTAAAAATGTTCCTTTACCGACACACTTTTGCGTTACCTAAGCCAGCTCAACAAAAGTTAGCACAATTTATCGTATTCATTGTAAAAATATATTGAAAAACTGGTTTCTGTCTTCGTGTGCTGCAATTTCAGTAAACTATGATCTTAATTTGATAAAATCAACTCGAATGTTGATGTTTTTCGGATAACCAACCGAAATGGTATGTTTGACATACGTAATGTCTGAAGTTCATAGGCACAAACATGTTTGATAGGATCGCTCAAAATCTACAGGGCTGTTGACGAAGAGTTGCCAAAGCAGTACATAAAGGGTTCTTGAAACATCTGCAGTTTTTGGATAGTAATCGCAATATCTTTTCAACCATATTTTGATATCATATAATCCAAAAAATGTGTCTGGTAAATCCATAATCGAATCAAACAACATTTCTAAACTTGAACTGCACTCATTTGTACAAGGCAGTCAGCACACAAAAGAATTATTACACAGCGAAACATTTTGTTGTCTCAGAAGCGAACTTATATGTCTCTGACAGTTTTTAGGTCGCTGAATCCGAATCCGGGCTCAGATTTGCTCCAGCACGTCAGGATTTTGAGCTATACCTCAATTTATAGGGCAAAATATGTGATTTTGGGCTTTTTTGACTGAAAGCCATTTGGCATGAAAATTATTTTTTTAAAGCAATTAAAGTGTAAATTGGTCGATCAACATCTAAACTAACGATTTATGCCAAATATTTCGTTTTACCAAATTAAATTTGATAATTTTAAGCATTTTATTTTTGGGTACAATATTTGCCATACAAGCCAACCTCCGAAACTTGCGTGCAAGTTGAGTAGTCAACTTAAAATGCTTGAAACTATGAAATTTGATTTGGTAAAACGAAATATTTGGCATAAATCGTTAGTTTAGATGTGATTCGACGAATTTACACTTTGATTGCTGAGCGGTTCCATATCATTTCAGCAACGAGTAAATTTCATATTTTTTTATTTCAATTAAAACTTGCATACAAGTCTTTGGGGGAGAAAAAAAACCGTTTTGCATACTTGGTTCGCCATTTTGAATCTAGCGTTACTTATGGGAGGGGCCTATGAAAAATGCACATGATATCATCAAAAAATTGTATCTCGAAAACGGTTTGTCCGATCGGTTTGGTGTCTTCGGCGAAGTTTTAGACAATTGTTGGTGCTATATGGGCCCATATAGCCGAGGCGGTAAACGCACGGGTATTCAGCATGACCATGCTGAGGGTGACGGGTTCGATTCCCGGTCAGTCCAGGATCTTTTCGTAATGGAAATTTCCTTGACTTCCTTGGGCATAGAGTATCTTCGTGCCTGCCACACGATATACACATGCAAAATGGTCATTGGCAGAGGAAGCTCTCAGTTAAAAACTGTGGAAGTGCTCATAGAACACTAAGCTGAGAAGCAGGCTTTGTCCCAGTGAGGACGTTACGCCAAGAAGAGGAGAGGAGTGGTGCTATATGGAAAAAATATGCACGGTAAAAAAGTTTGGTTTTTGTGTTTTGAACTAAAATATAGATTTTCCCTTAAAAGTTACATGTCAATAATTTTTTAATTATCCTTATGTTATAGCTGACTGAAAATGCTATCTAGTGCACAGTGGGTTGTTCTGGAGAAAAATAGGTTACAATGAAAAAAAAATTTTAAAAGAAATACGATTTTCAAAAAAGCTAATCAGAAAAGTAAAAAAAGTTTGTCATCCTAATTTTATGAAAGAACATCAAATTTGCAAGCTAAAAGTACTTCGGTAACATTTTTCTAAGATGCACCGTTTAGAAGATATTACTGATTTAATATTGATTTTTTTGATAACTTGATAAGTTTTGGCCCTTTTCGGATGTACTCCGTATTTCTCCAGTTTCAAAAGTATTTTTTTCGGAAAGATTGGAAAATTTTGAGTTAAAATGACACTGACAGCTTAAAGATTCGAGTGAAATTCTCTGCCTTAAAAGTATTTTTAAAAACAAGTTACAAAATACCACTATCAGGAACAATGATGGCGTAAATCAAAAGAGCACACATTTCATCCGCTCAGTACGTACATGCTTTGCCATTGCAAAAGTTAATTATATCTGCAAATACCGCATTATTCCAAAACTTCCCCATCTTAGGGGTTCAACAAACAGTTTTACTCTTCAAACTAAACTCTTCTTCCTCATAGAAACAGCCGAATAAATATTTACTTGAATTTTTAAATTTAACTCACAAAACTTGTTAAAATCTTACAATGAGATGAACCTTTCTAGTAAATAAATCTCTTTGGTAGTCCGTACCACAATATTTAACTCTGTAGATAGAAATCGGTTTTAATCACTATATTGATGCCGTGATTAATGAAATAGAACGAGAGGAGAGATAATAATTAAAGAATATCTCATTATAGATAAGTCACCGGAAGATTTGTAGGAAATCATGGCTTGAAGCTATACGAAAAATACTACCTGGTTGAATTTTCTGGAAGAATTTTTTGATCTTAATTTCCAAAAAAAAAAAAACAACCCCAACGGAAAATACAAAACAAATACAAATACTATTATCGTTTTTTAAATTTGTTTTTTCTACAAAAAGGACGACTTTTATGCAAAATAAGTGAAGCACCAAAAAAAAAAAAAGATTTAAAATTTAAAAATGAAAATAAAAGATTTCATAAATAATTGGTGATACACCCGGAAGGGACAGAAGAAGTAGAAATTCGCAATGGTTGTTACGCCCTTTCCACATGTTGGTCTAGGAATATTTTAACAAAGTGTTACATGCCAATAAAGGATCATGGTTTTAAACTATACAAAAATATGACTAGACCTGTGCGCCGCCGCGCCACGCCGCCGCCGCCGACTGTTTTTGTCCCACGCCGACGCCGATCGAGGTATCGGCGGCGCGCCATACGCCGATGTTTGCCACGCCGCCGATTTTCATTTTTCGCGCCGGTGATCAGTGCACGAACAAAATTATGTTTATATAAATAAAGTTGGGATAAAAAAAATCTCACGATCACTATCGTAACAGTTTGATTACTTCGTTACCGAAACGTAGGGACGAATCGAAAACCATTATCGTTCTAGAGAAAAAAGGACTGATAAGCCGAATTCCCTAACCAGGAACATAAATCCAACAGTCGAACTCTCGCACATCCAGTTTGATTACAATAATTGATTTCTCAACACTTAGAACACATATTCACATCTCTTCAGAAGTTTCTTCAGAGAATCTTCCAGAAGTCTTCAGTGGAACGAGGATTCAGTGATGCCTCCTGGAGATCCACCTCGAATTCCTCCAGAAAATGTTCAAAGATGCCTCCAGGATGATTTTTTTTTTTCAGAAGATCTATCAGGAAGTACTTTAAAAAAATATTTCAGGAGAATTCAGGGATGCCTACTAGGGATACATCAGAGATTCATCCAGAAGATCCTTCAGGAATTCTCATAGGAAGTTCTTCAGAGATTAGCCTGAGAGCTCCTCCCTTGATTCCTTCAGAAATTCCTCCTGAAATTCCTTCGGAGATTCCTCTTGGAATTACTTCGGGATGCCTCAAGAAAAATTTGCAGAGATTCTTTCAGGAGTTCTTCAAGGATTGCTCCAGAAATTGCTTCAGTGATCTCTCCAAGAGTTCGCTCAGGGGTCTCCCTAATAGCTCCAGGAGGATTCAGGGATGCCTCCATGTGTTCATTAGGAATTCCTTCAGAAGATCCCTACGCTATTTCAACGAGAGTTCGTTCAGGTATCCTTCCAGAAGTCCCTTTAAATATTCTTTCAGGAGGATTCATAAATACGACCTGAAGATCCATCAAGAATCCAGCAGCAACGCTTCACGATGCACTTCCGAAACCTAAACCAAGTGAACCAACAGCTTTAAGTTACATGTTTAGTTTTAATTTTGATGATTGTTGTTTTTCCTCTTTTGTTTTATAATTTGCTTTTACCTATGTATGTATGTTTTTACTTCACTGAGACATAGTCAGATGAAGATTGGTATTAAATAAATATCCCTGCAGGGATTTCTCCTGTAATTTCTTCGGGGATTGCTCCTACACTTCCTTCAGGGGTTCCCCTGGTCATGCTCCAAAGATTCCTTATGGCTTTCTCCTGGAATTCTTTCAGGGATTCCTTTTGGAATTCCTCCGGAGATTCTTCCTAGACTTTATTTCGGTGTTTCCTCCTAGACTTCCTTCGAGGATTCCTCCTAAAATTCTTTCGGGGATTCTTTCTAATATTCCGTCAAATTTCTTTGGTGGTTTCTATAAGAATTCTTTCGGAATATCCCCAAGGATTTATCCTGCACTTCATTTAGGGATTCCTCATGTATTTTCCTTCGGGGATTTCTCCTAGAATTCATTCTGGAATTTCTCCTGGAATTCCTTTGGGGATTCCTTTTGGAATTCCTTCGGGTATTGCTCCTAGACATCCTTCATGGATTCCTCCTGAAATTCTTTCGGGGCTTTGTCCTGATATTCTAACGCGATTTCTTCTGAAATTTCTTCGGGGTTTCCTCCTGGAATTTCTTTGATGATTTCTCTTAGAATTCCTTCGGAGATTCCTTCCTTATGGAATTCCTTCAAGAGTCCTTCTGGAATTCCCTTGGGATTTCCTTCTGGAATTGCTTCAGTGATTTCTCCTAGAATTCTTTCAGGGATTCCTCTAGGAATTCCTTCGGAGATTTTTCCTGGACTTCCTGTGGAAAGTCCTCTTGAAAATCCTTCGAGTATTCCGCTTGGAAATCCTTCGGAGATTCCTCCTAGAATTTCTTCAGGGGTTGCCCTTGGGATTCCTGCAAGGATTTCTCCTTTCATTTCTTCGGTGATTTCTCCAGGAATTGCTTCAGGAATTTTTCCAGGAATATCGTCGAATATTCCTGTTGGACCTTCTTCAGGGACTTCTCCTGGATTTCCTTCGGGGATTCCTCCCGGAAATCCTGTAGGGATTCCTCCCGGAATTAATTCGAAGATTTCTCCTTAAATTCCTTCGGGGATTCTTTCTAGAGTTCCTTCGGGGATTTCTCCTGAAATTTGTTTGGGGATTTCTCCTGATATTCCGTCGGGAATTCCTCTTCATTTTTTTTTCGGAGATTTCTCCTGGAACTCTTTTGGGGTTCCTCTTGGAATTCCTGCGAAGGCTCCTCCTAGAATTATTTCAGGGGTTTATAATGGAATTCCTACGAAGATTCCTCCTGGATATTTTTCGATGGCTCCTCCTTGAAATGCTTTGAGGATTAGTTCTCGAATTACTTCAAAAAAAAAATCTGGAATTTCTTTGGGGATTCCTCCTGGACTTCATTCATCAAATCCTCCTGGTATTTTTTCGGGGTTTCCTCCTGGAATTTCTTTGGTGAATCGTCTTAGATTTCCTTCGGAGATTCTTCCTTTCATTTAAATTCTCATGAAATCACTCCTCCTGGAATTCCTGATTTCTTTCTTAATTTTTTACGGTGGTTTCCCCTAGAATTCCTTTGGGATTTTCTCCTGGTATTCGAAGATTCTTCCTAGAGTCCCTTCGAGGATTCCTTCTTAAATTTCTTAGGAGATTCCACCTTTACTTTCTATGGGGATTCGTCTTGGATTTCCTCTATGAGAAATCCGCTTGTGATTCCTTCGGAGATTCCTCCCGAAATTTCTTCAGAGGTGACCTCTAGGATTCCTGCAGGGATTTCTCCTGTAATTTCTTCGGGGACTCCTTCGCGGATTCATTTTAAAATTCATTCAGGGATTCCTCCTGATATTTTGTTGGGGAAAACTTCTGGAATTCCTTCAGGAATTTCTCATGGAATTCCTTTGGTGATTTCTCTTCAAATTCTTCGGAGATTCCTTCTGGAATTCTTTTGGAGATTCCTGCTGGGATTCCTTCGGGAGTCCTCCTAGAATTCCTGCAGGATTTTTTCCTGGAATTCCTTCGGTGATTCTTCCTAGAATTCTTTCGAGAATTTCTCTTGGAATTATTTCGGAGATTCCTCCTAGAGTAATTTCGAGGAGCTCTGTCTTCGACATTTCTTCCTAAAATTCCTTCGGAGATTTTCCCTGATATTTTGTCGGGAATTTCTTCTGGATTTCCTTCGGGATTCCCTCTTGAAATTCCTATGGTGATTCCTCTTCAAATTTCTTCGGAGATTCCACCTAGAATTCCTTCGGAGATCCCTCAAGGAATTCCTCCGGGGATTCCGCTTAGAATTCCTCCGGGGATTAGTCTTAGAATTCCTCCGGGGATTCTTCCTAGAATTCCTCCTGAAATTCCTTCGAGGATTCCTAATGGAATTCTTTCGGAAATTCCTCCTAGTATTTTCTCAGGAAATCCTGCTGAAATTTCAACAGAGATTCTTTCTCGATATTTTTCGTTGATACCACCTCAAAATCCTTTGGAGATTCCTTCTCGGAATTCTTTAGAAATACCCTTTAGAATTCCGTCGAAGAGTGCTCCTGGGATTCCTTTGGAAATTCCTGCTTGAATTCATTTGGGAATCCTCCTGGAATTTCTTTCGAAGAATCGTCCTGGATTTCCTTCAGCAATTCCTCGAAAACTTCAATCAGGTATGACTTGAGAATTTTCTGCAGAGATCTCTAAAAGAGATTCTTGTACCGCCAAAGATTCCTGCAGAGCAGAAGTTCCTTTAGGGTTCCATACAGCAGTTCTTGCAGAGATTATTCCAGAATTTTCTTCTTGAATTTCTTCAGGAGTTTCTTTCAGGCTCCTCTTAGGATTCCTTCTGAGATTCCTCCCTGAAATCATTTGGGGATTCCTTAGTGTAAATAGTGTGACTTTATTATGAGGTTGATAGCTTCTGAAGATTCTTAGAAAACAAAACAAAAAACTGTAGCAAAATGAATATTTAATCGCCCTTTATTTGCAATGGAGTAATGCAACATTCATTACACTAAGGATTCCTTTCCAATTATAAATATTTTCTATCCCGAACCTCGAAACAGCCGCGAGTTCTTCGGCTTTCCAAACTAATATAGTGTTAAAGCAGTTCAAAATTTGAAAAAAATGTAAAACACGTAAAAATAAAAATGTACGTATCATTTCGGCTCATTTATGCCCTTCCCAACAAACATTTCAGCTGTACAGGAGTGGAACGAAAATTACTCTTGAGCAAACTTTAGTTAAAGAAACTGTTTTTCAACTAATTTTGTTTCTTAGGATGTGGCGTCCGAACCTTCGAATTTAACCGAATAAGTAAAACAAATGTCGCAATAGGTCTAATCACGCAGTGACAGATCCGAACAGAAATAAAAAAGGTATTCATTCTAACGTTAATTAAATAACATAAATGGTCATGAAAAGCTCAGACTACAAATTTTAGAGTGTAATGACAACTTCTTTGCTTTGCGTATGTTGAAATTATGGTCAAATTTTGGTCACGCCGATTCACGCCGCCGCCGCCGCCGCCGAAAGCTGCCACCGGCGTCACGCCGATGACGCCGCCGCCGCCGGTTAAAAATGGCCCTCACGCCGCCGCCGAGCACAATATAGTCGGCGCACAGGTCTAAATATGACTGGCAAATTTTCTGGAAATATTTTTTTGTTCTTAATTTACATCTCAAAAAAATAAATGAGCCACCCTAATGAAATATTATATATATTCAATATTGAAAATGACTTACAGTTATATAAGGGATTTTTAATACTATTATCTTATTTTTTAAATTTTCTACAAAAAGGACCACCCTAATGCAAAATAAGTGAACCACCCTAACGATATATGATAAATAATATGCTAGCAGTTGCCAACGATGATATAAGACATTTTCCAGTACTATTGCTATGAATATTTCAGCAACTAAATTCAAATCCTTCATTTCAAATTCATTTCACTCCCCCAACTCAAAAATTTTCTAAGTCCAAAAAGTCAATTTTTTTCCAAAAATTTTTTTTTGAGATAACACCAGATCTCGACGTTTCATGCACTTTTAAGGCATTTGGCATCAAAAAAAAAATTTCGATTTCGAAATTTTCATGTATCCCTACCTTGGGATATTTTTCGTGTTTCAAAACAGCCAAACTTTGACCGCTTTGGGCCACCCCTTAGCGAAGTCCGATTGAGCTGAAATTTTGCATGGGGACTTTTTTTGAGGAGACGAAACTTTTGAGCACTACCCGTTTTTGAAATTCGAAAATTCGATTTTCATTGGCACCCCCCCCCTGATGAGTCATCAGTCTCTCAATATGTAAGGAGATGCGCTATTTTCATAAGTTATTCGATGCTCCATCAACAACATTATGTTATTTGCAACACATTTGTATATCCCAAAAATACTCACTCACTCGATTGGACGAACAGTTCGAAAGTTATAGGAAGATTGTGAACTTCATTTTGTAGTAACGATTGAAGTTTCTAACATGAAACGATGATAAAGGGTTGTTTTTATCGATGAACTCTAAGTAAGAACAAAGAAATACAACTTTGAAATAAGTGAATTCTCAGTTTGTAAATCAATCATGCGTTTTATTGTTTTAAACAAGCGTCATTTCTGCGTGAGCATCCCTATCAACCAGACTCGGATTTCCTTTTGTAGTGCTTTATCTGACGATAGTGTTCGCCATCGAAAAGTATACCAAATAGTGAATGTTATTGAACATGGATAAAGCAAAAGTGGAACTAAATAGTTATAACACGGAATTTGTTTATTCTACCTATTTTGCTTCGACCTTAGGGAGCATCTATTAAGTACGTCACGATAAAATTGGAAATTTTCAACCCTCCCTGAATCCTCCAAAAGTGATGACAAAGTTAATGGATGACCTCTTATGTGATAGATTCCATTTCATTGCTAAAAATAAAAAAATGTGAAATATAACTAAATTATATCTACAGCTGTTATCATATCTGCATATGATATAATTGTGTTAGATTAAAACAAAATCACTAAAGACAAATCAAGTCTATTATACATCAACGAGCTCAATGTGACGTCATACTACCCCGCTCGTGTGCGTCGGAAAAACAAGGATTTGAATGAGGAAACTGGAAATACGTAGAACCAGTAAAGCTTCTATCACCGCCCTTTTCAAGTGTTGTGATGGCCTCATTGGCAAAGGCGTCAGATTGCTACCGATGGTAGGTGTCTTGGTTCAAGTACCGTTCGGATCCGAAAATTTTATAACGTAGGGGTATTAGGGGCATAATGGACACCCTAAGCAAATGAGTATGTTAGGCCTGTATAACAGACAAAAACTTAACATATTATCAGTTGGCTCACAACTTTAACTTCCCGACTAGAAAATTATATCAAGTTTGTATCATATTGTATTATGATGTTATAATATTTTTCTCTAACTTATTATGTTATAAACTAGCTGCAGGATGATGTTAAAATAACTAAAATTGTTACAAAAAGTACACTGGCCTTATCAAGATTATAACCTATTGTGTTATAATCATATCCAAATTATAACAAAATGTGATATGAATTTTAGCCTCAGGATTGTTGGTTTCTATCATAATTTGATATAATTTTGTTACAATATTTCCCAAATGTCGAAGATTAAAAACTAAGTTATAATACCATGAGTTATGAAATAACATTTATAACATAATGTGATATAATTGAGTTATAGTATTTTGAAAACACCAAGGATGTTGAACTTGATTATATCACAATGACTACAAAATATCATGATTTGTTAGGATTATGTTATATTTTTGTTACAATTTTCTAGTCGGGTTGTTTCCTACGTATTTCAATCATTTACAGCTGATAGAATGTCATTATTGTGAAGAAATAATGAATTGTAAATCGTGTGTTTTTTGGGGCTGGCAGGAAAGGTACGGGGCGAAATGGACACCCATCGGGGCATAATGGACACCCCTGCATATTTTATGCTGTATTTTAGAGAATATCGACCAGTTAAGTAATTTGCCAACGGAGATCAATACCACAGATATAATACTCCATTTTAGACGAGTTTACATATCATCAAAGCTAATTAAATAAATTTTAGGCTAAAATAATCGGATTGAATTTTTTCAAACTCTCTAAAACGCCTAACAGTATGCAACGCGCGTACTTACATTCATAATTGCCAGTGTTCATTTCGCCCCGAATTGACTACAACATTGAAATTGCTATTTTCAGTGTGTTCTGATCAAAAATATAATGCTTCATCCATTGCTAAATCTACGTATACATGTAGATAAGCTAACAATTCACTTGTTTGTATGGTGGACACACTCAATTACTCGTAATACCTTATTTGCTGCTGCTTCGAAATTATAAGAAATCCACCATATGAAAAACATACTTCAATTTCAATGATATTTTGGTTATTTTGAAGGAATATAAATGGTACTTTTGAAAAGTAGAACAATGACTTGTTCCTTTACACTTATGCATTGAAAGTTTAACATAAAAGTCTACGGTTTCAGCAAAAACAGGGGTGTCCATTTCGCCCCGGGTGTCCATTATGCCCCTAATCCCCCTACTCGAAACTATTTTTTTATTTTGCCTACTTTTTCTAAAAATAGAATAACACACTTAAAATATTTACCCAAAAAATGAGTATAAAAATTTAGTTTTTACCCTAAAAGGTTGCCAAGGAATTATAACACAATTTGTTATAATTTTGTTAAATTCTATCATATTTCATGGAACAAGTTTTGGAATATTTTTCTTGTGATCATAACAAAAGTTATTACATTTTTGTTCTTTTCTTGTGGGAACTTTGTTAGAATTTTTGTTATTTTAACTACTAACGGTTCATGTTTTATATTAACCCTTGTAATAAAAATTTGTTGTAACAAAATAACACAGCTTGTTATAATTTTGTAATGTCCATCCAGTCGGGAGTCTATCGATCACTTGGGGGTGACACTCCGTTGATCTTCGCTATTGCGTAACCCTCGTGCGACGTGGAAAATATTTCCTGGACCGGAAAACAACCGGTTGTGCAGCTCGTGTCAGTGCACTTGCCAAAACATTTATGGAAATGTTTACATAAAGAAGAATATCGACGAATTTTTTAGAATGATTTTAGCAAGAACTTATCTAAAAATTCGTTTTAGTAGCTTTGAAAACTTCTCCAGAAATTTCTCCAGGGATTCTTTTGGGAATTTCCGAAGTTCAGAAGTGTCTCAAAAAAAAAAAGGCAAATCATGAAACTGGTCCACGGGTTTTCTCAAAAATTATGTTAGATATTTTTCCAAGAAGTGCTACGTAATTTAATGCCTTCATTCTTCTATGCTGTTTTTAACATTTCTGAAAGAATTCGTTAAGAAATATTATCACAATTTTTCCAGCAAATTTCTCAAAAACTTCTTCTGGGAATTCCTCCAAACCCTTCATTAAAAGTTGCAATTGCAGGGGAAATTTGTTCACAGATTCGGAGATTCTATCAGAAATTCCTCTAGAGGATTTCTTTGTGAATTCAGAAATCTATCAAGAAGGTTTTTTTGTAATTATTCCTTGAATTTTCCCAGAGGTTCCTTAAGGTATTGCTCCATATCATTGATTTTCTCGGGTATTTATTTTAAAACTTCTCTAGAAAACCGACAAGACATTCTTCTGGAAGTTTTTCCAGACTTTTTTTACTTCCTGTTTATATTTGTAGGCATTTAAAAATAGTTTCCCCAAAGGTTTCAAAAATAGTTTTTTTTCAGGTATTCCTCCAGGAATTAATTTGGACTTGTTCAGAACTTTTGTATAATTATTAAAGATTTTTTTTTCAAAGATTCTCTCAATAACTCCTGCAGAAGTTACTCCAGAATGTATTCCTTAGCTTCACTTCCCTAAATCCCTTCAGAAAATGAGAATTCCTTCAGGAATTCTTCCAATGATTCACTAGTACCTATCTGTGATTTCTGCAGGCATGTTTTCAAAGATTCCTTCAGAAATTCCTCTACGGATTTATCCAGGAATTCCTTTGGAAGTTTTTCATGATTTTTTTTTCTATGAATTTAATGGCTATCCTAAGGAACCCGTGTATTCTCGATATTATCCCAGGCATTCTTCCAGGAATTGCTCCAGTAATTTCTTCAGAAATTGCCTCAGAAATTGCTTCAAAGCTTTTTTTTTAGGAATCATTCCAAAACCTTTCAGCGGGATTCCTTGAACAACAGTTCAGTTTGTGCAATTTCTTGAAGTTCTGAAAAACGCTGGAAGAACATCCAAACAAATTCTGATGGAGCAGCAATTTCTAAAAATAACCCTTGTAGGAATTTGTGCTGCAATAACCGAAAAACTTCTCAAAGAATTCTTAGAGAAACCCTAGGAAGAATATGCCAAGCAATCCTTGTAGGGGTTTGTAAAGATTTTTTTGAAATAATCCATAGAAGAGTTGTTGAAGAAAAGCCTTGCTGAAATACTTGAAGTAATTCTTAAAATTCTAAAGAAGTTTTTGGAGATTTTCTCAAAGGAATTTCAAAAGAAATCCAAGCAGGTATTTTTAATGGAAGCCCTGAAGGAATTACTGGAAAATCTTAGTAGAGAATAACCTGGAGAAACTTTTAGGGAAAACTTTGGTGGTGTTCCTAGAAAAAAAGTTTTGAGGAATTTACACGAAAATTTCAGGAGAAATCCTTTAATGGAATTATTCGGGGATTTTATGGAAGATTTCTTGTAGAAATCCGTGAACGAAATTCTTGAAAAACAATCTGTTAAAATATCTGGTGAAATGCATATATGTCTGTATGAAATTTCTAGAAAATATTTTTGAATAAATTTCTAAAATAATCCGTGGAGAAGTTATTGAAGTTATCCTTAGAAGAAATTCCGGATAGATTACTGTAGTAATACAGGGAAGAATATGAGATGAAATTCTTAAGGAACTTTAGAATTATCTTCTGCAGGAATCTCAGGAGGAATTCCTGCAGGATTTTCCGGATGAATCCCTGAACACTTTAATGCGAGAATTCGCAATGGAATCCCTTAGAGCAATTCCTGAACAAATCTCTGTTAGTCTTCTTTAAGAAAGACCTGAACGAATTTCTTAAAGAATACCTGGACAATTTTCTGAAGAAACCTTTGGGAGAATTCATGAAAAAATCTTTGAAAAAGTTTCTACAGGAATTCCCGTAGGAAATTCTAAAGCAATCCCTGGACAAATTTTCGATAATATTTTTAGCCCTCGAGCGATCGTGCTGTTGTATTTTGTACAACACATTGAATAAATGGTGCTGATGGGGGTGGCCAACCATGCGAGTCACGGAAGGTTAATAAACGAATCCTTATAAAAATGTTGAAAGCAATAACTGGTTAAGTTCCAGAAGAAAATCTACCTGAATGACATTTTTGAAAAATTAGATGGATTTCATGAGGGAATATTTGAAAGAAGCGCTAGATAAATTCATTAAGGAAACCCTGGAAGAACTTTTGAAAGAAGCCTTGATAAATTTTAAGACCGAATTCCACGAGAACTTTCAGAAGGAATCCATGGATTGATTTTCAAAGAAACCCATAAAAGTTTGAAAAAAATATCGTGAAATATATGTTTTTTGAAGAAATCTCCAATAAAATTTCTAAAAAAAAATTCGAACGAAATATTTGTAAGAATTTCTGAGGGCATCTGTAAAACAGTTTCTAAAGTTATCCTAGGAGTAATTTCTGGAGGAACTTTTGATTTTCTCCAAGAATCGCTGAATAAATTTCTGCAGGGATCTATGGGTGAAATCCAGAAAAAAAGTCTCGAATGAATTCCTGCAAAAAGTTATTGATGAATTTTAAAGGAAACCCATGATAGCTTCTCTAAAGTACTGAGGGATTCTCTAACGAAAATCTCGAAGGAAATTCTAGACTCTACGAGAGAAATTCTTGGAGGATTTTCCGAAGAAATCTATAGAGCAGCATCGGAAGGAATCCAGAGAAGTTTTTATGTGAAAAAAGTTCCCTTATTGATTGCTAAGAAAATCTTTTAGAAAACTTCAATAGGTTTTCTAAAGGAATTAATGGATGAATGGATCATCAAAATGACTTAAACGGCCGCTATGAATTGGTCAGATAGTGCCACCGTAGCGTTGTTTGACATAACTCCTCTGCTGTCATAATGTTAAAGGCTATATGGTCCACTGCACGAAATTCTGCTGACCTTCTTGCTATCACTGAAAATTTGACGTTTGAGCGGTGCCGACACCGCTAGAGTAAGCTGGCCAGTCTATATTCGTGCAGTAATCCATAAATACGATGGCGCCATTGTTTTTTGAAGCGCTGAGCACTATCAAAGTAGGTTGATCGATTCCTGAAGGATTTCTTAAAGAAATCTCCAAGGTAATTTCTGGCAGATATTTTTTTCTATTTCATCTATCTATATATATAAAAATGCAGTGGCATACGTGGGACTGCGCATAGCTTGCAAACGGATGGTCGGATGGTCCCATTCTGAGTTTTTTTTCTGTTAGTTTTCACCCAAGAAAGGTTTATGAGGCAAAACAAACATGGAGAAATTGAGATTTTCAGAAAATTTTTGTAAAAAATGTAAAAATGTACAAATGATTTCGGCTCAGTTATGCCCATGTGACGCCCGAGCGTTCCAAATAAACAAATAAGTAAAAAAAGAAAAGAAAATCGCATTTTCTGCATTTCGATCGGGAACTTGGGCTTGGAAAGTCAAAAAACAGATTAGACAACACAAAGTTTGCCGGATACAGCTTATTATTTATATTTATTTATATTTATAAGATTTTCAGCCCGAGGCGTGTTTATTGCAATTACTGATTTTTTTTAAATCCCCAGATTTCTTGGAGCAATAGCTGCACTGAGGCAAAAACACCTAGGATTAACATTAGTTGTAAGTTTTGAATGGACGATTTTCCTGTTTCATTACTCGCCTAATTATTTTATAGTTGTTGTGCTTGCGTTTCATATCTACAACTAGTGATTGCCATAAGCGGCAATTAGCTGCTACTTGAAAAAAACACATATTATTCATGAATCTGTTTTCGGAACTGAAGGATATAAAAAGTCAAATTGCCTTCATTTCGTTATCTATCAAGTGTTGCAATTTTCCGTCCAAATTTACAACGAATCTGAACTTACATAAGTAACACGATCGGTCGTTCTTAATCGATCTTAACAATTAAAAAAAAAAGTAACAAGGACACATTTGACGAACAATCGAACGCACTCTTTGTCCTTTTATTTTAAATTATCGATAAAGAAAAATCGATCATTGTACTTACGGGGTAATCCAAGATATTATGCCATGATTTAGAATAGAAATAATTAATTTAAAATCCATAAAATTGAAATACGAATACCGTCGTTGGGGTGAGAATGGGTCAAAAAAGGATACTCAAAGATTGTTTGTTAAATAACAAATGCAATTGAGGTCGGAATAACTTTTTATTTGGTAAGTATACTCTCCTATGTGGTAATGATAGTTTAGCAAGAAAGTATCACGTTATATGAATTGCCTACTAAACTGCAAATGATTGAAAATTGACCTAATCTCACCCCTTAGAGGGGGTGAGAATGGGTCAAAGTATTCGAAATCACCTATCTAAGAATATAAGTTAATTTTATTAAACATATCTAGTAAACCTACTTAAAACATAATGTAATCATGACGAATAAAACCTTAGGTAATTTAAAAGATGATTAATCCACCAAAAAGGGCTAATACAACCGGAAAAATGGTTGAAATTTAACAAAATAACGTTTGCATACAGTATCACCTTTTTTTATCATCATCATCCTCATTAAGAGTTTCAACCTCCATGAGAGGAGGGGAGATTACAATGAGGGAGGGGCGCATTGAAAGATTGATTGTAAAAAAAACATGATAGTTTTAGTATACTGCATAAGAAATGTTTAACCAAATCCTCCGTTATAAACTCATATGTACATGATCATTGGCCTCTATATTGCTAAAACAAATCACTCCATCTCAAGATAGAGGGTCGTTCAAATATTATGTTAAGCCTATTTTGTGAGCTTACGATATTGCAGTACACTAAAGATTAGCTTATGATTAGAGGAGCCGTCCAAACGCATGGGTGTATTGTTATAAATGATTTTAGCCACTCGTTTGACACTTCTCGACATATTTTTGAAAGAAAGCGTGCTTTTATGAAGATACGGTGAACATGGCACCACTCTAACGTCAAATGGGGACTGGATCACAAGTTGAGTTTTTAGTTAAGGTTATGTGCACTCGATGACTTACTTGACCCAATCTCACCCCCATTCTTAATATTTAGACATAGGGTCGAAAATATTGAGTTTTTAAATAAAAAAGCAATGACAGCCCGCTTTTTTTCATTACATCAACCAGGTAATACCTACAGCTATCCACTTATAAGAAAATTTATGGTTAGGTACTTGTGTTAAACATAACGAAGGAGAAATTATTTCAGAGTGATTTACAAGTAGTTTCGTCATATAAGTTTAGCCACAAATTTAACAAAAAACGATTATTGCAAAACATCTTATTCTACATCATGACGTATGAAAACATCTCCTCTTTGAAATAATATAAAGTTTTAAATATAAATTAACGATAGTTGATGAGTTATTTCAAATTTTATGTTTCTCTGTTTTGACCCAATCTCACCCCCCAGACCCATTGTCACCCCCATCGACGGTGTTATTTACTTGCGCCATGAAATTCATAATTAACAATATTGATTTCCATGAATTCAATAAAGGGGAACATACGATAACCATAGCTTTTATCCGATGATATTCACAATCGAAAGCTTATGATATTGGTAAGTGACTGAATATTGAATTTTGTCCTCTTAATCACAAGTGAAATTTATGGATTTCAACAATAAGACTAGTTTACAGCATTTTTGAACTCGGTAAGCTGATGATCATTTTTGGTGTAGAATCATGCCCTGAGTTCGAAAACGCGAAGGAAAAAAAATTACAGTAGAGCGGAATTTTTTTCGACTTTCCATACAAGGTTGATGATTTGAAATCGATTTTTGTTCTATTTTTAAGCAAAGTCGCTCACTTCACACATCTCATTCTTCGTAATCAATGCTCCGATTGAGCTGAATTTTTTACTGTAACTCGCCTATATATAATATGTCAAATTAACATTGAGAAATTTTTAGATTGTTTTTTTCTTATTGAAAATAATACATTTCATCATATATTTTTGGAATTTTTTCTAAAATTTAAGGAGATCGTCCCCAAAACTCGCCAATATCTAGAATTCCATCAATCTGACGCAAAACCTGCTTTCAGATGATCGAATGGTATTATATTCAGATTTCAATTTATGGAAAAAGATTTAAAATTGGTTGAACAAAACGCAAGATATTTGAATTTTATTAAATTCCCTATTTTAAAAAGTCGCCAAACTCGATATTGAGCTAAAACTCTCTGATTTTTTTGAAGCACGGTTTCGAAATCAGCGCTAAACTATGCTTAAAAAGTTTTGGTCGTTGACAGAAGTTCACGATTTTCGTTTTATTTTGTAAACTAGTGTAATCGTAGTGTCGCCAAATCATAAGGGGTTCCTACGTTCTTCCTAAGTTTTTTTCCTCAGTGTGGAGGAATTTCAAAGTAATACATGGCGGATTTTCAAATGAATATCTGAAAATATACATGAATTGTTTTCGATAATTTTCTGGAGGAATCTCTCAATGAGCTTATATATGGGCACTGTTTGGAGCAAATCGAACGTCATATTTGAAGCGAATTCAATCCATGTTTGAAACAAAAATGCATCTTCTGACAGGTTATGTTAGAAATAAATGTAAATATTTTGGTTTTTCTGTAGCAGGTCGGCCCTACGGAAATATTGGTTTTCCCATTTAACTTGTGAAGTTTTGTTTATGTTCTCGACGGCGGAACGGGGGGCTCCTCAATGGCTATTGTCGAGATAAATGTATAATTGAGTTAGTTTTAAAAATTAAAATTATAGTTTTATACATTGTATGAGTTTACCGAATAAACATGAATATTTTTGTTTCTAACGAACGAAATTTGTCTCCGTACATTTCAGGGGCGTTCCAAAGGACTTTTGGGTGGGGTCCCTGAAAGTTCTCTGCAACTTCCTGAAACGCCTCAAATATCCCCTAAAAACTTCTCGAACCCCATGTAACGCACCCGAGACGCTCAGAAACCTCTGAATCCCGCCGAAAACACTCTGAAACATAATGAAATGCCTCCAAAATCCCCCTTAAACTCCCTCCATGTAACGCACCTGAGACACTCCGAAACCCCCAAAACCTCCTCCGTAATGCCTCTGAATCCCGCCAAAAATGCTCTGAAACTTCCTGAAATGCCTCCAAAATCCCTCTAAAATCCCCTCAGACCCAATGCAACGCATATGAACCCCAAAAATAAAAAAAAAAACGCCTGCCTAACGCCTTCGAATCCCTCTAAGACCCACTTGGACCCCATGTAACGCACGTGAGACCCTCGGAAACCCCCGAAAAGGTACCTGTAACACTCCAAAAACCCATCGAAAATCCTCTGAAACTTTTTGCAATGCTCTCTGAGATCTCCTGTTACCCTGCGGAAACCCTTTGGGACCCTCTGAAATTATCCTGTGACTTCCATTTGCTCATCCCAATAAACGCCCCTTGTCCGCCGTTTGAATAAATAGTTACCGTCATTATTAAATATTCTTATGTACAATATTGGTTCTGAGTAGCTTGCCCTCTTTTTATGCAGGGCATAAAAAATGGTGCATAAATTGAAAGTGCATAAAAATAACATGCAACAATTGAGGTTTTAGTGTACTCTGTTTAGTATTTCTGTCCCTAGAGTTAGATCTGTTATATTATCTGGTATATGTTGTTATATCCTTGCTAATACGTTTACGATATTATTCCGATATCATTTCTACGGTAATATTTACAAACAACTAGCTGTCCCCGGCAAACTTTGTCTTGCCTACTGCGTTTTTTGACGTTTCAAGTCCCTAGCCAAGCGCCCAATTCCCTGTTCAAAAAGTATGAAAACCCGATTTTCAAAAACTCTCAATTTTTCCATGTTTTTTGCCTCATAAACCTTCCTTGGGTGAAAACTAACAGAACAAAGCTAAGACGACCAAAATCGGACCTTCCGTTCGCAAGTTATGCGCGGTCCCACGTATGCCACTACATTTTTATATATATAGATATATATGAAAATTATATTATATAGAAAATTATTTAGATAGATAGATAGATAGATAGATAGATAGATAGATATGTATAGATATATGTACTGTTATTGGTTAAAAAATCAGCATGCATCAAGCAATCAAAAGTTCTACACTATTTTTGGTGGTGCAATTTGATTCGGTAAACACTTTAGTGCATCTTCTCATATGTTATCCACGCAACAATTATTGACGAATTACATCAAAATCCTACTGTTGCTTGGTTTGGTGGTACCACCAAATTCCCAAGAACAATGCCAAAGTTTCGATTCGGTTGTCATTCGAAACTATGCTCATCAACGGGTTTGCTCGTTGTAATGAATTTTCAGCCATTCGACCACGTTCGTTCGTTCAGCAGTCTGACTGTCGACCGCCCGTTCTTTGTCTGAAACTTATCAAATTTCTAAAGCGGAGCACATCCATCGCAACGGAATCAACATTCCACTGCCAAACCAAGTTGATAAACTTTCTATTGGATTTTGCCTCCAGACCAGACCAGACCGGATGCGGTTCTGAAGCGATAAAAGTCTGTTTTAATGAACATCAGCAGCAGAGTGTGGCGTTGTGTGTGTTCGAGTTTGAGTTTGGAAATTCCAGCAACTAGTATGTAAAAGCCAGAGTGCAAATATTATCTCGCAATTTACACTTTGTGTAAAGCCATCTTCATGAGTGCGCACGTTATCGTCGCAGAGCAAACATCGCGCGCCTTTTTCACTCATCGACTCGCTTCTCATATAACCATCCCGCCACCAATGCAATGAACCCCGCATGAGTGATTAGATGCCATTTTTTCCCGTTCGCTTCGATCGCAAAGCTTTTCCAGCTTTATGTCTCATCCGCTTGAAATTTCCTCTGCTGCTGCTCTGCAACAACCATGATGTCAGATTAACGCTTTCAAGCATGGCATGGATGGAAGACAAGTGCTTATAGGCGCTCTGCTTTCCGCTCATCAAACTCGGTATTCATCATGCCTGGCAGCGCACCGCACCGCCCTGCCGTCATAAATGGAGCCATTTTTCATGGCTTCAGATTTCTTCGGTGCCCACCAGATTACAGAGCAGGAAGTAGCTTCGCTTGAATCCTTGTGCCCAATGAAAATATTATATCCGTGTCAGTTATGTTACTTCATTTGCATTATTTTGGCAATGTGGAGGCCTGAATGGACTCGATTAATCACTTTGTCGGCCCCCGGTTTTGTTCCTGTTTTGAACAAGAAAAATCATTATTTTCCACTTTTATCATTTTATATCTAATATGTGTTTTAGTTGATTTTCTTTGGTCAAATACCAGCGAACAAAGCTGGCGTTAAAGAAAGTCACTAAAGCCAAACACGTTTATATACATGGTAAGATATTTTTGCACCTGTTGTGCGCCTAACTTTATTCAACTTTTCAAACGAATATCATTTCTCTTTCCCCAGATGCATCCCGATATTCTGGGATTCTCTTAGAGATCCTTGCTGGGATAATGCAAAGAAAATCCTATTTGGATTGCTCCACAAATTTCTCATGGAATTCCAGCAGATGTTTCACTGGAAATTAAACCATGAATTTATCCAGGAATTTCCCTAAAAAATCTCCAGCAATTTCTCAATACATTTGAGATTTTTCTCAAAATTTCTACAGGGATTACTCCATTTATTCTTCTAGATGTTTATCCAGGAATAGATCTACGGCTTTTTCTAGATATTCCTCTAAAGATTTCTTCAGGAAGTAATTGAGGGGTATTTTCAGGGTTTTGTTCTCCAATGATTTTTCGAAACACTCCTTCGGGATTTCTTCATGCGGATAATCCAGGAACTCCTCTTAAGGTTCTAGAGATTTGCTGGAGTTCCAATAGGGTTTTTTTTTTTTCTACGGATTTCTTTTGGGATACATTCAGGGATTCCTCCAATTGTTTATTCAGCGATTTCTGTATATTTCTTAAAGAGATGCCTCCAAATTTGCTTCAGAGATTTATCCCGAGAATCAACCTTAAGTTTCTCAAGGGATTTCCTCATGAACTTCAACAGAAATTACATTTATGCAAGAGTTTCGCCTGAATTTATCAAAGAACATACATACATACATTTGTTTGCTCAACAGACATTTATGACAAGATATAATCAACTACCCAAGTAACATTTTGATAACCAATAACCTAATACCTTTCATATCAGTTTTACGATGGTTTTGAGAATCTCTTCTAGACAATTTGACTAAAAAAAAGTTACTTGGGAATAGTACGCCACAATACGCGGTTTGCATTACACCTTCCAGAGCGATGTGAAGAGTATACATGAGAGTCCGTCACTATGTCACGGTCCCCGGCGAAATTCAAATAAGCTCGATAGTTCACCCGAAATTCTTATGCAGTTTTGCACACCGTCTATCGTTACTTTGAGTAGCCTGGTCAGCCGTTTTCGTCCATGATATTCCATAGCTCTGTGCGATCGATGCTGTCGTATGCCTCCTGGAAGTCAATTAGCAGGTGATGTGTTAAGACCTGTCTTTGACGGCATTTATGTAGGATCTGGTCCGTTATTGATCGGCCATCGATCAAACTCATTCGTTTTAGGTGAGAGACTACGAAAGATGACCTGGGATAGCACTTTGAAGCTCTCACATTCCAAATGGTGGCCTTTCTTGTGAATGACACAGATTACCCCTTCTATTTGTGAATATCGCGTAACCCACTGGATCAATCGGTTCCCCACCATCTTAGCAAACTACAGTAGAATCACTTGGCATAATCCTCAAGCACACGATGAATACGACTTTCTCCGCCAAAGCCCCTCTCCTCAATGAGGCAGCTTCACTCTGACTGCGTCGTCATGGTGCTGGCTGTTACTGATGCTTGCTAGGGGACGGACACGCAAGGGGAATAACAGTAAACTATATTCACACCCCACACTATTCACCACTGCTATAGATGTTCGGTTTCTCAGATCCTGATTATCATCCGTTGCATACCCCGAGCAGAAGGGAATACCTTACAAATATGATGCAAAGAGCAACCTGTGCTCAAATACCTATAATCAGTGCTGAAAAATTCATTTCGTTATATCTAAATTCAATCACCTACAGCTCATTTTGGAGGCTGAACCTGAGAATATGGTATATGAAAGACTTGTGCAGCTAGACCAGTTCTGCTAGAAAGTCACGGAAAAAACCGCTATTTTTCGAATATTTAACGTAAATGTCACGGGCTTCCTTTGAAAAATGCCAAATGATATTCACGGTGAATATCATTTAGCATTTTTCAAAGGTGGTCCGTGACATTTACCTTGAATATTCGAAAAATATCGGTTTTTCCGTGACTTTCTAGCAGAACTGGTCTAGTCGCACAAGTTTTTCATATACCATATTCTCAGGTTCAGCTTCTAAAATTAGCTGTAGGCGATTGAATTTAGATATGCCGAAATGAAATTTTCAACACTGCCTTTTTTTTTTCCTCCCCTGTTCGGGAAATTAAGCCACTGCGTCCAATAGGCTGAACTTTTGTGGCATGTCCCGTTTTGATATTCGCATCTAGCCAGCTAATTACCATGTGTCAAGTAATCAGCTACTGCCACGACGCGTCGTCTCCCAGTCAGGTGCAATGGAATTGATAAACTCCAAGACCTTCCCAGGTTTTGCAGACCAGATCTCACTGGGTTGCAAGCAACCACTATTTAGAAATCTTTGCCTGCGCGTGTATTAAGCACCACAACTGCAAAGCAGATGTTCCGAGGTTTCACGTTCCGTATTACAGAAACGACAGATATCACTCTGAATATGGCCAATATTTTTCAAGTGATACCTGCTCGGGCAGTGTCCAGTTACTAGGCCAGTGTATGTACATAGAGCTCTCTTGTTGAGCTCTAAGAGCTTTTTGGTTTTATAAGCATTTGGTGTTATAAATCGTTTTGACTGATTGCAATTTTTGACATCCATCCAATTGGATATCACCCTCTGCTCAGCCCAGCGTTTCAGGTCCATTTTAATTGTACAGTTTGATATACCACAGAATGGTTCTGGGCCAGCAAACTGTAAATTGGAACCACTTTTAGCAAGCTCGTCTGCCATTTCATTTCCTTCAATGCCACAGTGACCTGGAACCCAGTATAAGTTTACTGAATTCCCTTGGCACAGCCTGCGCAGTGAAAGAATGCATTCCCAGACAAGCTTTGAAGTACATTTGTAAGCGCACAAATTTCAAAATAGCAAGAATCCCTGCTTGAAACACCGTAGGATAGTGTCCCATCGCCACTGAAATTTGTATTCCAGGGCCGTAGATTCCTGCTCCCGTTTTTATTCCAATTTTTGAGCCATCTGTAAAGAATTTGATTGACCCTTGACGAACAGTGGGACCTCCGACTTCCCAATCTGCACGAGTTGTTTCGTGCAACTTGTAAGGAACATCATGGTTCTCCTCAGGTTTCATCCAGTCTTTAATCATTTTCATTACTGGCCTATTTTGAAAGTATTGTGAAATGCTCAGGTGACTTACAAGATCACCTGGCATAAACTTTTCAACTCGTTCAAGTCTCAGCAATTCCTTTTCTGCTTCTAATTGCACGTACTCGTGCAAAGGTAGCAGATTGAGAATCGCATCTAAAGCTTTTGATGGTGTGCTTCGCATCGCTCCTGTAACAGCAATGGACGCAAGACGTTGAATTTTCGCAAGCTTTGATTGCGTGGTAACCTCTTTTGTTTTTGGCCACCAGACAAACGAAGCATACGTCACTTTTGGGCGGATTATGGCAGTATAAATCCACATTATCATTTTTGGTTTCAAGCCCCACTTCCTGCCAATAGTTTTGGAGCATAACCAGAACGCACTTGTTGCCTCACCGATCGCGGACTCAATTTGAGCATTCCAGTTCAGTTTAGCAACCAGTATCAAACCTAAGTATTTGACTCGATCACTAGGATGAATTTGTATCCCTCCAAGCCGAAAAGCTTTTAGGTTGATCTTCCTTCTCCTAGTGAAAGGGACAATTACGACTTTTGACGGGTTGATGCTAAGGCCCTCCTTAATACACCATGAATGTGTATAGTTTAGAGCCCTTTGCATTCTCTCCGAAACAGTTTCGTCATACTTTCCTCTCACTATTATGACTATATCGTCTGCAAAGCCCACAACTTCGAAACCTTTTTCCTTCAAGCTTCTTAGAAGATCGTCTACAACCAAGGACCACATTAGTGGTTAGAGGACTCCTCCTTGAGGGCAACCTTTCGTTGCCCTTACTGTTATAGAAGAACTTCCCAGCTCAGAGGTGATTTCTCTTTTTGCAAGCACAGTATAAATCCAATGTATGATACATTGGTCGAAGTTTTTGTTCTCCATGGCACGCTTCATAGATGAATAGGAGGCATTATCAAATGCTCCTTCTATGTCTAAAAAGGCGCATAGAGCTATTTCTTTTGCTGAAAACGTTTTTTCCACCTTTGTTACTAGCGAATGAAGTGCCGTAACCGTTGACTTGCCAGATTGATAAGCAAACTGGAAGTCAGATAGGGGATGGTCTTTTATGTAAGAAGAATTAATAAAATCCTTCAAAACCTTTTCCATAGTCTTCAACAAAACTGAAGAAAGACTAATTGGCCTGTATGCTTTGGGATGCGTCTTGTCTCGCTTCCACCTTTTTGGTATAAAGATAACTTTTACAAGTCTCCATTTTGATGGAACGTAATTTAATCTTAAACTAGCCTTGAACATCTCAATTAGTGGTGGAACCAACACCGCTTCTCCATTTTGAATCAGTGCTGGAAATATTCCATCAACTCCTGCAGATTTAAAAGGCTGAAATGATCTAATTGCATTTTCCACTCTGGCCTTCGTGAAGATTTCATCAGCTAAATCTGAGGCGGTGTTTATTGTACTAGTTGACTCCGATGAGTTTATACTAGGACATCCTTCACCTTCCAGAGATATAGTATCATTGGAATCCACACTTAAAACCGAACCTGGAAAATGGGTTTCCATCATTAAGGCGAAACTGGAAGCATTTTCTCACTTTTTGGTTTTTGATTTTTTATTACATAACGAAGCAAAATTTTCAAAATCGGTTTTCGTGCACATGTAGAGTATGGATCAAGGTATCCTCTGATTTTTTTTTGTATGTGAAAATATTTTTCGTTTTTGCAGAAACCATTTTTGAACAAAATTTCACAAAAAAATGGTTTTTGCAAAAATGGAAAACATTTTCCACCTCAAAAAAATTCAGAAGATACCTAGGGCTGTCCATAATCCACGTGGTCATTTTTTTGGGACTTTTCAAGCCCCCCCCCCCTCCCCCGCGTGGTCATTAGTCCATACAAAAATTTTTATTTGTCCATACAAAATGGTCATTGGCTGAACCCCCCCCCCCCCCCCTCATGACCACGTGGTTTATGGACAGCCCCCTAGATCCATACTCTACATGTGCACGAAAACCGATTTTGAAAATATTGCTTCGTTATTTAATAAAAAAAAATCAAAAACCGAAAAAATGAGAAAATGCTTCCAGTTTCGCCTTAAATCCAAAGTTTCACGAGGAGTTTTGGTAAAAGCTCCATCGTCGCGCTTCAGGTTTCCCAATTCATTTGAATGATCTTTTGCAAGCGTTTTCTGTAGTCTTGCAACTACAGGAGTGCTGTTTATGTTTTCACATGTCAGCATCCAAGATTTTCTTTTCGATTTTCGTATTTCGTTGTTGTAATCAGTCAGGGCTTTCCTGTACTGAGTCCAATCTCCCGTTTGTTTCGCTCTATTGAACATTTTACGAGAAAATTTTCTAAGGCGATCCAGTTTTAAGTTCCACCATGGCACGTCTCTAGTAGAAGACGATTGTATGGTGGGACAACTTCTGTTAAAGGAATTGATGATACTTTCATTTACCCTTTGAGAAAATGATTCTAACTTTTGGGTTGAATCAATAGTTTCTCCTATTGTAAATGAATGCGTATTCAACAATTCTACATATTGATCCCAGTTTGTCCTCCTGGGATTTTTAAATGCGGTTCTAGAATAATCTCCACCACTCCAATTGAAGATTATGTGTTTATGATCAGATAGAGAAATCTCATCTGACACGTGCCAGTTTGTGATCTTGTCAAAGATTGCAGTATTGCACAGTGTTAGATCCAAGACCTCTTGACTGATTACATTTGAGAAAGTAGGTTTATCACCATTATTGCAAATGTCTACATTGTTCGAAGACAGATACTTTAATAGTGACTCACCTCGACTGTTAATATCCGTACTACCCCAAACCGTGTGATGTGCATTGGCGTCACAACCAATGATAAACGATTTGTTGTTTTCTTTACAGAATTGGACAAATGATGCGATCTCAGGAGGAGGTGCCTCAGGAACATCACCAGGAAAGTAAGCTGAAGCCACAGCGATCTCAGTTTTACCCCTAGTGGTTGGTACCTCTACCATGATCGCAACAATGTCTTTTCTGATAAACTCTGTAATAGGATAGCATTTTAACGTTTTGCGTACTAAGACAGCGGTTCTGGGTGAATCTTGTTGCTCATCATAAAATAGTTTACTATTTTGTGTCAGAACTCCAAGAATCTTTCGTTTATTGGACCATGGCTCTTGAATAAGCGCCACTTCCAGTCCTTCTTTTTTATACCTTCGACTCAACACAGCAGAAGCACCTTTTGCATGATGAAGGTTTACCTGTACGAACTTGATTCCTGTCATAAAAAAAAATTCATTTACCCACTTTTATTAAGCCTCGGAATTGAGACGTAAGAAAAGTGGCCGATTATCCCGGAGACAAATAAGGTCCACTGCGTCATTGCTCCGTTTAACACAGTAAGGGCAACATACTGTGGAGCGTGCCCTGGTACTCCACAGGCTCCGTTCACGGTTAAGTTTTTATAAGACCCCCCTAACCATTCATTCCTAGGCACGGTACGCTTAACACCATGAATTAGGGGTCGCTTGTTTGGTGGACTTTTACCACCGGATTAGGCAATCCGTAGTGGTATTCTTAGCCAGTTGAGGGAACTGCTACCGCCACTACACGGCTATCTAGGCTGATCGGGAATAGAAATTAATATTGATGATCAACTTCTTTAGAGCCCGAACAGCCGAACACTGCCTATAATTGTTATTATTATATTATTCTACAAAATTTTATGAGAACATCACAATAACAATTGGAGGTATTTTTTTTTTTTTTTTTTATTAGGTATTAGAGCACAGTTTGGTATTGATGTGGTATTTGTTGATTTAGCAGAGTAGCTGAAGAACCTGTTTTGCTATAACACCATGGAGCTATCGAGCATTTTTTTTTTAAAGACACAGACACGTTCAATGCTTCCAGTGAGCTATTTGCTCTTTGAAGGAAGCACGACACTAGACAACGGACTAGCATGCAACGCCCAGTGGCCCAGCCGAAAACTTT
This sequence comes from Aedes albopictus, assembly GCF_035046485.1. Lineage (NCBI taxonomy): Eukaryota > Metazoa > Arthropoda > Insecta > Diptera > Culicidae > Aedes > Aedes albopictus. The sequence continues at coordinate 337,690,429 of NC_085138.1, forward strand.
TCCTGACAGCTGCGGCGGGAATCGAACCCGCGCTCCTACGCACGATGCGACTAAAGGCTTGGTGACCTTAGCCGCACGACTACGAAGCCACAGCAAATGCACTATTTAATAACAAAACATGTTATTGCTTTGTTATTCAATACCTTCTGGATAAAAAATACAACACCTTGAATTTTGGATATGCATTCATTATTGAAATAACATTTCTTGTTCTTTTCTAGGCGTTATTCATACAAAATTACGGTATTCGTTTTTGTTATTTTGCCTCTTATGTCTACCTAATAAAGGGCATATCAAGGTATGATAGTATTTAAGATTAATACCTTGATTTGTTATTCAGTTGCTATTCTTTTCTGCTCGGGACAGGTGACCAACTTTTCTGCGATACCATCATTTTCCAGGTGCTTCATTGGTTTTGAACTGGTGAATGGCATCCTTAACTTTCCTTGCATATTTCGGTTCGCGGAACGAAACCGTCACGGAATGTGTTAAGCTTCCGATAATATTTATTAGGAACGGCACTGCAGTTCCATTTCTCCGCATAACGCATCTTCCAGGCGACGAAAGATGTGGGTCTGCTGTTCCCGCATCTTTTGAGTAACGTTAAACGTTCTGTCGGGTTCCTTGCTGCAGAATTACCGCCCGCGCTGCGTTCTTCTCCTTCTCCCGATGGTCCTCTCGCCTGCGTTGATGGCTGCTTTTACTGTATTCCAGCACCCACCGATACCGTGCATTGTTAATGACGGAAAGCTTTGGGTGTAGTTGGAGGAGGCAAAATCAATGAGCCGTCGTCCATTTTGGTTCGTCAGCTGGTAAGCGTTGAATGTTTCAAGCGTCGGTTTGGACACGTCCTTTGGGCCTACATGAGGAGCCGTTATGTTTCAAGATTGAAAGCATCGATTTCAATCAAACGGTTCATATCGTCAGCGTGGGAAAATGCCGTGGAAGATGTATGAGGACTACGTATGTAGCCTTCCGAGTTATTTTCTTTTCACCTCGATTCTGGCACACACTGATGGGATGACCTTATGTCTGTTTGTCATGATCCAGTCGTACACTCTTAGAAAAAAAAAATGTAAATTTAGGTTCTCTTGTATGCACATATAAGGAGCAGCGCGTTCCACAAAAAGTTTACGTCTTCTATCACAAATAAAGTTGAGCTAGCAATCGCTAGAACCGAATCGACATATAAAGTATATGAAGGTAAAATATTGAACTGGATTCGTACACTGGTTCGCAGATTGAAAGCCACGAACTCTCTGTCATATGACCGAGTTGTTAGAGAGACGAAAAAAGTGAAACTGTTTTTACGTACCTACCTGGTCAGATTGTTTTTGTCTTTATACTTACCGTGCCGAGGAATGAATGATTGGGGGGGGGGGGGCGTTGTCTAATGAAAACCTAACACGAACGGAGCCTGTGGAGAATTAGGGCGTCTTGCACAGTATTACGCCTTAACTGCGCTAACCGGAGCAATGGTGCATTGGACCTTGCGTTTCTCCGAGGTAACCAGTTACGCTTCTTAAGGCGAAACTGGAAGCATTCCCTCATTTTTTTTTGGTTTTTGACTTTTCATTAAATAACGAAGCAATATTTTCAAAATCGGTTTTCGTACACATGTAGAGTATGGATCAAGATATCTTCTGAATTTTTTTGTGGTGGAAAATGTTTTCCATTTTTGCAGAAACCATTTTTTTGTGAAATTTTGTTCAAAAATCGTACGTCATGCTAAAATTGGGAATTATCGACCCCCCCCTCCCCGCTTCGTACGGGGTTTTCCTATACTTAATACATTGCTTGTCACACTTTCACATACCCCCCCTGCCCTTGTGAACCTTGTGAATCCGATGTTTGCTACTTTCAGTAAAAATGAAATGGCAAACTCACGTGTCATACCTCGAGCATGTGTGCTTGTTAACAACGCAATCGTTGCTACACTCATCTCTGAACTAACTACTAGAGGTGTATGTGCTATCACAATCGATGTATCTGTTGGAAACCTCAACAGGAAATACGTCTATTGTTCGGTTTATTAACCGCATGATGAACCATCCCCTACGGATGCTTTCAAGCAAATCATTGCATACTGCACTTCAAAAGGCTTTCCGCTAATTGTTGGTAGTGATGCTAATGCTCACCATATAATCTGGGGCAGTTCAGACATCAATTTGAGAGGCTCCAGTTTGATGGAATACTTAAGAAGTACAGATCTTGGATTACTTAACATAGGCAACCACCCCTTTGCGTTTCAGGAACCCCCGGTCAACCAACTGCATCCAAATTTCCATTGACAATCCAAGTGATTTAGATGATGCCGCTGATAGTACAACGGCCTTCATCATGGAAGCTTTTGAAGATGCTTGCCCTCTGCGGTCTGTAAAGACCACAAGAGGAACCCCTTGGTGGAACTCTGATCTGCTGGATCGGAGGCTTTCAGGTCGGCTCGCAAGGCCTACCAGAAAGCTCTTCGGTCTGCTGAACGATCCGGCTGGAAAAAACTTTGTACAAATGTTTCCAGTCTGAGTGAACAAAATCTTAGCAAAATCTAAGGATTTTCAAGTGAACAACCTTCGTTTACCAAATGATGATTTCACTTCCTCTGATGAAGAAGTTTTGGAATGTTTATTCAGTACACACTTCCCCGGATGTGTGGACATTACATCTTCGGATGAACCTGATGTCTTTTCTTGTAGTTAAAATTATTTAGCTTCGGCTCGGAGTATCATAACTTTAGAATCGATTGAATGGGCACTTAATACCTTTCAAATCTCCTGGGGCAGATGGGATTTATCCTATTTTGCTTCAGAAGGGATTCGATCATTTCAAACAAGTTTTGAAACAAAGTGGGTCGTGCGTCGTATGAAGAAGCAAAGAGCTTCAGACCTATAAGTTTGACCTCTTTTCTTCTGAAATACTTAGAACGCATTATCGATCAGCACATCCGTGATGTTCATCTGGCCAATGTACCTCTTTATGTGAACCAACATGCTTACCAATCTGGTAAGTCCACTGTGCCTCTTTTACACAAAGTTGTTTACGATATCGAGAAGGCATTTGCTGAAAGGCAATTCTGCTTGGGTGTTTTTTTAGATATCGGAGGTGCCTTTGACAACGTGCCTTTCGATGCCACATTGGAAGCCGCACGGGGTCGGTACAGGGGATGGCCAAAATGTTTGGGATAGGCAACTTTTTTTCTCTCACAAAAAAAATCAACGAGCTATAACTTTTCGTAGAGTGCATCAAAAAATTTCAAATTTTGACTGTTAATCAACCTGTTATATGTGCATCACTGGTACAAATATGTGCTCGATTGATTAAACTATCGCAAAGTTATAACCGTTCGGGTGAAACACTATTTTTTAGACCACTCATTTTTGAGCTGTCATATCTCGGAAACCAGTGAACCGAATTGAATGAAATTTTGAACGTACACTAACAATATACAGATGTTTCACGAACTATTAAAACATAGATAGTTTTTGAACGTTGAAAAAAGTTATCATAGATTGACACTTTTTGGATTTTTCTCGAAAAAAAGTATTTTTTTACGTCAATGTCAATAAATTTTAGGTTGATGTCCAAAGATTTTTCACTTCTGTTCTCAAGTTATCTCTAATCAGATATATTAGAGCCTATTTAGATTGAAGAAAGAACACATTTAGTAATTTTTGTATGGTATTGTAAATTTGACTTATTTTCCTCTATATGGGTAAAAATTTCAACCCGGTATAACTTAATTCGTCGTGAGAAAATATTACATTTTATAACGTTGTACTAGGTATCAATATATTGTTCATTAACGTTAAAAAAATCATTCAATTCGGTTCACTGGTTTCCGAGATATGACAGCTCAAAAATGAGTTGTCCAAAAAATAGTGTTTTACCCGAACGGTTCTAACTTCGCGAAAAATTATTCAATCGAGCCCAATTTTGTACCAATCATGCACATATAACAGGTTGATAAACAGTCAAAATTTGAGATTTTATGATGCACTCTATGAAAAGTTACAGCATGTTGAATTTTTTTGTGGGAGAAAAAAAGTTGCCTATCCCAAACATTTTGGCCACCCCCTGTATATCTTCAATGATTTCCAATTGGATTCACCAAATGCTCAAAAACCGACATCTCTTTTCGACATTGCGTCAAGTGGCGATTAGTAAATTGAGTGTGTGTGGATGCCCTCAAGGGGGAGTCTTATCACCACTTTTGTGGAATCTCGTAGCAGATACGCTATTGAGGCAACTCAATAATAGCGGTTTTCCTACTTATGGTTTTGCCGACGACTACCTAACATTGTTAGTCGGTATGTGCATCAGCACCCTTTTCGACCTGATGCAAAACGCTCTTCAGGTAGTTGAGGGTTGGTGTCGCCAATATGGCCTTTCGGTAAATCCGAGTAAAACATCTATTGTTCTTTTCACGGAAAAGCGAAACCGTAATGGTGTTCGACCTTTACGTCTCTTTGATTCTGAAATCAATGTGACTGAACAGGTAAAGTACGTTGGAGTCATTCTTGATTCCAAGCTTTCCTGAACACCTCATGTTGAGTTCAGAATCAAGAAAGCTTGTATGGTCTTTGGGCAATGCCGGCGAACGTTTGGTACAACTTGGGGTCTTAAACCCAAGTATATCAAATGGATTTACACAACTGTCGTTCGTCCAATGTTGGCTTATGGATGTCTTGTGTGGTGGCAAAAGGGCGAAGTGAGAACGGTCCAATCAAAGTTAGGCCATCTCCAAAGGATGTGCTTAATGGCGATGTCTGGAGCGTTCTCTTCAACTCCTACGTCATCGCTCGAAGTTCTCTTTGACGTTGCCCCACTACACATTCATCTCAAACAAGAAGCCCTTTCTTGCACTTACCGGTTACGGGTACTCGGTTTACTAGAGGAAACTCCAGTGAACCGCAGTTCAACACACACCTCGTTGTTTCCACTTTTGGTGAATTGGGACAAAGTTGTCCTTGCTCCAAGTGATCTTACAATTGCTTGTAATTTTCCATATAGGACATTTTCCACGAAATTCCCTTCCCGGGAAGAGTGGACATCTGGTTATCTGGAGAGAAGTATTTCAGACGGCATCGTATGTTACACTGATGGCTCCCTTCTCGAAGGTCGAGCAGGTGCTGGTGTTTATTCTCGTGAGCTAAGGCTGTATCAGTCTTATTCACTTGGTAGACACTGCACCGTTTTTCAGGCCGAAATCTTTGCTCTTATGTGCGGAGTGCAATCAGCACTTCAGCAGCACGTAATGGGCAAAGTAATATACTTCTGTTCAGATAGCCAGGCTGCTATTAAAGCACTTGCTTCGGCCAACTCCAGGTCGAAGATAGTTATCGCTTGTCGAACTCAAATCGAGGAGCTGAATTCAGCAAACGCTGTTCACCTTGTATGGGTAGTGGGTACCTGGCCATTCTTCCATCGCTGGAAATGAATTGGCTGATGAGTTAGCTCGCACTGGAGCATCACATGACTTCATTGGCCCTGAGCCAGCTATTCCGGTATCCAAGTGTTGGGTAAAGCTTCAGATTGACACCTGGGCTGCCACTTAGCACAAACAATACTGGAATAGTTTACAGTCATGTCGGCAAACTAAATTGTATTGTACTGAGCCATCTCTAGGGGTGGCAAAGTATTTAACAAATCTGTCAAAACAGAATTGCAGCATGCTGGTCAAACCATTGACTGGCCACTGCTGACTCAGCTATCACATGGCGATTATTCAGCAAGCTGATTCATTTGCCTGTGATAGCTGTGAATCCGATTATGGAACTTCGTATCATTTGATATGTAACTGTCCAGTTTTCGCGCAACTGCGTTTCCGAGTATTCGGTAAACACTTATTAAGTGAAACTGACTTCAGAAACCTGAATCTTCAGGATATTCTGTTGTTCTTAACCCGCTGTGGTAAAGAGCTATAGGCTCTCTTTACGCTTTATGCGTTATTACAGTGCCCTTCTCAGGGCGCTGTTTGAACCCATTGTGGTACGCTTATGCGTTATTACGGTGTCCTTTTCAGGACGCTATGTGAACCCATTGTTGTACGCTTCTGCGTGTATGACGATCCTATTCCCTTACCTGTCCTTTCCCCTGTCCTATCCTTTTTCCTTCCCTTCTCCGTCAGGTAAATGATGAATAGGCTCGTGTTCATGGCGATGGCGCAAATTTCCTACTGATACCTGATACCCCCCTCCCCCTTAGGACTGTGACGTACTTAATGGATGGCCCCTGTTACTACAACGCCCTCCAATGTGGTAAACCATAACTATTGCTTTGAAAGAAGCTTGTCCTCTGCGGTCAGTGCAGACCGCAAGAGGTATTTCTGAATGGAACTCTGATCTGTTCAACTTCAAAATAAGAAAGAATGAGTTCCATATGTTTCTGGTTACCTCGTTCTTTCTGAAATACTTGAAACGCATTGTCGATCATCACACTTTGATGTTCGTCTGGCTAACATGCATATTCATGTGAACTCACATGCCTCCCAATTTGGGATGTTTACAGTGACTCTTTTACACAAAGTTGAATACGTTTTCAAAAAAGTACTCGCTCAAACGTAGTTTTTGCTTGGGTGATTTCTTGAATATTGAAGATGCTTTCGATGACGAGCCTTTCAATGTCATATTGAAAGTCGCATGACGTCACAAGCTACCTCCATAATAAGCTATAGGTTCTCTTTATGCTTATGCGTTTTACAGTGTCCTTTTCAGGGCACTGATTAAACCCGTTGTGGTATGGGCTATGAGCTATCGTTGCGTTTATGCGTTCATTCCCTCTTCTAGGGCACCCCTTCCTATTTTATCTTTTTTTCTTTTCCTAATCCCATTCCATCCCTTATCCCATTCTCGTTCAGGTAAATGATGAAATAGGCTTATATGTATGGCGATGGCATAAATGTCCCAAATGGAGTATAACGTGCCTCTGGAGCCAGCTTTCTGATACCTGATACCTAAGTGGTAAATGTTTTCGCGTTTCGAACTGGATTCGATGAACATTTTTGAGATTTTATGCGGATATGGGCGGAGAGGGTAAAAAATAGAATAACGTTAGCATTACTAACCATTACATGTTCAAAACTTACTAATGTCGTTTTCGTTTTTGATTCAGTTCCAACCTGGGTTGGAACTGGATCAGATCACAGTTTCAACCCCAACCCGACTTCGGTTTCGCTTGTACTAAACTTTGTTTGACGTTGTTTGTTTACACATTTTCCGCCGATCCAGTTCCAACCCAGGCTCAAAAACGAATTCGACATAAGAAAATTCTTAAATACTTCTCAAAAGTCCCCACTCCCGTCGATTATATCTTTCTTAAACGAATTTTCCCTGCCAACGTACTACGGTCCCATGTGCCACGCGCGCATTATCTTAATTTGCAATAATTCTCAGTTTGGATGCAAATCACTTCGAAAGAGGCTGGCTGGAGGGCTTGCTTTTCTTAGAAGATAGGTTCCAGTTATATCGGTTGTCGTCGCGACATCCCTACCAGCTCGGTGTATGGTTGTGGCTTTCCGGTAAACGATAGGTACCTTCCAATAAAGACGTTTTGTGCATATCTTCTGTCTTGGAGGAAGCAGCATATTGCCAATCTACTTCCAATGAATATTGTGATCAAAGACGTTTGAGGTGGATCAGTGTGTTGCCTTTGATATCCAGTTTTATGAGAGTTATCTTTCTTTTGGCTTGATTGAAATGTGTTTTGCTCATACCAGGTATGGAAATCAAAAAATGCCGCATGAAATGTATAAAAAAGTTTGATGTTTACCCGATGCTCTTCTACTGCAAAGGCTGACATGAGTTTCACAGCTTGTTGTGTACATATACTAATTTGATTTTTTTAAACATTTAAAACATCCTTTATTTTAAAATTTTACATCCCAAAAACAGGGAATCTTTGAGTTCGTAAAAAAATGTTCTGTTAGTTACTACAAAAAGTAAATATTATTCCATTCAGGATTGGACGCTGCATTTAAATACAATTTATAATCCGTTTATGCGAGGCTGTTTCTGTAGGACAAACAATAACTATTCAAACTAATTGACACTATTCAGAGTATTCCATACTCATCAGCTTACCGTTCTATATAATTAATTTATTGAAAAAGCGTCCAACTTCGAATAACTCTCAGAAAACAAATGCATACTGCCTTCCTCAACCACCACAGGATCGCCATATTTCCACACGGCAGTCGACATTGTAGAGTTAATGGAATATTTCCGCTGTAAATATTGATTAAAAATAGCATTCCACTCATGTCGGCACTGGGGCAACGTGACTGTTATCCAATTGCAGTAACGACGACAACACGACGACGACATGAATGACGACGCATGCCAGACAAAGTTGTTTTCGAATTCCCGCAAGGGAATATCCATAAAGGCTGTTCCGATTTTTTCGACGGTTAGAAGCGCTTCAGAAGCTACGCAACTCATGGACAGTTCTAAGCCAACAACGATCCTTCGAAAACAATGATGGATCACAGCTTCCGCAGAAAACTCAGACACGAGTTTGGCTCTGCATCGTGTCACCAGTATGTTTCCACAGGGAGCAGCCAGCGCCAGCGTAGGAACGTCCGATGGTGATTGTATAATGAAAAAAGTTTCCAATACCATGTGATCGGTACAGATGGTTATACCCATATGACCGGCTAACATTTATCACTGGAAACAGAAACTCAACACTGTGTTTCCATTCGCTAGAAAAGTGGAAAGGATAGGAAAAATGGAAGCGTATAAGCCCAGAACAAATCTGGTGTTCATTTTTTGACACAGTGCTTGTTGATCCGTATGCAGAAGGTCCTGGAACCATTCCCTAGCCCGTACTACTATGTATATAACTAGGGTAATTGTTTCCTTCGTTGTGGTAGTACCTGATGTTGCGGTAGTGGCAATTGAGCACTTTTTCGACTGAAATGTTTCCAAAAGGCATTTTTAATAGATGTATTATGCTTAAATTATGAGATTGCACCATTTGTGTGCTTAAGATTTGCCCAAAAACCTATTTAAAAAAATATTTTCCTTAAATTTTTTGTTGCTGTGTTCCTATTGTTGCGGTATTCCATATGATTTCAATGGGATACCGCAACAATAGGAACCAAAATTAAATTTTACCTCCATAATAGGAACAATGTGCCTAATGTTGTGGTAAGCGATTTATGATCGAAACCAGAGAGAAACGTTAGTTTTTATATTTTTCCAAGCAAATTTGGATAGAAAACTACCAACTAACGTTTTGCAACCTTTCATTAGATGGTACGATCATTGTTTTTAAAATGAATTTACCTTAATACCACAACGATGGGCACACTCCATGTTTCTCCATCTTCTGTGTATGTATGTATATGTAACTTACGAATATTCATAAGTGCACTGGCGTAGCCTAAATTTATGGAACAAATTTTCAGTTTAAAGCGCTTTGCTCAATACTGTTTACAAAATGTTAGTGTCAAATCAAAAAAGGTATCATTGACCGCTGACAACCCCTTCCAGAGACAATTCCTGGCTACGCCACTTCATAATTGCATTGCACAATGTCAATCTATGATAGCACGACCAAAAGATTTGCAACCAGCGCAGCGTCTCGCATCATTCTCCAGAGTTCAGCAAGAGTTCCAACAATTCCTTCGAATTTTTCTTCGACAATTCTTTGAGGATTTCTATTGGCAATTTTTACAGAACTTTTTCATTTATCCAGGATTTTACTTTTTTACTGGCAGACTTTTTTCGGGATTACTCCAGGAGCTCGTTCGTTGATTCCTCAATGAATTTATCAGAAATATGATTTTATCAGGTAAGTTCCTCAGGCGTTTCTTTAGAAATTCATCCAAGAGTTCCTACTGAGTTTCTTTAGGATTCATTAGCATTTTGAGAGAGAATTCTTTCAGAAGCTCCGTCGTGAATTCCTCCAGGAGTTCTTTATGGGAGTCATCAGAAAATTCCTGCAGGAGGTCCGCCATGAATTATAGCGAAACTGGAAGCATTTCCTCATTTTTTTGGTTTTTGATTTTTATTAAATAATGAAGCAATATTTTCAAAATCGGTTTTTGTACACATGTAGAGTATGGATCAAGGTATCTTCTGATTTTTTTTTGATGTAGAAAATGTTTTCCATTTTTGCAGAAACCATTTTTTTGTGAAATTTTTTTCAAAAATGTGTTTTGCCTTTCTCGTACACCAAGGTGTACCGAAAGGCTATATGTTCACTCCAAAAACGAAAATTTGATAGAGCCTCCGGAGGGGTCAAGTGTTATATACCAATCGACTCAGCTCGACGAGTTGAGATGATGTCTGTGTGTGTGTGTATGTGTGTGTGTGTGTATGTATGTGTGTGCGTATGTGTGTGTGTGTGTGTGTGTACAAAAAAGGTCACCTAACTTTTAGATAGTAAACATGAACCGATTTTCACGACCGACGGTTCATTCGACGCGGAATCTGGTCCCATTGTTTCCTATTGAAAATGGTTCGGATCGGTCCAGCCGTTCCGGAGTTATGGCCATTTAGGTGTTCCGGATCGGTACCCCAGGAAGGGGCCAGATATGAAAATGCAACAAACCCATGCATGCGACCCATCAAACCACGGCATTTTCGATTATCTGATGAACGGGAAGTAGAAAAATAGTCTCAGACTATATCTGAACCGGTAGTGTTCCGGAACCGGTTCCGGGCCTTCCGGAAGTGGCCAAATATAAAAGTGAACATAACCCATGCATGTGACACATCAAAGAGCGGCTTTTTCGATAACCAGTTGAATGGTAATCAGGAAAGTAGTTTCAGACGAAGTTTGAACCGGTAGTGTTCCGGAACCGGTTCCGGCCCAAGCAACACACATGTTATAATAGAGTTACGACAGCGCAAGTTTTGGTTGTATAGAAGTTTATTTGACGTAATTTTAACATTGTGTTTAAATAACGTAAAATAAACTTATATACAACCAAAACTTGCGCTGCCGTAACTTTTATATAACATGTGTGTTGCTTGGGGGGTGTCCTGCCGGAAGTGGTCAATTAAAAAATTGAACCAAACCCATGCATGCGACGCATCAAAGAGCGGCTTTTTCGATAACCAGATGAACGGTAAGCAGGAAAATAGTTTCATACCGTATCTGAACCGGTTGTGTTCTGCAACCGGTTCCAGGTATCCCGCCGGAAATGGCCAATTAAAAAAGTGAACCAAACCCATGCTTGCGACGCATCAAAGAGCGGCTTTTTCGATAACCAGATGAACGGTAAGCAGTAAAACACCTTATCTGAACCGGTTGTGTTCCGAAACCGGTTCCAGGTGTCCCGCCGGAAGTAGCCAATTAAAAAAGTGAACCGAACCCATGCATGCGATATATCAAAGAGCAGCTTTTTCAATAACCAGATGAATGGTTAGCAGGAAAAAGTTTCATACCGTATTTGAACCGGTTGTGTTCCGGAACCGGTTCCAGGTATCCCGTCGGAAGTGACCAATCAAAAAACTGAACAAAACCTATGCATGTGACTCACCGCATAGCAGCTTTATCGATAACCAGGTGAACGGTAAGCAGGAAAATAGTTTCAGACCATATCTGAACCGCTTATATATTAAACTGACGAAGTTGAAGGGGTGAATCCAACTGAATGCGTCTGACGATGACCGAAGAATAGTAAGTCGAAACGCGTAGCGCTTAACAAGCTGTTTCCGATATTTGTCACCGTTAATTACCAATCAATCCACAAGTTACATACCTAAACCGGTTGTGTTCCGGAACCGGTTCCAGGCCGGAAGTGGCTAGTTAAAAAGTGAACCAAACCCATGCATATGAAACATCAAATCATCAAAAATGTTAGATTACCAGATAAACGGGCAGCAAGAAAATAGTCTCTGACCACACCTAAGATTACCAGCAGTGTTGCAGAATCAGAATTGGATGCATCGCTGAAATTACGAAGGTGAACAAAATCAATGCAAGCGATAAATATGCGTAAAAGAACAAAATCTCAATAAAAATTTAAGCGATCTTGTCAAATCACACCATTTTAGATTCCTGAGACGTAATTATACAGTAGGATGAATCAACGTTGTATGGGGAAATTTTAATTTTATAGCATCAATCCTCTTTTGCGGTTGAAATTACTACACACAATTTTGATGCAACTGGTTGAGCCCTCGCTCTCTGTCACACGGTTGGAATTTGAATGGATTTTTTAATGAGAAATTTTACTAGCTCGCACTTTTTTTTCAAATTATACATAAATATTATAACCAATGATCATAAAATAAAAGCTAAAGTGTGCAGAAAAAAATTTGCCAAAATATCTTTATAATGATCGGCATCCAATGCTAGTGAAGGTGGTCAAGCAGTCAACTGAGAGTTTTGATATTTTCCAGTTCTGCTTATACGTTTCACATAATACATAACTTCGGAATATAAGCCATCAATAAGTTTCCAAATTCGATTATGGCTTTGATATAATTGTTGCTTTTCTAAATAAGGCTGACACAAATTTCGATTTTCTCTCAAGTCAAGAGGCCCCCCCCCCCCCCCTTGGAAATTTTATCCGGATTTCATCATTCTGAGGAAGGGCACAAATGAAAAGGGGAGATCGGGGCATAATGGACACCTGGGGTGAAATGGACACCCCTATTTTTGCCGAAACCGTTGGCTTTTATGCTAAACTTTTAATGCTCAAGTGTAAAGGAACAAGTCATCGTTCTATTTTTTTTTTAATTTCCATTCATATGCCTCCAAAATAACTTAAATATCATTGAAATTGAAATATGTCTTCTCTCAGTCAACTGAGAGTTTTGATATTTTCCAGTTCTGCTTATACGTTTCACATAATACATAACTTCGGAATATAAGCCATCAATAAGTTTCCAAATTCGATTATGGCTTTGATATAATTGTTGCTTTTCTAAATAAGGCTGACACAAATTTCGATTTTCTCTCAAGTCAAGAGGCCCCCCCCCCCCCTTGGAAATTTTATCCGGATTTCATCATTCTGAGGAAGGGCACAAATGAAAAGGGGAGATCGGGGCATAATGGACACCTGGGGTGAAATGGACACCCCTATTTTTGCCGAAACCGTTGGCTTTTATGCTAAACTTTTAATGCTCAAGTGTAAAGGAACAAGTCATCGTTCTATTTTTTTTTTTAATTTCCATTCATATGCCTCCAAAATAACTTAAATATCATTGAAATTGAAATATGTCTTTCATATGGAGAAATTCTTATAATTTTAACGCAGCAGCAAATAAGGTATTACGAGTGTTTGAGTGTAGGGCCCATATAGCCGAGGCGGTAAACGCACGGGTATTCAGCATGACCATGCTGAGGATGACGGGTTCGATTCCCGGTCGGTCCAGGATCTTTTCGTAAAGAAAATTTACTTGACTTCCTTGGGCATAGAGTATCTTCGTGCCTGCCACACGACATACGCATGCAAAATGGTCATTGGCAGAGGAAGCTCTCAGATAATAACTGTGGAAGTGCTCATAGAACACTAAGCTGAGAAGCAGGCTTTGTCCCAATGAGGACGTTACGCCAAGAAGAGAGAGAGAGAGAGTGTTTGAGTGTGTGCGCCATAAAAACAAGTGAATTGCTACCTTATCTGCATGTATACATAGATTTAGTAATGGATAAAGTATTTTATTTGTGATTAGAATTTACTCAAAATAGAAATTTCAATGTTGTAGTCGATTTGGGGCGAAATGAACACTGGCAATTACGAATGGATGTACGCGCATTGCATACTCTTAGGTGTTTAAGAGTGTTTGGAAAAAAATCAATTGGATTATTTTAGCCTACAGTATATTTAATTAACTTTGATGTTATGTAAACTTGTCTAAGATGGAGTATTTTATCTGTGGTATCAATCTCCGTGAGCAAATTACTTAACTGATCGATGTAATAAAAGAGTTAGCATAAAATATACGAGGGTGTCCAATGTCCATTATGCCCCGATCGATAGGTGTCCATTTCGCCCCGTACCTTCACTGCCAGGATGCCAGATGTTTTTTTGAAAAATCTGTATCGCATTTTTCAAAAATCAGATACAAAATTTAGATGAAAAATCTGTATCCCATACAAAAAAAATTAGCCCCTTTAGCTCAGAATTCTGCAAATCTGTATGGATGCTCGAAAATCTGTAAAATACAGATAAAACTGTATATATGGCATCCCTGCTGCCAGCCCTAAAAAACACACGATTTGCAATTCATTATTTCTTCACAATAAAGACATTCTACCTGCTGTAAACGATTGAAATACGTAGGAAACAAACTAAAATTGTAAGCCAACTGATAATATGTTAAGTTTTTCACTGTTATATTTTTTTAAATTTTAAAGTGAAATTAGAGTCCTCCAGAAATTTTCTTACCAAATCCGATGAGTTAAGCGGATTTGCAAAATTGTTTGGGTATTTTTTCATCAAATACATTAATTATTTATCAACTCTACTCCCCCATTGAGATTTGTTCCGTTCTAGAGTATTCTCAGAATTCAGGAACACTTCGGCTTATGGGGCTGTCCATAAACCACGTGGTCATGAGGGGGGGGGGGGGGTTCGGCCAATGACCATTTTGTATGGAAGAAAAAAAAATTGTATGGACAGAAGACCACGCAGGGGGGGGGGGGGGGGTTGAGAAGTCCCAAAAAAATGACCACGTGGTTTATGGACAGCCCCTATGGCTCTTGAGTACATATTCGACGAGAAAGGCACTATCACCACTAGGTGGATTAATCTGGGTTTTTTTTTGCAAAAACGAAAAACATTTTCCACCACAAAAAAAAATCAGAAGATACCTTGATCCATACTCTACATGTGTACGAAAACCGATTTTGAAAATATTGCTTCGTTATTTAATAAAAAATAAAAAAAAAACCAAAAAGCGAGGAAATGCTTCCAGTTTCGCCTTTATAGCACATTTTTCAAAAAGTTTTTTTCTGGGTATTACAGGATTTCGCTCAAAAGTTCAAACGCGAATACCCCCAGGAGTTCCATCGAGAGCTTAAGAACTCCTGAGCGATTCCAAGCAACAGCATCAAAATTAAGGAAATTTTTTAATTCATGATTTTCTATTGAACTGAAACTTTGCACAGTTTTTCAGTTCCATCTAAATCGCCATTTTTCGATATCAAATTTTTATTTTGAATCACGACTAACTTTTCAAAAGGGTATATGTGAAAATGGTTCAAAAATATTCAAAAATCTGCACAGCCAAAATGGTTCGTTCGATTGCTATGAATTTTTCAGCAAAGTTAGATAATTAAATGGTGATTTCTAAGAAAATATACACTGTGAAAAAAAATCTTTTTTAATGCGAAAAAATATATTTTTTGCCACAAAAACTCAAATAACTCAAAACCCTATCTTTTTACCAACGTAATTTTTTTAGGGAAGACGGTCCATTGTATTAGCAATCTACCATAAAAATTTGGTGATGGTAAACTAATAAACAAAAAAGTTATATCATTTCAAACATTTCACAATTTTCACATTTGGTAAATATTTTTTTCTGTGTAAATTATTTCGGTCAGAAATCGCAGTTTGATGCTGATTTTATTGTTCAGCAAAGTTAGATAGCTAAATGGTGATTCCTAAGTAAATATTCACTGTGAAAAAAAAATTTTTTTTAACATGAAAAAATTTCATTTTTGTCACAAAAACTCAAATATCTCAAAACCCTATCTTTTTACCAACGTAATTTTTTAGGGAAAACGGTCCATTGTATTAGCAATCTACCATAAAAAATTGGTGATGATAAACTAATAAACAAAAAAGTTATGACAATTCAAACATTTCACAATTTTCACATTTAGTAATATTTTTTTTAGTGTAAATTATTTCGGCCGGAAATCACAGTTTGTTGCTAATTTTATTGTTAATGGCCTTGCGTGAGTAAAACAAGCTGTTTTTATTATGTATTACGTATATTATATGTACAGTAATGTTCCGATTTTATCACGCCCTCCGCGCATTAGTCGTTTATTCATTAATTTGCTGTTACATTTGAGGATAAGTGTTTTCCCTCTTCTTCAAGATGAATGTGGAAAGCGTGTTTTGCAACGTTAAAAATATTGAACTGGGTATAGATGTTGAAGAATATTTCAAAGCATTTTTGGAAAGGGGCGTGATTAAATTGTTTAAACAGATGTCGCTGATGGTACGGTGGCATGACTCTCTGCACTTAGCACTTCTGGCAATTTCTCATTTGTTGTCGTTTTCTAACTTCCTGCGCCCTGCTTTACCGATGATATACAGATTGCTCGTTTGTCGAAGTTTAAATGGCAGGACGTGCAAATGCGTGAATTTGTATTCAATATGGACATTTGGGCATAACAAGTCCCTTTCAGTTTATCTATGGTGCTTTCGGTGAGATTTCGTAACTTTTTTGAACATTTGTTTTTCATCAAACGGTCTACAAGAGAGCGTTGAGTTGAGGACCTTTGAGAAAGCGACTGTTCATGTTGTTCGTTAGATTATAATAAACAAAATCATTTATTAGTTTTAACTGACTAGTTTGGTGTTGTTTGCTTGGCTGAAGAAAATAGTATTTTTTTTTGCTTTTTCGTGAGCATTGTCATGGTATGTATACAGACAAACAAACGTAACACTGACGAAATTTTCATTGGCCACGCCTTTAACGATAATTATGAATCTTGGTTGTGGCTTTCATAACCAGATGAGCGCCCATCGTGTTTCTTTGCGTTTGACGTTTCACACTAAAGCCTGTATCCGCAATAATCGGGACACAGAAGTACGGCAGTAGCTCTATAATAAATCGGTAAAATTGGCCGAAAACTTAACTGAGAACTCCTCGGTGTATGATTATTATTTCTGCCAAATTTCATAAAAATCGATGCATTAGTTTTAACTGTGGGAGAAAAACAAACAGACGTGGTTTTAAGCATTTTGTACAATCATGACCAATTTTCATTCGCATACTAGATGGTTCTTTTACGCTACAGTTCAAAGTTCTGTGGGGATAATTATGAAATTTCGTTAGCAATTATGGAACTTATAGAGACACTTTCTTGCAAAATTTCATCAACATTAATCAATTGGTTTGAAAGCTACTGGTGTTGATAAAGGTGAGTGTTAGTGAAAAGTTTTCGTGTTTCTCATGTGCCATGTTTGCCTATTCATATCTTTCGAATTTCTCTGCCAATTTTCATGAAATTTTCACAGAAGGTAGTAGATTATGTGTACATTATGCCTGCACAATTGGATTATTATTGGTATCGTACTTTCAATAGTACAATCGAAACAATAAAGATTGCTGGCCAATTGCTGTCTGAGGGGCTAAAATCACGTTCAGTCCCAAAACATGTTTCGGCTATAAAATTGTACATAGTGCATCGATTTGTTTGAAATTTTGCCTATGCAAGAAATATAAATTGAGAGGTTTGTGTTCAAAATTGTTGCCATTTACTTTGCCGAATTCAAAAGTAACAGCGCTGAAATTCAAAACTAGGGGCTGTACAAAATTCAATGGCACGCATTCTACTGTTTCATTGCTACAACAAAAAGTACTGCTCCGATTCACATGAAACTTTACAGGTGAAATTAACACGTCTTAAGATGCTTTTAGGCCAAATTTGAGCAATTTTAATGTATCTTTTGCAGAGCTACAGCCATATTTCTGTGTCCCGGTTATTGCGGATACAGGCTTTAGCGCCTTCTGATGACGATATTGCACAACGCAGTGTTTCGTGAAACATTTCCACCAGGTGGTGGTAGTGTGAACTGGGCGATGGATTTTCACGAAAATTGTTCTAGGCGTTTCATCTGTTTGTCTGTGGTATGTACCTCTCATGCATTTGTTGTTGTTGAAGTTACTCGCATTCTTCCGATCATAAAGTCTGTTCCCTAAGAGGTTATTTTTAAAAATAAGTTTGATTCCATTTTTCTTATAATCAACAGCTTTTCAACACTAGGGATATTTCACCAGTCACGTACAATAAAAAGTATGACACACTCAATATTTTTGATCACAACACTGGATCGCGTCCAAGTTTTAAATAGATACTATAGTAATTATGAATAATCAAACAAAAATATCATGAAAACAACTTGTTTAATTCAGGCGGTAGCCTTTACAATAAAATCAGCATCAAAATATAATTCTCGAAATAATTTACACAGAAAAAAATATTTTTTTTGTTACTAAATGTAAAAATTGTGAAATGTTTGAAATGTCATAACTTTTTTGTTTATCAGTTTACCATCACCAAAATTTTATGGTAGATAGCTGATATAATGGGCCATTTCCCCTAAAAAAATGACGTTGGTAAAAAGATAGGGTTTTGAGATATTTGAGTTTTTGTGACAAAGATCATATTTTTTTAAAGTAAAAAAATAATTTTTTTACAGTGTATATTTTCTAAGGAATCATCAGTTATCTAACTTTGCTGAAAAATTCATAACAATCGAACAATCCGTTTTTGCTGTACAGCTTTTAGAATATTTTTGAACTATTTTCGCATACACCCTTTTGAAATGTTAGTCGTGAGTGAATATGAAGGTTTAATATCGAAAAATGGCAATTTAGATGAAATTGAAAAACTGTGCAAAGTTTCAGATATTTTTGAAATGGTCGCTCAGGATCGACTGACATGACTCCGTGGAATTCCTCTCCTGCAGGAGTTTTTTTCAGGAATAAAATCTAGAATTTCTCCACAATTTGCTTTTGAAATTTCATCACAACTTCATGCAGAATTTCTTTTGTGAATACTTTTTCGACAATCCCTCAAGGAGTTACTACGGGAACTTCTGCAAAAGTTCCATAGAAAGTTCATCTGTAAAATTGATCTGGTGTTTCTTCGGAATTTCATATAATCCCTACTGAAGCTGCACGACGCATTTCTTCAGGAGTTCCTTCGTCAATTACTTCAGGAGCTGTTTATGAAATTCATCGAAAACTTCCTTCGGCTGTTCTTTCAAGAATTTGATCGGGAACTTCTCTAGGAGTTCATGAACTATCCCAAGATTTTTCCGACAATTCCCGGTGTTCTTTTGAGATCGCTTCCTGAATTTCCTTTCGATTTTTAGTTCTTTCGGGAGTTTTGCCTTTCTCGTACACTAAGTGTACTGGAAAGGCTATATGTTCACTCCAAAAATGATTTTTTGATAGAAGCCCCGAAAGGTCGAGTCATATATACCAATCAACTCAGCTCGACGAATTGAGGTGATGTCTGTGTGTGTGTATGTGTGTGCGTGTGTGTGTGTATGTGTGAGTGTGTACAAAAAAACTCACATCACTTTTTGGCAGTAAACCTCAACCGATTTTAATGACCGACGGTTCATTCGACGCGGAATCTGGTCCCATTGTTTCCTATTGAAAATGGTTCAGATCGGTCCAGCCGTTCCGGAGATATGGCCATTTAGGTGTTCCGGAACGGTACCCCAGAAAGGGACCAGATATGAAAATGCAACAAACCTATGCATGCGACACATCAAACCTCGGCATTTTCGATAATCTGATGAGCGGTAAGCAGAAAAATAGTCTAAGACCATATCTGAACCGGTAGTGTTCCGGAACCGGTTCCGGGTGTCCCGCCGGAAGTGGCCAAATATCAAAGTGAACCAAACCCATGCATGAGACACATCAAACCACGGCGTTTTCGATAACCTGATGAGCGGTAAGCAGGAAAATAGTCTTAGACCATATCTGAACCGGTAGTGTTCCCGAACCGGTTCTAGGCGTCCTGCTGGAAGTGGCCAAATATACAATTGAACCAAACCCATGCATACGACTCATAAAACGACGGCATTTTAGATGACCTGATGGAATATGAGCAGGAAAGTCATCTTAGACGATATCTGAACCGGTAGTGTTCCGGAACCGGTTCTAGGCGTACCGCTGGAAGTGGCCAAACATATAATTGAACCAAACCCATGCATGCGACACATCAAACCACGGCGTTTTCGATGAACTGATGGACAATGAGCAGGAAAATAATCTCAGACCATATCTGAACCGGTACTGTTCCGGAACCAGTTCTAGGCGTACCGCTGGAAGTGGCCAAACATACAATTGAACCAAACTCATGCATGCGACACATCAAACCACGGCGTTTTCGATGACCTGATGGACAATGAGCAGGAAAATAATCTCAGACCATATCTGAACCGGTAGTGTTCCGGAACCGGTTCTAGGCGTACCGCTGGAAGTGGCCAAATGTACAATTGAAACAATGCCATGCATGCGACACATCAAACCACGGGATTTTCGATGACCTGATGGACAATGAGCAGGAAAATCATCTCAGACCATATCTGAGCCAGCAGTGTTCCGGGACCGGTTCCGGGGTTCCCGCCAAAGTGGTCAAATCCGAAAGAGAAACAAACCCGTACATGCGTCTCGTCAAATAACAGCTTTTTCGATTACCTAATGAACGGCCAGCAAGTGTTTCGGAATCGGTTTTGAGTGGCCGGAAGAGGCCAAATGTAAAAGTAAACCAAATCCAGGCATGTGACACATCAAATCGTGGCTTTTGTGATAACCTGATGAACAGTTAGCAAGAAAATAGCCTAAGATCACACTAGAGACAAATGGTAGTGTTCCGGAATTGCTTCCAAGAGTCCCGTCGAAATTGTCAAACCCTGCATGTGACAACTTAAATTTGCAGCGTTTTTGGTTAACCGATAAAAGTTAAGGGGCTATTAGACTGTTTGTCATTATGACAAATATTTGCCGTTGAAGTCCGACATTCATCCAAGGTTGCTATGATTCACGTTGTGTTGGTCATTTGTTGGGCTTGTTTGACCAAATATTTGTCATGTCTAATGGGACCTTTATCAAGACAGTAGTGTCAGACCATATTTGGTTCAGTCGGTAGTTACCCGGAACCAGATCCGGGTACACCAAAACCTCTATTTAGGTAACGAGTCGGGACTGCCTAAATAGAATTTTTACCTAAATGGATTCATTACCTAAATGGATTCAGTTCATTACCTAAATGGAGTACAAGGTTGCAAAGAAGTTTAAGAAGGTGAGTTCAGGCCAAACATGTCTAAAGGTCCAATCTGCAGAAGACAGGCTCTCTTTGGTTTCCCTCTCTTTCGTTAATATCTCAGCTGTTTATTTGTATTATGATTCTCTCCTTGCATTGAACGATGGTCAAAACAATCGTCTTTTGATTTGTACTGCAAAAATAGTTGAAAGGTGTACCATTACATTGCAATAATTGAAAGAGAAAGTGAACAAAGAGAGCCTCTCAAATGCAGATAGGACCTATTGAAATGTTTGGCCTGAGTTACTAGGAGATTTAAAGGAGGTCATGTGGAGGGAGTTTCAGATGGCTTTCAAGAAGTTTCAGGAGGGTATGGGTTTCAGGAGGGAAGGGGCTTCAGGGGCGTTTTCGGGGGTTTTGCAGGGTCTCAGATCAGAATTGTCATTCAAATGACTAGCTGTGCACGAAACACGAAAAACCCTGCAAAATTCCGCCAGACTGAAAAATTATTGAATGTCGGGTCAAAGTCGGGTCAATTTTTATCGTATGTTGGGTCATTGTTGGACCAACATCGAACATCTGTTGGGTCTATGTTGGGTTTGGTGGCCAAAATAAAAACAGGTGAATGATAGGTTGATGTCGGGTTTGACGTCATCACTGCTGGAGCTGATATCAATTGAATGATGGAAGGATGGTTGCTTATCTCAATTTCAGCTGGAAATGACGCTGAATACTGACACTTTTCAACACTGCATGGAAGGGGGGGGGGGGGGGGTTAGGGGGCATATCTCAACATTACATCCCCCTCCCTCCCCCCATATCCTCTTAACACAACTCACTACTTCTTTCCCGTAAACTACCCTTATACCTCATCTTAAGTACTCCAACTGATCTGAACACAGTCAAATTCCATTTAGATAACGTTACCTAAATGGAGGGACCTAAATAGATATTACCTAAATGGATCCTACCTAAATAGAAGTTTAAGTGTAGTAAAATTAAAATTTAACCAAACCCATGGATGCGGTACATCAAATCATGACTTATCGACAACCTGATGGAAAAACAGGGTCAGGCCACATTAGATTCCCGGTAGTATTGCGGGTTCGGCTGTGGCTTTGAAAGTGGTTATTAGTAAAAGTGAATCAAACCCATACATGCGATATATGTGATTAGGTAAAGGTGTAGAATTAGCAATAAAATAACCTCAGATCATAAGGCTGGAACAAATCTCATTTTCTTCTTTTGTCACTTTGCTCGTTGATTCGTCAAGGGGGGGGGGGATGATAAATAATAAATGTATTTGATGAAAAATTACCCAAACAATAAGGCAAAATCGTCAAACTCATCGGATTTGTTAAGAAATTTTCTCGACGACTCTAATTTCACTTTAAATTTTTTAAATTTCTTAAATAATTTATTTGTGTCCCCCCTCAAAATGTTGAATTCTGACAAAAAAAATCCGAGGGGGGGGGTGACATTAGAGAAAATCTAAATTTGTGTCAGCCTAATTTGGACAATCGGTAGTGTCTTGGAATCAGTTCCGGGTATCCCACCGGAAATTACCAAATATAAAAATGAACCAAACCCCTGACATACGACACATCAGATGACAGTTTTTTTTGATAGCCTAATGAACGGTTAGCAAGAAAGAAGCCTTAAGGCGAAACTGGATCCATTTCTTCACTTTTTGGTTTTTGATTTTTTTATAAAATAACGAAGCAATATTTTCAAAATCGGGTTTCGTACACATGTAGAGTATGGATCAAGGTATCTCCTGAATTTTTTCCCAGTGGAAAATGTTTTTCGTTTTTGCAGAAACCATTTTCAAACAAAATTTCACAAAAAAAATGGTTTGTGCAAAAACGAAAAACATTTTCCACTGGGAAAAAATTCAGGAGATACCTTGATCCATACTCTACATGTGTACGAAACCCGATTTTGAAAATATTGCTTCGTTATTTTATAAAAAAATCAAAAACCAAAAAAATTAGGAAATGCTTCCAGTTTCGCCTTAAGTCACATTAGAGACTAGCTGTTGTGTAGCAGAACCAACGTTCATGTGAGAAATCAAACGTGGCTTTGTTTAATGGCCTGATAAACGTTAGATATGAACAACAGTGACGAATAAGTCTAAGCTCTCATAGGGGCTGTCCATTTATGACGTAAGACAATTTTTACGATTTTTCGACACCATCAACCCACCCCCCCCCCCCGCTTGTAAGATTTTTTGTATGAAAGTTCAAATATTTTTGTATGGCACGTAAGATTTCTCAAACCCCCCCTCCCTCCATAAAGCCTTACGTAATTAATGGACGGCCCCATATATGAAAGAGAACAAAATATAGGCAAAACTAAAGCGATCTCATCAAATCGTACCATTTCAGATTCCTAAGGTGTAAATTTATAGCAGAATAGGTTAACATTGAATGGAAAAATAAGAATTTGATCGCGTCGACCCTGAACAGAAGATGGCAGCTGTTTTATGGAATTTTGAGCTCTAAAACTATGTAAAATAAGTTTATTTTTATGGGAAATATGTTCGGAATCCACCAGAGTATCCAAGATAGCGGTCCAAAATCCAAGATAATGGCCCAGTATTCAAGTTATTGCCTACTTTATTGAATTTTGAATTCTTGCATTATGGGCATATTTTGTATGGAAACATGTCCAGAATTCTAAATTTGTAATCAGAAAACCCAAGCTGTGCGCTGTTTTACAAGGTCTGCAATATGATTATAATTTGAATGGGGAAGAATTCCGGACTTCGTCCAAAACTGGTAACCAGAAAATCATAAACGACATGACAAAATTCAATACGGCGATTATTTTATGTAATTTTAGGTGCAGAGTCCAAAAATGAGTAACAGAACATCCAAAATGGTGTACCAATGTTCAAGATGGCGGTTAGTTATGGTGGAGTAGACATCCGGAGTCAAAAAATGATAACCGGAAAATCTAAAATGACGTTTCAAAATTTTTTTCGGCTTCATGACACTTGTTTGGTTCTAATTTTGGATTGTAGTCTTATATTTTCTGTATATTGGATGATATGCTAATATGAAATGTATCCATATTGAGTAGATTTAGCAAGCAGTTTTCATTTTGAATATATGTCAATGACATCAACATGTCGCTTGAGTTTTGTTGAAAGGATATTTTAAAGCACGAGAAAGGCACTATCACCGCTAGGTGGATTAATTAGGGTTTTTCAAGCTACGATTTACTTCGAGAATTCTTTCAAGAGTTTGTTCGGCAAAATCTTCACAACTTCCTGCAGAAATTCTATCGAGAATTCCTTCAACTCTTCTGGTGTTCATAAGAAAATTATTCTAAGGATTCCTTCGGAATTTTATCTGGAAATCGCTCTAAAATTGTTCTAAGGAGCCGTCCACGTACCACGTGGTCAACCTAGAGGGGGAAGGGATTCGGTTACCCACGGAGAGGAGCTGGAGTCTACCAAATGTCCACGTGGACAACATGGATTAAAGATAAGAAAAACGAGATTCATCATCTTTACAAATCATGTCGTATCATTGACGTGACTCTCTTTCAAAGAGTTCTGGATTTTCGAAGTGAAGCGTAGGCCGTAAATGTCTTGCAGTTTCTATCACAATTTTCGTTGAAGGTCTGAACTACTTTGAATTTTGCAAATAACTGTGGAAATGATAATTTCTTTCTAACTTTCGTGGTTTAACTCAAAACTTTGTCTAGAATTTCCTCTAAAATATAAGACATTTTTAAAGTCTGAATTTTAACGTTTAAGTTAAGTGTGTACTGCATTCTGTGTGCTTCGGAAATATCGATGTTATACTTGTTTTTTTTTGAGAGAATCAATAAAATATATATTTTTTTAGTTTTTGAAATTCCACCATATAAAAGCCATTTCAATAAACAAAATTAGACAAGTATTGATTGAACAATCATTCAGTAATAGTTGATTACTTATTGTTGGATCTCGCATCGTACTCGGCGTCGTCGTTGGCTGTTACACACGCTAGCAGCGCTATAAGCAGAGCAGCAGCAACAGCCCATTCAACTATTGTGAATTGTCTTCTTTTCATTGCTTAGCAGTAAATGCCCAAAGCAACGGTAGGCATGGTAAAGCGTGCTACCGTGCGCTCTGTAGCTTTATACTTATCCGTACTGCTTCCCCTATAAAAGGGAAGCCCCAAAATGTATTGATTGTTAGTGTGCTATATCATATCACCGCCGTGTGGAGCACTGCCACACGGTGGTGCGAATAAATCGTTTAATTGGAATCAGCGTATACTTCTCTCTCGTCGTTTGGAGTCCCGTCGGTTAAGTAAAGGTACACAGCGTAGGGCCGTTCAGACATCCTGGCCGAAACATTGGTGCCGTGACCAGGATGGCACTTGGAGTGGACCCCCGGACGTCGAGAAGAAGCCACCGCTATTCGCCGTCGGACTGTTCGATCGGATCGAGTCATCGGACAGCAATCAACACACTCCGCACCACGATTGGATTGTCAAGCGTCTCAGTCGAACCTGCGCTTCCCAGCCGGATCCGTGTATCCCAGTCGGACAGCCTGCCGTTCCAGCCGGACCACGAAATCCTGTCGTCGTGTCAAGCCACAGCGCATCAATGGGACCCCAGCGTCCACTGCAGGGCGCGCGAACCAACGCCCTGTCGAATCGTACACCCGTCGGACCCCGAGTGTCCACCTGCAGGCCGCGAGCGTATCATCGCCCTGCCGAATCGTCCACTTGCAAGGCCGAAGCGTCGACTTGCCGGATCGTCAACCCACCGGACCCCTGCGTCCATCTGAAGGATCCAAGCATCCACCCGCCGGACCCCTGCGTCCACCGTTGGGCCGTAGCGCCATTCATTTCGGACCGAAGCGTCATCACGGGCCGCAGCGCTATCCCATGCGGACCCAATCATCAACTGCTGGTAAGAGGGAATCTGACCTGCCACTCTGCGCAGCCAGGTCACGCTTTCGTCGAAGCAAAGATCTCCCAGAACCCAGCCCAGGAAAGTGTCAATTAGTGCCCGGATTTCTGACTCAGTACTCGGCGTAGTCTAGTCACGTTGTCGTCAACAAGAAACTCCTGTCGGCCAGACACAAGTAGGAACGAACGAACGAAAATACCACAAAATTCATCATCCACACTGAAATCCCCCCGCGACGGGCCTTTCTGCAATCAACGAAAAGCAAATCCAAATAAATCAACCGGACCACATCACATCATCAACCAACTACCTAGACCGAGCTCGTCGTCGAGGAGCGAACCATCCTCGACCAAAGCCTACCTGCAGCGAACAGCGAGCGCATCATCGCAACCCGATCACGATCACCTGAATAGCCTAGCAGCCCGAACGTACCTACCTAACTGCAGCGCCAGATCAACCGTCGTCGTCGTCAACCTGCCCGGCGCAAAAGTGAATTGGAAAACGGTCGTTTTCGGGCGGGAGTATGTTGGATCTCGCATCGTACTCGGCGTCGTCGTTGGCTGTTACACACGCTAGCAGCGCTATAAGCAGAGCAGCAGCAACAGCCCATTCAACTATTGTGAATTGTCTTCTTTTCATTGCTTAGCAGTAAATGCCCAAAGCAACGGTAGGCATGGTAAAGCGTGCTACCGTGCGCTCTGTAGCTTTATACTTATCCGTACTGCTTCCCCTATAAAAGGGAAGCCCCAAAATGTATTGATTGTTAGTGTGCTATATCATATCACCGCCGTGTGGAGCACTGCCACACGGTGGTGCGAATAAATCGTTTAATTGGAATCAGCGTATACTTCTCTCTCGTCGTTTGGAGTCCCGTCGGTTAAGTAAAGGTACACAGCGTAGGGCCGTTCAGACATCCTGGGCGCAACACATGAACGGCGTCTTCTAGGCACGCTCAGCCGCAGCAGCAGCGCGGCGGTGTCCATTCAATTTGTATAGTTTTGCCTTCCCTTTATTGCACTGCTAGCAGCAAGCGACTAGGCGACTATTGTAACAGTCGAACTGGGCTGCGTGTTGCTAGCCTTCAGCGCATCACACTTTTGTGCGTATGTTTTATAATTGTCTGTCCGTACTATCACTGTCGCCTATAAAAGCGGCAGTGTGTTCCATATGTAGTTAGTTGTAAGCAAAGAATCACCACAGAGCAGGAGCACTGCCTCTCTGTGGTGCGCAATAAAACGTAAAGTAAGCGAATGAAAAAAAACAATGTTTCGTCCAGCGGTTGATCAGGCCCCACGTTGTGTTCTTTATGCCCCGGGGACAAGACGAAGAAACGAACTACTTCTCTGCTACGATTTATTTGCACCACAGAGAGGCAGTGCTCCTGCTCTGTGGTGGTACTTTGACTTACAACTAACTACATATGGAACACACTGCCGCTTTTATAGGCGACAGTGATAGTACGGACAGACAATTATAAAACATACGCACAAAAGTGTGATGCGCTGAAGGCTAGCAACACGCAGCCCAGTTCGACTGTTACAATAGTCGCCTAGTCGCTTGCTGCTAGCAGTGCAATAAAGGGAAGGCAAAACTATACAAATTGAATGGACACCGCCGCGCTGCTGCTGCGGCTGAGCGTGCCTAGAAGACGCCGTTCATGTGTTGCGCCAACATACTCCCGCCCGAAAACGCACGTTTTCAAAATATCTTTCGCGCCGGGCAGGCTGACGACGGCGACGGTTGATCTGGCGCTGCAGTTACGATCGGGATCGGCTGGTTGCGATCGGGATGCGATCGCTGCTCTGGTTCGCTGTCCAATGTAGGTAGGTCCGACTGTGGTCGAAGATGATTCGCACTTCGATGACAATGTGCGTAGTCGGCCAGGTAGTTTTTTTCGCTTCTCGTGTTCGTTCGCCTATTTCGGTTGGATGAGCTGGAACGTTTGCACTCGATGGGATTGGATTAATTCACTTCACACTGCTGTTTGGTTTGTGACGACGATGGTTGGCTTGATTTCTGTCCCGCTAGTGGTGATAATTGATGGCTTGGTTTGACGCTTGGGTCCATTGATGACGCTGCGGTCCGTGGATGGCGCTTCGGCCGGGTGGTGGACGCTGGGGGTCCGACGGTGAACGATTCGGCAGGGCGATGATGCGCTCGCGACCTGCAGGAGGACTCTCGAAGTCCGACGTGGATGATTCGACAGGCGGCGATGGTACGCTCGCGGCCTGCAGTGGACGCTGGGGTCCCAAAGGGTGGACGCTCGGGGTCCGACGGATGACAATTCGGCAGGGCGATGGTGCGCTCGCGGCCTGCAGTTGGACGCTGGGTCCCATGGATGGACGCTCGTGGTCCGACGGTGGATTCGGTAGGGCGATGATACGCTCGCGGCCTACAGTGGACGCAGATGTCCGACGATCGATAACTTGGCAGGGCGATGATACGCTCGCGGCCTGCAAGTGGACACTCGGGGTCCGACAATGGATGCTACGATCCGACGGGTGGATGCAACGGTCCAAGGAGCGGATGCTTCGATCCGGTGGGCGACGGATCGGCCCATGGTGAGTTGTCGGGTGGCTTCGAAAGTTGTTCGTTGTCCGTCCGATGGTCCTCCGGGGTGTCCTTCATCCTGGTCACGGCACCAATGTTTCGATTTACTACGATTTATTCGCACTACCGAGTGGCAGTGCTCCACTCGGCAGTGATATGTTGAAACACACTATAGGTACAGATTGTGCAGTCGTCTTTTATAGGCGACTGCTAGTACGGATGGAACATACAAACGTTACAGAGATAGGTACAAAATACAAAGAATGAATAGCAGCTGTGCGCTGCTCTGCTGTATGCATGGAGCCCGACGCAATATCAGGCTGCCGCGGTGACAATGAGTTGGCTGTTGAATGGGCTGCTTCTGCACACTGCGCTCTGCGGTAGAAGAGCCTACGGTGACGCCGAAGCAGAGGAGCGAGATCCAACATACTCCCGGCCAAAACGAATGTTTTTATATTTGCTCTGCTTCGGCCGGTGGTCGATGTACTGGCTCACTATGGTACGATCGGGCTGATCTCGTCGCGATGGTGCGCTCGCAAGTAGGTAGGAAAGCACACTCGCCGTCGTCGTCGTGTGGATGGGTGGCTTGATTTTAATTCGGTTCGGTTGACTGATGCTTGGGCTTGGATCCCCGTAATGATGAATTTGCTTGACTGATGAAAGGTGTTTGTCCTGTGCTCTAGTGACGCCGACCGGAGTTTCCTGTTGTGGCTCAACTTGATCCGACTACGCCCAGTGCTGGATCGGAAATCCGGGGTACTAGCAAGCACTTACGAAACGGTGATGGTGGACGGGAGATTCTTGCTATTCGCTAGCTCGGCCTGACTGCTCGGAGTGGCAGGCCAGAATTCCTTTTTCCAGCGTCTACTGTGTTTCAACGCTGGAGTCCGACGAAATGGCGCTACGGCCCGATGGGTTGACGCTTTGGTCCGAAAAGTGGCGCTGCGGCCAGGGGATGGACGCAGGGGTCCGACGGGTAGACGGTGTGTTCGGCAAGTCGACGCTTCGGCCTTGCTTCACGGGTCTGACGATGGACGCAGGGGTCCGACGGGGATGCAGGGATCCAAACGGGATGACACAGGGGTCCGACGGTAGACGCAACGGTCCTAACGGATAGACGCACATGTCTCGGTTGGTATGCTCACTGTTGGGTTGACGACGACGATTCCCACTGTCCAGAGGGTAGCTTCTTCCGACGTCCGGTAATCGTCTCCAGATGCCATCCTGGTCACGGCACCAATGTTTCGGCCAGGATGTCTTACCCCACGTTGTGATTGATTTAAATTGCCCCGGGCGGCGGAGAAGAAAAGATACTCTAACTGGACTTTACTATTTATTCGCACCACTGAGAGGCAGTGCTCCTACTCAGTGGTGATATGACGATACACACTACAGATATAGGTTGCGCAGTCGCCTTTTATAGGCGACTGCTAGTACGGATACAAAATAGAAATAAACGTGAATAGGTAGCAGCCGTACGCTGCTCTGCTGCCTGCATGGAGCCCGACGCAATATCAGGCTGCCGCGGTGACAATGAGTTGGCTGTTGAATGGGCTGCTTCTGCACACTGCGCTCTGCGGTAGAAGAGCCTACGGTGACGCCGAAGCAGAGGAGCGAGATCCAACACTTATAATTTAAATAGTTGATAATAGTTGATTACTTATAATTTCAAAACTGTAGAAAATTTGATTTTTCAAAAAAAAAAATACTGTTTCCCAACGTTTTCCCATTTCCTGGAAAAATAGAAAAAATAAAAAAATAAAAAATAAAAATTAAGTCTACGTAGAAATTATGGAAGGGAGGGGGAGGTTGGGGTCAACGGAAGTCCACGCATGTCCACGAGAAAGGGTGAGGGGGTCTAAAGTCACGTTAAAGGTAATCGCTCTAGAACTCCTGCCGATGAAATTCCCAATGAAAACGCAGACAAGATTGAAAAAAAATACGTTGCAGAAGAAATTTTCAAAAGAATTACCCAAAGCCAAAATATGTTGAACAAGTTTAAAAAAAACTTCCTCTGAAATCTCTGAAATTTAAAATTATTTACCTAAAGAGCTTCGAAAAATAAACTGAGAAAACCCTAAAAAAAAGCACTGAAGGAATTCCTAAAGTAATTCCGGAAGGTATTGCCAAACTGGCGCGGTTGGCCACCACCGACAGCACCACGCTAATTCTGAGATCAAAAAGCGAGATTTGTTGTACGTGTTTTACAGAATATAACAGTGCAATCGCTCGAGGGCTCACGAAAGGAAGTAAAGAAGGCATTTATGAAGAAATTGTATGATATTGCCTAAGCAAATGTTGTAACTGTAGAAAAACTCAGGAAGATTTCTCAAGTGAATTCACAAAAAAAAAATACCGAAAGAATTCAAAAATGAATAAACGAATCACTTCCCAAAGGAATTTCCCAGTCTTCCCAAAAACACGAGCCGCGTTGAGCCTGAGCTCAATTTTGCAAGTGCGCGTTCATCCCGAGCGCGCATTCTCTCTCATGTTCGTGTTTGTCGAGAGCATCGAGCAGGCAAGGAAAAAATGAACACGGCGCGCTCGAGCTCAGGCTCGAGCTCAAGCGCAAAACTCAGGCTCAAGCCTAGTGTTTAAGCTGTGTGTGCGAGCCTACTAGCCAGCTTGTGTTTGTCGTTCTTCGGCAGGCGGTGCGCGGTGGCAAAGCTAGGTGGGTTGCCGTTGCCTGCGTGACACCGGTGTACGGTTTCTCAAGTGATCGAGAACAATGTTTACTATTTTTTAGTGACTAAATTTGACATGCCGCAGTTGATTCCTGGGTTTGTTGCTGTTGCTCTTTAGCCGCATGGTTTTCACGCTGCCGCCGATTACCATGCCGACACAGTAAGGCTTGCAATATCATCACCATGATCTTATCTAAATACCAGTACATGGACACAATATTCCTTTACAGATCCCCATTTTAAAAATATAGTCCTATACCCATTTTGTTATTGATAACTAAGTTGTTCGTCGACTATTCGTTAGGATCGTTAGGATCCGTATGGTTCATTTTGAGATTATTCTGATTATTGTTGGTAGTAGCCGGAATTCTTTTTTTAACGTATCTGCTGGAACAAGGCCTGCTTCTCAGCCAGTTCAATGAGGCTGAATTCCCAGGCTTTCATAGCTGTGGCTAAATGTCCCCCTAATTAATTAACTTATCCTTCCGTAACTCGCGCGGCTGGCCACCACTGTTAGGTGAGTGCAAAAAGCGAGATTTTTTTCAATTTGTTGTACAAAATACAACACCGCGATCGCATGAGGGTTAAGCTTTTAAATCATATCTATATGAATATCACATCCCAAGTGTTTTCGTATGCATCAGAAAAATAGATAAGATCTTCGATCGCAGTGTCATACAGTGGTGACCAGATTTTGTAAATCCCCGATTTAGTCTACTCCCGGTTTTGCTGGCTTTTTTATCCGATTTTACCCAATCAATTTTGAGCAAGAGAAAAAAAAAGTGTTCTAGTTTGCATTGCCATTTTATAATTAAAATTAGTTCAGTTAATATCTTTTGGCGTCATATGTACATTACGTAACGCACAAATTTCGCGTTACTTGAAAACGGCTAAATAATTTAACAAAGTAACACATTTCTACGCCTAACCATCCAACACTTTTTTAAAAACAATATCGTTTGAAGTCAAACGTTGCTTGTTGGTCTCAT
Organism: Aedes albopictus; assembly: GCF_035046485.1. Taxonomy (NCBI): domain Eukaryota; kingdom Metazoa; phylum Arthropoda; class Insecta; order Diptera; family Culicidae; genus Aedes; species Aedes albopictus. The sequence goes on from NC_085138.1 coordinate 337,722,485, forward strand.
TTCAAGTGGTTAATATGTTAATCAAAATAAACTTGTACTTAAGGCGAAACAGACATGCTTCCATGCCTTCATTTTTTTGATTTTTGATTTTTTATTACATAACGAAGCAATATTTTTTTCAAAATCGGGTTTCGTACACATGTACAGAGGTGGGCTCACTTATCGTTAACCGTTAACGCATTTTGGACGAACATTTGCCTCTTAAAAGTTTACTATTAATGTTCTTCAATTTGGTAAGAAAGTAAGGTGTACCTTTCTATTGAAGTGGAAAAAGTTCGATTTTAGGGCTTTCGAGTTATTGAAAGGTGAACGCAATTTAACGGTTAACGGTTAACAACAACTATTCGTAAACCGTTAGATTGCAATAACTCAAAAACTTCAAACTTCAAATTGAACTTTTTTCATTTCAATAGAAAGGTATACCTAACTTGCAGATTGGAGAACATTGATAGAGAACTTTGAAGTGGCCTTTATGGAAATAGAGGCAAATGTTCATCTAAAATGCGTTAACGGTTAACGGCAAATGTGCCCACCTCTGGACATGTAGAGTATGGATCAACCTTTTTTTGTGAAATTTTGTTTAAAAATTGTTTTTGCAGCAACGAAAAACATTCTCCACGACGAAAAAATTTCAGGAGATACCTTGATCCTTACTGTACATGTGTACGAAAACCGATTTTGATAATATTGCTTCGTTATTTCATTAAACATAAAAAAACAAAAATGTAAAAAAAATGGAACCAGTTTCGCCTTAAGCAACCGTTCCAAACAAGCCGTTTTCATATTGTGCGTTGCATGAAAAACACATTTATGGCGACTACTTTTCCAGGTCTTGGAAATTCAATCGCGGTGCAAATACCACGTGTAATCACAGCAGTTATCACATTATCCGGCCACGTGGTGAACTTTTTTCATGAAATATCAAAGAACACTTTGATGGAAAATTTGAAAACCAGGTCTGTTGCCTTAGGCGACTACCTCGCGCGTATCTTTGACTGCGACCAAAAGTAGTCGCCAAAGTAGATTTTATTTCGATTCTTATAATATTAAAGTCAACTTAATTTTCGAAAAATAACGTTATTGAGTAGCTGGTGTCAACAAATAATCGCGCAACAAAAAATGTTAAAGCTCATTTTTAAGGCCCTACTGAAGTGACCGGTGGAATAGCCAGTAGATAGTAAATCCACAATGCTTTTACCCGCATGCGGCCGCATTCGTACGCGCGAAATAGCCGCCTAGAGAAACAGATCTGTAATAAAATGTTACATCCTAGTGCTCTTTGCTAATTCTCGAAAAAATGTCACCCCATGACGGAGTGATATGATTACTGCTAAAACTGCTACTCATGGTAATTGCAGTGAAACTGGTTGCCAAAGTTGTGTATTTTTTTAAGTAAATTTTAAGTAAGACATCCCCAAACATGTGACGCTGGGATGAAATCATTTCTGTAAGTTAATGTAGTCCCAAAAAAAATTGCTTCTTCGTTCCAGAGATTTTTTTCAAGTTATGATTTCATCCGAGATTCCTACAGAGATTCTTTGCTTCAATATCACTGGGAATCATGCTACAATTTGCAATCCATTTCTTCTAGGACTTCTCTTGGAATTGAAGGAGCACATCCAAGCAATTTCATCTATAATCCTGATAGGGATTTCTTCAGAGATTTCAATAGCAAATCCACCAATGATTCTTCTATGAGTTACACCAGGGATTCATCCGGGAACTCCTCCAGAATGTTTATTTGGAAAGTCCCAAAAAAATGACCACGTGGTTTATGGACAGCCCCGTTGACAGCTAATCAAAGCTAGGTGTTATGATTCATGCTGTGCTAACCAGTTCCGTTTTTACTGTCGTCTACAGTCTTTTGTAGACCACAATCACTGCAACAATTACCTTCAACACGTACTTTTGATGACCGCGCTATGCTAGCGAGTGACGCCAGAGGATACGTATTTGATTTGGAGAGATCAACATGGTTCATGTTTCATCTTGTGGTTAAAATTTGACTTTTCTTCATTTTTACCAACATTTTCCCCAACGGTAACCCATACAAATCATCATGCGGACCGTGAAGACATAAAAATTTACACTCATGTTTTGCAGGTTGGTGATTTCAGAAACCCCTGCTCCCCCCGTCGACTTTTGATCACACAAACACTTGAATTTTTTTTTTGAATTAAGCGTATACTTTGGCTAGTCCCCTGTCCCTCCCCTCTTATCTAGAAGTTTACGTGCTTTATGAACGCCCCTCCCCCACGGTTATTTTGGAACGCTAAGAAGGACCGAAATGTTCCGTAAGTGTACAATTAGCCTAAGGTAAAATGCACGTAAATAAAAATTCAAAAAAAAAAAAACGAAATGTTCCCGAGTTGATGCGACAAATTGTAATTTTCCTAAAACAACTCTAGTACGTACTATCGACAGCGACCTTCAGCACTACAAATGTTGCTTAATATAAAAATTTAATTCGGAAGCTTTTTTTGACCCAACTGAAAAACTTACAATATTTTAACCCAGCCGCCCTTTGGAGGCCTAAAATACGTCATGGCGACCAGCAATGTGTTTATTAAATATAAAAAACAACCCATACTTAAGGCTCAAGCATCCGTCATCATTTTTCGGAAATAGAAAAGCAGTTTTTTCGCTGTCAATTAAAATAACGACCACGAAAATGTATTCACAGTATTATATTCCTCATGTGGAACACAGTGAATCCATTTTCGTTGCAAAAATGTTTGATTTGAACGAAAAAACTGCTTTTAAATGTTTGATGATGACGATGATTTCAATGACGAATGGTTCAACGTTAATCGAAGTGGACCAGAAAAAAAAAAGAATTTATCATCACCGGTGAATCACGCCATCAACAACTGTGACGACAGCAACTGCAAATGTGGCATTGAACCGTTAGAACATTTATTTCTCAGCTTACCCAGCTTGACCGCAGTGCAAAACCGAAACGAGTGCGAAGCTGCAAACACCGATGTTTTCAGCGCGGCTGTGAGCGCCGCTGCGAGCGCGGTGCAAAACATGAGCATTGAGCTTGAGCTCGAGTGCATGTTCATCCCGACGTGTGCATGCGTGAACTCGAAGCTAATGTTCATTGGAGAGTGTGAGCACGGCTACACATCCGCGCGGGGCTGCACCTTGAAGACCGGAAATTCAATTTCCGAATAAATTCAAAGCGATAGCCGAAGGAATTTTTAATTGCCAATTTTGGAAAAATGGCCAAATTAAAATTCTTAAAGATTAATATTTTTAATAAAATTTGGGAATTTAGGAATCAGCATGAAATTGCCGAAGAGATGTAAAAATAACATGAAAACTAAAAAAAACAAATAAGAAATCTCTAAAAGAATTGCTCAAGAAATGACAAGTCGATTTTTTTTTATTTTTGAAGCATTTTGAGGATCCTGATAAACTCCTTTAAAAACCGAAGGAACTTCAGAAAAAAAAAATTAAAAGCGAGTTTTGAAATCAATCTCCAAAAGAATTACCGAATTTTCGCATGAATTTTCTAAGAAATATTCAAATAAGTTTGGCGAACAGTTGCATAAGAAATTCCAAATGAATAGCTGATGGAATTTCCGAATGTATTAAGGAACCCATTCTGAAAGGATTTGCCAAAATTAAGTGCCAAAGGAATTCTTTAAAAATTGCCGAGGGAATTTCCAAAGACATTTGCAATAAAATTCTCCGAACATTCACAAACCAATTTGCAAAGGAATTTCCGGAGTAATTTTTCTGAGAAATCCCGTGCAGAGGAGAATATCAAAATAATAACAACTGAATCAAAAAACCTGGTTTGTTATTATTAACTTATTAAGGCATAATTTTTCCATAACAGGTTTTGCTGGGCAATCTTATTTTGTTTTGACCCTGATATTGGTATATTTTCTTTAAATAGCATTTCAATAAGATGTTTTGTTGCAGAACAAGTTCTGTTATTATTGTACTATTGAGAGTGCATCATTGTTTGATAATCAATAGCACAACAATAAAGTTTTGCAATCACAACTACACCATGAGAGATTCACAGCATTAGAAATGAAAAAGTTAACATTTGCTGATTTCCATACAAAAAGCCATGTTTGGAGTCTATGAGCCATATCTTCGGTGTCTATGAATCGGTTATGCTGAACTTTTGGCACGGAACTAAGAATTACTTGTAATATTTATATCTATTTAGTTCGAACTTAGTTTAGAACTTATGTAGTTACATACCTACCTTGCGAGGATAAAAAAAATGTTTTGATTCTGATATTATAACTCATTTTGCATCCATAACTTTTTAACTTCAAAATTTGTTATTGAAACATTGTATAAATTCACTGTTATTAAGTTGTTATGAAACTAACAAACCCTGTTATTTAACTAGTCTTCCAGGAACATTTTTTTGTTATGATTTTTGTTATTTTGCCGCTTATGACAGATAAGTTTATAACATGGTATGTTATGCTAATAACATGAATATAACTCTTTGCGTTACTCAGTTATTTTGTTAAAATAACACATTTTATTATACTGTCGGTATTCCCTTCTGCTCGGGATCACCCAAACAACATGAAGTTGTTTGCTTCCATTCAACCGCATGTTAAGTGACCGCATTTCACCTCCACTTTAGCATACTACTCAACACACAGCATATGCAATCATGTGTTTGCTGGGCAGTTAAAAAAATGCCAAAGAAAATTCGAAAGGAACTACGTAACGAGTTTCCAAAGAAATTTCTAGATAATTTCCAAAATTAAATGGCCATGATAATTTCAACACAATTTCCAAAATAAATTGCCAGCCGGTGAAAATGCGAAATTTATTGCCAGAGGATTTGCTAAAAGAATTACCAGTATTCCATAATTAAATTTCCATATCAATTACCAAATCAAATGCCCAAAAAAAAAAATGCCTAAACCATAGTTTCCCAAACTGTGGGTCGCGACCCCCCAGGGGGGTCGCCGGCCTTCATCCAGGGAGTCGCGAGAGACAGTAAAATATTCGACTGTAACAGACAACAAATGAGGGAATTTCTATGGGGGGGTCGCGAAAACTACATCTGCTGGCAAAAGGGGGTCGCGCGACCTGAAAGTTTGGGAACCTATGGCCTAAACAATTTCCAAAGGAGGAATTCAAAAAAAAAATAGCAATTTAATTTACAAACGTACTTCCAAATAAACTCATCAAAAAATGGTCGAAGCAATTGCAAAGAAATCGCCGAAGAAATCTCTTAACGAATTTTAACGGAACGTTTAAAAATTGCCGAAGGAATTTTTATAGACATTCTTCATGAAATTCTCAAAGAAATTACTCGGTAGAATTTCTTCAGGAATTTCAGAAGGAATTGAAACTGGCGGAAGGATTTACAAAGATAGTTTTTGAGAAATTTCCAAATCAGTTCACGAAGAAAAATATGGTATCAGAACATCGGCTCGGGTGGCACGTTTTCCGCGCTTCTGGGAAATTTGTGCCTCAAAGAAAAATATGACGAAATTTCCTGAAGAATTTTCGAAATATTTACATAGAAATATTCAAATGAGTTGTAGAATAAAATTCCAAATGAATTGTCGAGCAAATTTCCAGCCTGAGAAAGTCCTAAAGAAATTTCCGATGGAGCATAAAATATTTGCTTAACCGCCCAAAGATGTTAGGCTAGCCGCAACACGATAGCGTAATCTACTTTCAGCGAGCCTGTCTGGGTCGTATTGAGCCCAATATGCTACTAGGGTTAAGGAATTCCCAAAGATATGATAGATACACAGAATTTTCAAAGGAATTGTCTGAGTAATTCCTATAGAAATTGGTAAAGTATTTAATAAACAAATGATAAAAAAAAATCCAAAAGAACTCCAAGAAATTCTAAAAGTAGACACTCGAGAAAATTTCACCAAAATTTCCAAAAATATAAAGAAAATTCGTCAAAAAATTGCCATATGATTTTCCATTGCATATCCTTTGCCTAAAAATGCAGTACATATTTGCGAAGGAATTTTCTAAATTAATTACCAAATAAATTTCCAAAGGAATTTTGAAAAAACTTACAAACTTACGAAACTTTCAAAGATATTAGAAAAAGTAACTACCAAAAAAATGCTCTTAGATAAACATTCATACAATCTCAGAGAACCTTGAAAAGACTTCCCTAAGATTTATAGGATCTTTCGATAAAAAATCTTGATTCACGGTAGAACAATTTCATGATCTCATGGCAATTTTTAGAAATTTGACGGAAAACTTCGAAGGAAATTTTTTGAGATACTTTAGTAGAAGCTCTGTTGAATTGACAAACAAATCTCCGATAAAAAACTTTCTCAGAAACTAAAATTAAAATTTCTAACGACTCACTTGAAGTGCAAATTTTCGGTAATACCAATCCGTGTGGTCAAATTATGAATTTCAAATAACTCAATTCGCTAGACAAGTACTTTACCAACTAAGCTACCGAGCCAATTAATGACCCGGCCAGTTAGAGGTAGTGAGTCGTTTTCGAGCATCTACCTCTACGTAGTTATCCGTCGTATCGAATAGAATGCGAACGACGCGTTTGATCACCTTCCAGGTAGCATTGTTCTTCCTCTACAAGTGGTTGAGGAAGCGTTGCCTGTACGATAGGCAAACAGTTTCAAACAATAAACAAATCGCTTTCGCTCTTCGTACATATGTACAACAGAGATGGTTATATTTGCGGTTTAGGGGAAGATGAAATAGATCGATGAGATTAGAATTGAACCTTATGACAACTAAGTTGCCGGGTCATTAATTGGCTCGGTAGCTTAGTTGGTAAAGCACTTGTCTAGCGAATAAGGGTCGTGAGTTCAAATCTCACCTGAGCTGTGGATTTTTTTTTCCAATTTAACCAATAATTTACCCATCTGCCCAAGTAACACACTTATCACAGAAGAGTCACGGCGGCGCAGGTTTTTGCTGCGCTGAAGTCACTGTGACTTACTTCTAGCAAGTAAGTATTTATTTGTTAGAAGTAAGTCACAATGACTTCTGCGCAACAAAAACCTGCGCCGCCGTGACTCTTCCGTGACAAGTGTGTTACTTGGGTGTACATATGTACGTTGAGTTATTTGAAATTCATAAAATTTCTAAGTTGGCAAAGAGTCGAGACTTTGAAGTGAGTTCTTGATGAGTTTTTTTTTACGAAATTTATTTAAGGGTTCATGAGATGTTTTTAAAGCAATTGCAGTTGCCAACTGTTGTAGATTACTTGTAATTCCCATTGAATTTAAATTCCCTTAAATTTCAACATTTGTATCGGATGTCGGGAACCCAAATGTTGAACTATACTTGAGCTGGCTCTTCCTCAAAGTTGACTGATTCTCTCTAATTGAACCACTCAACAATTCTGGTAGACGAAATTTTGAATTATCTGTTAAAAATCTGATTTTCACTTTCAAGTTCCATGAAAGTTTCAGATAGCTTTCAGAGATGTTGTTGGGTATCCTGGAGGTTTCTTAGGGCTTGTAAGGGGATTTCAGGGATGTTTCAGAGGAATTCAAGGTTTTCAAGGGATTTCAAGAGCGCTCCTGAGGAGTTCCAAAGGGATTCAGGGAGTGGTTAAAAATATTTAAAGGAAGTTTCACGGGTTTTGAGATGGATTTCAAGGGATTTTAGGGTTTCAAATGGTATCAGGGATATCCCCAGACACTCCTTTGAAATTCCATAAAAACCCTTGTAACGCTCCTGCAACTCCCTGGAACCCACTGTAACGTGTCTGAAACGGTATGCAATGCCTTTGAAGCCCCTAAAACCACCTAGAACAGGGCTACCAAACCTTTTTTGCTTGTTCTATACAGTTTTGGTCCGTGCGTTCGTGATAATTGTCAAATATAAGATCCTTGAGCTTCAACTAAAACCTGGTGTTAGGGTTAATGGAAACAAGTGTTGAAACTGAAATTTAACTTATCTACTTTACTACCGTATTCAGTCAAAAAATTGATACGGCCCGAGGACCAGACTGATTTTTGTAGTCATCTGCACCGGTAACTAAAAATTGTTACCAAATTCTAACTATTCACTTGGATGAGTTAGATGTAACAGTAAGCTTTTATTTGATGCCAAAATATTGCAATTGAGAATGCCTGAAACTTGCGAAAAAGGTTTGGAACGCTCCTGAAAGACCATGAAACACCCCTGAATGAAACCTCATGCAACAACCCCAGAACCCTCTTGGATCCCCCTTAAACTTCGTGAAACGCTTCTGAAACCCCTTGAAAAATCTTGGCATGCTTATAAAATACCTGAAACCCCTTGAAAACCCCTGGAACACTTCTAAAAACCCACTGGAACAAACTGGAACATCTCTGAACCCAAGTAACACACTTGTCACCGAAGAGTCACGGCGGCGCAGGTTTTTGTTACGCAGAAGTCACTGTGACTTACTTCTAACAAATAAACACTTACTTGCTAGAAGTAAGTCACAGTGACTTCTGCACAACAAAAACCTGCGCCGCCGTGACTCTTCTGTGACAAGTGTGTTACTTGGGAAACATCCTTGGAACGCCTCTTGGCCTTTAAACTCCCCAAAATACCCTGGGATATCCCTGAAACCCTATAGAACGCTCCCAAAGCCCTCTGAAAACTCCAGGAAAACCCCTGAAAATCTTGGGAACTTCGGGACCCCCTAAAACCTCTTGGAACATCTATGAAACTACTGAAGTGGTCGAAACGTTGGCTAAAACCAAATAGAACCGTTTGATTTCCTCGAGACTGCTTAGCCGTTTCCGTAGCATAATTATCCCATTCAGTCGAACCCTCTCAATCCATTCTATAAAACTCTCTAGAATCCCCAGGAACGCCCACGAAACTCTCTAGAACGTCCCTGAAACACCTTGGAGTCTTGGAACGCTCCTAAAACCCCCTACAATACCTCAGAAACAACCCTGAAACCGCATTACTCTAAAAAGCTGAATCCGTCTGAAACACCCATGAGATCCCGTGAAGCCCGGCCCCGTGGGGCTCCCTGGAGTTTCCTTGGAATGTCCGTAAGATATTCGGTAAGAAATCCAGATGAAAGGATTCAGGAATAGCAATATATAGACCAAAAAGCGACTTGCTACTTGGCTTAAGATTGAGAATGTCATGCATAAGCGGAGCGTATAAATGGTATTTAAAAGGATAAACGATAGAAATGTAAGATGATATTTCAAATTTTAGCTGTATCATATGATAGCTTCTCATTATGGCTTTAAATTTAAAGCTTTAAAGACGAAGCCCATTAGTTTGTATGCAGCAGCCTATAATCTGGAAAAAAGTCGGTAAAGAACAGCTTTGTCTATACCGGGAAACAAGCTCAAAAGCCATCTCAAAGTAAATGTCATGAAGCAACGGAAAAAATGATCTCATAAGAATGTTACGTGTCTCCCCACGTCTTGGGTGGTCTGGTTGTGGTCGTTCATTACCGTGGGTACATCGCTTCAACCCCGCCAGGAGCTAATCTTCAGCATACGATGTGTGTGTGTACCCAGCAACCAGCCAGCCAACGCCAAGGATTACCTAACGTGGCGTAAGCGAGAGCTTTTCACACCAAACCACTTGCTTTGACGGTGGCGGCGACGACAGCGGCAACGGCAATGCACTGCTGCAAGTAAAGTTTGTTCATGCATGACGCAAAAGTTATGCCAAAGACTGTGTGACGTTCGCCGGAGCTCAACCAAAGGGGCGCAAAATGTCTTCAAGCAAGCAGCAAGGAGGACCATATTGTTACTAGCACAGCACACGTGGTGAATACGTGCCGCATCGGGGACGAGGGAAGCTCTTCGGGTTTGTGGCATAAACTGATGCAGATGAGGAAATTACGTTTACTTAGTTAAAATTTTCCAAACTTATTTATTCAATTATGGGGGGACGGCTTGCGGAATTTATAACGAAGGTGGAAAGCTCAATTCATGTCGAATGAATCGGAATTATAATGGATTCTCATAGTTATTCGATGAAATCAAGCATGTGAACATTTCGATAAATAAGACATGTCCCACTTATTGGGCTACGCTATAGTATTCCACACGACTGTGCGTCAAATACCAACACTCAATTCCTATTCAACAATTGCGTCTGCGATATGAAGTAGGTAATCCTTTCATCAATGAATTAATTCCCCTGATCCGACCGCTTGACTGGCGCTCAATAGATGCTGATCAATTGTCATTGTCAAGCTCAAGAAAGCGGTGCTGCCGTGTGCAGCATAGTTGTCCTATGTTAATTGGGATTGCCATAAAACATAAGACAACTATGCAGCACACGTCAGGGTAGATATTAAATAACGCAAAGACTCAGGGCCGGATTTAAGGGGGGGCCAGGGGGGCCATGGCCCCGGGCCCCCACATTTTAGGGGCCCCCACAAAATCTAACTTCAAATGGGAATCGAAAAAAAGTAGCGCTAGAAACATCTAGATTTAATTTTTATCACAGGTACTTCTACTCTCAAGATGTGTGAGAAATATTGTTCTTCAAATTAGAAAGAAGCAGATATCTGCCTTTTTATAAAATTTAAAACTTCCTCTGAAAGTTGTTAAGATTTTTATGGTTTGAATTGATCACTCTTGTGAATTGCACACCGGAAATACATGAGAAAATCTTCAACCTGAATTCTGGATGAAATCTTAAACTCTATGGAGTAGAGAGTCGAAAAGTTTCTACTGAAAATTCGTGTTTATTTCTGTCGAAAATTATTGGTGTTATTTTTAAACATTTCCTACATAGTTCTTTGAAGATTTGCAAGTGTTTCTATCAGAATAAAGAAAAGTTTTTAGAATTGTAGAGTTTGATTCCGCTTACCAAACTTATAAATTATTCAAATCGGATCCCAGAATTGTTGAAACATTTCTTTGAAGGAACTAGCAATAATTTTAGGCGGATTTTTATTTTTTTCTGCAAAGATCTGTGCCGATTTTCTTAAATATGATTAAATCCATGATGATTTTTTTCCTGACTTGAATGTGACATTTAAGGCGAACTCTTAACAAATCCATAGGTTCCTCATGCAAATTCCAGTAGATATTTGTGGAGAAATTCTTGAAAAAATCCTAAAATATTTAAAGTTTCGCAAACTATTTTTGATTATATTGGCTAAAAATTCGTCCGCCAAAGATTATTACGAAATTTTACTTATAAGTCTATTCAAAATAAAACAGAAATTCCATCAGGAACTCATTATGGATTTCACATGAAATTTCTTCAGCAGCTTTTAGTAGAATTTCCGCTAAAAATACCATTATGGATTTTTTGCCTCTTGAAGTTTCACAAAGAGTTCTTAATAGTTATTCTGCGCGTTCACCAGAAACTCATCTCGAAGTCACGTTAGAAATGTTTATGCTTAAGTTCCACAAAAAAGAAATCTGATTATCGATCAGCAACTCTATAGATTTCATCAATGATTCCGCAAGAAATTCTATTTGGAGCTTTTGCAATAACGGCCCCAAAGAAAGCGCTATAAATTTTATTTGAAATTTATCGAAAATGCCTCCTATAAAATCTATTTTTAAATTTCTTAAAGGACTTTCTCATGAATTTCGACTTGATCTATGGAATCTAATACTATGAACACTCTCGGATAAAGCGTTATTCACTGGATACAATTTCTTTTACAATCGTCTTCAGACTAGATTTTCATATCTGGATCTCTGTTATGCTTAGATTATAGTGTATGCCTTTCATATTTTCTGTTTTTTTCTACAATAAAAAAATATCCTCTAAAAAGAGGACCCCCACAACACTGTGGCCCCGGGCCCCCACATTTGTAAATTCGGCCCTGCCAAAGACGCATCTGTCGCCTCGCCTCGGGGCGGGTTAATCATTTTCCCATTATGCAACGTGGAGACCGTATCCTGTTTATGTCATCCGGTTCTTTTTTTTTTCCTCCGCAGACGTGAAGCGTGATGGGAGTCAATTACATAGAAGACTGTCTGCATGTTGAAATACGTTGAACGTATACCGCCAACCCTCTACCGTTGCATTTTAAGTGAACACAGCGCATTTTCAGCTCAAAACATGTATAAATTTGCCATTTTTGACTTGAAATATATATTAATTTGAATGTGATTTTACTGGATTTTGTGAAGGATAACAGCTTATCTTCTTCTTCTTCTTCTTCTTCTTCTTCTTCTTCTTCTTCTTCTTCTTCTTCTTCTTCTTCTTCTTATTCCTCTTCTTCTTCTTCTTCTTCTTCTTCTTCTTCTTCTTCTTCTTTTTCTTCTTCTTCTTCCTCTTCTGCTTCTTAATGGCTCGACCTTCGCACAGAAAGTTGACCTGGCTCTCTTGAACTAAGTGTTCTTAGAGCACTTCCACTGTTGCGGGGCCAGAGAGGGGAAATAGTGATCGCCGGATTTATAGCAGCACTCACACTATGGATGCGTTTCGATGCAGTTTTTAACTGAAAAATAGGTTTATTAGTTAATCATTTCAACAGATTATAATTGTTAATCTTACACTATCGGTGTTCTATCTCATCTCCACAATTCTGCCTTCTGCACAACAAAATATGTATATCAACACAGTTCAACTGCAAATGGAAATAACTTATAATCATTTTAGACGAAATATAGAAATTTAACCTACTTTTAACTGTTTACCGATTCGGATTTAGTAATAACATAAAGTTTGAGCACTTTAAATAGGAAAATAAATGTAGAATAATGCAATTACTAGTAAAAGGGTTTAACTAATCAGAGCGCACTTTGTAGCAAATAATTTGTTCTTTTCACAATAATTTCGTCTTCTTTCGCATGACACAGCTATTTCCACACATGACAGAACCACCTCGCAAAGTAGTTGTCACACATCTAACAGATGGCTTTGAGCAGTGTGCCCAGCGGCAACATCCACAGTTAACTCAGTTGGGAATTTTTTGTTTGCCCCTGACACTACTTACTTTGAAAAATCATAACTCAAGAACGAAGTATCGTAGAAAAATAGATTTTTATTGCAAAATAAATGTAAATTTTCTCAGAAATCAAAATAAATTGAAGTAGATAAAGTTTTCCTCAAAATTTTCAACAATTGAGAAAATTTGTAAAAAAAATTACTATGCCCCAACTCGTGGAAAATTTTCAAAAAAAAAAAAAAATTACGAAAAAGAATATTTTCGGTTATTTTATAAGCTTGATTCGCTGAAACTTTTGGAATGCACTTTTTTTCGTTTTTGAGATATGACCAATTTTGTTGAAAAATGTCCAAATGTGCCATATAAGCCGTTTTTTTTTTGAAAAATCATAACTCAAGAACAAAGCATCATAGAAACAAACTTTTTAGTGAAAATGAAAGCAAATTTCCTCAGGAATCCAAAAATAAATATGAAGTGGAAAAAGTTTAAAGAAAAGCCGAAAAAACTATGCCAGAAATCGTGGAAAATTTTCAAAAAATATTTTTCAAAAGATAGTTTCGATCGCTGAAATATTTGGAATGCACTTTTCTTTTGCTCCTGAGTTGTGGCCAATTTTGTAAAAATGACCATATAATATATGCGTACATGGTCATTGTTCACAAAATTGGCTATAACTCAAGAAAGATAAAAAAAGTGCATTTCTAAAATTTCAGCGATCAAAGCTTATCAAAGCTTCGGGCATAGTTTTTCCGGCTTTCTTTGTGAATTTTCTCAAAGGTGGAAAATTTTGTGGGAAACTTTTACTAATTCATATATTTTTGGATTTATGAGAAAGCTTGCTTTCATTTTCAAAAAAAAAACTTAGTTTTTTACGATAATTTGTTCTTGAGTTATGATTTTTCAAAGTAAGTTGTGTCAGTGGAAACAAAAAAATTCCACCTGAGTTTTCCGGGAAAATAAGCGAACCTGATTTTTTCTCATTTTTTTTTGTTCATATATCCATGAGCCTTGTATGTGGAAAAAAAAATATGAAAATTTGAGACCCTCCGGCCCAATTTGTACGATAATAAAAAAAAGCCCATTTGCGTTTCATTTTAGAGTTTTATTATGGAGCATTATATTCTTATTTTTCGGTGCGAAATTTTACTTTTAACCTTCCAGGACGCGCGCCATCAAGCAACCGAAACTGCACCGCGCTCACGCTGTATACGAAACGCGAGGTTTTTTGGCAGTGTTGTACTTTTTACAACAGCGCGCGCGCTGAAGGGTTAATGAGGAAATTTTATGTTTTACCGGTACCTTCTCTATGGAAGTATGGAATGCTTTCAATTAATTATTAAACATTTTTATGGAACGCTTTTTAATTTTCTATAGAGCATTTACAATTTGCTATGGCCAAAATAACCTTTTGCCGTTTCGGGGGGTCACTGGTGCGTTGCAGAAGGTCCGAGGGTTTCGGAGGCATTTCGGGAGGTTTCAGAGGACTGTCAGGGGATTTCCGAGACGTTACAGTTGCGTTTACGGGGGTTTAGAGAGAAGTTTTAGAGGATTTTCAGAGGCGTTGCAAGGGCGTTTTCGGGCGTTTTGGATGGAATCAGGTACGTTACAAGGGTCCGAGGATGCTTCATACTATGTGAACTAATAAAGAGTTGAGGATCAATTCGTGTACACTAAGGAGTGTATCGGAAAGTAGTTGAAAATGTTTAGGATGCTCTATCTCGAAGCTGGGTTGGTCTTTTCATTTCGGTTCTTCTATGAAATCTTCACAATATAGTTAAGTTTAGAACAGCTTAGAAAAAAATGGAAAATGTTTAGTATTATTGGAAATATGGTTAAATGAAAACACCTCACAAAATAAAAATCTGCCCAAAATGCAATTTTGTTAAGATTTTTCAACATTTCAAAAATCAGTAGTGATTAAAATTTGTACGATAAAAAATCTGGAAAATATTGATGCTTGTTAATATTTAGGTACACATTACATATCATTCAACACCGACTTTCAAAATTCGTATTTTCGATAGAAAAATCTCCTATATCTACAAAATGGTCCATTCCAAAAAACGTCTATTTTTTGGTCAAACTTTGAAGCTCTGCTTTTTATATCTTAATAGGTCATAAAATTCCAGTTTTTGCTCCAACTTACTCGTCCATAAAATTAAAAAAAAAATACCATTTAAAAAAAATGCGAATTTTTAATCTTATGTATTTTTTATTTGCGAAAACATGATTTGGAGGACCATAGAAAAAAGGAGTTCCTCAAAAATGGCCTTTTTTAATTTTAAAGAATTGCGCTTAAATGCAGTGGAGATGTTTCTTGCAAAAAATAATTGGCTCATATCATGAGGATTTTGGAGCTTTTTATATTTGCACAAAAAAGTTATCAATTTTCGAACATTATGGAACTTTTTTCGCAATTTCAATTTTTAAGAAGGTGTGCAAAAATTTGAAAACATGTCTTCAGTAATATAGGTTAAAAACCCAGTTAAAAGAACATTTTTAGAAAATCATAAAAGCCATTTCTTTTTTCAAGGATTTATACAGTATCTCCAAAAGAAAATTACTTAAAAGTTGTATTAAACTATTTTTGAGGCTATTGTAAACATTTTCAACTACTTTACGATACACTCCTTAAACCTCATTTTACGCTCAAAACGGGGGGAGCGTAACTTGCAGGGAGCGCTATTTGGGAATTAGTGCGTAAATTGGAGGAGTGTTTTTTTTTTCATTTTTATAATTAGTTTGAGAAGATCGATATCACAAAGTTCTTAACCTGTGAAAAGGTTAATAGGTAATTAATTACAATCAATAATTTAGCAGTTTTGCTAAGTTCAGTGCTTCCCAACATACGGTCATGGACCAAGCGAATTTCTCAAGAACCAGAGGTGTGAGGATAAAGTGAAACGGTTTTTCGCATTCTGCACTTCAGGGAGTATGTACTTATCACATTGTAGTTGTATTGCAAAGATCAGTGGTTTACAATCTATGGTCACGTTCCACGTGAATATCTCAAGAACCGAAAGTGCTAGAAAGAAGAGCAAAGTTTAAGTTTAAGTTCAATTGGCCGATATCGTTTGGCCGAATGTCGTTTGGCTGAACGCCATTTGTCCGAATGCCATCTGACCGAGAGGGTCGTTTACACGAATGCCGTTTGACCTAATCATGATCGAAAGAATTCAGAGGAAGTTTTTGACATTCTAACTGCCTATATGATCATCAGAAGTATTTCCTTCTTTCAATCATAGGCTATTCTTTTTTGTTTTATTATTCATTGATTAGTTGGCGCTGAAACTACCGCCAAAAGTTTTTTCTTCTATAAATCATAGGCTGTTTATTTGAGACATACTGAAACGGCATTTTCCCTCCAAACGACATTCGGCCAGACGACCCATTCGGCCAAACGGAGTTCGACCAAACAGCATTCGTACAAATGGCGTTCGGCCAAATGACCCGGAACCCTATAATATAATGCTGCTTGATCTACATAATTTGAAAAGCCGATTTCACTTCCTCATCGCCATTTTGATTCTTGAGGAATTAGCATGTATCGTAACTCCAGTTTGCAGATCCCTGATGTTTACAACACCAGAATATTGTAATAAATACTCCTTGAGACGCAGAATCTTACAAACATGCACTTTGTCTCCTCGGCCTTTAGGTTCTTGTGAAAACAGCATGGCCCGTGACCCCAGCTTGAGAACCATTGAATCTCATCTCTCATTTCTCATTTCTCATCACATCTCTCATCTCATCTCACATCTCATCTCTCATCATATCTCTCGTCTCATCTCTTATCTCATCTCTCATCTCATCTCTCGTCTCAACTCTCATCTCATCTCATGTAATCCTTCCCTTACCCTCTATCCTATCCTCTACCCTACCCTCTACCCTTACCTTCAACCCTACCCTCTACCCTACCTTCTACCCTATCTTCTACTCAACCCTCTACCCTACCTTCTCTTCTACCCTCTACCTAACCCTCTACCCTACCCTCTACCCTAACCCTCTACCCTAACCCTCTATCCTAACCCTCTACCCTACCCTCTACCCTATCTTTTACCCTACCTTCTATCCTACCCTCTAACAGAACCCTCTACCCGAACCATCTACCCTACCCGCTACCCTAAACCTCTATGTATCATATGTATCACATGTTACTTGTTCCCGAATACCTAAGACCCCAATTTACGCCTAAGGAGCGTAAATTGGGGCAGCGTTATTTGGGAATTAGTGCGTAAATCGGGGGGAGAAATTGAGTTTGACGCAAAACAATGAGCGTAAATTGGGGTTTTAGTGTATTACATATCAGTTCATGGGATTTAGGAAAGAAGGTCCAATGAACAAAAATTTTAGTAGGCAAAGTTGCCAGCTGATGTGTCTCACTTAAGGTGAATATATGACGAAGCCACAGCCAAAATTTTCAAAAGCACAAATCTGAAGAACCATTGGACGGTTTGCTCTGAAAAGATCGATTGGTCACCACCAGCGGGTTACGAATCGATCAACTTTTCATCGCAAACCGATACGTGGTTCTTCAGATTTGTGCTCATGAAAATTCGGGCTGTGGCTTCGTCATATATTCACCTTAATATACAGGGGATGGCCAAAATATTTGGGATAGGCAAATTTTTTTCTCTCTCAAAAAAGTTCAACATGCTATAACTTTCTATAGAGTGCATAAAAAAATCTCAGATTTTGACTGTTTGTCAACCTATTATATGTACATCATTGGTACAAAATTGGGCTTGATTGATCAATCTTTCGCAAAGTTAGAACCGTTCGGTTAAAACATTATTTTTTAGACAACTCATTTTTGAGCTGTCATATCTCGGAAACCAGTGAACCGAATTGAATGAAATTTTGAACGTACACTAACAATATACAAATGCTTTACAAACTATTAAAACATAGATACTTTTTGAACGTTGAGAAAAGTTATCATAGATTGACACTTTTTGCATTTTTCTCGAAAAAATGTATTTTTTTACGTCAATGTCAATAAATTTTAGTGTTGATGTCCAAAGATTTTCCACTTCTGTTCTCAAGTTATCTTTAATCAGATATATTAGAGCCTATTTAGATTAAAGGAAGAACACATTTAGTAATTTTTGTGTGGTATTGTAAATTTAACTTATTTTCCTCTATATGGGTAAAAATTTCAACCCGGTATAACTTAATTCACCGTGAGAAAATATTACATTTTATAACGTTGTATAAAGTATAAATATATTGTTGATAAACGTTAAAAAATTCATTCAATTCGGTTCACTGGTTTCCGAGATATGACAGCTCAAAAATGAGTTGTCTAAAAATAGTGTTTTACTTGAACGATTCTAACTTCGCGAAAAATTATTCAATCGAGCCCAAATTTGTACCAATGATGCACATATAACTTCTTCTTCTTCTTCTTTATGGCTCGACGTCCTCACTGGGACTTGGCCTGCCTCGCTTCAACTTAGTGTTCTTTGAGCACTTCCACAGTTATTAATTGAAGAGCTTTCTTTGCCTGCCATTGCATGAATTTGTATATTGTGAGGCAAGTACAATGATACACTATGCCCAGGGAGTCGAGAAAATTTTCCCGACCGGAACGGGAATCGAACCCGCCGTCTCCGGATTGGCGATCCATAGCCTTAACCACTAGACTAATTGGAGACCCCCACATATAACAGGTTGATAAACAGTCAAAATTTGAGATTTTTTGATGCACTCTATGAAAATTTACAGCATGTTGAATTTTTTTGTGAGAAAAAAAAAGTTGCCTATTCCAAACATCCCAACCACCCCCTGTATAAGAAAAAATATGTGATGAATCTTTGTTGTTGTGTAGAGACGAACCAGCCAAGGGCTGAAAATCTCTTTAATAAAGACAAATCAATCAATCAATTGTTGTTGTTCATTGAGAGAATGATTATAATGCTGTTATAGAAATCATATGCATTTCAGCCATTGCTATGTCTATAGGATTTTTTCTTTCTTTTGTTTATAGGCTGTTCTTTTAAGTTGTGTTAAAGTTGTATTATATTGCAGTTTGATTTTTTTGTTTAGGAATTTTCCTTCTTAAATTTATAGGCAGTTCTTTAAAGTTTTGTTGCTGAAATAATTGTTGATTCTTACGGTACAGTCATTGTACAATTATGGATCACTCTGCCACAATTTATATTCAATCAGTTCACCATACTATTCAAATGGAGTCGACCCATAATTGTGGGTGGCCCATGATTGTGCAATGAATGTACTTATTTTTTAATCAGAAATTTTGCCTTGATTGATTGATTTATCTTTATTTGAGAGACTTTCAGCCCTTGGCTGGTTCGTCTCTCGAAATTTTGCCTTCTTTTATTCAATAGCTGCTCTTTTTAACCATACTGCAGAAATATTCATTGACTACTTGTGCTTAGTTATCATCCCCTCTTGTATTGACATGTCCGGGAAACTAACTAACGGAATTGAAATAAATCGATTAGTGAGACAGGGGTGTCCGCTAAGTATGGCACTTTTTGTATTATAGCTATATTACGCTGTTGTGCAAACAACAACATGAAAAATTTAAAAACTGGTAACTGTCTGTCGAAGAACTTTTTAAGGGGATTCGGGAGGCGTGGTTATCAGGGGCGTTTCAGGGGCGCTAAAGATTTTGAAAATACATTTTGGGTAATTGCTCTCAGATGAGCTTCAGGGGGATTTCAGAGGCTTTCTGATTATAACATCATAACACAATATGATATAAAAATAATTTAAATTTTAGTAGGATATCTTCATAGAAATAGTCCAATGGTCCTAGCTTGACTCTGCAGAACTGCTTAGAATTTAAATCAAAGCAAATTATTGCTTCAACACTATTAGGAAGAACTATTAACCATCTTTCGATTTTGAACTTCAAATAAAACTTTTTTACCTTTTATGATTATTGTTAACATTTTGATTA
This sequence comes from Aedes albopictus, assembly GCF_035046485.1. NCBI lineage: Eukaryota > Metazoa > Arthropoda > Insecta > Diptera > Culicidae > Aedes > Aedes albopictus. The sequence goes on from NC_085138.1 coordinate 337,742,236, forward strand.
ACGTGTTGTGGTAACTCTCACATTTACAATGAGAACAAAAGCTTGTTTGCAGTTAGGCAAGTAGGCAAGTATAGTAATGACTCAATGAGTAAAACAGTTTACACCGCATAAATCAAATTCTGTGCAAACGGAAAATTTATGCGAAACTGCAACTTCCGAACAGCACAAGTGTGTATACATACCAGATTTTGAATTTCTTTCATCACGCTAATGGGCAGCATTTCCTGTGGTCAACACGAACGAATCCATTCCGTATCAACAACATTGTCGCCATAAATATTTGCATGCACATATGATGGATTCCTATACAGCCAGCGTTTGATCCATCAGTATCGAAATGTTGTTATTCTCGTGAACTCGCGGTCAATCCGCATCCATAATAAACAAATATTGACCACCATAGCAGAAAACCCATAATCGAATTACCGGAGTATCGATGACCGGTAGCGTGTTGATGAAGTGCACTTAAACGAGTTCAGCAGTTATGGGTAATCGTAGCATGTAGAGGTGGTCTTGATGCACCGAAAACAAACAATTTCCCAAACTAGTTTTTGCTCAGTGGTGCTACTGAATCGCACTCTACATGGTTCCTAATGCTCGATAAACTATCGCAAAATATAAATTTTATCTAATGACGGCTGGTGTAGCCCCGTTGACGTTGGTTTGCCACCATAAACACCGTGTACACGTTACCACTGCGCAAACAGCAAGGTGTGATGCAATTAGCTTTTGGTCTGTTTCGGTGAATGGGAATGATGTGCTAGACGGAATCATTGGGTGATTGCAATTTGCTGGCACCTGGTCGGGCATTTGTTGGTTGATTAATGGACCGTTGTCGATTCTAATGAATTCATTCGACGATTCAAGGCCAGAAGCCATTAAGTACAGAACAGAATGCCATTTCACACAGAAATTCCCAGAAATTCAATCACCTGCTCTAACAAGCATAGATTTTCCAGCCACTTACCTGAAAGTAGATGACGACCTTGCACATGGCTTTGCCCATGAACCATGTTTCGGTCACGTCCCAGACGACGGTCGGCGGCAGACAGAACAGGATCACGAAAAAGTCCGCCACTGCCAGGTTGACGATGAAGATGTTGGTCACGGTGCGCATCGAGTGGTTGGTGTAGACCGCGATGCAGACCAGCGCGTTGCCGACCTGTAAGATGGAAGGGGGGAAATGGTTGGTTGGTAAACATTTTCATGTAAACAGATAAAAATAATGAAGTCATAGTGCAAATTTGATAACTTAGTAACATTAACTTAGTGATCTAGGTCATCCAAACTATTCTGGAATTCAGGCGTTCAAGCTCTACAAGCTTTACTCTTGGATCTCTTTACCTATTCGGCGTAGTTCCTCCAAAAAATCCTTCAGAAATTCCTTCAAGACTTTCGTCAAGAATTCCTCTAAGAATCCATCCATGTATTCCTCAAAGAATTTCTGAAAATAATTCCTTCAAGAATTTCTCCAGAAAGTTTTCAAGATGTTCGTCGGAAATTCTTCCAGTAGTTTCTCCAAGAATTCTACCAGAAATTCCTTCAAGAGTCCCTTCAAGAGATCTACCTGGAATATCTGCAAGAATTTCTTCAGATATTCCTCAAAAAATTCTGTTAAGAGTTCCTCAAAGAATCCCTTAAAGTATTCCTCCAAGGATTTTTCCAGGAATTTCTCCAAGGCTTTTGCCAAGAAACTCTCCAAGCATTTATCCAGGCGTTCCTCCAAGAATTCCTCTTAGAATTTTTCCAGAAATTTCTCAAAGAATTTCACCAGAAACCTGCAGTAAACCCTCCAGAAATTCTTCCACAAATTTCTCCATGGATTGATCCGAGATTGCATTCAGGCATTTTTCAAGAAATTCCTCCAGTTGTTCGTGAAGATTTTTTTCAAGAAATTTCTACATAAATTACTTCAGGAAATCCTCCAGGAACTTCTTCAGCAATTCCTCGAAGAATTCTTACAAAAAAAATACGAGAGAATTTTGAAATTTTTTTTTTAAGAATTTCTTCATTAATACCTCCATGATCCTTCACGAAACCTATAACAATTCCTCAAGGAAATACTCCTGGGTTTATTCTGAGAATTCTTCCGAGGCTTCTTAAGGAATTACGCAAAAAAAATCCTCCCGAAAATACTCCAGGAATTCCTTAATATTTTTTTTTTGAATTTCATCAGAAAATCCTCGAGGAATTCCCCCAGAAATTACTTCGCAAATTTCTTCAGGAAGTCCTCCAGGAATTCATCCAGGAATTCCCCTTATCATCTCTTAATATCTTCCCGAAGAATTCCTAGAGGAATTCCATCAAAAACTCCTCAAGGAATTCCTCTAAAAATTGTCCAGCAATTCATTTTAGACATCTGCCTAGAATTCTTCCAAGAATCCTTACATGAATTCCTCCGAAAATTCCTACAGGACCTTTCCCAAGAATCTCCACAGGGATCCCTCTAAAACTTCTGTCGAGAATTCCTTCAGGAATTTATCCAGGAATACCTCCTGGGATTTTTTAAGAAACTTTTTCAAGAAATAATCAAAAAAATCTCCAGGATTTCCTCCATGAATACCTTCAAGATTCTTCAGGAAACCTCAAAAAAATCTTCAAGAAATTACTCCATTTACAACTGCAAGGAATTTCTCCGAGAATTCCTTCATGGATGTCTCCAGGAACTGCTCCGAGACTTCTTCCAAGAATTCCTTCAAGAATTTCTCAAGGAATTACTCCAAGAATTCTCAAAAAAAAAAAATCTCCAGAAATTCCTCTAGGATTTTTTCCAATAATGTCTCCCGATATTCCTCCAAAATTTCTGCTAAGAATTTCCCAAAAAATTCGTCCAAGATTTTTTTTAAAAATCTTTCAAGAACTCTGACACGATCTCCAATGAGAATTTCTCCAAGACCTACTCCAATACTTCTGTGAAAAATTCCTTCAAGAATCCCTCCAGAAATTTTGTAAGGGATTTCTCTATAAATTCCTCTAGGAATTTCTCCAAGCATTTTTCAATGAACACCTTCAAGAATTTTTCACAAAAATCCTTCAGAAATTCCTCCAGAAATGCCCACAGGAATCCCCACTGGAATTTCTCCAATACATCCGCCAAGAACTCCTCAAACAATCGTTTCCAGAATAACCTTCCATGAATTCCTTCAGGAATACCTACAAGACTTCTCTTAAGAATTTCACCAACAATCTTCCAAAGAATTTCTCCAGGAATTCCTCTAAGATTTTTTCAGGAATTCCGCCAAGAATTCCTAAACAAATACTTCAAGGAATTTCTAGAAGAGTTTCTTGAATTTATTTTTTTGAGAAAATCTTGGAGGATTTCCAGGAGTACTTTCTAAAAGAATTCATGTAATAATTTGTGAAAATTTTTTTAAAGAAATTCCTGGGGGTATTCTTTGAGTATTTCCTGTAAGAATTCATGGAGTTTTGCCTGGAATATTTCCTGGAGGAATTCCTGGAAGATTTGGAGCAATTTCTGGAGGAATTTCTGGAGCATTTCCTGGAGTATTTCCTGGAGAAATTTCTGGTGGAATTACTGGAGAAATTCATATACAGGGGATGGCCAAAATGCTTGGGATAGGCAACTTTTTTCTCTCTCACACAAAAATGTTCAACATGCTGTAATTTTTCATAGAGTGCATCAAAAATTCTCAAATTTTGACTGTTTGTTCACCTATTATATGTGCATCATTGGTACAAATTTGAGCTCGATTGGTTAATTTTTCGCGAAGTTATAATCCTTCTGGTGAAACACTATTTTTTAGAGAAATAATTTTTGAACTGTCATATCTCGGAAACCAGTGAACTGAATTGAGTGGAATTTTTAACGTTTATCAACAATATATTGATACTTGATACGATGCTATAAAATGTAAAATTTTCTCACGATGAATAAAGTAATACCGGTTTGACATTTTTACTCATATAAAGGAAAACAAGTCAAATTTACAATATCATTCAAAAATTATTAAATGTGTTATTATTTCAATCCAAACAGGCTCTAATATATCTTATCAGAGATATATTGAGAACAGAAGCAGAAAATCTTTGGATATCAACACTAACATTTAATGACAATGATTTAAAAAATTAACATTTTTCAAGAAAAATTCAAAAAGTTTCAATCCATGATAACTTTTTCCAACGTTCAAAAAGTACCTATGTTTCAATGACATGAGTAGCATCAATGTATTATTGATAAACTTTCAAAAGTTCATTGAATTCGGTTCACTGGTTTCCGAGATATGACAGTTCAAAAAATATGTTGTCTAAGAAATAGTGTTTTGAGAATTTTTGATGCACTCTATGAAAAGTTACAGCATGTTGAACATTTTTGTGAGAGAAAAAAATGTTGGCCATCCCAAACATTTTGGCCATCCCCTGTAGTAATTCCTGTATCAATAGCTGTAGAAATTCCTGCAGTTATTCCTGGAGGAATTCCTGGATTAATTCCTGGAATTTGTCTGGTAGGAATTCCTGGAGTATTTTCCGGAACATTTCCTGTTGCAATTCCAGGAGGAATTCATAGAGTTATTCCTGGAGGATTTCTTGGAGGAATTCCTGGATTAATTTCTGATGGAATTTCTAGATTATTTGATGGAGGAATTTCTGGAATATTTCCTGTAAGAATTCATGGAGTAATTTCTGAAGAATTTCCTGGAATAATTCTTGAAGGAATTTCTGGAGCAATTCCTGGGGGAAATTTTGGAGCATTTTCTGGAGAAATTCCTGGAGAAATTCCTGGAGGAATTCCTTGAGGAATCCCTGAAAGAATCCCTGGAATAATTCCTGGAGCAAATCCTTGAGAAATGACTTATGGAATTCCTGAAAGAATTTTAGGAGGAATCCCTGTGAGGAATTCCTGGAAGAACCCCTGTTGAAATTGCTGAAGGAATTCTTGGATGAATTTGTGGAGGAATTCTTGGAGGAACCGCTGAAAGATTTTCTGGAGGACACCGTGAAGGAATTTTTGAAGGAATCCCTTGATGAATTCCCAGATGAATTGGCAGCTTTTCCTGGAACAAGTTCTAGAGGTAATTCCTGGAATAATCCCAAAAAGAATTCCTGTAGGAAACTCTGGAGGTATCCTTGGAGGAATTTCTCGAAGAATCCCTTGAGAAATTCCTCAAGAAATCTCTGGATTAGTTATTGGAGGAAATTCTGGATGAATTCCTGAAGGAGCTCTGGAAGAATTCCTGGAGGATTTTTTTTTTGTTTAGAGAGACTTTACCCTGAAGGGGCATTCGTCTCTACGCCTGGAGGAAAAAAGTAAATGAATTCCTGGATGAGTACATGGGAAAATTCGAGAATGAATCCCTAGAAGAACTTTTAGAGGAATTGCTGTAGGAATCTCTGGAGGAATTCCTGGAAAACTTCCTGAAGGAATTCCAGGATATTTTTCTGGAGGAACTGTTGGGAAAATTATCTGGAGGAGTTTTTAGGGAAATCCTGGAGAAATCCTTGGGGGACTCCCGAGGAATCCTCGGGAAACTTCCGATGGAATTTCAGAGGAATTCCCGAGGAACTTCTTCAGGATTCCCGGAAGGTTCCTGAGGTTATTCCTGAGAAACTCCTGGAGGAATTACAGCAAAACTGCAGAAGAAACTGCCAGGGAAACTTTCTGAGAAACTGCCGGAAAGTCGTAAAGAATTTCGCATCGGAGGCATTTCCTAGGAACTCGAAGAGATATTCTCGGAGAACATCACGATGAATTTCTGAGGGACTCCTGGAGAACTTCTGGGTCCATTTACGACACTTCAAAATACCATAAAGATCATTTGTATGTCAGTGAATGCACAAATAACACAACGAGATACTCAAAATAATATGATACAGTATGCGGCAGGAAAAAATGCGAAAGTGTTTTTCAACTTCAAACCTCATTTTCGTCCATTTGACATTAACCAATCTATGTTTCAACGTTCCATGATCTATAATAGGCTAGTTTTCTGAAAAGTTAATTAAAAAATTTCCCATTTTGGTCACTAACCTTTACATGGCGGCGCCTGAAGGTGAAGACAACCAGAATTTTCAAACCGCAGAAAATCGCACAGGTCGCTAAATTTCGCATCTGATAAAACAAAATTTTTGATTTTCACTACAATCATCAAATATATGTACTTATTTCATCTGCTATGTGAAACTACATGGCTCTGGATCAGTGTGGTCTGGTTGTTCATCGAATTTGAGCTAATTTTGTTACTGTTATAGTCATTTTGTTTAATGACCATTGGGCGCGTAGTTTATTGATATCCGCTTATTAGGCCTACATTATCACATGTTAAACATCAAATATGTTCATTTTTATTTTTCAGTGCTAGAATATAGACATTGACTGATACACTGTCATGAAAAAAAAGTCATATATATCCCATATTTAGCGTGTAATAGTGCCTTAAAGTGTTCGCATTTTTTTCCTGCCACACCCTGTATACTACAGAAGTAATCGTGAAAAAAAAATACATCGATAAAGTAAAGAGATACAAGAGTACAGCTTGAAAGCCTTCATTCCAGAATACATAGTTTGGATGACCTATGTAGATCACTAAGTGAATGTTGCTAAGTTATCAGAGTTGCACTCCGAGGCTCTAGAAGTGGCGTAGGTAGATTCCGAGCATTCGCTACAATAATAATATCCTAAGATGTACAGATATACTTCAAAATACATTGGGTCCATTTGTATGCCAGTTGATACCCCAATAGCAACACATAGAGATACTCGTAATATTATGAGGTGCAACAGGCATAATCGTGAAAGAATTATGCCGAAAGAGTGAAAAGAAATAAGAGTAGAGCCTGTAGACAGTATGTAGATATTGTAACCCAAACTTTAAAGTGTTTTCGAGACCATTTGAATTTCATGGAATGTCCTACTACCACAATATCAAGATACTCGTAGCATGGCGAGGTCTAATGGACATCAACGTGGTCAAATTTCTTGAACAGAATGAACATAAACGATGGTAAATGTTGTAGATCTTGAGAAAATGAAATCCAGAGTAGTTTGGATGACCTAGATCACCCAACTCATTGACCATGAATTTTCTTGGGGTGCTTTGAGGCTTTTGAGTACCGTAGACTATGTTTGTTATCCTTCATCGTGTATTAAATTTGGTTTAGAATGTTGGATTTGTGACGCAAACTTCGGAGTACTTTGGAGGCCTTACAATAGCTCTGAGATCAAAACTTCAACAGATTTTGTATTGTCAACGGTTTGTTGGATTTAAATGGGAAAAATACACTCTTAAATAAAAATTCTTTGCGCATCTATGTTAGATACTATTTGAATAAAATTGTCCAAAAACCTACCCTTCGATTGCTTTTAAATTATTTTTCTTTTGAAAGTTGGTTTCTAGTCTCAAAATTTTCAGAAAATTGAAAAAAAACATAAAAAAGATTTATAACTTGTTAACTGTTCATGTTCTTTTATGAAGTCAACTTTTACCATGACGCAATTTTTACTTTTTCTAGTTCAAGAAATTGCTACTCTTCAATCTTGGCTCTTCAATCTTATGCTTGATGAATCTGCCGGCTGTCTGTCTGCCAGTAGCCAGATGATAACTTCATTGAGTGCAAAGCCACTTGCAACCGTGCCGTCTGGGATTGGGTTTCCCCTCAGGAAGCGCACGTGTCAATGGATGGGAAGCATGTAACAAGCTATTGGAACGTGCCTCCGATGTTTGCCCGTCAATTTGAAAGACCACTACCAACCCTATCAACGTACTGATGGACTGACAGAAGCCGCGTGGGAATCTTTTCCAAATAAACGAAGATATGCACCGCTCGCTAGATGCGTTGATAGGACTGAACATTTCCCCGAAAGACTGACTCTACCGATTGTGGATTGAGAAGTGCACGACCAACAGATGTTTATTTGTCAGAAGCATAAACATCCACTTACGGCTGCGGTTGGATTCGAGTAGAAGGGTAGAGTGACGGTCATGATTGACTACTACAAAGAACGTGGTGTTCCGACAAGCAAACTGTAGCAAGGTAATATCTATTGTGGATTGTACTCAAAATACGACGAGTGAGTTATTTATTCATTATACAATTGTGAATCAGCTATACCGTCGTGCGGGGTGTCATTGGGCCAAAGTGGGGTGACATTGGGCCACTATTGCGCACATTTAGAATACAACGGGAATGCATATTGTGTGCTAAACTACTAGAATACACAATTCTAAGATACTTTGCATCCACCGTCGGATTCTCTGGCTAAACTTTAATCCGTGGGATTGATGGACCAATGTCACCCTCTAGGCCCAATGTCACCCCGAACGACGGTAGTTAAAATTCAAAAATAAAAAATAAATTAATATAATAATATAATTGTCCAACGATTCGACTTGAGGACATTATTATCTAAGCTAAACCTAATGTTAGAAACTAGGCATAAACTATATAGATAAATACTCAACAGCATTTACGTGAAAATTAACAGGTCAGTTAGAGCTACAGTGTATCAAACAATTGTCCGTACAGCAAATTTTTTGTCAAAATAAATTTTCCATCAAATGTTTATAACTTTTTTATACGTCAATCAAAACTGCTGAAATTTTGGCCAATCATGAATCATATATTACTGCTCTATTGGTAAAATTTTGAGCGAGATCGAATAAGTTTTCTGAAAATTATAGAACTTTTAGTAAAACTTATAAGATTTTTGAACACATTTTCAAAACATTATATCTCAATATGTAGTCGATGAAACATTTTCAATCTTTATTTTGTTACAGCTTATGCCTAAGGCTTTCACCTCAGCTTCGTTTGAGGTTTTATATTCACTACAAAAAATATGAAAAATTTGCTTATGCAGTTGACGGTATATAAAAAATCACCATATTTTGAACATATAATCTGCCAAACGCTTTCTACCAATAAAAGTGCATTGACTGAACGAAAAATGCATAGGACCTACTCTTCATATGTTGTTTAGTAGATCCTGTATAAAAATATTACATTAAGAGAATTTAAAAAAGTTGAAAACACTTGGCACTTTTATTGATCAAAATATGATAAATTTCCAAATAATACTCTGAATATATACAGATTTTTCATATTTTTTGTAGTGAATATAAAACCGCAAACGAAGCTGCATATGAAAGCTTAAGGTATAAGCTGTAACACAAAAAAGATTGAAAAAGTTTGATCGACTACATATTGAGATACAATGTTTTAAAAATGTGTTCAAAAATCCTAAAAGTTTTACTAAAAGTTCTATAACTTTCAGAAAACTTATTCGATCTCGCTCAAAATTTTATCAATGGAGCTGCAATATATGGTTTATGATTGGTCAAAATTTTAGCGTTTTTGATTGACGTATAAACAAGTTATACACATTTGAATGAAAAATAATTTTGACCAAAAAATTGCTGTACGGACAATTGTTTGATACACTGTAGATGAAACGCACAAACTCAAAGTTAGTGTGTTTGGGCTTCGGGGCATAGTGGACGCCCTAAGCAAATGTGTACTTTAGGTATGTGAAACATTATCAGTATTTTTACAAATTAAGATAACACGTAACAAACATTTACAACAAGTAGAATTTTTGTAATGTGGGTAAACATTGAAAGATAAATTGGGTTGACATAAAAGGTACCAGGCGACCCTTGGGACACCCTTGCATATTTTATGTTGTAACTTTGATTACTCCTATTAAAGAAGCAAAAAGGTCGTTGAATCGATCGAGCTTTCGGCTGCCAACTACCCGGTCACTTGGTAGACTCTGAGAAAAGGTTTGAAAATAAGAATCTGATTCTCAAAACTTATCTCAATCTTGGTGTGTCCTCCTGGCTCACATTCTCTGCAGTCCGCTCGACCCGCCTAAACTGAAGAAATGGGAGTCACACGGGTCAACGGACGTTCCAAAGTACAAAGATATCATTAGCTTTCTTCAAGATCATTTGTCAGTTCTGCAGTCGCTAACTACCACCATCCAAAGTCCTTTTTGCTCGAAATCTCCGCACTCCCCATTTAAATGCGGGGTTTTCCAAGGTTTAGCAGTCTTTCAACCGCGGGTCCATAGTCTTGGCCATTTTTTGTGTACAAAGACGTGTGTGTTTCCGCCATGTTATTCGAATGTAAGTTTGAACATTTGCTAATTTTGTGTTACCTGTTGATTTGTGTATGGAGCCGTGAAGATGGTCCAATAGCCAGACCAAAACGATGGCGATGATAGAAGATTAATCAACCCAATGTTCATAAGTTTTTACCGTCGATGGAGGAAGGATTCATTCGAATTTTTTTTCAGGTTTTTTTTTATAATTTTCTCCAAGTTTTTCTTCAGAAATCCCTTCAGAAAATCTTTCATTTCTCCAAAGACTTTATCAGAATTTGAGTAAATTATTAGCCTGAGAACAGAAATAAAAGTATAAGGAAATGTCCAGAAACTTAGAGATTGCTTCGGGAATTTTTTCAAGAGTTCTTCCATAGAGTTTTTCAGAAATTCTTCTAACATTTTTTTAAGATCCCACAGGGATTGTTTCGGAAATTCTTCCCAAGGTTTCTCCAAGAATTGTTTGAGAAGTTTCTTCAGCGATTTCCACAAAAATTCCAACGGGATTTGTTTTTAACTTTAACACAGTTTGTATGTTTAATGAATTTTAACAGTTTTACAGTTGCCAGAAACTTCACAAACATCACTGAAGAATTACCTTAATTACTGGAATCACAAGGAATTACTCATGAAATTTCTAAGAAATCGCTTTAAAAACCTAGATATATCTCGTGGAAGAAATTCTGAAATACTTGTTTGAGGAACTTGTGGACAACCAATTGTGATGGTTTCTCTTGAGCAATTCTTGGATGACTGTCTAACATAATATCTAGGAGAACATCTAAAGAACCATCTTAAGATACCACATTTTATTCTCAGAAAAAAAAACATGAGAAACTTATGGAGGAACTCCGCAAGTAATTCCAAAGAAAAACAATTCCTGAGCAATTTCTGGAGTAAAGTTTTTCTGAAGAACTCTCCGAAAAAATCTTATACAATTTCTGAAGGGATATCTACACAAAAATTTCTTATTTACAAACTGATATAATACTTGGACTGGAAATTCAATTCTAAAGATTTACTTGAATACCTGGAAGAACTGGCGAACTCTCAGCAGGTCTTGAAATCTTGAAATATTCCTAGAAAAATGCGAAGAAATATAGTCTTAAAAAAGTTTTACAGGAAATTTTGAATAAATAGGGTATGCCATAAGTAATCTCACGCTCCAATTTTCATCCTTTTCGAAACCAAGCGATTACGGCACCGATTGATTCCGTTCTTTTTGTTATCATGCGTGCTCACTTCTAACAAAAAAAAAATACAAAAATATGAAACAAAACAAACAACGCTTTAATCCTTTGTTTTTCGTAGGATGAAAATGGGAGCCACATGCTTAAGAAGGGAACCAATACCCTACTTAGAAAATAAAAATCAAAAGTAACGTCTGAAGGAAAACCCAGAGGATCGAGAATTTTCTAGAGGAAAAAAACAAATAAATTCGCGATGAAACCCCTTATAAAATAAAGTAATACCGTCGATGGGGGTGACAATGGGTCTGGGGGTGAGATTTGGTCAAAACGGAGAAACATAAAAATTGAAATAGCTCATCTACTATCGCTAATTTATATTGAAAACTTTATATTATTTCAAAGCAGAGCGTTAATGATTAATCATAAATTTAATCATGATTAATGATTAATGATTAAGATTAATCAAAAATCATTAATCATAATCACTAAAAAATTTTATTTAATCATTTATCATTAATCTTAATCACACTGATTTCGCAATTTAATCATTAATCAGTAATCATAATCATAAGGAAAAAGAATTAATCAATCATTAATCATTCTTTACCAAAAATGATTCACCATATAAAATATATGATCCATCTTAAATTGGTTCAAATGCTGTTCTAAGTGTGATTCTTTTTTCAAAAATCTCCCAGACAAAGAAACTTTTACTTTTGAAACTTCAATAATATTGTAAACAGCACAAAACCTTTTAATCATTTCCAGTTTTTATGATTGATTAATCATGATTTTTAATCAATGAGCCGGTTTTAATCAATAATCATAATCAATAATCACAGATAAAACCAATTTTAATCATTAATCATAATCTTTAATCATCCTAAAAATCAAATTAATCATTAATCATAATCAATAATCACCGAAATTAGAATTTTAATCATCAATGATTAATCATGATTAAAAATTTTGTTAATCATGAACGCTCTGTTTCAAAGAGGAGATGTTTTTACACGTCATGATGCAGAATAAGATGTTTTACAATAATCGTTTTTTGTTAAATTTGTGGCTAAACTTATACGATGAAACTACTAGTAAATCACCCTAAAAAATCTCCTTCGTAATGTTTCACACAAGTACCTAACCATAAATTTTCTTACAAATGGTTAGCTGTAGGTATTGCCTGGTTGATGCAACGGAAAAAGCGGGCTGTCATTGCTTTTTTTATTCAAAAAATCAATATTTTCCACCTTATGTCTAAATATTAAGAATGGGGGTGAGATTGGGTCAAGCAAGTTATCGAGTGCACATAACTTTAACTAAAAATTCAACTTGTTATTCAGTCCCCATTTGACGTTAGAGTGGTGCCATGTTTACATGGACTCTATGACATTTTCCCGAATTCCATTACCCCGAATGACTCATTTCCCCGAATATTTTTTTAACTATAAATTTCGTATTTTCCAATACGAAGGAAAATCATGACGTTCATCCCGGAACAAACTAGCTTGGTTGATAAAACTTTATTCTGCCTATTTTTTGCGGTAAGTATACCCAAGCATATGATCTCCTGGGACCCTGTGAATAGATCTCTAACCAGTATGATTAAAAGAACAGGCAATAACCAAAAGAAGGAAAAAATCTCTACAATTGGTTTCTAATCATATGGACGAAAGAAATAATCTAATGTGATCATTTCACTCTTCTATATAACAGTATAACTTGAAAGAACAGCATATGATTAAAAGAAGGAAAAATCTGTGATAAAAATAATAACAGTTGCTACGCCAGCAAATTGTTTAAATAGATGATTAGAAAGAAGAGCCTATGTTTGAAAGAAGGATACATATGTGATGACCGCATAGTAGTTAGAATGTCTTTGGTAGTAAGGTCAAAGAGACCAACATATGCTAGAAAAAGGAATTTTTTTGTTGGGAATGTGGTGAAACACTTGGTGTACCGTTGATTACCCTGGCGGGTCTCGAGGTAGGCTTGTGGATAAATCATACGGATATTGGGCCATTCGGGGAAATGGGTCATTCGGGGTAATGGATCATTCGGGGTAATGTCATTCGGGGTAATTGAATTCGGGGTAATGGAATTCGGGGAAATGTCCTAAAGCCGTTTACATGGCACGCTTCATAAAAGCATAAAAGCACGCTTTGATTTCGAAAATTAGCGAGTGTGTTCATACGTTTAGTGCCTAATCATTTATAACAATAAACCCATGCATTTGGACAGTTCCTCTAACCATCAGCTAATCTTTAGTGTACTGCAATATCGTAAGCTCACAAAACAGACTTAATAGCGTTCTTCTTCTCCACTCGTTTTTGAAATTTTAGGGAAATATCGTGAAACTACCAGACGGTAGAGGAATCCAGGAAATACCGGGGCTATAAAATCGGTGAACATTTCTTATGCATCATACTAAAAATATCTGCTCTTAATAAATCTTTCTAAGCGCCTCTCCCTCCTTGTCATCCCTCCCTCCTCTCATGGAGGTTGACACTTTAAATGAGAATGATTATGGTGGCCAAAAATGGCGATACAGCATACAAACGATATTTTATTAAATTTCAATCACTTTTTCGGTTGTATTAGCCATTTTAGGTGGATTAATCATCTTTTAAAATTACATAAGTTTTTTTTCACCATGATTACATTGGGGGGATTCGCTAAACAGCGTAAACTGATTAAACTGATTAAACGTCGCGATCACCAAGGCAATCTTTGATTATTTCATTCGCAAAAGCATGAAACATTTCAAATAAGCAGAAAATCATGGCTTACGCAGCAGTTTAATCTGTATAATGAGTACCCCTAATCTGTTTAGTGAGTACCCCTATTGTATTTTAAGAAGGTTTATTAAATATGATCAATAAAATTAACTTATATTCTTAGATAGGCGATTTTGAATACTTTGACCCATTCTCACCCCCTCTAAGGGGTGAGATTGGGTCAATTTTCAAACATTAGTAGTTTAGTAAGCAATTCACATAATGTAATACTTTCTTGCTAAACTATCGTTACTACATAGGAGAGTATACATACCAAATAAAAAGTTATTCCGACTTCAATTGCATTTGTTATTTAACAAAAAATCAAAGATACCAACGACGCGACGGTATCTGAAGAAACCTCTGTAACAATTAAAACAATAATTTCTGAAAATTTTTATGGATTTTTTTTTAATTTCTAAAGAAAAACCTAACGGACATTTCGAAAGAAAATCTTTGAATCTTTAAGATTTCTCTTGGAATTGCATATTTTGACGAAACGTTTGGGAAAATTCCTGGAGAAATAAAATAAAATAAAAATCTTCTGGAAAAAAAAATGCTGACAATATTTTTTTTCTGGAGGGATAAATTTATGTAGCAATCCTTGAAGGAATTTTTCATAGAATCCTTCAAGGAATCCCAGGAGAAATTTGGGAGAAAATTTCTGAGAAAACTTGTGGACCAGCTTCAAGACGAATCTTTTGAAAAATGATTTGGAAAACTCAATAAGTGATATGCAAAATTCTTTGAGGAATTCCTGAAATAATCTCTATCGGAATCTTTCGAGACATTTTCAAAGAAATCCATGTACAAGAATGCATTTTGAAGGAGTACTAAGAGGAATCTCTAGAGGAATTCTTTCTAAGAAATACTGCGAAATATGATCGATAAATCCTCGAAGAATTACCAAAAAATGTAGGCGGTGTCCCTGGACAAACTTCGGTTTGACAAACTTCGAAGATAAAAGTCATCTTTCTTCTGAAAAATAATAATAAAAAAAAAAAAACATTTCTTGATTTCCATAGCCATTTTTGGTGACCTGTATCTTTGGAGTATATGAACCGATTGAGCAGCAAATTTGACACAGAACTATAAGAGTCCTGTGTTTTTGATTACCATTAAGTTCAAGCACTTTCATAAACAACATGTAGATTTTATGTCGGTTCCAATTTGGAAATAATAAAGTTAACAAATCTCTATCTCTCTCTTCTTGGCGTAACGTTCTCATTGGGACAAAGCCTGCTTCTCAGCTTAGTGTTCTATGAGCACTTCCACAGTTATTAACTGAGAGCTTCCTCTGCCAATGACCATTTTGCATGCGTATATCGTGTGGCAGGCACGAAGATACTCTATGCCCAAGGAAGTCAAGAAAATTTCCTTTACGAAAAGATCCTGGACCGACCGGGAATCGAACCCGTCACCCTCAGCATGGTCATGCTGAATACCCGTGCGTTTACCGCCTCGGCTAAATGGGCCCTAGTTAACAAGCATGATCTGCATTACTCAAAAACTAGACGTTTGAAGGGCATTATCTTGTGACTCGTTTTTTATCTTCGCAGCCCGCAATTAACGACCATGATATTATTTCATGATTAATTCTGTTTTTGAATTATGAGGATCATTGCTGTTTCCTTTTTCTTAGTACTGTATCATGCAATGGACGCACGAAGATTTTTTTCTTTCTTCATACGCTTATTCCAAAAGAAAGAAATGATCATGTGAAGATCAACGATCTTCAAGAATTTGCTTTTCCCGAATATATACTTATTATAAAAGAGTTTATGCAATTCAGTATCATAATTTACATTTTATATAACTCATTTTAGTATCATAATGGCCAATTTTTCCAAACTGGTTCATTATGCAACTGAAATGAGTTGCATAATGAAAAATAATTGTATAATGTTCATAATGCAACTCATTTGAGTTGCATTATGAACATTATGCAATTCAAATGGGTTGCATTATGAAAAAAATCATTGCATAAAATTTTGTATGGAACTCGTTGCAAAACTCGATTTTTTCAGCACTCTTCGTATTTATCCAACTCGGCAAGCCTCGTTGGATAAATGTACGACTCGTGCTGAAAAAATCATCGTTTTGCAACTCGTTACATAAATAACTATTAATCAAAATAATTTCGGAGATGTTTGAAATTCTAAGATTTTGGATCCATTTTTAAATTCTATTGATTTTTTCTAGAACTTTGCCTTTTTTGACAATGATTTTATTGCCCTTTTCCGGCTATACCAGTCGGCTAGTATGTCTGAAATAGACGTAAAAACTTGAAGTATTTTAGGCAAAGAACGTTTAATTGGCAAATTGAGAGATAAATTTGTGAAAAAATACCACTTGTTTTGATGGGATTCGAACCCACGACTCCGTTATCGCTAGTCCAGCGCTTTAACCAACTAAGCCATTTTTTGTTAAAAAATTACATCTTATATTATAAGAATGTTTACCTGAATTTTGATGTGATAGAAATATGTGCCTGTAATTTTCTTCCAGATTCAATTGATAATACGCATTTAAAAATAACATATACATTTTGAAAATATCCATTAGCTCTACTCAAAGAAAATTACAACTTATTCCTTAGAACAGTGATCTTCAGGCCCATTTTTTCGACTGCTCATATTGCAACACCTGGTTCGATTGGTGAAACATTCAACATGTTATTCTTGATTATTTCTGGAGTAGAACAGCTTCCATAAGAATCGTTTCAAGGAATTCTATCGCAACAAAGAGAACTGCCCGGACAACCAGGAGTCTTATAAGAAACCACGCTGTACATCGTATAAAGTACTATTTTAAGTCACTATCGCATATATGTACGGCTGAATGACAATTTTCATCGCATATGATGTTATTTTTTTGAACTTATCATGATGTATCAGATAAAGTCATATTAGAATACAAATCAACTTTTATAAGGTATGAGTATTGCGTGTTGCATGAAAAACACAATTATGGCGACTACTTTCCAAGGCCTTATGTGATGGTCGAAAAGCAATCGAGGTGCGAATAGCACGTGCAGTCGCAGTAGTCATCACATCACCCGGCCATGTGGCGACCCTTTTTCAAGAATTATCAAAGAGCTGTGTGATGGAAAATTTGAAAACAGGTCTGTTTCCTCAGATGATAATCTCGCGCGTATCTTTGATTGCGGGCAAAAGTAGTCGCCAAAGTAGATTTTATTTTGATTCGTATAATACATCGTAGTAGATGATATTCCGATGTTTTATTGCGATGAACTTTACTTATTCGCAAAAGCGTGCGAGCAAACTCGCAGTGTTAAACGAATTCGCATAATTGCGTACTGCGATGATTATACGACTTCGCTTGGTACTTTTCTTGCTGTGTCAGTTTACCTCGCATTGGTGTATGGATGACATCGCATAAAAGTACAAATAAACTCGTTAAAGTGTGCATACAAACTCGCATAAGCTAGAAGCGTTCTGTTGGACTGTGGATGCAGCTACCAGAAAGTGAAGAGCCAGAATTATGGTTGCAAAGTCATCCTTATTCGTTTTGTTGGCATGATAATCAACAATGGGATACGCTATCCAGAGAGGGGCAGTGAAAACTGTGCGAGAAATGGCGCTTCGTCGTTTTAGCCTACCATCCACGTACAGCGCAAGTGAACCAAGTGCATTCCAACAAACACTGAGGTGAGTTAGAATCTCATGATAGTTAATCAACTTGTTTCATAAGTAGCGTTTGGTGTTGTGTGTGAAGTGCGGCTCGACAATCCATAGGTCATTAGTTCGATATCGAGCTGACAAGATTTTTTTAATATTATTAAGTCTCATAACATAAGATACTGAATTACGTCACAATAGCGCACACGGTGCATCGCATAAGATATCGCTTCAAGTCATATAGCGTTATTATTGTTCCGTCAATGCACGTAGGGGCATCTGGGGTAATACGCACTGTCGAGGCAAAACGCACCCCCTTTGTTTTTCAGAGATTATCGGTTTTAGAGCTTTGAAACCTTATCAGTCTAATAAAACGTCTTAATAAATGAGCATCTGGAAAATTTTACATATCTGCGTTACGTAATTAGTGAGAAAAATGAATAAAATTGAAAAGCACGATTCTGATGTAATTTTCCCGATCGTTTGTCGAATGATTTGATGGTGAAAACCGACCAAACATCTAATGCTGTTGTGTTTATTCAGTTCATTGAGGGCAATGCTAAGCATAGGAAAAATAACTTAAACAGTAATCTACGTAAATTATATGTTTTAAACTATTTTATTTTTTGCTATTGATTGGGGCAATATGCACTCCATTGGTTGGGGCACCTATAGAAAACAAGCTGTAATAATATCTATGAGTGCTCTGTAAGTAATCGCAAACAAAATTGAGCTATTGTTTGTCTTAAAACCTCATAAAACATGCATTTTGTCTAAGAAGTAAAAAGATTTCTAAACTCGACGGTGCATCTTGCCTTAATGTTGTGGTGCGTCTTGCCCCTTTGTTTGAGTGCATCCTGCCCCATTGTTGTAGTGCATTTTACCCCGAGCAAGAGTGCATACTGCCCCGCATAAACATACGAAGCCGTAATGTTAGTCTTTACAAAAAACCGTTATTTTCAAGAGCTGAACTGTATTAAGGCTGAAATTTTGTTTGGTTTCTCTTAGAATGAAAGTATATACAATGAATGCATGCATTAAACCAATAAATGATTGCCTTTTTATATGCATTTGGACGCATCTTCCTTAAGTGGTGCGTATTACCCCAGAATCCCCTATAGCGCCTCCACTTTTGTACGCATAAGGGTGCCGTTATAGTTACGCGTGAGAGTGAGAGTGCGCGTGTGCGAAGCCGCAAAAAAGAATATCAACAACAGCAAATTCACGAAAATCCTTTGGACGCGCACTCCCACTCTCACTTTGAAGCGGCACTATGTCGGCGCCGTAAGGCACTTTTGCTGCATCTTATGCGATGTAACTTTAACGCATAAAAGTATGTATAACATGAACATAAACTTCATTATACGTGCAAATTTGTCTGGGTGGACATCACGTGCGGCCCGCGGGACGCACTTTGGTGACCTTCTAAGGCCACGGTCACCAAAGTGCGTCCACCAATGTTTATTAAGCTTAATAATTCATTGTGAAGAATAAAACATGTTTTGACTGGCTTGATGATCTTATGGCTATAGGTGTTCTTTTTTCAAATTGCATGCAAAAAATCTTGATCACTTCCTTCATCTTGTTTTGCATCTTACTATCCGCTTTTTTCAGTCGTCAACAAAACTATGGATGGTTGATAAAACCGTTCGCCTACCTTTCCTTACTTTACAGTGTTATCAATCTATTGTTCTATGTCTATTCTACGTCGTCAGTTCAGGCACCAGCATGCACATTTGCCACGTATAAAGTTCCCAAAACTCTGACACATGTATGAACTTACGTCGGCAGCAATTTATTCGGTCCACAGTGGGCGAGTGATTGCATAAGCACATTATTTCTTCTTTCACATGGACCAGTATGTATGCAAAAAAAAAATTAAATCCGTTACAAATACATCCGCCATTTCACATATGAGCTTGTTAATAGATTCCATCAAAAATATGTCAGAATCGTCTTTTAAATTTCACCATGAAATTCTGTATATTTTTCGTACACACTCTTCACCTAGTTTGTTTTCCAAATTTTTCCGACAGTTTTTTTTGTTGCTATTTTGTCATTTGTTCCTAGTTAGGGTATTGGACAAACTTGATTGACGGACGAATGTCTGAAAATGGAATTTCGTAGAAATTCCATGGCAATCATAAGTGTTTGCCAAAAAAAAAATCCGATTTATTGTGAGTATATTTCCACCCACAAAGCGGGTAAAATCTTCGT
The DNA here is from genome assembly GCF_035046485.1 of Aedes albopictus. Classification (NCBI taxonomy): domain Eukaryota; kingdom Metazoa; phylum Arthropoda; class Insecta; order Diptera; family Culicidae; genus Aedes; species Aedes albopictus. The sequence continues at coordinate 337,762,121 of NC_085138.1, forward strand.
CCCCTCTCATAAAGAGTCTACTCCAAACCGAACCATCTTATAAATCATACATCCCAAATGTAAATCATATGCCAGGAGGAATTGCGGTCCGCCGCAAAGCCCCTAACAAGAAGGGTTTGTCATGTTTACTTTACATTTTGACCTTTTTTGCTAAGATACGCGAAACCTTCACTCCCTACTATTATGCTCTCTCCCAGAACACAAGACATAAAAACTGTCGGAAACAGATATTTGCTAAAACATGTCAAGTGGGGGAAGTGATCCGAGCCGAGCACCTTCTGTCACTCCCAGTCCAGATGCTCGGTTTTCCGTTTTGGGAGTAGGTATGTGTGGAAAGTGTTTATTTATGGTGCAGGAAATACAATTTCAACTGCCAAAAGAGTTGATTTTGACTGCAAATCAACTGTTTTGACAGTTGAATTGCATGTGTCTGCCTGGGTGGGAGGAGGAGTGCTTCTTTTATAGGAGTATATAGCCATCTACAACTCTCAAATTTTTTGACTCGAGAACACAGCTAAGCATCATTGTTGACTTCATCAGATCTGGTTGTAGTTCTGCTACGAAATTAACGTTGACTAATTTTGCATTACATTTGGCTTTTTAGAATGCCGGCTTTGGTAAATTTGCTTTTTTAAGATGTGTTTCTTTTTTATTTGATCCGTTACAACAGTAGCCACGATTTGACAAAAAACTACTGGTGGTGAGGCTAGGATTTGAGCCCATGACTATTTGCTTACAATGCGAACGTGTAATTCTTAAGAACACAAGCAATTCAAAAGAAGAAAATTCAATGATATCGTATCAGTCTTGTTTGTAGCAACATGCTAATAAATCATTAGCAATGGTACTTAATAACAGCTTGCAATTTATGTATGGTTCACCAAAAACCGACGGACGGTCCCTTTGTCCCGGATCAACTGCTTGCCATTATAATCTTCGCCTAATTCGCTTCCATTCGACAAAGTTTCTCGCCATCATCAGGATAGCTATAACAATGCAAATTATCCTCTCTGCAGAACGGACCAAACCAAGCTGTGAATAATTCAGCCGGATTAAATCTCCCTGCCTGATCCAACATCTTCCCCCACCATCTCAAGCAAATTCAAAATACGACGTATTCTCTTAAAAGGGCGACTAAACAAAAAAACAAAGACAAAGCAAAAAACAGCAAATCCACTTGTCCGACAGAGGAATTCAACACCATTACTTCTCATGATGAGCTTACAGCTTTAGCTTTATGCGACCGAGAACGGCTCCATTCGGTTTACTTACTTCCATGAAATTACCACCGAGGGACATTCACCGAACTCGGGACCCAATAATTAGGTGGGTACAGACGGCTAGCGATGGAAAAGAAGCAGAGAAAATGGAAATGTCTGCTCCGCTTCCAAACAATTGCTTGGAAGGACATTTATTCCAATTTCGTCCCGAACAATCAGCGGAAGCATTTGTCCTGGCTTTGAACCCGTAGCCTAACCTTATTCCTCCGGTTGCAGCTATAGAGGCAAAGGTAACACATCCGAAGAAAACCAATTTGCGTTTCGACCTAAATGACTATTCTAAAATTGCAATGTTACTTCCTACTAACTTGATGAAGAACGGCATTACTTTGAATACTTGGAATAGAAACGTTCATACCTACTATAGAAGCAATGAATGCAAATCAGTATTTAGTAGGAAACATTGTTTCTTACTAGAACATCAAAAGTAAGTACACACATCAAACTGATTTAAACAATCGGTTTCTGCAATTTCAAACGTTTTTGTTCTACTCACAAGTATGTAAATGAATAGACTCTTTCATTTTAATCTAGTCGTAACAGAGTCTGTTTCTCAGCTTAGTCTTCTAAAGGGCATTTCCACTGCACATAATTCGGTTTTCCTTCGGTAATGCATTAATTATATTTCACTCGACTATGACTCTGGAGAATTCCTCGCAAATTTTTGTTTGTGAAATGTCTTCGGCAATTTCTTCAACTTTTTTTTTCGTCAGTTACCTTTTTTGGAATTCCTTAGTCTTTGCTATCCCGTATTCCTTCCGCCTTTTCTATAAAAACACCTGCGGCAATTCTTTTATGCATTCTTCCTATAATTGCTATGAAAATTCTTCAAAAAATATATCCTACCTTTCTTCAGTAATTATTTAAGGAATTTCCATAGATTCTTTCAAAATACCTTCGGCAATTCCGATGTACAGTATGACCCATAAAATAATGCGAAAATCAATTTTTTTCTTTCTTTGGTAATTTTTGTTGCAATATTTCTTATGAATTCAGTTTTTTTTAGATAGGGCTACTATAAGGAGGTGATTGTCATACAGGATATCTCAAATTTGTGTCAAAATATTCAACGGTTACGTATATGGGATATCTAATAGGTGCCATCAATTTCTGAAAAAAATAAATGTTTCCTCGAATTTTCGGAGCTTTACGAATTAGAATGAAAACTTTGAAATACATGGAAATCATGCAGAAATATGTATTCTTAAAAACGCGGCCATTTGAAAAACTTTTTGATAACAATATCAAATGCTTAGGAACCAAAAACTAAAAAATGTGGCATATTTCAAAAGCCTTATATAAGATAGATCCATAACTAACTTCAAGCTGTTTGAAAAAAATTCAAAGTAATTTCTTTCTAATGAAGGCTTATAAACCAACGTTTATAATAGACACAAATACGTAGTACTTAGCAACAGTTTGATGCTTCATACATCTGTTCTTCTGAAAATGTCCATTTGTCGTACACTCTAATTTTCAGTAAATGTCCCATAACTTATAAGACAATATTTTTTTTTTTTCACTTGTCCAAAGCACCATTGATCGCCTGGAGACCTTGTCTAACTACGAAAGTGCTGTTCTTGAAATAAAATTTAATTGAATGTGACCGAGAGAAATTTGACCAAAATTAAAACCATAAAAAACACCTCTGGCGCGAGGACGTTTTTGAGATCCTTATGTTTAACATTATTTTTATCAATGGTTTGTGATTCAAACCAGTAAATGTTCCTATGCCATTGTTAAATTAGTGCCTCGACTATATTATCCAATAGATAAATGCAAGGTTTATCGATTGGAAGCAGGTGAACAATGTCTTCGAAAACTTTCGCATTTTTTTATGGGTCATACAACTTTTCACAAAACTACCCCATTTCCTAACAATTAAGCCAGACGTAACACTTGCGAAATTTCCATCGACCACGCTTTTAACGATCATTTTAAATTTTCATAGTTGTGGCTTTCACAACCAGAGGCGCGCACATCGTTTTTCTATGCGTTTGACGTTTCACACTAGCGCCTTCTGTTGACGATATTGCACAACACAGTGATTCGTGCAACTTTTCCACCAGGTGATGATAGTGTGAATTGGGCGATAGATTTCCATGAAAATCGTACAAGGTGTTACGTCTGTTTGTCTGTGAATTAAGGTTTTTCGTGATTTTTCCATACGATTTGACAGTTCTTGACTACCATGCTTCCGTGAGCTTGAGGTGAGAATTCGAGAAAGTTGAAAACCGAGAGTAGCACAGACGATGCATTGAATACAAGCGATGGTGTCGCCGCCTGGGTGTCAGCGCTGGAAACTAGTGGCTATAAAAAAGTTCTTGTATGCAATTTTCACTGCTGGCGCCTACTGAGAGCAATCAATAAAAATGTACACAGCAATCATTCTATTGATATGTGCATTAGAACGTGCCGTATTCGGTATTTGGGCTAGTTTCGTTATTGTGTAACGCCTAAATATATGCACAGCACGTTCTAATGCCATTACCACATTTAGTGTTGAACGGTGTTATCAATTGAAACTTTATGGACTTTTTCGGTGATTTCTTTGTAAGCTTTTTTAAAGATTGCCCTCGAGAACTTGTTTGCAAAAAATTCTTTCCGAATTCTTTCGACCATTCCTTCAGAATTTGCTGTGATGACTTCTCCAACGAATCCTTCAGATAAATATCTGACATTCATTTATTTAGTTAACATCAAATTCATGATAATACTGAATCAACAATTTGCCGCCGTAATATTCGATTTGCAGCTGCAGCTCTCCAACGTCGGTCACGCCCAACACTCGCCAGATCACGCTCCACCTGGTCCGCCCATCGTGCTCTCTGCGCTCCACGCCTTCTTGTACCAACCGGATGGTTAGCAAACACCAACTTTGCAGGGTTGTTGTCCGGCATTCTTGCAACATGCCCTGCCTGGCATTGGTCACTTTCTGGATGCTGGGTTCGCCGTAAAGTGCAGCGAGCTCGTGGTTCATCCTTCTCCGCCACATACCGTTCTCCTGCTCGCCGCCGAAGATCGTCCTTAGCACCCGCCGCTCGAAAACTCCGAGTGCTTGCAGGTCCTCCTCGAGCATCGTCCATGTCTCCTGTCTGTAGAGAACCACCGGTCTCATTAGCCGTACATGGTACATTTGGTGCGTGGGTGAATCTTTTTTGACCGCAGTTTCTTCTGGAGCAGGCACGACTTCCACTGATGGTGCGTCTTCGTATTTCACGGCTCACGTTATTGTCAGCCGTTAGCAAGGAACCGAGGTAGACGAATTCTTCTACCACCTCGAAAATATCCCCGTCTATCGTAACATTGCTGCCAAGGCTTGTCCTGTCTCGCTCAGTCCCACCTACCAGCATGTACTTTGTCTTAGCCGCATTCACCACCAGTCCGACCTTTGCTGCTTCACGTTTCAGGCGGATGTACTGTTCTGCCACCGTTCCAAATGTTCTAGCAATAATATCCATGTCATCCGCAAAACAGACAAATTGGCTGGATTTCGTGAAGATCGTACCCCGGCTGTTGAGCCCGGCTCGTCGCATAACACCTTCCAGGGCGATGTTGAATAGTAGGCAGGAAAGTCCATCACCAGTACCCGTCGAGATTCGAATGAACTGGATAGTTCACCCGAAATCCTTACGCTGTTCTGCACACCGTCCATCGTTGCTCTTATCAGTCTAGTCAGCTTCCCGGGAAAGCTGTTCTCGTCCATAATTTTCCATAGCTCTGCGCGGTCGATACTGTCGTATGCCGCCTTGAAGTCGATGAACAGGTGGTACGTTTGGGACCTGGTATTCACGACATTTCTGGAGGATTTGCCGTACGGTGAAGATCTGGTCCGTTGTCGACCGGCCGTCGATGAAACCGGCTTGGTAACTTCCCACGAACTCATTTACTTTAGGTGAAAGACGACGGAAGATGATCTGAGATAGCACTTTGTAGGCGGCATTCAAAATGGTGATTGCTCGAAAGTTCTCACATTTAACTTGTCGCCTTTCTTGTGGATGGGACAGATTATCCCTTCCTTGCAGTCCTCCGGTAGCTGTTCGGTTTCCCAGATCTTGACTACTAACTGGTGCAGACAGGTGGCCAACTTTTCCGGACCCATCTTGATGAGTTCTGCTGCGATACCGTCCTTACCAGCCGCTTTGTTGTTTGTGAGCTGGTGGATGGCATCCTTAACTTCTCTCAGCGTGGGAGTTGGTTCGTTCCCGTCCTCCGCTGCACCAACATAGTCATTTCCTCTGCTGCCTTGGTCCTCCGTGCCTACATTCTCTTCGCCATTCAGGTGCTCGTCGAAGTGCTGCTTCCACCTTTCGATCACCTCACGTTTGTCCGTCAGGAGGCTCCCGTCCTTATCCCTGCAGATTTCGGCTTGCGGCACGTAGCCTTTGTGAGATGCGTTGAGCTTCTGGTAGAACTTTCGTGTTTCCTGTGAACGGCACAGCAGTTCCATTTCCTCGCACTCCGCTTCTTCCAGGCGGCGCTTTTTCTCCCGGAAGAGACGGGTCTGCTGCTTCCGCTTCTGTCTGTAACGCTCCACATTCCGTCGGGTTCCATGCTGCAGCATTACCGCCCGCGCTGCATCCTTCTCCTCCAGAACCGCTCTGCACTCCTCATCGAACCAATCGTTTCGTCGACTCCGTTCTACGTACCCGATAGTGCTCTCGGCTGCGTTCTTGATGGCTGCTTTGACTGTACTCCAGCAGTCCTCTAGAGGGGCGGTGCGTATGCGGTGGCGACATCCGGTTGCTTCAGTCGCTCTAGAAGATCGTACCGGGACGGCCGCCGGTACTGTACATTGTTAATAACGGAGAGTTTGGGGCGCAGTTTAACCATCACCAGGTAGTGATCAGAGTCGATATTATTGCCACGATAGGTCCTTACGTCGATAATGTCGGAGAAGTGCCGTCCATCAATCAGAACGTGGTCGATTTGCGATTCCGTTTGTTGTGGTGGTCTCCAGGTGTAACGATACGGGAGGCTGTGCTGGAAGAAGGTGCTACGAATGGCCATGTTCTTGGAGGCGGCGAAATCGATGAGGCGTAGGCCATTTTCATTCGTCAGCTGGTGGGCGCTGAACTTTCCAATCGTCGGTCTGAATTCCTCCTCCTGGCCTACCTGAGCGTTTAGATCCCTATGATGATCTTGACGTCGTGGTTTGGGCAGCGGTCGTACTCGCGTTCGAGCTGCGCGTAAAATGCGTCTTTGTCATCATCAGTGCTTCCGGAGTGAGGGCTGTGCACGTTTATCATGCTAATGTTGAAGAATCGGCCCTTGATCCTCAACCTGCACATTATTTCATCGATCGGCCACCAACCGATCACGCGCCTCTGCATATCGCCCATCACTATAAAAGCTGTTCCCAGCTCACGTGTGTTGCCACAACTCTGCTAGATGGTATGATTACCTCTAAACGTTCGCACCATAGATCCTGTCCAACACTCCTCCTGCAGCGCTACGATTCCGAACCCGCGGTCCTTCAGTATATCGGCGAGTATGCGGGTGCTCCCGATGAAGTTGAGAGATCTGCAGTTCAACTTCCAATCGCAAGTCCCTTTTCGTCGCTGTGGTCGTCGCCATTGGTATCGGTTCGCATTCTTCACTTGTTGATTTTCCGGTGCTAGTTTTTTTTACGGCTGGCTCGCAGGGATTGACACCAACCCACTAACCCAGGGAGCTGGGCTTACCTTCCCGGACGCTACGGGTTCTGCATTGGCATTTCCTCCAACTACAGTGCTAAATAGCTAGGCTCAAGCGCCAGTCTTCGTCGGGGGTGGTGTTTTTAATGGGCGCCCAGGAGATAATATTTTACCTGATCTTCCACCCCCATTTATGCGGATATTTCGCTCGGACTTGCTCCAAGAAGTTCCCTGAATATTTTCCAGGGAATCCTTCGGGAATCCCTACAGTGGTTTCGTCTAGAGTTTACTCAGAGATTGCATTAGTAATTCTTACAATAATTCCTCCAGGGATTTTTTAGGCATTTCACCAGGGTATCAGGAATTCATCCAGAGAAGACTCAGGGAGGTCCTTCAGGTGAATTCAATGATTTTTCGAAGAATGTCATTTTTTTAGTGTTCCGTGAATACCTTCAGAAAATTCTTCTAAAATTTCTCCTGGAATTTCCTTAGGGAATTTATGTCAGGATACCTCGAGAGTTTCCTGATATAGCGATTGTTTAAAGGATCCTTGCGGCAATACGTCAATTGACATTTCTAAGGGATTATACTACGAAATATCGGCGAAGAATTTCTCGGTACAAAGCAACTTAGTCCTTCAGGACGCGCACTGTTGTAAAAAGTACAACACCACCAAAAAACCTCGCTCGTCACATACAGCGCAAGCGCGGTGCACTTTCGGTTGATTGATGAAGCGCGTCTTGAAAGGTTAAAAGCATTTGAAGACGCCATCAGTAATATCCAGTGATGGAAAACAGTGAGGAATGCAGCTGAGTAGACACAAACGCAAAGCTATCCTACTCGTGAACAACAGAAGCCAGAATATATTCGCACTTCCTTCACTCGCGAGCTAACGAAGCTGGTCGCACTCGTGATTGATTCGCGAAGCAGCTCTGAACATTTTTTCAATTTTGTGAAAAAACGAATTTACACGGCCGACAGATTAACTTTTCAGGAACAATAAAGCACAAAACACTACTATCTGATGGATAACTGCTTGTTTTGCTATTAAAATCGCACTAAAATGCAATTCCCGCATCTCCACTTGTTCTTCGCGAATAAAAATTCATGAGTGTTTTTGTTTTTGTTTTGCTTCATACTCGTGAAGCAATCGGGTGCGAATAAACTCACACACGGCTTACTCTCGGCACCGTGAGTAAACCGTTTGTTGCTTTTACACTCGCGAGTTGATTCACGATGAGAGTGTTTCCATCTCTGGTAATATCTTTGTAATCAGCAAATTTTGCCATGAATTCCATTGGATCACCTTCGGCAATTTCGCTAAAAATTTCTTCGTCCATACGTTTGAAATTCTTGAAAAAAAACCCTTTCGGCATATCCTTTGAAAATAACTGCGGTTATACATTTGGGAGTTTATTTGTTTTTTTTTAATTTCGTAGGCAAATCCGTCACATTTGTTCGCGTTTTAGTAATTTCTCAAATAGCTTTGTAAAATTATGTCAGCAATTGTTTTGGTATTTTTATTTTGTTTCTTCAGTTACTTCTCCAAAAATTCATTTGGCATTGCTTTTGGTTATTCATTTGGCAACGACTATAAGGAATTTCTCTTCGAATGAGTGTAATTAGCTTTGTACCTTTTGATTCCTCCCTTTTTGATTACACTCATTCGAAGAGGGCTCGAAAAGTCAATACAAGAGAAATTTCTCGTTAATATCTGTGACAATTCCATCCGCATTTTTTTTAGATTTTCTTTGGTATGCTTGTATGATTTCATAATTTATGCCATTCGGAATTCCTTAGATAATTATTTTAAGAAATCTTTCGGCAATTCCTTCAAAAGATCGTTCGGCATTTGTTCTATGAATCCCTTCTAAAAGCCCTGAAGAAATTTGTTAGACTTTTTCTTCGACATTTTTCCTGTAACTATTTTAGAAATTACTGCAGCAGTTTCATTCGGAATGCCTTCGATTATTCCGATGTTACTTGCTTCGAATCTTTATTCAAGAAATCCACCAGTTATTGCTCTGAATATTCCTCTAGCAAATCTTTGGGATACTTCTTCGATTATTCCTTTGGTAAGTCCATATGCAAATTTATTGGAGATTTTCTTCGTGATTTTGGAGAAAAAAATTCAGCATTTTTTTCAGAATTATTTGACACATTACAGCTTGGTAATCCTGATTTTATTATTATTATTATTATTCACCGTCTTCGAAAAAAAAAATCGTACAGACTGAACAACTTAATACTAATTTACAATTTCTTAAAACTAGACAATTCTTCTTTATTCGATTTTTAAAAACAGTTTTCGACATACCGAAGTCGAATTCATCAGAAACAACATTGAATGCGCGAATACAAGAAACAATCGGATTATTATAACCATAATTAGAGTGGTGGAAAGGGACAACGAACATGGGGACATGTCGAAGTTGCCGCGGAGGAACGTAAAAAGGAATTTGTTCTAGAAGAGTAGGACAATCGATGGTACCGATTAGAATGTCAAAGACAAGAAGACGTTGCAACTCTACACGCCTAACCGACAGCAGTTCCAAGCTAATCAATTTACAACGATCTGGGTAGTCAGGGAGATTGTTCGGGTCATTCCAAGGGAGTAAGCGTAGCGCAAAACGAATGAATTTTTTCTGCACGCGTTCAATGGATAGTGTCGGTGCGGCGTAATAAGGAGACCAGACAGGGGCAGCATACTCGAGGATGCTTCGCACTAAACTGCAATAGAGTGTTTTCAAGGCGTAGATGTCAGTGAACTCAGAGGCATGACGCCGGATTAGCCTTTTTTCACTCTTTCTGAAATTTCTCCACAATTTCCTTTGGTGATCTCCATGATGATCTCTAACAATTCTTTTCAGAATTTCTCTGACATGGCCTTTGGAAAATCTTTCGGTAATTTCTTTTTGAAAATTTCAAGCTATTTATTTGGGAATTCAAACCAAAACTACTTCTGCACCACGTTCACCATTGTTTCTGCGCTGGTTATGTTGAAACGTGGATGAAATCCACTGCGGCGGCGGGGTATTTCGAAGCTGAGGACGCCACTATAGGATATCAGGCAGACAAAAATCAGAAAAGTGACTTCCACTAATGATTGTTCTGAAATTTTCTATCGATAATGAACATACAAACTAAGCGTAATCTAGAATTTCAAGTTTCTAGCTGGTGTAGTTACAAAGATATTGAGTATCAAAGTTGAGTAAAGCTAAAAAATGTAATTTTCGCAAAAAAACAACACATAATTTCAAATCGATATTTTCTAATTATTATCATCATTATCTATTGGTTTCAATACATCATTGGTAAGATAATGAAGCAAGCTTTCCAACAAACACGTGGTTTAGTGAAATAATTGAACCATTGTATGAAAAAAAGGTACAAGAGAAGAAGAAGAAGTTGAAAAAGGCATGAGATTCAAATTTTGATAATCGGCATCTTTTTTTCCCAAACATTCCCAGGCTCAAAATCAGTTTATGGTCAAGCTTTAGGTCTACTCTAATGATTTTGTATGCGAAATGCTGCGGTAAATTGCGGTCTTGGGAGATTCAGCGTTGTTTACGCACGAGACAGCCCGGGCGCACCCCTTGAGATTAAACGCCGATTCTCAAACATTCTAAGCAAATTCCCTTGGAATTCATTTTTGAAAGTAACTACACAATAGTGTTGATTATTCTAAGCACAATAAAAAAACAAAATAAAAATTTAAAAAATAAAACAAATTGAAACTTTTTATATATTATCAGTTATTTGACCATATTGAAAATACGCCCTTTTCAAAACTTGGTCGTGATGTTTAAAAATGTTAATGACCAATATTTTTTTAGTCGAACCAACTACAGAATACTAATAAATCCTCAAAAATATGACGAAAATATTTTTGTCCGCCTGCTTGTACGGGAATCGGATTGCTGCTGCTGTTGTTGCTGTAGCTGGTTGGCGGTCGTTGCATGCGGAGTGGCCAACGGCCCGGAAAGGATTCAGGGAAGTAGATGATTGCATGGTCTGTGGTCGCGTTCTTTGCATGTGGCGTCTCCATTTTGTGGGTGATTGTGGGGCTACCAGCAAAAGCGAAGAGGGTGCAAAGGGGGGGAGGTACCATGCATTTCTTAGCACAACTATTCCCCTTGACCATAAAAAAAAAACTCCGGGGTAAAATGTTTTAAAATAAAGAAGATATTGCATTTCTGCCAAAAGTAGATCGTCCCGGCTGTTTACGGGTTAATTCGAAACTGCATGATACTGAAATCTCCCAAAGCTGCAATAAAGTTTGCCATCCTTAATGGCTTTGGGGATTTGCTAATTCAATTCAATCAGACATAACCTTTCAGGTCATCGCACATTTTGCAATATACACTCCCGTTCAAAAGTTTGGGGTCACCCCCTCAAAAACATGTCATTTTTTTAGGCCCATATCTCCGCCAATTTGCGTCCGATTTCAAAACCCTAGGTTTCATTCAAAAGATAATAAGTCAAAGAAACTTTGAACATGATTTAAAAGAAACTTTTTCAAAAAATTTTGTATGTAAACTTAACCCAAAGTTGCCAAATTTTCTAAAAAACGAATATAAACTTACGGCAGTTTCGCTGGAAGTTGGGTCGACCAAATTTTAAGATAAGAGCGGTAATATGACCCATTTTCTATTAGCTTTCAACTGCTTTTTACAGAACTTAGCTAAAAAATCTAGAAAAAAAGTTATTAAGTAAATTAATCCTTGATGTCATCGACCAAAAGTTTGGGGTCACCCCTCAAAATGCTGTATCGGCCAATAGTTTGGGGTCACTTTCGTAAAACATGGAAAAGTGATTTATTGATATCTTTGTCATCTTTCATTCAATTTTAATTCTTCTTGGCTTATTTGAAACAAAATGAATGATACTTACTGCATAGACATTGAACCACACATGTTTGTTGAAATTTACATACTAAAACTTAACGTAAAGTTGCCTCATTTTTTGAAGCGTGGTAAAATGTGCTAACTTTGCATACATTTTTATATACAAAAATCGTTAAATACGTTAAGTTGAAGACATCAAACGTAAATTTAGTTTATTATCTTTGAAATGAGCCAAAAATATTAAAAATTGAACTATAGATGACGAAGATATCACCAAATCACTTTTCCATGTTTTACGAAAGTGACCCCAAACTTTTGGCCGATACATCATATTGAGGGGTGACCCCAAACTTTCGGTCGATGACATCAAGGATTAATTTATTTAATAACTTTTTTTCTAGATTTTTTAGCTAAGTTCTGTAAAAAGCAGTTGAAAGCTAATAGAAAATGGGTCATATTACCGCTCTCATCTTAAAATTTGGTCGACCCAACTTCCAGCGACACTGCCGTAAGTTTATATTCATTTTTTAGAAAATTTGGCAACTTTGGGTTAAGTTTACATACAAATTTTTTTGAAAAAGTTTCTTTTAAATCATGTTCAAAGTTTCTTTGACTTATTATCTTTTGAATGAAACCTAGGGTTTTGAAATCGGACGCAAATAGGCGGAGATATGGGCCTAAAAAAATGACATGTTTTTGAGAGGGTGACCCCAAACTTTTGAACGGGAGTGTATGTACAGGAGAAAGAATTTTACCACACAAATAAACAAATGATATTGATGGTTGTGCTTGTGCATGGTAAATCCCAGAGAATATAATTGTGCCAACAAAGAGATGCAAAAAACAACTAAATTGCGCGCCCTAACATTCCTTGTATACAATCTGTGAAATCATTTCAAGTTTTTGCCAATGATTAACCCTCGAGCGATCGCGCTGTTGTATTTTGTACAACACGTTGAAAAAAACTCGCTTTTTTGTGTTCAGCATTAGCGCGGTGCTCACAGGGGTGGCCAACTGCGCGAGTTACGGAAGGTTAAGAAGAAGTTGTTGCATATTTTCAGCTGATGAATTTTTAAGTTATTATGCACACATAATCATGATGATAGTTCCTAAGCGGTAAAGCACTCTCAAGTTACCCCCAAAACATCGCTTTGTTGTGTGAGATTGTCATCACCAATGTAAATGGTGACATTGTCAGTATCTTTCCGCAATGATTAGAAATTGATCAAGATAATCAAGTAAGACAGACTGATGCTTTCAAAATAAATTATGCGAATGATCTAAATTACATCTTGGATAGTATCTCTTCATAGTGTAGGTATACTACATTTTATTTGTCACTTTCAACTGAACGATGCAACCGAAATTTGAGAGGCTATCCTTCTGTATGCTTCCATTCAACAACTAACACCAGCTCAGCCAGCACCCAATAACGCCAGGAGCGTTCAAAGCCAAGGAAGTGGAAAAGCTTTTTCGTTTCGCATCACTTGAAACTAATTGGATTTTGTACAAATTTGATTGTATGGCAACCCCCTCGTCCACGCTGCTCGGGGTACGTTTTGCATCGTTGCGATGCTGGCATTTCCGGGGGGTTGATTTTGTTGACTCTATAGCGGCGAGGAGTTCATTTTGGGATCGAATTGCTGACAATTTGTTATCAAAAACTATTCATATATTCCAGATGGCGTTTCCGTTTCTATAGTTCCAAACACATTCTATAGATACAGATGCAACAAATGAACAGAAACCGAATCCGGATTGACTCATGGCAGCAGGGACATCAATCCCAAAAGGCCTCTATCACGTTGGATAGCAATATTTTCTCATGAAAGGTGACTCACTTTTCACAGCCAGAGAAAGGTTTTGTCCCAAGAGAGTGTGTTCCAGTTGCATTGGATCGAAATTGGGATTGATTTTTTTTTCTCTTAATCTTTCAACCGAGTCGAAAAGTCCCATCGGATGGAGGATGAAGAAATTATTATTGGTTTTGATACCTGGTAGGGAGGTTATTACGGGAACAAGGAAAACAGATTGAGCTTTAGTATAGGAGGTGTCAATTTTTGTTTTGTGTCAAAGATAGATCCATCTCAAATTTGAAGAATAAGAGTAGTCTACCACAGATACGAATTCATGAAGATTCGATAGCACTAATAACAATGTTACTTGATATCTCAGTCTATTAAATGTTTAGATTGAATTTTGCAGTTACAACTGATATGTCAATGTTGTTTAATGCATCGTACGTCCAATAATATGCATTCCAATCATGCATCCGCTTATGTCAGTACCTACTCAGAACACGACTGGAGCATCTATTCAAGAGCTTCCTAAGTGCCACTTCATATAAGAGCGAAGCGTTGTAAAAAGATTGACTGTCGGTTTTGCTGCTAGATGAACAATTCGATTTTTATTGCTTCTAGGATCTATGATAATCCTCTGCATGCCAGATCACAAGCATTCTAGCAACAAGTACATATCTATTTTCAAAATATGGTTCATTGGAGATTTTATTGTTAAGAAAGAGCTAAAAAAAATGTTATTCCAACTCGAATATTTTTTTGATGAAAACAAGTACAAGAGAGCGGATTCCGCCTCAGTTAGTTCGTAACGCCAAGAAGAACAAACGTATGCATATCGTCTCAGCACAAAGCCTAATGCAACATCTCATCTCGTGTTTTTGCATCTATGACAACAGTATACCAACAATCCGTTTCGCATGCATCAGGCATAAATCGAAACTTATTATCATACGGAAACATAAACAAACCACCACCCACACCATATCCCGGCGTCCAGCCCGGTAGCAGCAAAACGGACATCATCCTCTTCTCGAGGACCCTTATTGGCATTGCATGCTCGGTTCACCTGTTTGTGTATCTTTCTAGAGTGGATTGAATGCTGATGCATTGCATCGGCATGAGGCCTGTGCGCCCATAGGCGGAACTTGTTGATGGATGTCAGTACCTAGGGTACTCCTGGGTCAAAGTTCTGCTTCTGCCTCACCCTAGCAGAAGATAGACACATATTTCACACCATGCACACAATGCAATGATGGCTCGATAGGTTCCGAAGAAGTGATGTCAATCAGGCACGTGCCTGCCTGGCGTTGTCACATCAGTTCTACCCATATCTAGTTTTGTGTGCACCTAGGCATCAGATTAGACCTGGGCTGCAGCACGTCAAGCGAGCACCAGGTGTTTAGCCATTAATCAAAACTTGCACAATTGATGCGATCGGTAAACATAATCGGCTACGGATGATTTGCACGCGTTGCGTTTGTAGAATTTCAATTGATTAAAGTGCTACGGCTGGGTCGATTGTGTTGACTGATTGTCCAGAGAAAATTGATGGGACTGACAATATCTAGTAATATTTGAGCACTACAGTTATCGTTACAACTGATGAAATTTAATTCAATTTATTTGGTCTTGGATTCTATTGAAAGTTTCTACAAAGATTTGTTTCGGAACTCCTCTATGCATTCATTTGAAAATTTCTTCAAGGATTGCAGCAGCAATTCCTTTAAGTTTTTATTCAGAAACTTTTCCAATGCTTCTCAGAGGAATTCCTCTAAGCATGTTTGTAGGTAATCCTTCAGAAAACACTTCTACAACTTCTCTATGGTTCCCTACAGACATTCCTCCAACGATTTCTTCAAGAGCTCCTCTTAGGATTGCTTCAGTAACTCGTGCATGAATTTCTTTGAGAATTACTTTAAATATTTTTGCCAAAGTTCCTCCCATTTCATTATTGAAATGATTGTAACCTACATACCAATTTCATTCAACTGTATTGAATACAATAAAGTACCTTATCAGATATAACTCGTATAGTCCATTGCAGTACATATTGAACTAATAGAAGTGGAAATAATTTAATTAAGAGATTACACAAAACCGATAGAAGCGATAAACCGAGTTTGGCAGCCAAAAACGAAAAGCTACCATCAGGTGAAAGATCCCATTACCGTTGTTGTTATCTGTAATGACGCCGCTCATTATGGCTCTTGCATTCGTTTCCGAATGTCCTATATATTGATTTATGGCCGGATCCACCGGGTCTCATCAATCTACCATCGACCACCACCGACGCACTACCACCAACATGTGGAGTGGCAGTCCTCCTATCTAGATAAACAAATTACCCATTTAGGTGCAGTGTCCATGTCCACAATCTACGGGGCAAGTGTGTGTGTCTCGTTCGTTCGTCATTCAATGAAATGCCCTGGAACCGTTCCGTCAACCAGAAGCTATTAAACTAATTAGGGTTTTCCCCACGGCTACCTTTCTGGTTCAAATAATTCCAGACCTGAAGGCAGAAAACTTCTCAAGCAATGCCAACATAGTACCGTAGTACACTAGGCAAAACATTGTGAAATAATTCATTCGCAACCTACCTAGTTTTCAAGTATAGAGATCAATCACAATGATCAAAAAGCCAAAAGTCGTAATCTAGCAGGACAAAAAAGTCATGTAAGTCTGCACTACCCAAGTAACCACGCTGCCCAAGCCGTAGTACATGCATAAATACGGTGTACTTGGGTGAAGATATGACGTAGCTATACCTCATTTTTTCAAGAGCACAAACATTAAGAACCGAATATCGGTTTGCGCTGAAAATTTGATCGATTGGTTACCCAATGATGGTGACCAATCGATCAAATTTTCAGCGCAAGCTAACATCCGGTTCTTCAGATGTATGCTCTTGAAAAGTTGAGGTGTGGCTGCGTCATATCTTCACCTTAAAGCAAGCATTACTATAGTACAAACTCAAACCAAATTTGCGGGCCCGGCAAAATTCTGCACAGCCGTGTGCTCAGTTGAACTATTACCTGATATTCTAGCAAAAAGTGACGTTTCCGCTCATAAAAACTTTTACCTTATCTCAGCAATGAACTGCCCAAATTTCTGGGATCTCGGCAATTTCGGCCTAATGGGACGTTACGCCAAGAAGAGAGAGAAGAGAAAGTGGCTTCAATATAGTTGCATTAAAGGCGAACTTGGCACCATATCGGCGGTTTTGGGACATTTCCCCGAATGGTTCATTACTCCGAAATATTAATTCACAAGCTTATCTGGAGACCCGCTCTGGGTAATGAATGATGCACCGAGCAGCTCACCACATTTTCAAAAAACGATTTTCCTTCTTTGAGCGTGTGTTTTATCCTGGCCTTACTACTAAGCATCTTTTTGGCATTCAAACTGCTAATGATCATCAGATATGTATCATTTTTTTTTATTAGGCTATTCTAATTTAAGAAATTTGTTATCGCCGCAACTGCTCATATTTTTATAAGAGATTTTTTCTTCTTTTAATTATAGGCTGTTCTTTCAAGTTATACAGTTATATGGAAGTGTAACATGACCACATTTGTTCATTTTTCATTCGGGGTAGTGGAATTCGGGGAAATGTCATAGAATCATTCGGCAGCTGGTAGCTAGACAAGTGGTTGGCTCTGGTGTGATAGATTTTTTTCCATGCTACTTGTGGGTCTCCTAAATGAACATATATAACAATTACATTAATCTGATACAGTGAGAACGGGGTTTGCTGGGTCTCCTCTAAGAAGAGCAGAGACGGGAGGTAGCAGCGCGCGAATTATTGGGATCCACAGTCGGGAAGGACGGCCAGAACGCCGAGAGAGGTCATGGTTGGAGTGTGGTTGATTAGGCAGAACCGTGACAAACTCCATGACAACAGCAGAGGCCGTGGGGCTGAAGGTACCGAAGTCTACCTTGACAGAGACCTTCGCATGTGCAGGTAGCCCGAAGGCTTCGCCAAACGGGATCGCTTACGATTAGCAATCACAGAAGCGTACGAGTCAGTTGTCAGGGAAGGAGCTACCAGGTGACGGTCAAGAGATTGTTTACCCCGAAAATCAAGGGCAGTAATGCCAGGTTTGCTAAATAATCCTCAAAATCAAAAGAATTTTGCCACATGCACTAGAGCGGTGTGCTACTTCTGGCTTGTCTCGAGGTGGCAATCGAATCCCGAACAAAGAGGTAATAAAAACCGAGCGAGGAAGAAGGAAACGAAAAATCAAATGATGAAAATTTCGGGTAAAGGAGTGTGTTTTGAGCCTAGCGATCTATGAGTGTGGAACTCGCGAATGATTTTAGCGTATGAGTGAACGTGGAAATCATAACATGCAGTTTTGAGTGCTGAACGAACTGCTCACTGCTCGACAAGTTCCAATGTATCTAAATACCAAGGTAAGATACTCCAACTATTATTCATGTATTAGTGAGAAAAATAGTTATGAAATTTGCGCAGATTTGTTTGGGTACATCACTATTAAGCAAACAGTTTTGAGAAGTTAAGCTCTCACATCATAGAAGCAATTATTAAAACGCATCTCACTAGACAAAAAGAGACTTCCATGCGATAAATCAGAAAATATCGCCATTTGAAAATCGGTGACAATTTTTTTTAATTGGTTCTAAACATAATTTTACAGCATTTAGAAACGTCCAAACTAATGAAACTAATAAAATTTTGCAGAAATAATGACATTTTAGATTAAAATCACCAACTTTTCATAACTAACGCAGATGTGTTAGTGGGTCTCTTATTGTCATTCGCGGAAATATCTAACCTTGGTGCTCGGAGGTGTTAATAGTTTGCGTTGTGATGTCTGAGTTTTATTTTCACTCCTCAGAATATCGTCAAAACTCCTCATGTCCTCGCAAGGGAGTTTCTGTCAAGCCTTAGTAATGCTAGTAAGTCGGATCTCGGCCAGCCGTCTCGGAAAACTGGGGAGAGTAGGCTCGAAAAAGTCGGCCAGTCTCGGGTCAAAGCAGGGGGTTTCGATCATGCGTAGGTCCTCAGTCGTCACAGATCAGGAGCGGGTGGAGGGAACGTCCCCTAACGAACAGGCAGAAGAGAAGAGGAAAAACAGGAGAACATGTGCTTAGGGGACGAATATCCAAAGAGTGGTAGGGGGAAAGGAGTCAAGCGCGAGAAGGGAGATGCATTCGACATCAAGACAGACGAGTCTAAGTACTAGGACATGGTTTCCCAACTGTGGATATCGACCCCCCAGGAGGGTCGCCAGCCCTCGACCAGGGGGTCGCGAAGGACTGTCTTACTTTGTCGTTATTAGTTTGAGCAAGAGTTTGAGCAAATATTATGCGTTATAATGTTATGTTTGTTAGAAGATAGAAAAAGTATTTTTGCTTCATACACCAAGTAACATCATTTAGTCGAATAGACTAGAACCATCATAAAACTAAAATGATGCTCAATACTTAAAAAATAAAACCCTGTTTAAAGAGTTGTAGTTTATATAAAAAAAACTAGCTGTACCCGGCAAACTTTGTCTTGCCTACTGCGTTTTTTGACGTTTCAAGACCAAGTCCCCGTACGCGGATTGCATAGAAAACCGTTTTTCAAAAAATCTCAGTTTCTCCATGTTTTTTGTCTCATAAACCTTCCTTGGGTGAAAACTATTAGAATAAAACCAAGATGACCCAAATCGAACCTGCCGTTCGCAAGTTATGCGCGGTCCCACGTATGCCACTGCATTTTTATATATATAATAGATAGATATCAAGAATCCCGCGCGATCCCCCCGTTATGTTTTTATGTGCTTCGATAGTGTATGAGTTAATGTTTCAGTGATGTAAAAATTCATCTGCTTCTGTTAAAGTTGAAAAATTTGGAAAGTTGTGCTAAAAAGGAAAAAAAAATGCTGTACTACCTTTAAATGATGAGATACAATTTTGCAGTCTTCAGAAAAGATATTTATGTTTACAGTACCGACAACTACGCAGAGCATTGTAAAACCGAGTAAATTGAAACAAAAAAGTAATGTTGAAAAAGCACTTTTTAAGCTGGTATTACAATATATGCTTCTACTGTTGTACCGTAAATAGGGGACAGATAGATCTCCGGGTCGAACCTGATCAGACGTTTTTTCGTTAGAATAAGCATACTTTAAAAAGTTCCCTTTCCAGTATCGTACTGTGGGTCTCCAGTTAGCCTATTGGTTAGGGCTGTGGATCACCAATCCGGAGACGGCGGGTACGATTCCCGTTCCGGTCGGGGAAATTTTCTCGACTCCCTGGGCATAGAGTATCATTGTGCTTGCCTCACACCATATACAAATTCATGCAATGACAGGCAAAGAAAGCCCTTCAATTAATAATTGTGGAAGAGCTCAAAGAACACTAAGTTGAAGCGAGGCAGGCCAAGTCTTAAAGCGGACGTAGAGCCATAAAAAAGAAGAAGAAGAAGATCGTACTGTTTGTATCAGATACCAAGCGTAATTTATAAGGAAACTAATAAAACTTTGCTTTATCTAACAAAAAAAAAGTCTGAACAATTTCGACCCGAAAATTAATTTGACCCCGGCTAAAATTTTCCCGTCATTGACAAAGGTTTCTCAAATTGGCTTCATTTACAATGTTTTTATAAACGTCATTCGATTTTGGTCACAAATTAAAAAAAAAATACACTGGTGTATCTAGCCCAAAACAAAAATTACACCTTTAAAAGCACTTATAAGAGCTTATAAGCAATGAAACTTTTCCGAAGGCACCACATGGCTATAATCAATAGTTTTGCCACACAATCCAAAGGCACCCATTTTATAAATTCGTGCCACTGTGCGTCAGAGCGGCGTATTCATAACGATCGTTTCGAGAGGTCTCGAGCAATCGGTAAGTGGCCGTCCAAATTCCACGTGAAAAGAACAAAAAACCTGGATTTTGACTCCCTCCCCCCTCCCCGTGGCCAAGCGTGGACTTTTCATTGACCCGTACCTCCTCAATTTCGTTTCGTTTTTCAATATTTCTAAAATAAATAGAAGCGTTTTTGAAAAGTTTTTTTTATAATGTTTTTTTCTTTGTAAACATTGTCTTACATATAGTTAATAACTTAGTGAATTGCAAGTATTCCATAGCTTTACATAGAATACAAATAAGTTACCATATGGCAACAGACGTAACACTTAGAAGAAAATTATTTAAAAAACATCGTCACGAAAACGTAATCGCCCAATGCTAAATTTATTTTGTTTGGTTGGGCCATCACTAGGTGGCGGTAGTGAGCAAACGTCAAACATGAGTAAAAATAATGCCAGCACCGCAAATTGCCAATCGACCTACCAGCGAGTATTTGAATCAGCCGTTAAAAATGTGGTCGATGGGAGGCGAGCAAAGTGTGACGTCTGTTTCTCTCTGAAGTCACTATTGATTATTTTTATAAACAAAAAAAAATCGATTTAATCCATCTATGGTGAACAGAACCCTTCTTACACTTATTAAAATTATTGTTGTATTATTTGTATTTAACATATTTAGTTTGTGTGATGGATAAAAAGTTCTAGAAAATATTGTGGATTTGGCATCTAGTGGATTGGTTTCCAAAATAGCATCATGGGCCATGGACTAAACTACCAGACTGGTACCTTCTAGAATCTTGTGTGAATTTTTTTGAAAATAGTTTACATATTCTGGAATATTGTATCTTTTGTTAACTGCCAAAAGATCTTGAATCGATTAACAAATGGGTAAGAAAATCAGCGAGATACACTTTGTCTTATATCTCTTAATCAGTCGAATAAATTAGCTCCGAAGTACTTGGTATTCATGGTTATGGTATAAAAATGATATATCTACTATGCAAATCAGTTTTGGAATTAGCTAGTTATTTTAACTGTCCAGTTCTTGCATTTTTCCCACATAGCATAGCATAGCATAGCATGAATACTTGCACAAATCTTGGATGGAGTTGCAAAGTTGAACATATTCATTAACATTGCTGATGTCGCTACTATCTACAATGTCATAGACCCACTCAGCTCCACACACCTGGCCAAGTCCTTGCAAGCATTTATAAATCCCTTCATCAACTTAGAAAGAGCCCAGAACTGAAGCAGCTTCCAATAGATGAAAGGATATTGAAAATAGCGAATTTCCAATTTATACAATACAATTCAGTTATATAATAATATAGGGCACAAAGAGTGTAATCAGAAAGATCTCACATCGATTGCTGCTTGCTCGCCGCGGCCGCACTTGATTAACACCCACTGGAGCCCGGTTCGGCACGCCAGAAGGGTCACTCTACGGTACTTTCCGCAATGACAAACCGATGGCTCCGGAAGTTTGCCGAAATCAATAAATTGCTTTTGCTGCTGAACTGATGCAGCTCCATAAGTCTGTTCCTCTGAGATGTGCTTATTTAGTTCACGGAAATGAAAAACGCGTGACTACCGAGCCGCAATTTTTTTTCTTCACTATTTTCTTGTAGGCGTAAAACAACACTTTCATTTGTTTTCAATCGAAGGATCCGAAAAAATAGCACCAGCCAAATCACCGTTCAAAACGCGAAACAAAAGAAACCGGAGCTCGAAAAAAAAAGTGACAAGCAAAGCAAAACTCGACCGGCCTCGGCAAGGCTTACTACGATCATTCCCAGTTCTTGCATTTTTCCCACAATACATAAATTCAAAGCTTTCAATTACACATATTGTTAGTTTTCATAGAATTCCTGTTTATTTGTAATTTGTTATTTATAATTTTATTGAAAACAATAACCTGCTAGTATATACTTTGTATGAGGTCAGCATTATTGATTGAACAATAATTTCCCATAGACTGGTAAAAAGCTCATGCAAGATAACAAACGAATATAATAATAAAAAAAGGAATTTATTGAAATACTCTTCGAAAGATATCTCAGTAACCAAATGTCCAATCTAAATAAAAATTCAGAGCCTTTTACAAGGATACTGTAGCTTTCATTTGGTGCTAAGAGAACTCAAATCGGTTGACAGACGGCTGAGATATTTATTATGATACACTTGGTCGAAAATCTCTCAAAAGGTTAACCTGTATTACTCCCAAGTACTCTTTGAAAGATATCTCGAAAACCAAATGTCCACTCCTAATAAAATTGTATAGTGTTCTACTAGGATGTTATAGCTTTCATTTGGTGCCAGGAGAACCGAAATCGGTTGACACACGGCTGAGATATTTAGTATGATACACTTTGTTAAAAATCTCAAAAAGTTTAGTTGTATAACTCCTAAGTACTCTTCGAAAGATATCTCGGTAACCAAATGTCCAATTGAAATAAAATTTCAAAGCGTTCTACTACGATATTGTAGCTTTCATTTGCTGCCAAGAGAACTCAAATCGGTTGACAGACGGCTGAGATATTCATCAATATGCGAAATGTCAAAAATCTCTCAAAAAGCTAACCTATATTATTTCAAAGTACTCTTCGAAAGATATCTCGGTAACCAAATGTCCAATCAAAATAAAATTTCTGGGCGATCTACTAGGATGCTGTTGTTTTCATTTGGTGCCAAGAGAACCCAAATCGATTGACAAACGGCCGAAATATTTATTATGATACACTTGGTCAAAAATCTTAAAAAGTTTAGATGTAAAACTCATAAGTACTCTTCGAGAGATATCTCGGTAACCAAATGTCCAATCGAAAAAAAAATTCAATAGCGTTCTACTAGGATGTAGTAGCTTTCATTTGCTTCCAAGAGAACTCAAATCGGTTGACAGACGGCTGAGAAACGTGCGTGACTTTTTTTTTGTAACGCACATACACACACACACACACACACATACACACATACACACATACACACACACACACACACACATACAGACATTTGCTCAGTTCGTCGAGCTGAGTTAATTGGTATATGAGACTCGGCCCTCCGGGCCTCGGATCGAAAGTCGGTTTTTCGAACGATATTTATACCCTTCTTATGGGTGTAAGAAGGGTAAAAAGGAATTTATTGAAATACTTTTCGAAAGATATCTCAGTAATCACAAATGTCAAATCGAAATAATATTTCAGGGCCTTTTACAAGGATATTGTAGCTTTCATTTGGTGCTAAGAGAACCCAAATCGGTTGACAGACGGCTGATATATTTATTATGATACACTTGGCCAAAAATCTCTCAAAAAGTTAACCTCTATTACTCCCAAGTACTCTTCAAAAGATATCTCAGTAACCAAATGTCCAATCGAAATAAAATTCCAGAGCGTTCTACTAGGATGTTGTAGAGAACTTAAATCGGTTGACAGATGGTTAGTTGGAAAATCACTTGTCTAGCGAATAAGGGTCGTGAGTTCAGAGCTCACTTGAGCTGAGGATTTTTTCGGAATTTCACTAATAATTTATCCATCTTTTTCACATATGTTGAGTTTCATTAAATATCATTACATGACCACACGGATTGGTGTACCGATGACTTTACCCTTACATCATTTCCGAGCTTCTACCTCTTCTGTAGTAATCTGTCGTGAATGAAAGAGTGCAAACGACAAGTTTGATGGCCTTCCAGGTTTCATTCGTTCTTGCTCATCAAGTGGATGGAGAAGAGACGCCTGTAAGATAGGCAACAGTTTCAACACTAAATAAATTGCTCTCGCTCTTCATGATACACTCAAAAATCTGTCAAAAAGCTAACCTGTATAATTTCCAAGTACTATAATGTAACCAAATGTCCGATTGTAATATAATTCAATAGGGTTCTACTAGGATGTTGTAGCTTTCATTTGGAGCTAAGTGAGTCCAAATCGGATGTCAGACGGCTGAGAAACGTGCGTGACTTGTTTTGTGGCATACGCACACACACGCCAGGCGCATAATTACCCCGAAAGTCGGTAATAATGCCGGAAGGTCGGACCCCAGCCAGGGTTCCCGGAAAGCTGGGAAGGGTGGGCCTGAAAAGGCTGGCCCGTCCGGGAACGATGGGAATAAGGGGTAGCGACCGCTGGTAGGCCCTCAACAGCCACAGAGTAGGGCGATCCAAGGGGAGGACCCCCCTTGGACGAAGGTAGAGCGGAAGAGGAAGAAGAAGGCGAATCCGCAGATAGTAGCGCAGGAGGGCAGGTGCCAAGCGCGAGGAAGGCGACGCGATCGTCATCAAGACGAAACAGTCCAAGTACTCGGACGTCTTGAAGACGATGCGAAGCGACACCAAGCTTGAGGGTCTTGGAGCCGACGTACGCAGTATTAGACGCACTCGTACGGGCGAGATGATCGTGGAGCTGAAGCGCCAGAAGGAGCACAAGGGCGCTGCCTATAAGAGGCTGGCAGAAGAAGTCCTTGGTGAGGGTGTAAAGGTGAGGGCTCTGACACATGAGGCGACTCTGAAGGTCAAGGACATTGATGAGATCACAGAAGTGGAAGAGCTCGTCACGGCACTGCGGCAACAGTGCGATGTGCAGGTGGCCGCTGCAGCCGTTAAGCTACGGAAAGGGCCAGCATGGACACAGATAGCCTTGGTTCTGCTACCTGTGGCGGATGTTAAAAAGACCGTTAAAGTAGGAAGTATAAAGGTGGGCTGGTGTGTATGTCACCTGACATTCCACGAGCCACCAGAGGTTTGCTTCAGGTGTCTGGAACCAGGACACAAGTCGTGGGACTGCAAAGGCGCCGACAGGCGCATACTGTGCAGGCGATGCGGCGCTGAAGGTCATAAGGCCCAAAGCTGCACGAGTCCGCCCATCTGCATGATCTGTACCGGGAAATCCTCGAACAACAGACATCCGATGGGTGGTCCAAGGTGCCCGGCCTTCAAGAACGCCGCAGTGAACAACAAATCACAGTGCAGGTAACGCAGCTGAACCTGAACCACTGTGATGCGTCTCAGCAACTGCTTTATCAGGTGGTTTCTGAGTGGGAGACGGGTATCGCCATCATATCGGACCCATACCGAGTACCCGCCAGCAACGGCAACTGGGTCACGGATGGGACCAGAAAAATGGCGGCGATATGGACGACGGGTAAATACCCCGTCCAGGAGTTGGTGTCTAATACATATGAGGGCTTCGTGGTCGCCAAAGTAAATGGGGCCTTCTTCTGTAGCTGTTATGCGCCTCCGCGGTGGCCGATCGAGCGGTTTACGCAAATGCTGGACCGATTAACGACCGTGCTAACAGTGCGAAGGCCGGTGGTAATAGCGGGTGACTTTAATGCCTGGGCCGTGGAATGGGGAAGCCGTTTCACGAACCAGCGGGGTCAGATCCTGCTAGAAACACTGGCCATCTTAGATGTCGACTTGGCTAATATCGGTACCAAGAGTACCTTTAGTCGAAACGGAGCGGAGTCAATTATTGACGTGACCTTTTGTAGTCCTGGCCTAACAAGTAGTTCGAACTGGAGAGTAGATGATGGCTACACTCACAGCGACCACCTGGCAGTTCGCTACAGTATCGACTACAACAACAGCAGGTAGCGGATAGAAGAAGAGGTGGCTAGGCTAAGGCCAAGCCCTCGCAGGTGGAAGACATCATACTTCGACGAAGGGGTATTTAGAGAGGCGCTCCGCCGTAAGCGAAACCTACTTGGTTTAGATGGCAACGAGCTGGTAGCGGTGCTCTCACGTGCGTGTGATGTGACCATTCCTAGGCGATTCCACCCTAGAAATGGGAGGCCACCGGCTTACTGGTGGACCGACGCGATTGCGGACCTACGCCGCGCCTGCCTACGGGCTAGGCGGCGGATGCAGCGAGCACGATCAGTGGAAGAGCGAAACGAATGGTGGGTGGTGTTCGCCGCTACAAAAGCCACACTGAAGACCGAGATAAGAGCAAGCAAAAAGGCCTGCTTTGAGGGTCTCTGTCAGAGTGCCAATGCGAACCCGTGGGGTGACGCCTACAGGATCGTTATGGCCAAGACGAGAGGTGTAATGGCTCCTACAAAGCAATCTCCAGAGATGTTGGAGGGGATCATCGAGGGGCTTTTTCCGCGTCATGATCCTAGTCCTTGACCTCCTTTCGTAAGACAGCCGGGGACTGGGACTGGCGGTGAGGAGAGGGTTACCGATGAGGAACTTGTGGTAATTGCAAATCCTAGATAAGGCCCAAGATCCGGATGGAGTTCCAAATCTGGCCTTAAAATAGCTTTTGCAGAGGCTCGCAGGATGATCCGTTCTGCTATGCAGAAATGCCTGATTGAAGGAGTCTTCCAAGAGGTTTGGAAGCGGCAGAGCCTGGTTCTATTTCCAAAGCCTGAAAAATTACAGAGACCCGTCGGCATATAGATTAATATACTTGATCGACACAGCAGGAAAGGTCATCCTCAACAGACTGTTTAGGCAACCAGTTCGGTTTCCGGAAGAGGAGGACAACCGTAGGCGATATCTTGTCGGTTACTTAAACCGCCTAAACAGCGCTCCAGCGTAAGAGGACAGTTGTCAACGATAATACGATGGATGTCTGCGGTGAATCGATCGAGGAAGTGGAGTTGACTGCATTCCACTCAATAACAGTTGTGGAGAAGTGGATGAGTTTCAGAAAACTGGGATTGGCTCACCACAAAACTGAGGTGGTGGTTGTGAACAACCGAAAGTTGGAGCAGCAAGCAGTGATCAGTATAGGCGGGGGGTGATGATCGACTACAAGTTTGCCTTCGGTAGCGGCTTTAGGACAGAAGGTCGAAGGACGAGAGGTTGAATGAACAAACATTTTAATAGACTCAGATTCAAACGCACCCCTTCTCTTCCATTGATAAGTGAAGAAACAAAATAAGCGCATTCTAATTGATCATATTCAAAAGTTTTAGCTAGTCGTTTGGTATTTGATTCATTCATTCCTTTTTGTACAATTTCGATTGTTATCGTCAAACATGGTTTTGCAACTACGAATTGTTCGATTTCTTTATACTCACGGAGATGTTCAAAAAGTCTTAGAAGTATTTCGGATTATCTCAGTTGCTTGTACTTTCGTTGCATGATATCATTCCCTGCTCCACAGTACAAGCCGTCTGCAGTACCTACTACTTACCAGCCCCATTATAAACACAACCGAGTGAGATGCAATCAGGATCCACTCGGCCGTCGACGGGTAGATGTAGTCCATCAACAGCTGCCGGTACTCCTCGTACGTCAGATTGCAGTACAGCGGGTCACCCACGCAGGTCACATTGTGATCGATGAAGCAGTTCTCGTTGTACTCCTCGGTATCGTACTCCTCGTCGCACAGAACGTCGTTGTGGTTGTCCAGGTTGACGATGGTGTAGTACGGCGTAACGAAGGCGGTCTGATTCGTCTCGCTGATGGCTGATTTAGAACCGTTGTTGTTCGTGCAGCTTCCGGACCATCCTCCAGGCTCCGCTTCTGCCATACCCGCGACCCCCTCACGACAAATTGCGCCATTAAAATTTGACGTCGCCATCGATGGCCTTCCCTCGTCATCGGAACTTCCAACCGGTTCTAGGGGGTCCGATAACGACCGGTCCATTCTCACGCTCATCGTCGAAGCTGACAACGACTTCAACGGTGACGACGACGATGGCGATGATAATGATAATAATAATGGAGATTCTTGCACTTTAATTACATCGCGCTTCACCACGACTAGCGTCTGCCTAGGGCCAGCGGAGGATTCAACCCTTGAGCTGGAACCGGTCGTGGTCGATGATATGTTTTTCAACGCCAAACCGACGATGGCTGAGGATGCTGCTAGCGCTGCTTCTGCTACTGAACTTAACGAGTTTGTTGTTCTAGGATAAAGCGTGGTTCGATTCGCCCATCCGAAGCCATTCTCGTCGACGGAGGTGAAATGGTTCGGTGGCCTCGATGTCCACCAGGGACCCGGCGGACGGTTGAAGTTGACTTTCTGATGATAGTTAGATGGGGATTGAACACTGTTAGCCTCCTGGGCGTCGCCCACACTCAGGATGGAGAACAGTGCGAAGAGGAATAATTGTGAGAATGGTTGTGCTGATAGCGTCGCTCTTGCCATGGTGATGATGCTGGATGGTGCAGTGGGTAGAGAATCTGAAAAGAGAAGACAAGATAATCAAATCACTGGAGAATTACATTGATATTTAATTAGAGTAAATTTTAGTTTTTGATTTCACTTCTCATCACGTCATCGCAGAGTGTAGAGGCAGAGACACAACTACATTCTAACGGTTCGAGTAGAAAAAATATTAAAACGGGTGAAAACAGTCAAAAGAAATTTGTGAATCTTCAATACACGAGTGTCGCAATTTTGAGATTTAATTTATGATATATTTTTTTGTAAACTTAATTTGAAATTTATGGGGAAGCTTTACAATTAATAAACACTGTAGGTAGAGAAATCAGGCAAAACAATCTGATAGACTTGTACATGTACACCAAAATGGTAATTCCGGATTGTAACCTAAGAATCCTAACGCAATTTAAATCTCATTATGTTTGCGGACATGTTCTGGTTCTCTCACTTTTCAAAGGCCCTCACAAAATAACACTTCAAGGATGAAACAGTTACTGAAGTAAAAACAAGTTGATTTTGATCATATGAATTTATAGTTACTGAAACTATGACAAGATGAATAGGATATGTTGTGGCTTATATTGGAAAGATCGTCGGTCCAGCTACTTATCCCGAGCAGAAGGGAATACCTTACAAATACCATGCAAAGAACAACCTGAAGAAGAAAGACGCGGAAACCGTCTTCAGCCAAAGGCTGCACAGGCTGAATGATGCTTAACACTAGACAAGGGATGATACACAGAGCATGCACCAGTGGATACGGAGAAGAAACTATTCTCCCGCCCGAAGCGGGAATCGAACCCTCACCCCATAGCATTGTGCGATTAAAAGCTTGGTGAACCTAACCCCACGACTACTACCCAAGCAACCAAAAGTTCGGATTCCACTTGAAGAACGAACTCAGAAGTTCAAGTTCGGTTCAATTCCAGGTTTCGTTGAACTTAATTCTCCAAAAAGTTACTCTTGTATTGTTTATGAACTTGGAAGTACATGTACAAGCTTTTGACTTCTCTTCAAAACGACATTAAAGTCGAAAAAAGGTTCAAAAAGAACTTATGTTGAACTTTAAAACAGAGTTGAATCAAATATTAACCGAACTCATGTTGAACTTTTGCGTGCCTTTAAAATTCAAATATAGTTCATTTGAACATATTCCAACAACTTGAAATCATCCGTTCCGAACTTGTTTCGAACTTGTTTTGAACTTACTACTGAAAGTTCGGATAAATATTAACCGTACCAAAAGTGAACTTCACTTGAACTTCGGCGACAGCGGGGCCGGGGAGAAGTTCTCATTCAATTAAATCACTCGGAAATCGAGCCCAGCAGCCACAGCTTGTGTAAATTCCACAAGTACACTTTGTTCCACTATAATATTTGAACGTACTTACTTGTAATCAACGCAAAGGATCCGTATTGTGTGGATCAAAGGCTGCCCCCGCAGCGGAAAACTTTTCCCCCTAGGATGCCGCCGGGGGTTTTTCGGCTGCGCACAAAAATTTTCCAGCTTTGCTGGATGTTTTCACACCCGTCTCACTTGTCACTGCAGTGCACCGGTAATCGACGCAATCGTATTCACTGAAAACCAAGCTGAAAACTTATAATCTTTTCTTGAAGTCGATACACTGGCCTTAATTTATTGCTTTGCACTGCGAACCACAACAAACTGAAAATGTCAAACTGCATGAGTTCACAAGAAGTTCCACGTGAACTTCTTTCGAACTTTCGACTTCAAAAACTATTCCAAGTTCAGGGAAAGTTCACACGCGAACCTGATTGAGCTCTACTATATGATATCAGCACATTGAGTGAAATCCCACAGTGCATAACAACACATACATGGAGTAGTGGTTAGGCACCGACTTTCAACGAGGAGATCTCGAGTTCAAATCTCAGTAAGTAAAAAACATCAAACATTATTTCAAGGTATTAGTCAATTTGGATTCCACATGAACTAATGGTTCTTAATAATAAATTACTTTTGAGCACTAAACATTTTTTTTTCATTTTTTCGAAGTTTATTTTTAAGCTGAATAGCGTTCCTTTCAGCGACACAAGTGTACTTTTTGTGAACTGAAGTTCGGTTAATTACTTAAAAAGTGAGCTGAATAGAATGCTATTCATATACCTTCGAATAGCTGATTAAGCCCAAACATGCTATTTTGTCCGAACTTTTGGTTGCTTGGGTAGGCTCCACAAATTGAAGGTATTTGAGCAGAGTTTGGTATTAGTGTGGTATGTTTTGTTTTAGCAGTGAAATAACTAAAGAACGTGTTATCATTTCGTTATTCAATAACTTTTGGAAAATTTGAGAACTACAGAACTGACAATTTAAGGTATGCATTCTGTTGGATTTAGTCCAACGGGAGGGAATTTTCCGGAATTATAATTCTTTACCGGAAACGTAATAACATACGCACGATCCGGATAGTGGCAGTACAATATAGGAATATAGTTTTCCTATGAAAAGATATAAATTCAGCTTACAATTACAATCAATCATCTATAGTGTTTCTGCTACGTAATAGCGGGTTCGTAGCATTGGCGTAGCTAGGGGGGGGTTCCAGGGGTGCCTGGCACCCCCTAGAACAAATTTGGCACCCCCTAGAATTTTTCCTGGACAGGCACCTAAAATTTAAAACTTCACACGATAATTCCAATATTTATTAATGGCACATTTGAACAAAACCTAAGAACACCTGGAATAACTTATATAGCTGTTGTACATTTTGGCGTTTTGGATATCGGTAAGTACAATGAACAGACTTCTCCAAGGATTCCTCCAAAAACACCTCTATCTATTTATGCAGTGATTTCTATAGGCCTCCTTTATGGATTCCGCCCGATATTTCTTCAATAAACTTCCCTTGGGATTCTGCTTCGTGATGGGATTGTACATACAAGAAATTTCTGCGGATATTGATCCAGCAACTTCTTCGGTGATTCATCCAGGATTTTCTTCAGAGATTTTATTCAGAGATTCTTCCAGAAATTTCTCATGGAATTCCTCCAGGAGGTTATATTGGCCTTCTTCCGGGAATTGTGGCTAGGATTTCTCAAGCAACTCCTGCTGAGATTCTTCCAGCAATTCTCTCAGAACTTCCCCAAAAAATCTCACTCTGGTACCTTCAGGAATTCTACTAAAGATGTTCTTCTGGAAATTCTTTCGGAAAATCTCCCTGGTATTTATCCAAAAATCCGTTCGGTGACTCTTCCAGAGATTTCTTCAAGGGTTTATCCTCTAGAAATTTCACAGGGGATTTCTTCAAGAATTTCTATTGGCCTTTCTTCATGAATTCTAGCTGGAATTCTTCGAGCAATTCCCTTGAGAACTCCTTCAGAAATACTTCTAGGGATTTCTCCTGGCATTTCTCCTGTGATTCCTTCAGAAATTCCTCCTGCAATTCCATTAGGGATTCCTCCAGTATATATCTACCGATTATTTCAAGAAGAACTGTAGGTATTCCTCCAGGCATTTGTTAGAGGAACTTCTCATAGGGTACCCTTACATTCCTGAATCAAGGATTTCTCTACAAATTACTTCTATGATACCTCCCGGAATTCTAGGAATTCCTCCAGATATTCCAGCTTGGATTCCTCGAGCAATTCCTGCGGTTCTTCCAGCTATTCTCCAGAGATTCTAGCTGTGGTACTTCAGAAATTATGCTACGGATTCTTCTAGAGCTTTCTCCTGGCTTTTTTGCTGGGATCTTATCAGGTAACCTTCTTGGAATTTTTGCAGATTTTTTTGCGGATTTCTCCAAGGAATCGTCCAGGAATTCTTTCAAAGATTTTATCCAAAGATTCCTCCTGAAATTCCTCATGGAATTCCTTTGGAAACTCCTTTTGGCCTTCCTCTAAGAATAAATCAAACAACTCCATCTGCGGTTCTTCCAGCAATTCCTCCGGAAGTTCTTACTATGATATGTCCAGAAATTATTCTAGTGATTCCCATATGAATTAATCCTAGCATAATGGCTGGAATTCTTCCGGGAAATCTTCCTGAAATTCCTTCAGAAATTCCTCCAGCGATTCTTTCAGGGCCTTATTTACAAATTCATTAAGAATACCTCTACCGGTTTCTGCTGAGATTTCCACAATGATGCATCCCAGAATCCTTCTAAGAATACCTCCTGAGATTTTTCTGTGATTTCTTCAGAAGATCTCCGGTGATTCCTCTAGGAATTTTTATCCAAGATAAAAGGATAAGGATTCTCTCATAGTTTTCTCGTGGATTTTCGCCAGAAACTCCTCGTGGCCTTTTTCTATGAGTTTAAGCTGGATTTCTCAAGCTATTTCTGCTGTAATTATTCCAGCAATTCCTCCTAGGACTCCTCCAGGAGTTCTGGCCATAATACAATTCTCTAAGAATTTCTCCAGGGATTCCTTCAAAAACTTGTTGGGATTATTCAAGGAAATCTTCCTAGGAGCTTTGCAGAAGTACCTTCGGTATTTCCTCCTTTAGGGGTTTTTCCTGGGATTTCTCCAATTATTTCTCATTGGATTCCCCCAGGACCTCCTTTTGACTTTCATCCAGGAACTACTCCTGGGATTCCCTAAACGATTTCTGCTGCTTCTAATGTTTCAGTCATGCCTCCTAGGTCTCCTCCAGAATTTCTTACTATGATTCCTGTAGGAATAACTCTAGGGATTTCTCCAGGCATTCTTGCCGGGATTCTTCTAGGAAGTTTTCCTAGGATACTTCCAGAAATGCCTTTGATTTTTTCAGGGATTTTTCTAAAGACCCATCCAAGAATTCTTCTAGAGTTTTCAACCATGGAGTACTCTAGAAATTAATCATAGCAATACTTCTGGAACTCCTCTTGGCCTTTTTCAAAGAATTTCAGCTGAAAGAATCCCAACAAAAATCTCTGTAGGAATTCCTCAACTAATTTCGAGAATAGTTGGAATTTCCAGAGAACTCCTAGGACTAGACAACTTTCTAGTGAAATCCTATAGAAATAAACGGGAAGAAATAATTGATTAGAAGGCACCGAATGTTGCTAACTGAAAATTTGAGAGATGAATTTGTGAAAAAATCGCATTCTGGTGGGATTCGAATTCACGACTCCGTATTAGCTAGACCACAGTATTGTCCTTTCTTTGAGGTCAGCATGTTTTTTTTTGTTTTGAAAATTTCTGTGGTGGTTTTTAATCAGCAGTTTCTTTGGATTTATTTTCTATAATTTCAATAGCCTATTTCTCTGAAATTATTTCAGCGATTTTTTTTTCAGTTATTTTCCAATTTCCTCAGGCAATTTTATCGTGATTACTTTTGTTATTCACTGATTTATTCATATTTATATAAATTGCTTCCGAAAATTGCTGAACTGACAATTCAGAAATTATCAACTGATATTGTTCAAATAAAATCATATGAAATTCACGAAAACCTCCCTGACATATTCCCAAAACAATTGCCGGAAAAAAACAACATCAAAATTACCTTAGAACTCTCAAAGTAGATGCCAAAAGAATTCATATAAGAATTACCAGAGGAATTCCGGAAGAAAATGCTAAGACTGTTTAACCCCTTCGAGACGACTTTTTTTTCACCAACCTCGCTGCTGTAGAACGCGTCAGCGAGGTGCAAATGACCCAATCGTCCTGAAAGGGTTAAAAAAATTGGCCAAATCCAATCTCAAAATAAATTGCCGAAATATATTCTATAAAAATTTCCACAAACATTCACAAAAAATAGAAGAAATTCTCAAAGAATTTCCGAAATCATCAAAGGAATCTCGGAAGAAAATTTAGAAGAATTTCAAAAGTATTTTTTATTCAAATAAATTTCCGAAGGAAATCTCTAAGGAATTTGGCGAATCGATTTCCAAGGGAATTACCGAAAAAGTTCCCAAAGTAATAATCGAAGTTTCCAAAATTTACAAAGAAATTGCTGATGAAATTCCTAAATAAATTTTTCAATGCAAGTATCATCAGAATTGCCGAAGATATTCCGAAATCATCTACTGAAGGAATTCCTTATATAATTACTGAAGAAATTGACTTGAGAATTATCATTAACCCTCGAGCGCTCGCGCTGTTGTATTTTGTACAACACGTTGAAAAAATCTCGCTTTTTGTGCTTAGCATTAGCGTGGTGCTGACGGTGGTGGCCAACCACGCGAGTTACGGAAGGTTAAAGATATAGAAGCGATTTATAAAAGAATTTCCGAAGAAGTTTTCGAAGGAATTGGCGAAGGAAAACTAAACAGCATAAATAATGGAAGTCCAAAAAATCGACGAAAATCCAATAAAAAGTAGTATGACTTGCCGAATAAAATTACTGAGAAATTTCCAAAAGAAGTCTCAAATGAAATACATTGCAAAACAATTTCCAAATAAATTGCCGGGAATATTCCCTAAGGAATTACCAAAAGAATGTTTTGCCGAGAACACAAATTTCTTGTCTTATATGTACATATACGTACACCGTGTCCAATAAAAATACAAAATACAAATCTAGAAAATAAAATTTTATTTCAAATCTGTTATTCACATTTGCAAAATAAATACATGTATTGAATGGACACATAATACTGATTCAATTAACCCTAAAAGGGATACCTTCATAGCCTCAGTTTCGTCACCTCGCTGAGTGTGTTCCATCAAAGACGAGCTCTGAAACGCGCCTGGGGTCCAATGGACCCCAGGTATCCCTTTTAGGGTTAAGCATACGGTTAAGAATAACGTTATTTCCTATGTGTTTTTAGAAGCACACTTCCGTTTTCTTAAATTCGTTTGGTCCGGCACGCAAATAAAAAGATCGAAAAGTTTTTCACTCTACGGTTGCTAAATAGACTCAATAACGTTAAATTTTGAGTTATTATCCCAAGTATTGTACCAAATGAATATACAAAAGCTAAAACAATACAGTTTTAGTGATGATATGGTAAGAAATTTGCAAGTAAGCTCAACTTGGGCTGATTTCCTTGAAAATGATCGTTATAATAAAGACAAACATCTTAAA
This sequence comes from Aedes albopictus, assembly GCF_035046485.1. NCBI lineage: Eukaryota > Metazoa > Arthropoda > Insecta > Diptera > Culicidae > Aedes > Aedes albopictus. Next base: position 337,797,597 of record NC_085138.1, read on the forward strand.
ACGTAAATTTTGGACAAAATTCACCACAATAAGGACACAAGCACGTTTTAGGAGTGAGAAAAATGTGGATCTACAAGATAATATGCATCCATGCTTTTTTGACACAACATATTTCATTAAAACGGGTAAATTTGATATATTTGTTAACTTTACGTTTTATTTTGTACACTATAAAACGGCTTCGTACTGCACCAATACAGAGTCTCATATTTTTCCCTTCTGGCCATAGCTGCTTCTAGCAAAGGTGAGGACAGATACCTAATTCGTTTCAACTTAAAACCTTTGGTCGTTAAAATAAGACGAATTACCAATGAAATGGCGTGCGTGCTAGTTGAAATGGACTTACATTACATAAGCGATCAGCAGAGAAGGATAAAGGCCACTTAATTTTAAAACATAAGCTGTATTTGATCAATGTCAGTTGGCCTTTCAACAAATAAATTTACTTTGAAAATGATGTGAAATGAATTCCAAAACCAAACCAAACCAAAAATGCACATACATATTTATGCTGATTTTGTAATTTTAAGAATTTATAACTCTTACAATTGTTCTTGAAAACTAATATCATAAGGGTTGTTATTATGCAATAAAACAAAGAAAATGTCACGATGAATACAAGTTACACGCAAATTTGTGGATATTTTATATGTAGTTTCCGAGATTTATACTACCTATACTATAGGAGGGGGGGGGGGGGTGGGGGGGTGGTGGTAAGACGGACATGTTTAGTAAACACTCTATTTTGACAGTGTAAACAATGCGATAATTAAAATTTTATCTCCGTACTATATACTTCAACTAAGGTACTTTACAGTCTGCAAGCTGATTTTGCAATAAAATTTGATTTTCCATGACTTTTGAGATAATTAAAAAGTGATCTCCAAATGTATGTTTTTCAACAGTGTGGGTAAGACGGACACGTTTGGAAATTTAGCTAATACGCCTCTAATTGTGTTAAATGATGTTTGTGGCCGTTTGTATTCGGTAGATCAATCATAGTAGAATCTAAATTTGGCCTTAAATCTCTTAGCGAAACGTGTTTCTGCAAATTAAAATCTATTTTGTTAATTGGAAACCTCCATAGACTGATAAACGCCTAACAGTATGCAATGCTCTGGTAATTTTACAAAGTTCAAACAGTTCCAACAACAAAAATTCTAATAAAATGAATTTTTGAATAAAAAATCAATATGAAATGATTAAATTAATAAATTATCGATTTTTGCGGCTTAACCAGCCGAATGGAAGTTTTACTTTATTCCAAAAGCTAGACTTTACATATACTGGCGTGAGTGAGAAATGGACAAATTGAGGTGAAATTTGCGACCCATTGGAAGCTTTCCGCTCACCGCGCGATCTCTTCGACACAGTCGTCGATGAGAGGTGTGTGGACTTCCAACACACAAAAACAATGCGCTCTCGCCTAGGCTTTACATATACAATATATGCGTAGTGTGGATGTACATCTCATTCCATCCGAAAGGGGTGCAATCTGTGGAAAAGATAACCTCGGAATTTTGTGTTGAACTTGAATTCAGGTTAGCAGCTACGTCTTCGAGTCTTCTCGTGGCGTAGCGGCAACGCGCCTGTCTAGTGAGTAGGAGTCGTGAGTTCGAGTCTCACCGAGAGGACGAGTAACTTTTTCGCAAATTTCACCTCAATTTGTCCATTTCTCACTCACGCCAGTATATGTAAAGTCTAGCTTTTGGAATATGAAATGCTTTATACGGCTTCCACAATCATTTTTGTACTCCATAGATTTCAATCTGTAAACAATGTGTGGGTCTTAATGTATTTCTTACGGCACTATCAAAGTAACCCCAACACTATCCGTCTTACCCACCCTCAAGGCGGACCGTCTTACCCCCACACAACGCAAAATATTCATTCCACCACCGTTATTTATAATCCAAGAAATTTACCTGAATGTCGTTGTGTATAGGATGGAACAGCTTAAAACTACTGGGAAACTCAAAATAAAATGCAAAAACTTATCAATTTAATGTTAAAAAGCTTATTTATTGCCGCCTCAAAATTAGATCCCAGCACAAAACCGTGTAGGCTGGTAAATGATTGATTATTTTTTGCACTTTTGATATATGTATTCTCTCATGGAGTGGTTCAATAATCATCAACTGATAAGAAGATAGAGTTAATCGTAAAAGAAAGTCAAATTTCAGCTCTTAAGTGCCAGAACTAGTCGGTGGTCCGTCTTACCCCCACCCCCCCTACTATAGATCTATTGCTCTGAAAATGTATTCTTACGGACCTGATTGCATTTGATCCACAAAAAACAGGTTGTCGCGATGATTGTTAAGTTCAAACTGAAAATGCAAATTCCATGTAGGGTATGTGTGCCATCAGTAATCTCACGGTCCCATATCCATCCTATTCGAAAACAAGCGATTACGGCACCGATTGATTCCGTTCTTTTTGTTTTCATGGGTGCTCACTTCTAACAAAAAATACAAAAATAAGAAACAAAACAAACAGCGCTTTAATCCTTTGTTTTTCATAGGTTGAAAATGGGAGCCACATGCTTAATAAGGGAACCAATACCCTATTATACGCAAGTTATCAAGTTAAACCTCACATGGCGGAGAAAGTGTTAAATTATTTCAACGGTAAAAAAACTGTTCTTAAAAATACAGTGCGTTTAAATTTCCGGGCTAATTTTTTCCCGCGACGCGATATATCATTATACTAAGAAATTGAGTGTGGATCGGTATTTCCCTTTACAAAAAAATAAAACAAAACAACCTGGAAGCCACTGAAACTGGCACCCCCTAGGCACCCCCTAGGAAAAAATCCTAGATACGCCAATGGTTCGTAGACCCCTGTCGATCAGTGTCTGTATAATGTATGGTTTGAGCTTACTTACGTTTAGTTTTCCTTTAATGTGCTGTAGAATTCTTGATCGAAGGTGAGGTTTGCAGCGGGTCCTAGTAAACCATACAGTTAGCAAAGTTTCGAAGATATTCTTTACCTTATATCTTACCGAATCGGTAGATCATAGATTGCTTTGTGTGACACGAGATGGAAGTCCAGTGCAGTCTGGGTTTCCTAGTACAAGTTTAGTTTTAGATCGGTTTCAGTAACTTTATGTAGATAATCTTACCAGTTTTATGTGGATGTAGCAATAGTTTTTGTTTAGTTCACTAGTTTAAGAAATTACACTAGAATTAAGCTTACTTGCTTAGATATAATCAAGACAGCTTGATGCAATGCAATTGCTATATATTCTTCACTCACCCGGAGACAGGCCGTATACCTGTCACTCCTATGTCATCCATCACATTGTTCGTTTGGCAGAGAATACTGCGATGATAGATGTGCGCTGACCTAATAGGGTAGGCTAACACATTTATTATTGACATAATAATACTTGTTATTTTCAAGGTGTTCTTCACACAAAATTAAGGTGTTCGTTTTGTTATTTTGCCTCTTTTATCTACCTAATGAAAGGCATATCGAGGTATGATTGTATTTAAATATGTTTTTATTCTTCAACCATTGACCCATTGAGCTCTTTTTGTCCACTAGAGAACTGCGTGAGCGATTCCAATAGAATGATTGCTGTGTACATTTTTGCCTTTCTCGTACACTAAGTGTACTGGAAAGGCTATATGTTCACTCCAAAAATGACTTTTTGATAGAAGGCCCGGAGGGTCAAATCACATATACCAATCGACTCAGCTCGACGAATTGAGGTGATGTCTGTGTGTGTGTATGTGTGTGTGTATGTGTGTGCGTGTGTGTGTGTGTCTGTATGTGTGTGTACAAAAAAACTCACATCACTTTTTGGCAGTAAACCTCATCCGATTTCAATGACCGACGTTTCATTCGACGCGGAATCTGGTCCCATTGTTTCCTATTGAAAATGGTTCGGATCGGTTCAGCCGTTCCGGAGATATGGCCATTTAGATGTTCCGGAACGGTACCCCAGGAAGGGACCAGATATGAAAATGCATCAAACCTATGCATGCGACACATCAAACCACGGAATTTTCGATAACCTGATGAGCGGTAAGCAGAAAAATAGTCTAAGACCATATCTGAACCGGTAGTGTTCCCGAACCGGTTCTGGGCGTCCCGCTGGAAGTGGCCAAATATACAATTGTACCAAACCCATGCAAGCGACACATCAAACCACGGCATTTTAGATGAACTGATGGACAATGAGCAGGAAAATCATCTCAGACCATATCTGAACCGGTAGTGTTCCGGAACCGGTTCTAGGCGTTCCACTGGAAGTGGTCAAAAATACAATTGAACCAAACCCATACATGCGACACATCAAACCACGGCATTTTCGATGACCTGATGGACAATGAGCAGGAAAACTATCTCAGACCATATCTGAACCGGTAGTGTTCCGGAACCGGTTCTAGTCGTCCCGCTAGAAGTGGCCAAATATACAATTGAACCAAACCCATGCATGCGGCACATCAAACCACGGCATTTTCGATGACCTGATGGATAATCAGCAGGAAAATCATCTCAGACCATATCTGAACCGGTAGTGTTCCGGAACCGGTTCTAGTCGTCCCGCTGGAAGTGGCCAAATATACAAGTGAACCAAACCCATGCATGCGGCACACCAAACCACGGCATTTTCGATGACCTGATGGACAATGAGCAGGAAAACCATCTCAGACCATATCTGAACCAGTAGTGTTCCGGAACCCGTTCCGAGGTTCCCACCGAAGTGGTTAAATCTGAAAGAGAAACAAACGCGTACATGCGTCACATCAAATAGCGGCTTTTTAGATTACCTAATGAACAGCCAGCAAGTGTTTCGGAATCGGTTTTGAGTGGCCGGAAGAGGCCAAATGTAAAAGTAAACCAAATCCAGGCATGTGACACATCAAATCGTGGCTATTGCGATAACCTGATGAACAGTTAGCTAGAAAATAGCCTTACGTCACACTAAAGACAATTGGTAGTGTTCCGGAATTGGTTCCGAGAGTCCTGTCGAAATTGTCAAACCCTGCATGTGACACCTTCAATTTACAGCGTTTTTGGTTAACCGATGAGCAGTTAACAAGACAATAATGTTGGACCATATTTGGTTCAGCCGGTAGTTACAAGAACGAAGTTACAGTAGAATGAAGATCAATAAACATAAGAAAGGGTCAAATCAATGTCATCTGACACGATGCCATGTGTCTTATTCTAGCTTTACGCATAGATTTTCAGCCAATTCCGATTATGAATGTTAATATTAGTTTATTATTGAATGTTGCATTGAATACGACACACAGATGGGCAACATAGCTCTTATTATGGAAGAAGACAGGAATAACGAAAGCCAAACCGTCTCCCGAAGCCGCTATCGTGGTGAAGTGCATTCGTTTGACATTTTTGTTTCGAACAGTAGTTTGATTGCTTGTGTTGCGAATGTCGGAGACAAAGGAGGCCGAATATCGACAAAAAGGTTCAAATGACTGTGATCTCTAACAAGACTGATCACGACTTATCGACAACCTGATAAAATAGGGTCAGACCACATTAGATTCCCGGTAGTGTTGCGGTTTCAGCTGTGGCTTCGAAAGTGGTTAGAAGTAAAAGTGAAGCAAACCCATTCATGCGATGTATCAAATCGCGGTGATTAGGTAAAGGTGAATAAATAGCAATAAAATATTCTTAGACCATAATTGGGACCACCGGTAGTGTCATGGTCCATGACTCATGGAATCAGATCCGGCTATCCCACCGGAAACTACCAAATATAAAAATGAACCAAACCCATACATACGACACATCAGATCGTAGATTTTTTGATAATCTAATGAACGGTTAGCAAGAAAATAGCCTTAGATCACATTAGAGACTAGCTGTTGTGTAGCAGAACCAACGTTCATGTGAAAAATTAAATCGTGGCTTTGTTTAATGCCCTGATAAACATTAGGTATGAACAACAGTGACGAATAAGGACTGTTCATTAAAGAAAGTGGACATCTGTTTACCAATAGTTTAAAGTTAAAACTAAACAAAAAATTGTGAATTTTTGCTCAGTGTGTAAAAACATTGTTCACTTCGGCAACACACTCAAAGAAAACGGAAAAAGTAAGAAATTTCGAGCGATAGGTCGTATTAGCTTTGCGACTAGCAGATTAATTCTGCACAAATGGTATTCCAAAAAGTTGTCGTTTCGAGAATTGGCTTACTAATACACTTCCGGGGCCGCAATTTTTTAACGCTAAGAAGGGAAAAGTTGTGCCGGATGATGCAGGGTACATCAGAACTGAAAAATTTGGGAAAAAGTTTTTAGTGTGGCAAGCCAATTGTTCATGTGGCTTAAAAAGTTCTTCGTATTTCACAACAGGAACAATCAACGGTGAAAATAACAGAAAGGAATGCATCAAAAAACGACTTCTACTTATCTACCGAAAACATACAGATCCTCTTTTGTTTTAGGTGGATCTGGCATCCGCTTATTACGCTTCTTCTACACTAGAGATGCTCAATACGGAAAAAGTCGATTTTATCGAAAAATGGCAAAATCCACAAAACTTCTCTGAACAGCGTCCTGTGGAAAGATACTGGACAATAATTAAGCGGCATCTTAAGAAAGATGGAAGAGAAACAAGCTCTGTTGATTGGTTCAAAAAAAAATTGGCCTGCGGCACAACGAAAAGTTACGGAGAAAGTTGTGCAGAATCTAATGGGAGGTGTCAAGAGGAAAGTCCGAGTGTTCTTCCGAAAAGCGAAGTAAATGTTCAAACTCACGTGAATTTGGCCACATGAATGTTGATTGTCATTTATAAAAAATGAAATTATGAATTTGTTCGAAAATACACATTTTCTATTGAAAAACAGGTGTCCACTTTCTTTAATGAACAGTCCTTAGGTCTAAGTTCTCATATATGAGAACAAAATATAGACAAAACTAAAGCGATCTCATCGAATCGTACCATTTCAGATTCCTAAGGTTTAAATTTATAGCAGGATGGGTCAACGTTGAATGGAAAAATAAAAATTTGATCGCGAGAAGATGGTGGTTTTTTTAAGGAATTATGAGCTCTAAAACTATGTAAAATAAGTGTATTTGGTATGGGAAATATGTTCGGAGTCCACCAGAGTATCCAAGATAGCGGTCAAAAGTCCAAGATAATGGTCCAGTATTCAAGTTAGTGCCTATTTTATACGATTTTTAATTCTTGCATTATGGGCATATTTTGTATGAAAATATGTCCAGAATTCAAAATTTGTAATCAGAAAACCCAAGCTGTGCGCTGTTTCACAAGGTCTGCAATATGACTATAGTTTGAATGGGGAAGAATGCCGGTCTTCGTCCAAAACTGGTAACCAGAAAATCATAAACGACATGCCAAAATTCAATACGGCGACTTTTTTATGTAAGGTGCAGAGTCCAAAAATGAATACCAGAACATCCAAGATGGTGTCTCAATGTTTAAGATGGCGGTTAGTTTAGTTGGTGTAGATATCCGGAGTCATAAAATGATGACCGGAAAATCTAAAATGACGTTTCAAAATTTTGCGGCTTCATGACACTTGTTTGGTTTGAGTTTTGGATCGTTGTCTTATATTTTCTGAATATTGGATGCTATGCTTATATAAAATGTATCCATATTGAGTAGATTTAGCAAGCAGTTTTCATTTTGTATTTATGTCAACGTCATCAACATGTCGCTCGAGTTTTGTTGAAAGGATATTTTAAAGCACGAGAAAGGCACCATCACCGCTAGGTGGATTAATTAGGGTTTTATTGATTGCTCTCAGTTGGCGCCAGCAGTGAAAATAGCATGCAAGAACTTTTATAGCATCTAGTTTCCAGCGCTGACTGTCCGGCGGGGACACCATCGCTTGTATTCAATGCATCGCCCGTGCTACTCTCGGTTGTCAACTTTCTAAAATTTTCACCTCAAGCTCACGGAAGCATGGTAGTCAAGAACTGTCAAATCGTATGGAAAAATCGCGAAAAACGTTAATTCTCGGATACTTTTTCAAAACGACGTATAATACACGCAAATCCTATGTTGATACGTCGTTTTGAATAAGTAATCTGAGAATTGTTAGAAAACGGGATAGTTTTGTGAAAAGTTAGTGAATAGAAATCAAGAATGGTTTGAAAAGGCAACATTTTGTGTTTACTTCATGTTCCGGGACAGTTTCTTCACCGAGAAAATTTGATTTTACTATCACACAAAAAGAGCCATCTGTGATATTTTTAGCTTGGAATGTCGATCTATTGGTGGCTGCACTTACATTTTTGTACAGCGCCTAAATGAATTCTATTCTAATTCTACCACATCGAACCATTGCCTTTGCACTGCTGTCACTATTCTACCCTGTCCATGGTAGAATGATGAGCACGAGGATGTTGATGTGTAGCTGTTGTTCCTTTTTCCAGTCCGATTGGGGGTCCACTATGAGTTGCCGTAAGTCGATATCCAAGTTTCCGGGTCCAGCAGAGCAGGTCAGGTGGCAGCCACTCTCGGGGAGAAGAGCAACTGACGAAAAATTGCAAGTGCCGGGGCTGGGATCGAACCCATGACCATCCGCTTATGAAGTGAACGTGTAGGCACTACGCTACGGGCCTCGGCTGCTTAAATATGTTATTCAGTTGCTTTTCTTTTCTGCTCGGGATGTACTTTCAAATTTTCACCTCGTACATCAAAGTGTACTGAAAGGCTATATGTTCACTCGAAAAACGAATTTTTGATAACAAATTCGGAGTGTCAAATCACATATACCAATCAACTCAGTGCGACGAATTGAAATGATGTATGTATGTGTGTATGTATAAAAGGTCACTCACTTTGAGGCACTTCTTATTGGCCGACGGATTATAGCTCCAATCGAACCGGAATTTTGCCGCATTGTTTGCTATTAAAAATGGTCGGTCAAAGCGTTCCGAAGTGATGGCCAAATAAAACTGAACGAAGCCCCATTATGCGACACATGAATCTGCGCCGATATTTGTATCCTTTAGCATGGTTGACGAATTTTGTACAGAAATCTACACTGGACCAGAAACTTCAGGTGTCAGGTTTGGCCGAATGGTCATTTGGCCGAATGCCGTTCGGCCGAATCTCGATCATCAGAATTCAAAGGATTTTTTTGACATTCCAACTATGAATATGATCATCAGAAATATTTTCTTCTTTTAATCATAAGCTATTCTTCCAAGGATTCCCTTAGGAATGTCTCCAGGGATTCCTACAGCAATTTCCTCTATGGGTTTTCTTTCAGGAATATGTTCAGGGAATCCTCCAGAAAGTCCTCCAAGATTTCCTCCTGAAATTACTCCAAGAACTCCTCCAGGGATTCGCCAATGAACTCTTTCCGGAGATTCGTCATGGAACTCCTCCAGGAATTCATTCAGAAATTCCTCCAAATATTTCTCCTGAATTTTTTACAGAAGTTTCTCTACGGATTCCTCCAGGAAATCTTCTAATGATTCCTACTGAAATTCCTTCGTGAATTCCATCAAGAATTTTTTCCACCAATTCAACAGGAATTCCTCTAGAATTTCCACTAGGAACTCCTCCATGAATTATTCCAGGAGATTTCCAGAGCTTCCTAGCATTCCCTTAGTAATGCCTCCAGGTATTCCTCCCGAAATTCCACCAGCAATTCTTCCAGGTGGTTAAGTGATGGAGTGTAGAATTTTAAAATGATGTGTGATGCGAGAATTGTACATTATTTATCTTAACCCTAGTAAGATGTTGCGATCAATATGACGCCTGGAACGTGGGTGGTAATTGCAATTTGATACATTTGCAGAATGCTTCCCATGACTTATCATAGAAGAGTCACGGTGGCGCAGGTTTTTGTTGCGCAAACGTCACTGTGGCATATTTCAAACTAATAAATACTTACTTGCTAGAAGTAAGTGACAGTGACTTTCGCGCAACCAACAAAAAACCTGCGCCGCCGTGATTTTAGGTGGTAAGTGTGTTACTTGGGTTAGATGGTGCAGGCCCGACTAGAAGATTTTAACAAAAATATAACATAATTATAACAAACCATGATATGAATAACTCATTGTGATATAATTATGTTTAACATCTTTGGTGTTCAACAATATTATAATTCAATTGTAACATATTATGTTATAAATGTTTTTCAATAACTTATTGTGAAATAATTTAGTTTTGATTCTCTGACATTCAGAACATCATTTTACACAATTGTATCAAAATATGATAGAAACTAGTTTTCTTGAAGTTAAAATTTATATCATATTGTGTAAAAATTTTGATCTGATTATAACAAAATAGGTTATTATATTGATAAGACCGGTGTACTTTTTGTTACAATTTAAGTTATTTTAACATCATCCTGCATCTAGTTTATAACATAATAAGTTATTGAAAAATTTCATAACATCATAACGCAATGTGTTATAATGTTGATATATTTTCCTAGTCGGGGGGAATTTGAGGAATGGTCTCAAACTAGCTGGTGCATACCATTCAAATTGCGTGCCGCCATGAAGGTGCGTCATGATGTCAGCATGGTGTATAGGACCCCATGATACCACTGAGATCATTGGGATGGTGCATGGATTACTGATTTGGAGCATGGCATCCCGACTAGATGATCATAACAAGAATATATCATAATTATATCTTAATGTGATATAACTAACACATTATGTTATAATTTTGTTATGACCTGGATTGTTTATTACTTATTTAAACTAAATTATAACAAAATATATTATAATCTTTTGTAACTAATTTTGCTACAAATAAATCAGAACAAACTCTGTTATAACTTTGTTATTTTTGCAACTAAACAAAATGCTCAGTTGAAAAAATAACATAATTATATCAGAATATGAAATTATTTAAATTTTTAGCTATATTACAAAAAAAAATGAGAAATTTGATTATGTATTCGTTTTTTTTTATTGCTTGTAGAGCAATGGGTCGATGGATGCAGGTAAAAGATCAAAAAATGCTTATAAGGAAACAGCTTTATTCTATGTAATTGAAAAATTTATGAATAAAACATTCAATTGCTGTCGAGGGGCTGCAGTTTTGCTTGTTTTTTATTGCGTAGAATTTGTCGTCACCACTACACTCAAACCTCCATTAAAGTAACGAGTCGGGGGTACTTAAATGGATCCATAACGTAAATGGATTCATTACGTAAATGGATTCAGTTTTTGATTTGAACAGAGTTTATGGCCATCCATTGCAGTTTACCTCAAAATATATACAGTATTATCGAAATAAGCCAATTGATCGTTATGCCGAAAACGTTTTTAGGTAAAAGGTCATTGGGCCAAAAATGTTGTTAGGTCGAAGAGGTCAACAGGCCGATATATCGTTTGGTCTTAAAAAGGTAGTGTGGCCACAGAATATTGTTACATCAAAGTGTTCATTTGGCCGAATAGGTCATTAGGTGGATCACGGCAATGTTATTAGTTGCCGAGCGCTCGGCTGTGCGGATCTCGGCGAAAGTTTGAAAACATGCAGAGATCCCGGCATTCCAAATTAAGTGTGTACAAATTTGGGCTCGATTGATTAATTTTTCGCGAAGTTAGAACCGTTCGGGTAAAACACTCTTATTTAAACATCTAATTTTTAAACTGTCATATCTCGGAAACCAGTGAACCGAATTGAATGAATTTTTTATCGTTTATCAACAATATATTGATACTTAATACGACGTTATAAAATGTTATATTTTCTCACGGCGAATTAAGTTATTCCGGATTGAAATTTTAACCCATATAGAGGAAAATAAGTTAAATTTACAATACCACACAAAAATTACTAAATGTGTTCTTCATTCAATCTAAATAGGCTCTAATATATCTGATTAGAGATAACTTAAGAACAGAAGTGGAAAATCTTTGAATATCAATACTAAAATTTATTGACATTGATGTAAAAAAATGACATTTTTTCAAGATAAATCCAAAAAGTGTCAATCCATGAAAACTTTTTTCAACGTTTAAAAAGTACCTATGTTTTAATAGTTTGTGAAGCATTCACATATTGTTAGTGTACGTTTAAAATTTAATTCAATTCGGTTCACTGGTTTCCGAGAAATGACAGTTCAAAAATGAGTTGTCTGAAAAATAGTGTTTTACCCGAACGGTCTAACTTTGCGAAATAGTAATCAATCGAGCCCAAATTTGTACCAATGCACAATGGGAAAAAATAGGTATAAAACGCGGATAAATTCAATATCTCTGCTCGAAGTGGATGGATTTGAATGAAATTTTGACACAAACTGCAAAAAACTCTACAGTTTCGGATAAGGAGGGGGTCATTCGCCGCACGAAGCTGGAAATCAGTGTATCGGGCCCGTTTTACCCCACTCTCTCACTTTTTCACCTTTTTGGAAAAATCCTGAAGTGCGAAATAAAAGATTTAATTGATCCGTGTTCGTGTTAAAACTTCCGTAGTATCGAATGGAGCTAGTTTGGCTCACCACACGGCCTTAAAAATTGAAATATCTTCAAATAACCCCGATATCCCCTATTTGTATAAATTTGCACATGCTTCTCCGCCCGGAGTGGAATGCAATTGACAAGAGAAGGAGCAAACTTTTGTCAAATTTCCGATACAATGGAAGTTTCTACACAAATACGAGTTAAATAAGTCATTTATTTTGCATGCTAGTCGGGAATAGATGAGGATTTTCTCAAAAAGGTGTGAAAAAGAGAGCGCGGGGTAAAACGAGCTCAATACACTGATTTCCAGCATCGTGCGGCGAATGACACCCTTTTTATCTGAAACTGTAGAGATTTTTGCAGTTTGTGTCAAAAATTTATTCGAATCCATCCACTCCGAGCAGAGATATTGAATTTATTCGCGTTTTATACCTATTTTTTTCCCACTGTGCAATGATGCACACATAATAGGTTGACAAGCAGTCAAAATTTGAGATTTTTTTATGCGCTCTATGAAAAGTTATACCTTGTTGAACTTTTTTGTGAGAAAAAAAAAGTTGCCTATCCCAAACATTTTGGCCATCCCCTGTAGATGCATCCCCGCACCAATTGTATCATGGACGCTAATAACCCAAGTTGCACTTATGTAATATAAGAGTTGTGACAGCTCAGGTTTTGGTTGTATATAAGTTGATTTGACGTAATTCTAACACAATACTAGAATGACGTCAAAATAACTTCTGTATAGCCAAAACTTGCGCTGACGTAGCACTTATATGGCATGTGTGTTACTTGGGAAAACCGGTGATCCTTTATGGACACCACACATCGATCATGCTCGAGGAGGACCTGCAAGCACTCGGAGTTTTCGAGCCACGCTTGCCACGATCTTCGGCTGCGTACATGAGATCGGTGTGTGGCGGCGAAGATTGAACCATGAGCATGCTGCGCTCTTGAGCGACCCAGCATCCAGAAGCTTGTCAAGGTCGGATGAATACGGTGGTCAAGAAAGGTTACAAGAATTCTGGACAACGAAGCTGATATTTGTCACAGATCAGGTTTGTACAAAAAGGCGAGAAATTCAACGAGCAGCTAGATAGAAGGTGATCTTGCGAGCAATGGGCGCGACCAAGGATGGAGAGCGACTACGGCAATCCGAGTATTGTCGGATACTATTTTATTATGCATTCGATAGTTGATGTTTATGTTTGAAGGTTAGGCTTTCAGTCTTTGGAGCAAAAACGGATATAAGAAGAGTCCCCTTTTGAGCCATTCCTCTCAATACTGAGAACTTTAACCTCTTAAAATATGTTCTTTAAACTATTAGGGATAATGATGACGATTATGGTGATATTCAATACGTACCTAGTATATATCCTCTTCGACATCAGCAAAAAAATATAAAGTCATGGATCATGATTGCGAAAATTTCAAATTGGAATAACAAACATTTTTAGTTCCTTCCACAGGCTGGTATTCAAAACTGCATTGTGGGTTGAATTTTCATATACATTTCCCATCTTGTAGCTGATGCTACTACATTCATGACGATGAATAAGAAAGCATTTTCCGCCTCATTGTTGGAAGTAGAGATCCTCTCTCCTGTTGCATTCCTCTCCCACTACTGAAGAACTTTTCCGGGCCTCCGGGAGGCGACGGCCGTTAGAAGCAATTTAAATTCCTAAACGATAACTAACAGACAAGGCACTGCACTAAGCTGGCGGATGAATAATGTTTGCATTATTTAGCACGATGAAACGAAGTCTTCGAGACAAAATGTCTGACAAAAGGCCTTTGTGTGGTTTCCATGAGATTGAAATGAAAATGCTCCATTGTACCACGACGGATCCGACTTTGTGGATGTGCATAATTAAATTCCCCCGTACTAGTGCTGGTGTCTTTGAAGGTTTGGTTGGTAAACCGAAATCATTGTTGCATATTTGAAGAGCAATTTCTCGGATTTCTGACGACGTTGACGAATGATGTGCTACCGGCAATTGCGCTTCAACGTCAAGGAACCGAGTGATATTACCATGCTTAAAATTTGATCGCAATCATGGCAATCTCAACGGTTATTCACATATATAAATCATGCTTTGAACGGATTCCCAAACACCATACGCCCTCAAGCTAAACGGATGAAGTTAACTTCCTTCCTCCCTCGAGCTTCCATCAGGCTCCGCTTGAATGCATCATCATTATCATCATCGTTTGACAGCTGAAGGCACTCTATCTACCTTCCGAACCTACCGATGCATTATCTCCGGTTCCGAGCTGCCTTTCATTCCATCAAGACCCGGCATCTAAGTCACACACAAAACGCCCAGCTGCCAGCCAGCTGCCGGGCCAGCTATTTATAGTGGCTTCTTTCTCCTCGAATCCAACAATCCACCGCACACAACGCCTCACATGTTCCGATCCGGAATGGAGTCACGAGAGCATCCGTTCCGTTGAAGTTTACAAGCATGTGTGTCGGTCGGTGTGTGTGATGTCTCTCAAGCTGCCGCCGCAAAAAGCTTCTTCAATGGCTTTACACTAGGTACCTACTCTATAGACTAGAATTTGCCATGCCACCACACTCTTCCAGCAGTTAAGTGGAAAACTAGTTGGTTGCATTCTTGTTCAACATTGTTGTAGAAGAGAATAACGAATCCTAACAACGCTCGAGGAAATGGGAAGCTAAACCCTTTGAAAGCGCAGTTGAACTGGTTGGATTGATAGTGAAAGTATACCTTATGTCAATATTCTATCTACTGCGCAGATATGATAAAATCCAGTGGTTTGATCATTCTCTCAATACGTTCTAGAGTACTATATGAAGACACAACTCAAATGTACAATTCAGAGCGTTAATGATTAATCATAAATTTAATCATGATTAATGATTAATGATTAAGATTAATCAAAATCATTAATCATAATCACAAAAAAATCTCATTTAATCATTTAATCATTAATCATTAATCAGTTGAACTGGTTGGATTGATAGTGAAAGTATACCTTATGTCAATATTCTATCTACTGCGCAGATATGATAAAATCCAGTGGTTTGATCATTCTCTCAATACGTTCTAGAGTACTATATGAAGACACAACTCAAATGTACAATTCAGAGCGTTAATGATTAATCATAAATTTAATCATGATTAATGATTAATGATTAAGATTAATCAAAATCATTAATCATAATCACAAAAAAATCTCATTTAATCATTAATCATTAATCTTAATCACACTGTTTTTGCAATCTAATCATTAATCAGTAATCATAATCATAAGAAAAAATATTAATCAATCATTAATCATTCATCACCAAAAATGATTCATCATATAAAATATATAATCCAATTTAAATTGGTTCAAATGCTGTTTCAAATAATATAATTTATAATTCTTCTTACAAAAATCTCCCGGACAGAGTTACTTTTTACTTTTGAAACTTCAAAAACATGTTAAACAATAAATATATTTTAATCATTTCCAGTTTTTTGTGATTGATTAATCATGATTAATCATGATTTTTAATCAATGAGCCGTTTTTAATCATTAATCATAATCATTAATCACAGATAAAACCAATTTTAATCATTAATCATAATCTTTAATCATCCTAAAAATCAAATTAATCATTAATCATAATCAATAATCACCAAAATTGGAATTTTAATCACCAATGATTAATCATGATTAAAATTTTTGTTAATCATGAACGCTCTGCAATATCTATACTCTGTCTTATTATCCATTTTTTTCTAATTCAACTTAAGTAACTTAAATTCCAAGAGGAATCCCTAGTTTATTTATTTCATCAACAGGCTGGGTGTAGCCCCAATGATGGTTAAGAAGTATGATACAATGACATGGTCAAGAAACTAATAATAAATAATAATACAGAGACAACATTCAACGAAACAAAACTTGGTCAGGAGTTGAAACTAAAGTAAGTGCATAATCAGCGTCCGTCATTTCGCCCTGCGAAGAACGACGAAAACCTCCGGCGAAGAGTCTCACGTGAGAAGTGGAAATCAAACAACGAAGCTACTCTATTGAATACCCGCTGCAAGCCGCTGATCGCACCGTGTATCCCATAGTTCGTTCGACGTAGAGGCAGTCTCAGCATGATACTATTTCGAAGCGATCTTGGCTGAACGTTCAAATCGATTTGCTCCAGAATCGCCCCACAATCGATTCGACCCTGGAGCGTATCAGCTACGGTCAGTGCTCTGGTTACATCTCGTCTCGAGCGGAGTAGTTGTAGATCAATCAGCTGACATCGGTTCTCGTAGCTCGGCAGGCGAAACGGATCCCTCCAAGGTAGCCGGCGGAGTGCGAACCGAAGAAAGCGACGCTGAACGGATTCAATTCTTTCGGCGCCGTTATTGTAAGCAGGACTCCAGACAGCAGCGCAATATTCAAGGGTGGAGCGCACAAGCGAGCAATACAGTGCTTTTAAGCAATAGATGTCGGAGAAATTCTTAGCGATCCTGAATATGAATCCTAGATTCCGAGACGCTTTATCGATAATGAATGAAATGTGTTGCTTGAAAGTTAGCTGCGAGTCCAGTATAACACCCAGGTCCTTCACGTGAGTCACGCGCTCGATTGTCGTGCCAAGGAGACTATAGTCAAAGACGATTGGCTGCTTCTTACGGGAGAACGTTATAACGGAACACTTGGCAGGATTTACTACCATTCTGTTCAGAGAACACCAATTAGCAAAGTGATCCAGCTGATTTTGCAGCTCAAGGCAATCGTGGAATGAGCGGATTTTCAGGAATATTTTGAGGTCATCGGCGTAAGAAAGTCGAGGCCCTTTGATGACAGCATGCACGTCGTTGAAGTAGATCAAGAAGATCAACGGTCCTAGATGGCTTCCTTGTGGTATTCCGGAAGTTGCGTCAAAGCTATCCGATCTGCTATCTCCTATCACTACCAACAAATGCCGGCCGGTGAGATATGAACGGAACCAGTTCAGAAGATAGCCGCCGACGCCAAGTCGGTCGAGCTTCGCAACTGCAATAGTGTGATTCAGCTTGTCGAAAGCGGCTGAGAGGTCGGTATAGATGACGTCTGTCTGAGCTTTATCGGATAAGCTATTAGTTACATACGAGGTGAGGCATAGAAGATTGGTGGAAGTAGAGCGCCCGGAAGTGAACCCGTGTTGATCGTCGCTCAGAAGTTGCTTGCAATGCGACAGCAGTGGTTCCATTATGACCAACTCAAAAAGCTTCGACACGGCACACAAAGACGTAATTCCGCGGTAATTATCGACGTCACGTTTACTTCCTTTTTTGTGCACTGGAAACATGTGTGCGAATTTCCAGCACGAAGGGAATGAACCGCTGGATAGTGACAGCTGAAACACAATGTGGAGCGGAACTAACAGACAGTCGATATGCTTCTTAACAAAAGTAGACGGTATACCGTCTGGTCCAGGGTTGTCAGACGATTTAAGCTGAGTGGCGGCCCGGCGGATCATGCCATCGTCGATATCGATTACACTCAGTGAGTGGCCATTTAGTGGAACGTTGTTGGCTGCGATGGTAGCCTGACTATCGCTCACCGTCTCGTCGCTAAATACGCTTGCGAATTTTTGGGCAAAAAGCCGACAGATCTCGTCAGTGGTAGAGGCGGTTTGACCATTCAGCTGCATTGACGATGGCAGACCAGATTCTTTGCGCTGTTCGTTCACGTATTTCCAGAAAGTCTTTGGGTGACTTTTCAGTTTGGTCTCAATACCTCGCTGGTACCGCTGGAAGGATAGCCGGCTGGCCCGTTGATATTCATGATTGAGCCTCACATAGTGGTTTCTAAGCGGAAGGGTCCGGTGTGTTGAGAATTTCCGCAGAGCTGCTCTCTTAGCAGACTTCATCTTTCGCAGTTGGCGGGTTTGCCATGGATGCCGAGGGTCTTGATGATGAATTTTCTTGGGTACGTGCCTGTCGATGACGTATGCCAGGACATGGGAAAAAGTTTGAGCGGCGGCTTCAACGTCACGAGGATCGACAACATTTTCCCACTCAATACTGGATAGAACTTCTCCAATACTTCGATGATCGGCTTTCTGGAAGTTGTAGGATACGGTGGCGGGACGATCGAAGAACTTGAGGGGGTGATATTCCTCAAATGCCAAAATCAACGGAGGATGATGAGGGACGTCTTTAACCAGAGCACACGGAGCTGTGGAAACGAACGGCGCTTTATCCCGGGCACTTACGAAGCACAGATCCAGAGTACGGCCATTTTCGTTGGTCGTGGAGTTGATTTGACTGAGCGTGGCAGCGCTATAGCTGTCCAGCAGAATGACAGCACTGGCGTGGATGGACGAATGTTCTGGATCTGGATAGAGAAAGCCACTGAGCGATGGTATCCATGAGATGCTGCTAAAATTGAAGTCGCCCAGGATGAAGACGTCGTCAATCGGAGAGGCAGACTCCATAACAGCGAAAACAGATTGACAGTGGGCTTCGATGAGTTCGTTGTCACGAATCCGATCAGGAGGAATGTACAACGAGCACAAAAACAATGTGCGGTCGCCCAGTTTCACGGATATCCAAACCTGTTTTAGGCATTTCCACAACTCGTTTTCGATGATCCTCGCCTTGAACCTAGAACGAACAGCTACAAGAGTGCCTCCTCCTGTTGATTTACGGCTGTTGCTCGGATTCCGGTCGCATCGGAACACCTCATATTCCGATCCAAACACCTGATTGGAGAGCGTGCGGGAGTCTAGCCATGTCTCGGTTAAGACAACAATGTCGTAGCAAGCATCCGAAACGGCTAAACGATAGTCCTCGATGCTTAAGTTCATTCCGCCGACGTTTTGGTAGTACACAGCGATGTCCCGTTTTATCATGGCGGTGGAATCTCGGTCAGCGGATCGACTGCAAATCGGACGGGATTCAGGAGACGGTATATTCGATAGAAGATCATACTTGCCGATAACAGGGTTCCGGAAGACCCCGTCTTCCAACTCAAACGCAGGCCCGGGACGGCTGCCCTAGGGGAACTCGATAAATTCCCAGAGGCATTCTGGAGGGATACCCAGAGGAATTTTGAAGCAATTCTCAGAAAAATCCAGGAAGAATTCCTGGAGCAATCCCGGAGGAACTTCCAGAGGAATCCCGGAGGGATTCTCAAAGGAATCCCGGAGGAATTCTCAGATTAATCTAGGAGGATTTTCCAGAGAAATTCCCAGAGGAATTTCCAGAAGATTCCCAAAGGAATCTAGGAGAAATTCCCAGAGGAATCCATGAAGGAATCCCTGGCAGATTTCCTGAAGGAATCCCTGGGGGATTTCCTGGAGGAATCCCTGGGAGAATTCCTGGATGAATCCCTGGGGGAATTCCTGGAGGAATCCCTGAGGAAATTCCTGGAGAAATCCCTGGGGGAATTCCATGAGAAATCCATGCAGGAATCCCTGGAAGATTTCCTGGAGGATTCCCTGGGGGAATTCCTGGAGGAATCCCTGGAGGAATCCCTGGAGGAATCCCTGGAGGAATTCCCAGAGGAATTCTTGAAGGAATCCCTGGGGGAATTCCTGGAGGAATCCCTGGAGGAATTCCTGGAGGAATCCCTGGGGGAATTCCTGGAGGAATCCCTGGGGGAATTCCTGGAGGAATCCCTGGGGGAATTCCTGGAGGAATCCCTGGGGGAATTCCTGGAGGAATCCCTGGGGGAATTCCTGGAGGAATCCCTGGGGGAATTCCTGGAGGAATCCCTGGGGGAATTCCTGGAGGAATCCCTGGGGGAATTCCTGGAGGAATCCCTGGGGAATTCCTGGAGGAATCCCTGGGGGAATTCCTGGAGGAATCCCTCGGGGAATTCCTGGAGGAATCCCTCGGGGAATTCCTGGAGGAATCCCTCGGGGAATTCCTGGAGGAATCCCTCGGGGAATTCCTGGAGGAATCCCTCGGGGAATTCCTGGAGGAATCCCAGAAGGAATTCCTGAAGCAATCCCAGAGGGAATTCCTGGAGGAATCCCAGAAGGAATTCCTGGAGGAATCCCAGAAGGAATTTCTGGAGGAATCCCAGAAGGAATTCCTGGAGCAATCCCAGAGGGAATTCCTGGAGGAATCCCAGATGGAATTCCCGGAGAAATCCCGGAGGAATCCCGGACTAATTCCCGAAGAAATCCCGGACTAATTCCCGGAGAAATCCGGGATGAATTCCTGGAGGAATCCCTGGGGGAATTCCTGGAGGAATCCCTGGGGGAATTCCTGGAGGAATCCCTGGGGGAATTCCTGGAGCAATCCCTGGGGGAATTCCTGGAGGAATCCCTGGGGGAATTCCTGGAGGAATCCCTGGGGGAATTCCTGGAGGAATCCCTGGGGGAATTCCTGGAGGAATCCCTGGGGGAATTCCTGGAGGAATCCCTGGGGGAATTCCTGGAGGAATCCCTGGGGGAATTCTTGGAGGAATCCCTGCGGGAATTCCTGGAGGAATCCCTGGGGGAATTCCTGGAGGAATCCCTGGGGGAATTCCTGAAGGAATCCCTGGGGGAATTCCTGGAGAAATCCCTGGGGGAATTCCATGAGAAATCCATGCAGGAATCCCTGGAAGATTTCCTGGAGGAATCCCTGGGGGAATTCCTGGAGGAATCCCTGGAGGAATCCCTGGAGGAATTCCCAGAGGAATTCTTGAAGGAATCCCTGGGGGAATTCCTGGAGGAATCCCTGGGGGAATTCCTGGAGGAATCCCTGGGGGAATTCCTGGAGGAATCCCTGGGGGAATTCCTGGAGGAATCCCTGGGGGAATTCCTGGAGGAATCCCTGGGGGAATTCCTGGAGGAATCCCTGGGGGAATTCCTGGAGGAATCCCTGGGGGAATTCCTGGAGGAATCCCTGGGGGAATTCCTGGAGGAATCCCTGGGGGAATTCCTGGAGGAATCCCTGGGGGAATTCCTGGAGAAATGCCTGGGGGAATTCCTGGAGGAATCCCAGAGGGAATTCCTGGAGGAATCCCAGATGGAATTCCCGGAGAAATCCCGGAGGAATCCCGGACTAATTCCCGAAGAAATCCTGGACTAATTCCCGGAGAAATCCGGGATGAATTCCTGGAGGAATCCCTGGGGGAATTCCTGGAGAAATCCCTGGGGGAATTCCTGGAGGAATCCCTGGGGGAATTCCTGGAGGAATCCCTGGGGGAATTCCTGGAGGAATCCCTGGGGGAATTCCTGGAGGAATCCCTGGGGAAAATCCTGGATGAATCCCTGGGGGAATTCCTGGAGAAATCCCTGGAGGAATCCCTGGGAAAATTCCTGGAAGAATCCCTGGGGAAAATCCTGGAAGAATCCCTGGGGGAATTCCTGGAGGAATCCCTGGGGGAATTCCTGGAGGAATCCCTGGGAATTCCTGGAGGAATCCCTGGGGGAATTCCTGGAGAAATCCCTGGGGGAATTCCTGGAGGAATCCCTGGGGGAATTCCTGGAGGAATGCCTGGGGGAATTCCTGGAGGAATGCCTGGGGGAATTCCTGGAGGAATGCCTGGAGGAATCCCTGGGGGAATTCCTGGAGGAATCCCTGGGGGAATTCCTGGAGGAATCCCTGGGGAAAATCCTGGAAGAATCCCTGGGGGAATTCCTTGAGAAATCCCTGGAGGAATCCCTGGGAAAATTCCTGGAAGAATCCCTGGGGAAAATCCTGGAAGAATCCCTGGGGGAATTCCTGGAAGAATCCCTTGGGGAATTCCTGGAGGAATCCCTGGGGGAGTTCCTGGAGAAATCCCTGGGGGAATTCCTGGAGGAATCCCTGGGGGAATTCCTGGAGGAATCCCTGGGGGAATTCCTGGAGGAATCCCTGGGGGAATTTCTGGAGGAATCCCTGGGGGAATTCCTGGAGGAATCCCTGGGGGAATTCCTGGAGGAATCCCTGGGGGAATTCCTGGAGGAATCCCTGGGGGAATTCCTGGAGGAATCCCTGGGGGAATTCCTGGAGCAATCCCTGGGGGAATTCCTGGAGGAATCCCTGGGGGAATTCCTGGAGGAATCCCTGGGGAAATTCCTGGAGGAATCCCTGGGGGAATTCCTGGAGGAATCCCTGGGGGAATTCCTGGAGGAATCCCTGGGGGAATTCCTGGAGGAATCCCTGGGGGAATTCCTGGAGGAATCCCTGGGGGAATTCCTGGAGGAATCCCTGGGGGAATTCCTGGAGGATTCCCTGCGGGAATTCCTGGAGGAATCCCTGGGGGAATTCCTGGAGGAATCCCTGGGGGAATTCCTGGAGGAATCCCTGGGGGAATTCCTGGAGGAATCCCTGGGGGAATTCCTGGAGGAATCCCTGGGGGAATTCCTGGAGGAATCCCTGGGGGAATTCCTGGAGGAATCCCTGGGGGAATTCCTGGAGGAATCCCTGGGGAAATTCCTGGAGGAATCCCTGGGGGAATTCCTGGAGGAATCCCTGGGGGAATTCCTGGAGGAATCCCTGGGGGAATTCCTGGAGGAATCCCTGGGGGAATTCCTGGAGGAATCCCTGGGGGAATTCCTGGAGGAATCCCTGGGGGAATTCCTGGAGGAATCCCTGGGGGAATTCCTGGAGGAATCCCTGGGGGAATTCCTGGAGGAATCCCTGGGGGAATTCCTGGAGGAATCCCTGGGGGAATTCCTGGAGGAATCCCTGGGGGAATTCCTGGAGGAATCCCTGGGGGAATTCCTGGAGGAATCCCTGGGGGAATTCCTGGAGGAATCCCTGGGGGAATTCCTGGAGGAATCCCTGGGGGAATTCCTGGAGGAATCCCTGGGGGAATTCCTGGAGGAATCCCTGGGGGAATTCCTGGAGGAATCCCTGGGGGAATTCCTGGAGGAATCCCTGGGGGAATTCCTGGAGGAATCCCTGGGGGAATTCCTGGAGGAATCCCTGGGGGAATTCCTGGAGGAATCCCTGGGGGAATTCCTGGAGGAATCCCTGGGGGAATTCCTGGAGGAATCCCTGGGGGAATTCCTGGAGGAATCCCTGGGGGAATTCCTGGAGGAATCCCTGGGGGAATTCCTGGAGGAATCCCTGGGGGAATTCCTGGAGGAATCCCTGGGGGAATTCCTGGAGGAATCCCTGGGGGAATTCCTGGAGGAATCCCTGGGGGAATTCCTGGAGGAATCCCTGGGGGAATTCCTGGAAGAATCCCTGGGGGAATTCCTGGAGGAATCCCTGGGGGAATTCCTGGAGGAATCCCTGGGGGAATTCCTGGAGGAATCCCTGGGGGAATTCCTGGAGGAATCCCTGGGGGAATTCCTGGAGGAATCCCTGGAGTTATTCCTGGAGGAATTCCTGGAAGAATCCCTGGGGGAATTCCTGGAGGAATCCCTGGGGGAATTCCTGGAGGAATCCCTGGGGGAATTCCTGGAGGAATCCCTGAGGGAATTCCTGGAGGAATCCCTGGAGTTATTCCTGGAGGAATCCCTGGGGGAATTCCTGGAGGAATCCCTGGAGTTATTCCTGGAGGAATCCCTGGGGGAATTCCTGGAGGAATCCCTGGGGGAATTCCTGGAGGAATCCCTGGGGGAATTCCTGGAGGAATCCCTGGGGGAATTCCTGGAGGAATCCCTGGGGGAATTCCTGGAGGAATCCCTGGGGGAATTCCTGGAGGAATCCCTGGGGGAATTCCTGGAGGAATCCCTGGGGGAATTCCTGGAGGAATCCCTGGGGGAATTCCTGGAGGAATCCCAGAGGAATTCCTGGAGGAATCCCTGGGGGAATGCCTGGAAGAATCCCTGGGAGAATTCCTGGAGGAATGCATTTTAGGTTCAACGTAAGGCATTGAAAGCATTTGAATGGTTTTGTTTTTGTTTCGAGGAAGTTTACATTTCTACCCGTTTGTTTATCACTAATTAAATACATTCGCTTCAAAAGCATTCTGTTTATCACCTCCTCCGTGAAGCCGAAAGCGATTCAACTGGTAAACAACTGCTTAATGCTTTCCATTCAGTTTTCCGCCAACAAACAACATCATCCATGGCAAAAAGCCACTTCATAAGCTTTCTTCCGACTGATTCCTTTCGCTTCTGCAATCATTGAATTATGTTCTTATGAACTCTTTTTCTTGCTTCTCTTGTTCTCCGAAGCCCTTAGGTACGATTAATTCTTGATTCTGTCCACGCCGGTTCATCTGCTGGTGGAATAATGAGAGCCACGTGGGTTAAATGGAGCACTAACTTGCCTTCATCCCACCCACCCACTACTGTGTGTTCCAAAATGCGGAAAAATGTATCCGTAAAGAATCTGTTAGAATGTACGCAGAGCCTAGTGTATCTTTTGCAGGATTTACTGAACGAAGGCTTTTCTCCGCCATATAGCATCGCATTAGGGAAAATCGCTGTGGAAACGCCGTCCTTCGCACTCACTATAGTATCCCAACTCCCGAGCAGGGCAGAGCAAAGATGGATGGATGGGTTGCGATTATTTTTCACGTTGGGGAAAGCCTCTCGCCGACAGCTTGGGTTATAATTAAGACTACATTTCATCAGCCGGGCCGAAGTGAGCTCTCATTCACAGCTTGGTCGCGCCGCATCAAAACTGAGTGAAAGATTATCTTGTGGTGGAAAAAGGGGGTTTTGACCATGAAGCGTGAAAAGCTGCGTGACTAGGCAAGGAAGGCACCGTGTCAAATGCGGTTGAGTTTGGATTTGTACAACTCATCTAATGTTGGGAGATAGAAAGTTGTCATAACACTATTTTTTCCTTTTTTTTGCAGACTTTTTATTTTTCTCTTGCATTCCTCATTTTATTTTATTCTTATTTTGCTCTTTTTGTTATACTTTTTTTATTTCATTCCCCTCAATTTTCTTATTTATGTGTTCTATTTTGTTGTATTCTCCGAGGTTGTCAATATTACTTTTTTTTTTCTTTTTTTCTCTTGTTTCCCAGTCTTTTATATTTTATGATGTTCACCTTTTTTATTTTTTATTTTAAAATTATAATAATTTATTTTTAAATCGTTTCCTCATTATCTTATAGAACATTCAATCGAGCTTTCTAGGTGCCATATTTTTCAGTATTTTGGGAGTTAATCGGCATTCTAGAAGGGAATCTTCAGCTTTTGCAAAGGGAGGGACCGAGGAGTCCCACAGGAAACTCCCGGAAGAATCCCAGAGAGAATTTTCGGAGGAATCCCAGACGCAATTTCCGAAGAAATCCTTGAGGGAGTTTTAAGAGCAATCCCAGAGATAATTCCCGCAGGAATACTTGAAGGAAATCTTGGAGGAGGCCCAGAGGAAATTTCCGCAGGAATCCTTGAGGGGATTCTCAGTAATCCCAGAGAGAATTCCCGTAGGAATCCTAGAGGGAACTCTCAGAGAATTCCCAGAGTTTATTCGCGGAGTAAGGAATTTCCCAAAGCAATCCTACAGGGAATTCCCGGAATAAGGAAGGAGAGGAATTCCCTAAGAAATACCAGAGGAAATCCCAGAAGAATCTCAGAGTGAATTCCCCGAGTGATCCCTAGATTTTATTACTTGCATATAAACGGGTTACGTCCATCATTTAGGGGAGGGGGGTGTCTAGAAAAGTGTGACAGTACGTGTTTTAGGTATAGGAAAATAGTGAGACAAAGGGGGGAGGGGGCTCTAGAAATCCCGAATAACGATGGACGTAATAAAGCTTCCCAAAGGAGTTTCTGGAAGAATTTCCAAAGGGATCCATGAAATACTTTTTGAAGAAATCCTAGAAGAAATTTTTGAAAAAAATCTTGGAAGAATATCCGAAGGACTCTGTAGAAACGAGTGTCATTCATATTTAAACAGTACACTTGGATGCATTCATGATGAAGGCACAACAGTCTACACACTCTACGAAGCATATTCGATTAACATTTGTGCTTGCCAGACGTGGCTACCATGACTCCCTGAAGGAATTTCCCGAAAAAAAAACTTGAAAAAGAATTCTGAAGAAACAGTTGAAGAAATTTCTGAAAAAATCCTATGAAGAATGAAGAAAAGAACTCTCGAAGTAATTTTTAAGGAATCTGTAGAAAATTTTGAGAAGGAATTTCTTAAGCAATTTATTAAAAATCCATGTAGTAATTTTGGAAATAATTTGGAAAGATTTTCTATAGAAATTATTGGAGAAATTTCTGGAGGAAATCTGAATATATCATGTTTTGAATGGTTCACTAGAAGAGTTTTCGAAGGAATCAGTGACATTGGCGTATCTAGGATTTTTTCCTAGGGGGTGCCTGGGGGCTGCCAGTTTCAGTGGCTTCCAGGTTGTTTTGCTTTTTATTTGTAAAAGGAAATACCGATCCACCTTCAACTTCTTAGTACAATGATATAATGCGTCGTGGGACAAATTAGCACGAAAATTTGAACGGGCTATATTTTAACCCTAAAAGGGATACCTGGGGTCCATTGGACCCCAGGCGCCGTTCAGAGCTCGTCTTTGATGGAACACACTTAGCGAGGTGACAAAACTGAGGCCATGAAGGTATCCCTTTTAGGGTTAAAGAACAGTTTTTTTTTAATCCGAACCGTTGTACTGACTTAACACTCTCCCCGTCATGTGAGGTTTGAGAACTTGATAACATTATACGTAATCATACATGGAATTTGTATTTTCAGTTTAAACTTAACAATCATCACAACCCCTTTGTTTTGTGGATTGAATACATTGATTAGGAATACATTTTCAGAGCAATTTGTGTTTTTGGCAAAACATTGTTTCGGTAATTCCTCAGGGAATATTCCCGGGCAATTTATTTGAAAATTGTTGTGCAATTTATTTTAATTAGGACTTCTTTTAAAAATCTCTGGCAAATTTCTTCGACAATTTCTTTAAGAATTTATTTGGTAATGTGTCTGGAATTTGATACTAAACACTTTTTACGCATTTAAAAAAAAAATCATCGGAAATTACTTTGGAAATTTCCTCGGAAACTCCACTAGGAGTTTATTTGGCTTTTTTTTATTCCATTGGCAAATCTTTTGAAATGTTTTCTCGGGAGTTCCTTCGCCAATTTTTTAGTAGTCTTTCAAGCGATGTTTTGTTAATGTCGACAATTCTATTGATATTTGCTTTTTAAAATTCTCCAAATACATTTCTGGCAATTCCATCGGGAATTCTTTTAGTGAAGCCTTTGGTAATTCATTCGATATTGACTCTGGGAACTTCATCTCAATTTTTTTTGGAAATGTCTTCGGCAAATTTTTTTCTCGATTTTCATCGATTTTTTGGGCTTCCATTATCTATGCTATTAGGTATGTATTCACCTTCTAGATTTTTTCAGTAATTATGTTAGGAATTCCTGCAGCAGATGATTTCGGAACACCTTCGGCATTTCCGGTGTTACTTGCATTGAACATTTATTTGGGAATTGGAAACTTCTATACTTTAAGAACTGCTTCGGTAATTCCTTTAGAAATTAATTCGGCAATATTTTAAGAGTTTTCCTGCGGGAATTTCTTTGAAAAAAAAAAACTCTGGTGGTTCTTTAAAAAATCTGTTACTGCAATTACTTATGGAATTCTTTCTAATATTTTTTCAGAAATTCCTTTAATGATTTCGGAAAATTCTTTCAGTATTTCTTCGATTTTTTTTTGTAAATGTTTGTGGAAATTTTTATAAAATATATTTTGGTAATTTACTGTGAGATTGGATTCGGCCAATTTATTTAAAAAGCCTTACTATTTTCATCAGGAATTCCTCTGGTAGTTCTTATATGAATTCTCTTGGCAACTACTTTGAAAGCTGTAAGGTAATTTTGATGGATTTTTTTCCGGCAATTTCTTTGGGATTTTTTCAGGAATTTTTTCGTGAATTTCATAGGATTTTCTTTAAGCAAGTCCATTTGAGGATTTCTGAATTTCCAGTTCAGCAATTTTCGGAAGCAATAAATTTAAATACAATAAAATCATAAAGAAATACAAAAATAATCACAATAAAATTGGCTGAGAAATTTTCAAAATAACTGAAAAAGAAATTGTTAAAATAATTACGGAGGAATAGCCTTTGAAATATGAAAAAAAAAATCAAAGAAATTGTTGATTGCATGGTCCACTGCACGAATTTATTCTGGCCTGCTTACTCTCACACGAAATTTGACGTTTGAGCGGTACCGACACCTCTCAAACCTCAAATTTCGTGTGAGAGTAAGCAGGCCAGAATAAATTCGTGCGGTGGACCATTCCCAAGAAGCGTAACTAGCTGAATATCAGTTTCTTAAACTATAGTTTTGTTAAGAATGCACAATGGTCCGAGGACCAACATTAAGTGGAAAAAAATAATAACTCAAAAACCATCCAAGATAGAGTCTTCATGTCTTCTAGACATTTGCTTGTGAGTCCAAGCCGCGTTATATGCAATAGTGTCCTAAACGCCAAATCTTAAAATACTTCATATTTCAGCACCTAACTTTTTTATTTCAAAAGATATCGAAATAAAATGTTCTGCAAAGTTGAAGAAGGTAAAAACCCCGACAACTTTCTCGAAGAGCAGTTTTTTCTATCTCTTCAATCTGAGGAGATATAACTTATTGAAGAAATAAAAAGTCCGAAATCGTTTTTTTTTGTCATATGTCCAAAACTATCATTTTTTCAAGCCTACTATGTTCAGAGCAATTGTACATATTGCCAAAATACACATTTCGTCAGAAGACATCAAAGCTGTACGATGTTTCTATCAAAAGATATAAGTATTTTTGTACTTTTTTAAGCCAATTTTTCTAGCGTAACATTTGAAAAAGGCGCAAGTGAATCTTTAATTTTCTCCCACCACCGGATCTAGTATGACAAAAACTGCATTTTAACAAATTTTGGAGAGGGTGTTTTTTTGTTTTGCGTTTTAAATGTGATTTGACTATGACCGTATTTTAGGCATCAAATTCACGAAAAATGACATCCATAATGTCCGAGTTCAACATCTACTCGTGTTTCAAGATCACTTATCTTAAACATTCGAGTAGCGATGAAACCAATGTTGTCTTTTTTGTTTTGTTTTGTTCCTTTGTGTAAGTGAGCAAAAATATAAAACAAATTCCCTATAGTTTTTCGATTTCTTAATTCATCAGATATATGCATCTGGTGATCGTATGCAAATTTTAAATTGAATTGTGGACCGTCCAGTTTTATATGTTTGACATATATTATGAAAGGCCTTTGATCCTAGGATAGGATGCGACACGTAGTCAGTCAATTTGAGACCAATTTGCTGTCAAACGGAGACCAGTCGCTGATTGGTCGAAATTGATATCCGTTTGCTGCGATGATATCGCTTTGTTGTTGGCTTGGCCGTGTTGCTAGTTTGTAGGTTTAGCATTTGATACCAATATTTAAAATCATTGTATTTTTTATTCAAGCTTTATCGCCTCAAATATGTCAGCATTCAAAAGCAAATCAACCTAATGTGACTCCCATGGCTTGACACCGGTTAAAACCATTGCAATGGTTTTAACCGGTGTCAAGCCATGGGAGTCACATTAGGTTGATTTGCTTTTGAATGCTGACATATTTGAGGCGATAAAGCTTGAATAAAAAAATACAATGATTTTAAATATTGGTATCAAATGCTAAACCTACAAACTAGCAACACGGCCAAGCCAACAACAAAGCGATATGATCGCAGCAAACGGATATCAATTTCGACCAATCAGCGACTGGTCTCCGTTTGACAGCAAATTGGTCTCAAATTGACTGACTACGTGTCGCATCCTATCCTAGGATCAAAGGCCTTTCATAATATATGTCAAACATATAAAACTGGACGGTCCACAATTCAATTTAAAATTTGCATACGATCACCAGATGCATATATCTGATGAATTAAGAAATCGAAAAACTATAGGGAATTTGTTTTATATTTTTGCTCACTTACACAAAGGAACAAAACAAAACAAAAAAGACAACATTGGTTTCATCGCTACTCGAATGTTTAAGATAAGTGATCTTGAAACACGAGTAGATGTTGAACTCGGACATTATGGATGTCATTTTTCGTGAATTTGATGCCTAAAGTACGGTCATAGTCAAATCACGTTTAAAACGCAAAACAAAAAAACACCCTCTCCAAAATTTGTTAAAATGCAGTTTTTGTCATACTAGATCCGGTGGTGGGAGAAAATTAAAGATTCACTTGCGCCTTTTTCAAATGTTACGCTAGAAAAATTGGCTTAAAAAAGTACAAAAATACTTATATCTTTTGATAGAAACATCGTACAGCTTTGATATCTTCTGACGAAATGTGTATTTTGGCAATATGTACAATTTCTCTGAACATAGTAGGCTTGAAAAAATGATAGTTTTTGACATATGACAAAAAAACCGATTTCGGACTTTTTATTTCTTTAATAAGGCGGATACAAATTTTATTTTGACTTTTTGTCTCCCCCCCCCCCTTCAAAAATTTTTGGCTAAATTTTGCATTTTGAGGGGGCAGATAAAAAAATATTTATCAAAATAACGGGTCTTGCTATAAATTCTTTAACAAATCCGATGAGTTTTTAATATTTTTCAGATTAAATGCATTATTATTTTTATCCCCCCCCCCCTCGACCAGCCAAAGAGTGGTGGGACAAAAAGTGAAATAAATATTTGTAACGGCCTAAGTTATAACTCCTCAGATTGAAGAGATAGAAAAAACTGCTCTTCGAGAAAGTTGTCGGGGTTTTTACCTTCTTCAACTTTGCAGAACATTTTATTTCGATATCTTTTGAAATAAAAAAGTTAGGTGCTGAAATATGAAGTATTTTAAGATTTGGCGTTTAGGACACTTTTGCATATAACGCGGCTTGGACTCACGAGCAAATGTCTAGAAGACATGAAGACTCTATCTTGGATGGTTTTTGAGTTATTAATTTTTTCCACTTAATGTTGGTCCTCGGACCATTGTGGAATGGTTTGTTCCTCTCCTAAAAAGCTAAAATGTTTGTTGGGTTCCAATGAAACTACCGTAGAAATTAAAAAAAAAACAACCATACCTAAGGAACCTTCAAAGAAATGGTCATACTGCGGTTTAGCAAATACGGATCCGTGTGTTCTCGAATCCCACCAGAACGCGATTTTATTCCACAAATTCATCTCTCATTTAGTCAATTAGCAACATTCTGTGCCTTCTTATTAATTACAAGTTTTTTCCGTACATTCCTATGAGATTTCACTAGAGATTTCTCTAGTAATACCTTTTTTGATTTTTCTGGAAATTCCAACTATTCTTGAAATTCGTTCAGGGATTTCTCCAGATTTCTATTGGGATTCCTTCAGCTAGAATTCCTTGAAGAAGGCCAAGAGGAATTCCAGGTGTAATACCATGATTAATTTCCAGAGTAATCCATGAATTCCTGGATGGGTCTTTAGAAAATCCCTGGAAGAATCAAAGGCATTTATGGATTTATGGAAGATTCCTGCAGGTATCACAGAAACATTTTTTGAGGAGACCTAGGAGGCATTCCTGAAACATTAGAAGCAGCAGAAATCGCTTATGGAATCTTAGGAGGAGTTTCTGGATGAATGTCAAGAAGAGTTCCTGGAGAAGTCCAACAAGTAATATTTGGAGAAATTCCAGATTTTTTTTTAAGATTTCCAGGAGGACACACCGGAGGTACTTCTGCAAGACTCCTAGGAGATCCCAGCAAGTTTTTGAAGGAATCCCTGGAGACATTATTAGAAGAATTCCTAGAGGAATTACAGTAAGAATGACTGGAGGAGTCCTAGGAGGAATTGCTGGAAGAACCACAGCAGGAATAGCTTGAGAAATCCAGTTGAAATTCCTGGATGAAAGCCAAGAGGAGTTCCTGTAGGAATCCCATGGGGAGTTAATGAGAGAATCCGTGGACAAAATATCTTCCATGAAAAATCCTAGAGGAATCACCGGAGAGTTTCAGAAGAAATCGTAGGAAAAATCTCACGAGGTATTCTTAGAAGGATTCCGGGATGTATCACTGAAGAAACCTGAACTGAAATCCTAGAAGGAATTGCTGGAGAAAACTATACAGGAATTTCTAGAGAAACCCCATTAGGAATGCCGGGGGAATCCAAAGAAAAAATCCTTGGAATACCTAGAGAAGTCCTTGCAAGAACCGGTAGAGGTATTCTGGAAGAATCTATACAGAAGGCCCAGAAAGAATCGCAGGAAGATTTTCTGAAAGAATCTCAGGAAGAATTCCAGCCATAATGCTAGGATAATTTCGAAAAAAGAATTTCTGGAGGAATTGCTGGAAGAATCACAGTTGGAGTTGCTTGAGGTACTCTTGGAGAAAGGCCAAAAAAAGTTTCTGCAGGAATTCTATGAGGATTTTCTGGCGGAATATTTGGATAAAATCTCTGGATGAATTCCTGTGTTAGTCCTTGGAGAAATCCCTGGTGGAGCGACCAAAGGAATTTCTGCAAATAAAAACAGGAAGATTGTCTGGAAAGATCTCAGCAAAAAAGCCAGGAGAAGGCTCTAGAAGAATCCGTAGCATAATTTCTGAAGTACCACAGTTAGAACTTCTGGAGGAAGGATAGCTGGAAGAACCGCATGAAATGCTTGAGCAGTCACAGCTGGAATATCTGGAGGAATTCCTAGAATTCTGGAAGCTATCATAGAAGTAATTTCTAGAGAAATCCTAGAATCATCAATGCCTGGGGTATCTTAAGAAAAGTTCCTCTAACAAATTCCTGGAGGAATACCTACAGATCTCCTTGAAAGAATCGGTAGAAGTATAGGTGCTGGAGGAATCCCTGATGGAATCTCAGGAGGAATCTCAGGAAGAATTCACGAAAGTATTGCAGCAAGTAAGTATGCTAGGAGAAATCCCTAGAAGTATTTCTGAAGGAGTCCTAATGGGAATTGCTTGAAGAATTCCAGCTTAAATTCACGAAAGAAGGTCATTAGAAGTTCTTGGGGAAATCCCCTGTGGAATTTCTGGAAGAACCTCTGTAGAAAGACCTGGATATGTCCTTGAAGAAATGTATGAAAGAATCAATGAAGGGATTTTATATAAAAATCTCAGGGAGATCTTCCGGAAGAACTTTCCTAGTAGAATTCCAGAAGGTATCACAGTGAGAATTTTTAGAGAATAAGAGAAATCGCTGGAAAAATCGCAGTAGGAGTTACTTGAGAAATCCTAGCCACAATTCCCGGATGAAGGCCAATATAAGCGCCTAGAGGAATTCCATGAGAAATTTCTGGAAGAATCTCTGAATGAAATCTCTAAAGGAATTCCTGGAAGAATCACCGGAAATCCTAATAGAAATTTTAAGAGGAATCCTTAGAAGAATTCCGAGAAAAATCATAGTAAGAATTTCCAAAGAAATCCTAGCAGAATTTACTGGATCAATCTGTGCAGAAATTTCTAGTATGTACAACCCCATCAGGACTGCCTGGAGTATTCTAAGGGAAGTTTCTTGAAGAAATATCGGGAGGAATCTATAAAGAAAGGCTAGAGAAATCACGGTACGAATAGATAGAGGTATTTCTGGAGGAATCTGTGGAAAAGTCTGTTGATTGTTCCTACCAATATCCAAAACGCCAAAACGTACAACAGTTATATAAGTAATTTCGGGTGTGCTTAAGTTTTGTTGAAATGTGCCATTAATAAATATTGGAATTATTTTGTAAAGTTTTAAATTTTTGGTGACTGTGAAGGAAACATTCTAGGGGGTGCCAAATTTGTTCTAGGGGGTGCCAGGCATCCCTGGAACCCCCCCTAGCTACGCCAATGATCAGTGTAAGAATTATCGAAAGAATCCTCGAATAAACAATGATACATATTGCCCATTTTACTGGCATTTTACCAGGTTTGCTGGAATGTCTGAAACATACTGGAAAAACTTGTAATTAGAAGGCACGAAATGTTGCTAATTGACAAATTGAGAGATGAAATTTGTGAAAAAATCGCGTTCTGGTGGGATTCGAACCCACGACTCCGTATTCGCTAGACCGGCGCTTTAACCAACTAAGCCACAGAACAGGTAATGGTTCTGCGGAATAGAAAGCCAAACTGACTCCGAAGCCGCACCGTGAACACTCCTATTTCACAAACTCATCTCTCTTTTCGGCTTAGATGCCAATCCACAACACACTCCTGTTTGTGCCCACTAACGACAAGTGCGAGCGGATTATTTATATGAAGCCGAGACTTACTCTCGCACTCCGCATACCTAGCCACCAAACAAACAAACTGCCGAGACTTACTCTGGCACTCGCTTCATATAAATAATTCGCTCGCACTTGTCGTTAGTGGGCACAAACAGGAGTGTGTTGTGGATTGGCATCTAAGCCGAAAAGAGAGATGAGTTTGTGAAATAGGAGTGTTCACGGTGCGGCTTCGGAGTCAGTTTGGCTTTCTATTCCGCAGAACCATTACCTGTTCTGTGGCTTAGTTGGTTAAAGCACCGGTCTAGCGAATACGGAGTCGTGGGTTCGAATCCCACCAGAACGCGATTTTTTTCACAAATTTCATCTCACAATTTGTCAATTAGCAACATTTCGTGCCTTCTAATTACAAGTTTTTCCAGTAACTGCTGACAGTTCTCCTGTTCTTCCATGTATTTCTTCAAAGATTTCTTTGAAAAATCAATTTCATCAAAAAATTCTTCAGTGATTTTTCTCCTCCAAATTCTCCTCCATTTTTTTTGTTTTTCAAAAGTGTCTTCAAAGTTTTCCTTCAGAAAATCCCTCAGCTACAGGGATTTTAATACATTATTCCTACAGAAATTGAACTAGAAAATTGCCTAAGAATTCTCCCACAGGTATTCTTAAAGGAATAATCACGCGAAATCCTCCGGGGTTTACTTTAGAAATTCTTTCAGGCCTTTCTTGAAGAACTTTTCCGGTAATTACTTATAAAATTTTTCGACGAAATTTTGCATAAATCTTTGCAGGAATATCTGACAGAACTTCTGGAGGAATATCCGTAAAAATCCTATTAGATATTTCTGACAAAATCAAAAGAACAATTAAAAAAAATGAAATTCCTGAAAAATCCTTGAAATATTGAGTGGCGGAAAATCTGGAAAAATTTCTGAAGAAGTTCTTGAAGGATAGTCAGAAGTAAGGAGAATTCCTAGAGAAATATCTGAAAGAATCCCAAGAACATTCCAAGGAAACTCTTGGTGGAATTCATAGGACTTATTTATAAACAATATAAGAATTCATAAAGAAATACTTCTAGTAAATTCTTGGAGAATCTTCTGGAATTATTCCTGTGGAATCTGTAGACGTTTTCATACAGGAAAGTAATATCTGGAGAAACACCTTGAAAAATTTCTAGAGGCATCTTTGGAGAAAAAGTACAGTGGCTCGGCTATGCGATAATGCGCCGGGATTTTTTTGAAATAATCTAAGGGGAAATTTCAAAGGCAACTCATAAAAGGTTTTCAAGAGGAAGTTTTGGAGAAATTTATTGAGGATCATGTAGAGGAAGTTTTGCAGCAAACTTTGGAGCAATTTCAAGAGGAAAGTAATGGCAGATCTACATTTTTAATCCCCCATTTCCATAACGCTTCGTTGTATGGAAATAAAAAAAAGGTCAATCTGAAGGGATGGTATCCTTGAGAAATAGAACGGTGCCTTGTTCCTTTACACGTTTGCCATAAATTTTCAATTCAAAATGCCACGGTTTGGTCAAAACCA
Organism: Aedes albopictus; assembly: GCF_035046485.1. Lineage (NCBI taxonomy): Eukaryota > Metazoa > Arthropoda > Insecta > Diptera > Culicidae > Aedes > Aedes albopictus. Next base: position 337,833,513 of record NC_085138.1, read on the forward strand.
GCGGTGAACATTTCGTCCCGGGTGTGCTGTCTGCCCCAAACTCTCCTATTTCTGAAATAATCTTAAAATGTTTTTTCTAAAATTCTAAAAATTCATAGTTCTGAAGAAATTCTTAAAAGAATATCTGATAGAAGCCTTGAAAAAATTGTTAAACCTGGGTGTTAAAAATATGTTTTAATTTAACTGAACTGCTGAACTGCCACTCGTCGTGAGTAACTTAGAATAATCTCGGTGACACCACTGATGTGAACCCTCTGCCAAAAAATCCCAACAACGCATGAACTTGTGCAGATGGAGTGGTATACACAGTCTGCCGTGGACAAGGTATTGCAATCATCACTTCTCAGAAATCGTAAAATATGTTATTCTTAGAATTCCTCTACAGGTTCTACAAGAGTTCTTCCAAGAATTCCGGCGCACAATTTCTTCGAAGAAAAGAAATTTTTCTAGCTGGTTGGTGATGGACGAAAATGTATTCTCTTTGAAGAAATTGTGCGCCGGAATTTTCCCACAGTACTTGTGTAATTTCTGGACTGGATGAAATTCTTAATATGTGACAGTATTCCTGGAGGAATCACTGAAGGAATTTCAGAAGCTTTTTCTGACAGAACTCAAAATGTGATGTCAAAAAGAATCCTTTTCAGAAATTCTGAATTTGTCAAGGAATTCTTGGAGGAACCCATTTCTGAAGATATCCCTGGAGGAATTTTTGAAATTTTTTTTAGAGGATTAAAAAAAACACTGTAATATTTTTTTTTTTTTTTTGAAAGATCGCTAATTAAAATTCCTGAAGATATCCATAAAATATTGAATGAATCACTGAAGAAATTTCTGAAAACTCCAGGTGAATTCAAGAATCCATCCAGGTGACTGTAGAAATCCATAAAAATATTCCAGCGAAATACTTGACAAAACCATGTATTCCACCAAACATAAGCAATGATTTAAAAAAAAATGAGGAATTTCTGCAGAGATCCTTCTTTAAAATTCATGGAATTTCATGGTATTTCCTGAAATTATTCCTGGGGAATCTGTGGACGCTTTTATGCAGGAATCCTTGTAGAAATATTTGGAGAAACATCTAGATAAACTTCGTAAATAAACAAAAAAAAAAAAATAGAGTGATTTCTACGAAATACTTCCAATAAATTTCCTGAATGAGCCCCTAAAGAATACATGGAGAATTCCAAGAGATATCTTTGGAGAAAGAAGAACAGTAACGCTGACATAGACTATGTGAATATGGGCAGGGATTTTTGAAATAATCCAAAGAGGAATTTCTAGATCTAGAACAACTACGTGTATGAATTCGCTAGATGTATTTGACTATGTGTCAACAGCTCGGTTATCAATTTATTAAATTTATACTCTTTTAATAGACCAGATCAAACACATATTCCATCCTACTACTCATCGCCACCAGCCAGCACCCGGTGTAGATTGTCATCTAACTGTGACGACCTATTAATTCCGCCTAGTTTGGCAATTGGCCGGATGATACTTCAGTCACATTACTGCGATTTTGCGAACGCCACGCCGGAACAGCGCCCAAATTGAAAACCATACCAGGAAGGTAAATGTTTGTTCGGGCAAAGGTCCACTCCATCGGTAAACCATTTCTTCAATCATGTTGGAGTTGGGGAACCCATTTTACCTTCAGTTCGGTCCCACGGACACAGCGCTGTGGTTGTCAATATTGAGAGATGTCTACACCGCACCGTGCAAAACCCCGGAAGACAGAGAAGTACATCCATCGGGGATGTCTCCGCAGTGAGCACCCAACCTCGTGGCCCCCAATGTGATTTTCTAGGAAGATTCCATTCGCTCGACGGAGGAAGTTAACTTGTTACCCGCTAGCTCACCGGGGCTAGGAAAAGGTGACAATTACAGGGTCGTTTACCTTAGATCTCAACACTACATGCTCGCAGAGGTACTCACCTGTAGTAGGAGCTACACATGCACGTGTGTTGCGCGACACGTGCCCACCAATGAGACAAGGTGGAATGAATTGCCAAACAGTGCCGTACCTAGGGGGGGCTCAAAAGCTGGCGGAAGAAAAGATGTTTTACCGAAACACAGTAGGCGAGGCCTGATGACTCCCTTTTGAGTCCGATTTGGCGAAACAAAGGGAAAAAGTGGTGGAGAAATCTAATGGACAGTTGAATCTTGAACGGAATGTGCTACCTACAAATCAATTTAGTTTACATGCTATTTATTGGCCAATTATGGCATTTTGAGTGACGTCACAACGTATGAATGGGGTACTTGCCGGTTCTGGAATGGCGGTGAATGGCGGAGGTAGCGGTGGTGGTGGGTTTCTGATGGTCGCTGGCGTGTCCACCGACAGCGGGGCGTAGATGGAAGCTCTTGGTGGCCGCCGTTGGTGCGGGATGAAAGTCGAGGCTGCAGATCACTTCTGGAAACCGCCGCTTGGGGGGCGAGCTCTCGGTGGCCGCCGTCGGGGCAGTTAACACTAGAGGCACTTCTGGAAACCGCCGTCGGGCGGATGACGGTGACTGACAGTTGGCTGGTGTTTCTTTGGAGGCTGAATCCGCGAGTTCCAGCGTGAATCCAATGGTCCCAATCGGATCACAGGATATTCGTAGGAGAACTGCTTGGTTGGTGTGGTTTCTCGATCGACCGGACAATGGTCGATGATAATGGCGGGGCGTAGTTGGCGGGGAGCGAGGCAACTTGGCAGGATATGCGAATGGTCGACAAGATGGTGGTGATTCGGCTCTCCACAGTGGCCGAACAATGGAATACACGGCCGGCGAGCCACGTGTCGGGCGCTTTCCCCAATTCTGTCCTAAAACTGGCGTGTCGGGTCACTTTTCGGTGCGCTCTTTCGGGAAAATGGCCGAGGGGATCCTGTCGAAGAAAACGGCGCTCTTGCTCCGCCAAGAAGTAATAGAAAAGAAAAAGGCCCACCAGAAGGACCTACCCCATCATTAATCTCTAGTGACGTCACTTTCACGTTTTTACCAAAAGGCTCAATGTAACCGCTTAATTACCTTTTTCTTCACAATTTTCTTCACACGAAATCTGCTTCTCACAAATTAACAAAAAGTTTAACAATACCTATTCAAGTACAATAGAAACAATAACCCTTTTAATAATTCTTCTTCACACCTAATTTCCATTTTCTTCTTCTCACTAACCTTATACGATAATTTTTTCACCACTAACTTCTTCTAACCTTGCATGCCGTATTTTTTTATACTTAACTATGCATGCGGTTCTGAAAAGATTAAACTAAAATTAGAAATCTTCACCACTAACAATTTTTCACAACTTACAAAAAATTTAACTATTACTTTTCCGACGCGCACTGCTATTCCGACTAGTGTTTCGGACAGAATAATCTCTTCGCGCCGATAGCTGAGGTTTTTTAATAATCTAAATGGTCCGACCGAGCACGAAAAAAACCGAACATAGTAATGCTCTTCCAGTTTGGCAACACTTCCACCATGATTCATCCATGGGCACATGATGAACGTCTGGCGAGCTTTTATTTTTTTGCTCGCGCTCACACTACTGCAAATAAAGTGCGACTCTGTAGCGTATTGGTGTTGAGACCCAATCGGTACTCACTCTTTATGCCGACAAGAGGAAAACACCCGCCCGCATAGGTGAGTGGTAGACACGGTGGGCTTGCGGGAGGAGAAAAATACCTTGCGGTGGAGCTGCAAGTAGCAATTGGAACCGCCGGTTACATTGCCCCATCGTCCCTCCTTGTGAGACAAGGGCTGTTTATTTTGAAATTTGGTTCTAGGTGTTTACAACATTAATTACAACATAAATTGTCAATCCATTTATGTTAAATTTATGCCTACATAAGCCCCACCTTGTAGTGTGACTTACGACACCTTCATCGCACTCACGATGAAGAAAAGTCACTCAATTGTATTTAACTAAAAATTACCAACACATTCGTGTTGAGAACTGTCAAACCGTCAACATTGCTTACCACCTGACGCGACTACTACCAACTTCGCATGCAGTGTTTGTTTCGCCGCGATTTTCTTACGTTTTCCGCGAGTTTCCCGACGTTTTCCTAAAATTATTGTCATCTAAGAGCAGATTCTCGGAACGCGCGATATTCAGCGATCTAAATTTCAATTACCGGTCAACGTTTCACTGGACGTTTCGTGGATCAGCTGAGGGAGAGAAAAAGCTTCTGGAGGAGATAATTTCAAAGATTCGCACGGTATTGTTCTGTTGTTTTGGTGGTAAATCATCGACCTCGAACTTGACCTTGATGTTTAACGTTTAATGTACTTATATTTTAGGATCTCGGTGATCAATCGAGAAAAAATGTCCGGACAAGTTATGAGTGGTAAGTGGTTCTCAAATACAACGACCCACCTGAAGAAATTTATCAAAAAGTGAATATATTTTTGTTTAGGCTTCGGGCTTCAAGTCGCAGACGGAAAAGATGCCTATGGATCGGCCTGATTCGTCTGCTAGCTCATATGAGCTCGTTCCCACTCGGGCCAGCACGGTGCATGGAATGTAAAGCGCATCCAATTTAGAGTTGTAGAAGTTCGCGGCAGATGACTGGCGGAAGTTCCGACGAAATACTCTCTCGCCGACAGCGTAAACCGGAGCAGAGTGACTAGAACGAAGATTGTAATTTTTTACATTTTTGTCATGCATCTTTCTCAGATTTTTCTGAACGGTGGAATAAATACACTGGTCGATTGCTCCCTTCCTTTCCACCCGTCCTTCCTCTGAAACATCATCCTTTTCCCTATCCATCCTGTGTTCTTCCCCAGTCCCGACTATTTCGTGTCCGAAAAGCACTCGATAGGGTGAAAACCCTGTCGCAGTATGGGGGGTTGTATTGAGGCAGTATTCAATTTCGGAAACTTTGGTGTCCCAAAGCTTCTGGTTGTCCTTAACGTAGGATCTAATGCACGAATTAATTGTGCGATTTAAGCGCTCGACCGGGTTTGCTTGGCTATGATGCCGGGCATTCCTCCAATGCTGGACCTGGTATTTTTCCAACAGAGCCTTGAATTCTGAGCTTAGGAAAGTTGAAGCATTATCCGTAATTATGAATTCTGGCACCGAATACCTTCGGAACCAGGATTCTTCCAGAGTTCTTGTAACCAGCGGAGCAGAGATTTTCTTCACCGGGGTAAGTATACACCACTTGGAGAAGAGGTCCATTATGACCAGCAGGTGAGAATTTCCTTTCTTACTACGGGGGAGGGATTGAATAAAATCTAATGCCACTATTTGGAAGGGCTTATTGGTCAATCTTTGGCGACCTGGCTCTGGTATTTGAGACCTGTTTGCTGGTTTATTCTGTCGGCAAATGGAACACTTTCTGACGTAATTTCTAACATCTTCGAGCATTTTAGGCCAGAAGTACTTCTTCTTTATTAAGGCCAAGGTCTTTTCGGCTCCCAAATGCATCTTGTCGTCGTGCTCTTGGACCAATATAGACTCTCGAAGCGATTCTGGAACACATGTTTTCCACGAGAATCGGTAATCTAGAAGGTCGTCTTGTGTTGAAACAAGCTTCTTGAGGATACCATGATCGATCCTGAAATCTTTGTAGTTTTCCGGATCGGAATGAACCTTTCTTTTGAGATTAGCATACCAGTCGTTGCCTTCGGAGGTGATCTGTATCTCCTCCACCGATCTAGACAGGGCATCGGCAATCACGTTATCTACTCCTCGGCGGTGTAGAATCGTCATTTCGAACTTTTGCAATTCAATACTCCAACGGCATAGACGCGAAGAGGTACGCCAGCTACTACGCATGATGTACGTTAGTGCAGATGCATCCGTATAGACTGTAAATTTACTTCCCTCCACATAACAGCGGAATTTTTCAATCGAATTGAGGACCGCAAGGCCCTCCTTCTCGGTTGCGCAATACCGTTGTTGGGTGGTTGATAGTTTTTGCGAGTAGTATGCTATAGGCTTCTCGACCCCCTCCTGCGTCTGCGTCAGCACGCCGGCGATCGCCGCATCGCTGGCGTCGCAGTGAATCGAAAAGGGGAGGTTAAAGTCCGGATTTGTTAAAATTGGGGCGCTTATGAGAAGTTCCTTGATCCTTCTGAACGCCACGTCTGCTTTGTCGTTCCAGTTTACGGTCTTTGGCTTATTCCTAAGCAAATCCGTCAAGGGCTGAGTGTAAGCGCTATAGTTGGCCAGAAACCTTCTATAATAGTTACACATTCCCAGAAACCTGCGAAGAGCCCGCAATGAAGATGGGCGTTCATAGTTTACGATCGCGGCCACCCGATCTGGATTTGGTCTTAGACCGTTGCGGCCTAGAATGTAGCCTAGGTAAGTTACCTCGGGCACACAGAAATGGGATTTATCTATGTTGATCGACAGATTAGCCGCTCTAAGCCGGGCAGCCACCTCCTGAAGAAGGGCCAGGTGCTCCTCAAATGTTTCGCTAACGACAATTATATCGTCAAGATAGACGAATACATTTGGTTCCAGCTCACCCGCACCCAACACACGATCCATCAATCGCGATAGAGTCGCTGGGCTGTTGACCAGGCCGAAGGGCATGCGGGTGAACTGGAACAATCCCCTGCCCAACACGGAGAACGCCGTATATTTTCGAGATCTAGGGTGCAGAGGGACTTGTAAGAAAGCTTTTGAGAGGTCTATAGTGGATATGAAGTTCGCATGTCCTAGTCTGCTTAAGATACGGTCCGCGTGTGGGAGGGGATAGGAGTCCCTTACCGTCCGTTCGTTTAGTTTTCGGGCATCTAGGCAAAGGCGTACCGACCCGTCCGTTTTCTCTACCGGGACTAGACGTAAAGCCCAGTCACTGTAGGATTTTTCAATAATTTTCGCCTCCAACATTCTGTCCAACTCTTCGTTGATCTGCTCTTGCTTCTTTGGCGAAATAGGAAATGGATTAACCCTCGCCGGTGAAAGTTTCTTGGCCTCCTCCGTGAGCTCAATTCGATGGCTAATCCAGGATGTGGTGTCTAGAATTCCATCAGTGGCTGCCTTAAATTGGGATTTAACAATATCCAAGCGAGCTAACTGCTCCTCGGTTAACTCCAATTCTATTTCCTCGAGGGTAGGAGGATCTAACGTCTCTCTATCTTCGGATATTACTTCTTCCACTTGAAATTCACCCACTGTGGGATGGATTTCAAAAGCCCGCCAAAAGTTGATTCCTAACAGAATTCTCCTTTTTAGCGAAGGAACCACTAATGTGTCAATAATTTTAGTAGTCCTATTAAAAGTAATTGGCAGGTAGACTAGGCCAGTGACTCCCAAATCTTCTCCGCTCGCGGTTCGGAGAATCACATCTGTGGGAAAGATTGTCAGGCCACACTTGCGTATGAAATTTAGGGCTCCCATTCCCAATATGCTTAGATGGGCTCCACTGTCCAACAAGCCTAGGAGAGGAGTTTCGAAAACGGAAATTTTAACATATGGTCTATCGTCATTTTCCAGGCTAATTATAGTTTCATTCACCTGGTAGTGGTGCGTATGGACATATTCAGATGGTGACACCCTATCATACCCTTTACTTCGAAGGGCATCCGGAACATCGACTAGGTTGCTAAGGGACTTCAGTTTTGGTTGAACTGTCGGCCCTCTGCGACAGTTTTCAATTCGTTTTTTGCACAATTTGGGCATGAGGCTGTGTCCACGTTGTAGAAACCACACTTCTGACAACATTTTTGTCTCGGACGATCACAATCCCGTGTGTGATGTCCTTTGGCGCGACAATTCAAACAATACTTGGGAGGAGCTTGATTATGCTGAGGAGGAGTTGGAGAACCACCTCGTTCTTTCGGTCGCGCCCCGGTTTCAGCTGTTTTTCGCGGCGGTTTCTCATCGGGTTTCTCGTCATGATCCGACCCACGAGCAGGGAATGACGAATTGTGAAATGTTCGCGATCTCGGCTTCCCGGGTTCATTTTTCGTTTTCGGTTTTTGCTTCGCGCCCGCAGCGATTTCATTCACTTGAGAAGGTTTTCCGCGCGTGTTAGTGGAATCGTTCGACGAGTTTTGGTATTTGAACCAATATGTCGCATCCAAACGCCTGCCGAACTTTTTCAAATCGGCCAAATTATCAATTTCTGAGGACACCGCGTGGCCTTTGTAGTCCGCGCGCATGTTCCGGAATACGATTTCAAATTTCCGTCGCTCTGTCATTGGTTTGGTTAATGAGTTAAAGATTTTTTGCAATTCTAAGAAATAATCATGGAATGTTTCGCGGGGTCCCTGCTTTCTTGCGATCGCCCGTATTTCAGTGGAATGATCGTGGTCGGGGCTTAAGAATTCCTTCTTAAGCTCCTCTTTTAGCTCTTCCCACGAGGTGAAGTCCTCGTTATCAAAGCCTGTCATGAACCATGTTTTCGCGGCGCCGTTAAACAGGTGAATCGCGGACTGAAATAAATCCTTATTCGACATCTTCTCCGACTTCGCATAAAATTCTACCTCACGGAGGAATTTCATCAACGCTAACCCATTATCCGACCCGTCGTATTTCAGCTTCCAATCTGAAACTGGTCGCCGTTTGCTCGACTTGTGGGACCGTTTGCTACCGCGCGAAGAATTCCGTGGTTCCCCCGAAGACCACCCAGCTTCCGTACTAGAGGACTTTCGTGATTCAGAGCTTGACCTTGAGATTGACCGACGAATACGATTAGTCGGTTGACGCGACGCTTTTCTCAGATCTCCCGTAACTTTAACAGATTCTTGGTGAACGGTACGCGAATTCGACCGGACTACATTTTCAAAATACTCGGAAGCTTGATCTCTCACCATCTGCTGAACCCAGTTCCGCATTTGTGGATCACGCATTACCCACTGTTGAAAAAGCAGTGGCATGATATTGGATCCCAAATCCGGCATGTTAGTTGGCTCTCTTTGATCTACTACCGATTTTAACCGACGCGTACGTGAGTTCGTCGCAGCTTCTGCCAAATCTACTTCTTCTTCATTTGGAGTGGAAGTTTTGTTCTGATGTTGCTCGGTACCCGACGCGTTTTGATTGTTAATTATCAGATTCGAGATCGATTGATTCAGTTTCTCCATAATATCGCGTTGTCCGAGTGGTGCGTACATTGAAAAATTGTTATTAAAAGTTCCCCGAATACTTGCAATCAAACCGTCGATATTCGAAAGATCTTCATCTTTTTCCGTAATTTCTGTTAACCGTTTCGCCCGCTTGAAATAGTGAGCGAGCCGCGTTTTGAGACTCTCTCGTATTCCTTCGTATTTGTTTCTGTGCGTAAGGAAATCTCGAATTTCTTTGACCTTTAAATCAATTCTTCTTATCTCAGTGTCGACCACCAAGTCACACTGAGCGATATCAATCTTCGCACTCCAATCGGTCTTGAAAAGGTCCTTTAACCGTCTCATTAAAGCCGCGCGCGTTTCTGTCTCCGTGAATGGCAGACCTCGAATGAGAAGTTCATGTTCTAGTTCTTCTCGCTCGAGATGATGCAGCGATAAATTCTGATAAAGTAAATCAAATTCCACGTCCATCTTGCGATTCCGGACGATTCAACAGTTCTCAACCAACCCAAACTCTTCGTTTGGAGGACGAAGGTGAAAACTAAAACAGGGCACTGTTTTACTGCCCCTACTGGAGGAGGTGGTAATGTAGGAAATTTTAAATTTTAGTTGGGCGCCAAATTGTTACCCGCTAGCTCACCGGGGCTAGGAAAAGGTGACAATTACAGGGTCGTTTACCTTAGATCTCAACACTACACGCTCGCAGAGGTACTCACCTGTAGTAGGAGCTACACATGCACGTGTGTTGCGCGACACGTGCCCACCAATGAGACAAGGTGGAATGAATTGCCAAACAGTGCCGTACCTAGGGGGGGCTCAAAAGCTGGCGGAAGAAAAGATGTTTTACCGAAACACAGTAGGCGAGGCCTGATGACTCCCTTTTGAGTCCGATTTGGCGAAACAAAGGGAAAAAGTGGTGGAGAAATCTAATGGACAGTTGAATCTTGAACGGAATGTGCTACCTACAAATCAATTTAGTTTACATGCTATTTATTGGCCAATTATGGCATTTTGAGTGACGTCACAACGTATGAATGGGGTACTTGCCGGTTCTGGAATGGCGGTGAATGGCGGAGGTAGCGGTGGTGGTGGGTTTCTGATGGTCGCTGGCGTGTCCACCGACAGCGGGGCGTAGATGGAAGCTCTTGGTGGCCGCCGTTGGTGCGGGATGAAAGTCGAGGCTGCAGATCACTTCTGGAAACCGCCGCTTGGGGGGCGAGCTCTCGGTGGCCGCCGTCGGGGCAGTTAACACTAGAGGCACTTCTGGAAACCGCCGTCGGGCGGATGACGGTGACTGACAGTTGGCTGGTGTTTCTTTGGAGGCTGAATCCGCGAGTTCCAGCGTGAATCCAATGGTCCCAATCGGATCACAGGATATTCGTAGGAGAACTGCTTGGTTGGTGTGGTTTCTCGATCGACCGGACAATGGTCGATGATAATGGCGGGGCGTAGTTGGCGGGGAGCGAGGCAACTTGGCAGGATATGCGAATGGTCGACAAGATGGTGGTGATTCGGCTCTCCACAGTGGCCGAACAATGGAATACACGGCCGGCGAGCCACGTGTCGGGCGCTTTCCCCAATTCTGTCCTAAAACTGGCGTGTCGGGTCACTTTTCGGTGCGCTCTTTCGGGAAAATGGCCGAGGGGATCCTGTCGAAGAAAACGGCGCTCTTGCTCCGCCAAGAAGTAATAGAAAAGAAAAAGGCCCACCAGAAGGACCTACCCCATCATTAATCTCTAGTGACGTCACTTTCACGTTTTTACCAAAAGGCTCAATGTAACCGCTTAATTACCTTTTTCTTCACAATTTTCTTCACACGAAATCTGCTTCTCACAAATTAACAAAAAGTTTAACAATACCTATTCAAGTACAATAGAAACAATAACCCTTTTAATAATTCTTCTTCACACCTAATTTCCATTTTCTTCTTCTCACTAACCTTATACGATAATTTTTTCACCACTAACTTCTTCTAACCTTGCATGCCGTATTTTTTTATACTTAACTATGCATGCGGTTCTGAAAAGATTAAACTAAAATTAGAAATCTTCACCACTAACAATTTTTCACAACTTACAAAAAATTTAACTATTACTTTTCCGACGCGCACTGCTATTCCGACTAGTGTTTCGGACAGAATAATCTCTTCGCGCCGATAGCTGAGGTTTTTTAATAATCTAAATGGTCCGACCGAGCACGAAAAAAACCGAACATAGTAATGCTCTTCCAGTTTGGCAACACTTCCACCATGATTCATCCATGGGCACATGATGAACGTCTGGCGAGCTTTTATTTTTTTGCTCGCGCTCACACTACTGCAAATAAAGTGCGACTCTGTAGCGTATTGGTGTTGAGACCCAATCGGTACTCACTCTTTATGCCGACAAGAGGAAAACACCCGCCCGCATAGGTGAGTGGTAGACACGGTGGGCTTGCGGGAGGAGAAAAATACCTTGCGGTGGAGCTGCAAGTAGCAATTGGAACCGCCGGTTACAAACTAGCCAAGAACAGTGGAATATGAATTATTTATAAAATATTACCATTCGACCATGGCGCTGCCACTAGCGCTGCTGCGCCGGGATCGAGCTGTCAGGCCCAGAACTCTCTCAGACTCATCTTTGTGGTTAAGTTAAAGGAGGTATGTGCTATGACTACGACGACGACCGATCGACCACGTTGATGTACCTATGTTTAGAATTTGTTCTACTACGCTGGTAAAATATTGCCCAAAAAGGACGTCCCAGTTGGTCCCGGTTTAGGAGGCATCCAGACTCAGTCTATTTAGCAAAATGCTAAGCTAGGCAGTATTTAGTTTTCGGGGAGGGACGCTGATTTATGGGCTTGCCGGCAGATTGTTTTTGTCAGTTTGGGTTTCGGGGGTTGCAATGCATTGCAAGATGTGTTTCCATCTACCGAATGCTATGTCTAGCTATGTAAAAGCTGTTGGATGAATGTTGTGGATAGTTTTCGAAAATGCGAGTGTGTTGTGGATTGGCATCTAAGCCGAAAGAGAGATGGGTTTCTGAAATAGGAGTGTTCACGGTGTGGCGTCGGAGTCATTTTGGCTTTCTGTTCCGCAGAATCATTACTTGTTCTGTGGCTTAGTTGGTTAAAGCGTCGGTCTAGCGAATACGGAGCTGTGGGTTCGAATCCCACCAGAAAGCAATTTTTTTCACAAAATTCATCTCTCAATTTGTCAATTAGCAACATTTCGTGCCTTCTAATAACAATTTTTTTCCAGTATGTTCCCATGAGTTAATTCGAAAATTCCTCCATACATTGTTCCAAAAATCAGAACGCAACTATCATAGTGGCTACTTTCAGGAAGGTTTCTAAAGATTCCTTCAGAAATGATTTCAGCAATTCTCTCAAAAAATTGAAACTTAGAAATTCCTTTGAAAATTTCACCGAGGATTTCTTTAAAAAATCTTCCAGATTTCTTCAAGAATTCGTCCAACTTTCATCCACAAACTCTCCATAGTTTTTTTCAAGTATTCATTTAACGATTATCCTATGGATTCTATCAAGAATTGCTTCATGTGTTTCTTTAGATATTCCACCGGTCTGAATTTCATTTTTTTAAGAAACTTGTTTTGTGATTTTTTTTCCCAAGGATTCTTAAAAAAAATTCTCCAGGGCTTCCTTAAAATAATTCCTATAGAATTTATATGAAAATTTATCAATGAATCTTTTAGATAGCCTTCCATGTTTTTTATGGAACTCCGTTAGGGATTACTTTTGAAATTTGTCAAGGGTTCGTTTAAAAAATCCTTCTTAGGGATTCCTCCAGAGTTTTCTTCAGTGGCTCCTTTGAAAATACCTTCAAAAATTCTTCCGGTGTTTTTTTTTTCAGGAAAGTTTCGAGAGATTCCTACAGAAATTCTTGCTCGTATTTCTTCAAGAAGTCCATTAGAGATTTGCTCTGCGGATTCCATTAAAAATTCATACAGAGGTGTGTGTCATGGAATTCAGCGATTCATCCAGATAATCCTCCATGAAACTCTCCAGGAATTCTTGCTCAATAACTTTTAATGATTCGGGCAAAACTTCCCCCAGAGATATCTACAGAAGTTCATACAGTGCTTGCTTCAAGATTTTCTCCAGATACTGCTCCATGTCTTTAATTAGAAATAATTTTGGCATTTCTTCTGAAGACAACTCTTATATTTTTTTTTCCGCGGATTCTTTAAGAATTTTCTACAGGAATTAAATAAGATATATCTCAAGAGGTTTTTCTATAGATCTCTACAAAAATGTATCTATTTCTTTGGAAATACGTCCACAGATTTCTTCAAGAATGCTTTCACGAGATACTCCAAAAAATCATTAAAAAATTTCCCAATGAATTGCCCTAAAATTATATATTTTTTCCTGAAAATTCCATAAACGGTTTCTAGAGGAGTTTATCCCACTATTTATTCAAGAAGATGTTTGAAAATTCCTTTTGAGAGTCCTTCAAAAATTTCCGAGGGATTTCTTAAGATCTTTCTCTGGAAATTCAAGTTTACTTCCTGAGATTCCATTGAGATTCTAAAGAACATTTCTTCTAAAATTCCTTAAAAGATTCTTTCAGAAATTCCTGGTAGGATTCCTTTTGAAATTCCTTCAGAAATTCTTTCAAAAATATTTCCCGATACTTCTTTGGAATCTTAGGGATTTTTTTTCAGGAATTCCAGCAAGAGAATTTTAGAAAATAAAATTCCACGGAGTTTATCAGAAACTTTTCTAAACACGTCTCTAATATTATTCTATTTCCTTCGGAAATTCTTCCAGTGGTACCTCAAAGAATTCCTTGAGAAATCCCTTCAGAGATTCCTGCAAAAACTCTTAATCTAACTCTCTTTTCAGGGATTGTTTCTGTGGTTCCGTCAGAAATATATCCTGGGATTCCTTCAGAGATTCATGCTGGAATTATTTCAGATATTTCTCTGAAATTTATTTCAGAAATTGCATAAAAATAATTGGAAAAATTCTTGAAAGAATCTCTGAGGGAATTTCACCTGAGGATTGTCTGCATTTTTTTTTAAAGCTTCTGAGGATACCTTTGGAAATTCCCAGAAAAAAATCTTTGGCATTATCTGGGGGGATTCCTGGAGAAAATTCCTGAAACAATTTCTTTAAAGTTATCACTGGAGCCTGCCGTTCTAAGCATAGTTGTCCCATGTTGAAAAACTTGAAATTGAGAAAAACGCGATTAAAGTTTCAAAACGTTTTTGCTTTCTTTTGACAATACGGTGCATCAAATTGAATTTTAGTTTTCATAGTATTGTTAGAAATCACTTGTTTTATTTTATGCCTGCGGTACTTTGAATCGAAAAAATATATACACATAAGAGTATTTTTTAATAAAAAATATTTAGTGGGACTGTTATGCCTAGAAACGTGGTCCTGTTGGATAAATTTCTACGCATATTCGTCTTTTTGTTGCTTGACGTGGTCTGCTCTGCACTATTTTGTTCTATATTTTTTTAAAAACAGAAACTGTTAACTTAGGGGGCATCCATAAAGTACGTCACGCTCATAGGGGGGAGGGGGGTTTCAGAAAGTGTGACAAGCAATGTATTAGGTATACGAAACACCCGTACGAAGGGGGGAGGGGGGTCTATAATTCCCAAATTTTGCGTGACGTACTAAATGGATGCCCCCTTATAAGGTTTTCATACATATGACTCAAATGTATTGAAGCTAAACGGAGCCGAAAGACAACATAAGAGTGGTTCCATACTTTAACAGTTTAACATGATCTGATAAGTAGAAACCAAGTGAGTGAACGAGTAAGAAGGTTAGTGAATTGGTGAGTGAGTGAGTGTGAGCTGTCAAAAGATAAAGTGAGTTAGTGAGTGAGTCAGTTGCTGACTGAGGAAGTTATAGCGCTTTGGACAGAGAGCTGTTCCGTGAATGTGAGTATGTTAGTAAGAGATTATGTGAATTAATGGGTAAGTGTGTATAAATTAGTGAGTCATCCCGTTAGTAAATGAGTGAATTAGTTAGTTAGTGAGTAAGTGAGAAATATAGTGTCAAGTAAATGAGTGAGTGAGTGAGTGAGAAGTTGATGGGTTAGTTAGTTAGTGAGTGCGTCTGTTAGTGAGTTAATGGTTGGGTAAAAAAATAGTGACTTAGTGAATGATGTAGTTGTTTATGATTTAATGAGTGGGTGAGTTGCTAAGTGCGTGAGTTAGTAAGTGAGTGAGCCTGTTAGTGAGTGATGTAGTGAGTAATGTAATAAGTTGATAAGTGATGTAGTGAGTTAATTATTTAATGAGAGGGTGAGTTGCTAAGTGTGCATGTTAACAAGTGAGTGAGCCTGTTATTGAGTGATGTAACGTGTTAGTGGGTGATATGGTGAGTTGAAATATTGATTAGTGACTGAGTTGATAAAAGAGTGAGTTACTAATTAAATGAGTGAGTGAGTTGGTAAGTGAGTTAATGGGTGAACAAGTGAGTGAGCCCATTAGTGAGTAGGAGAGTGAATGTGTGAGTAAATGAGTGAGTCAATGAGTGAATCAATGAGTAAGCTTGTGTGCAAGAATGATAATGATAGCCACGAATGAAGATCAATGGATTAATGAGGATGTATCTGCCATTAAAAAAAACGAGTAAAATTTAAAGGTGGGAGATACCGTAACAGGGTAATGATAATATGACCTCTCCCCCTTTAATGTTGTGGTAGCTAGCATAACTTGGATCAAAGTGTTTAAACCTTGGATTTGATGGATAGTGTTCTTTCCGTAGACAGGAGCGATGAAACGGTGCAGCATAAAAACAATGTCAGCTTAGATCGGTTGACTGTGTGGATCTCATCCGTTCAAACGCTCTGCCCTAGTTGCTGGCAATTATAACATTGCTTTGAACGCATGGTATCCAAACTGTCAAGCGTCAATCATTCTCAGTGTACTGGATTTTCGTGCTGCACCGCTTCACTGGTGGCTACGTAAAGAGCACAACCCGTTTGATCCCTGTAGTCATTGTGATGGATCAGTAAGCTGAGACATTTCATCACGTTGTGTTACACATTGTTTCGTATTGTTGTGAAAAACTGGCTTCATTTAAAATGCTGTAAGCTAACTTCTCTTACATATGAATTAGGACATTTACAGCTAGCCGCTCACTTACGATATAACTTATTGGCCAACTCACTCACTTTTGAATCCCCTACCTTACCATCTCACTCGTCAATCCACCAACTCACAAGCTCACCAGAGTTTCCCATTGCTCTTGTGTACATAAATGTGACAGCGAGCCTCCCACCAAATTGTCTCCTAGCTCTTCAAAATCGCAGTGTGCTGCACAGCTAGAGGGCTCACAAGAATCTGGTGGGATGCGAACTAGGCACATAGCTCCCGGGGAGCTCGTCTCATGCGCTGCGTGAGCTATTGGTATCACAGATACAACAACTTCTTAGTAACGAAGATCCTCAACAACGTTTTCCATACACAACTCAAGTGCCTGGTTGGTCTATGCGAATCGACTAGGGACTTTCAATGCAAAGGTTAAGGTTTAAATTCTCGTTCGTTTAGGAAGTTTTTGTTGTGAAATTTTCCAATTTGATCAGCGCGTGAGATGAAGCTCATGAGGCACATCTAGAGAAAAATAAGGTGCACAACTTTCGGTCTTAAAATGTACAGTGGTCCTGGGAGCATGCTGTCGCTAACAATGTGGCTCCCGTACATGGGACTACAGCACGTGTACATCAACTCTGAAGCTCACTTTACAAAATTTATTTATCCACCCATCTAGACATTTGTTGCCCAATTAACTAATTCATCAGCATACTCACCAACTCACTAGTTCACTCATTCAAAAACTCACTCACCATGGTACACTCTTCTAATCCGCCGTCTCCGGAATGGCGATCCATAGCCTTAACCACTAGGCTAACTTGAGACCCCTTCTATTGCAGCGACAAGTTCTATTGCGGAAACTACCACGCGATCACACTACTGAGCGCTGCCTACAAGATACTCTCTCAAATTTTATTCCGCCGTCTATCACCGATTGCAAGAGAGTTCGTGGGGCAATATCAGGCTGGATTCATGGGTGAACGTGCTACAACGGACTAGATGTTCGCCATCCGCCAGGTGTTGCAGAAATGCCGCGAATACAACGTGCCTACACATCATTTGTTCATAGATTCCAAATCGGCGTATGATACAATCGATCGAGAACAGCTATGGCAGATTATGCACGAATACGGATTCCCGGATAAACTGATACGATTGATCAAGGCGACGATGGATCAAGTGATGTGTGTAGTTCGAATATCAGGGACACTCTCGAATCTCTTCGAATCCCGCAGAGGGTTACGGCAAGGTGATGGTTTTTTGTGCTCAAGTTAGAGTCCGTTAAAGTTCGTTCAGCAGCTTGGTTTCGCTGATGATATTGATATTATAGCTCGTGAATTTGAGACGATGGCGGAAACGTACATCCGACTAAAGAGTGAAGCCAAACGATTTGGATTAGTCATTAATGTATCGAAGACAAAGTACATTATGACAAAGGGCTCCAGGGAGGAATCACCGCGCCCGCCACCCCGAATTTCTATCGACGGTGAATAAATCGAGGCGGTTTAAGAATTCGTGTACCTGGGCTCACTGGTGACCGCCGACAACGACAAACGAAGTTAACTATCTACACAACGCTGATTAGACCGGTAGTCCTCTATGGGCACGAAACATGGACGCTACGTGCAGAGGCCCTTGGAGTTTTCGAACGGAAGGTGTTGCGTACCATCTACGGCGGAGTGCAGATGGAAGACGGGACTTGGAGAAGGCGAATGAACTACAAGCTGCATCAGCTGTTGAGAGAACCAATCATCGTCCACACCGCGAAAATCGGAAGGCTACGGTGGGCGGGTCACGTCATCAGTATGTCGGATAGCAACCCGACTAAAATGGTTCTCGAGAGTCATCCAACCGGTACAAGAAGACGTGGTGAGCAGCGTGCTAGGTGGGTCGACCAAGTGGAGGACGATCTGCGGACCCTACGCAGAGTGCGGAACTGGAGGCAAACAGCCATGGACTGAGTGAAATGGAGACGTCTACTATGTACAGCAGAGGTCATCCACGCCCTAGCCTGATAGGTAAAGTAAGGGTTGAGAAAACAGATACTTTGCAGCGCTTAAAGCTGCAAATTCTATTACAAGAATCCATACGTTCAGCTTTATCATTACCACCCCAACCAAATTGGCACCATATTCGAACCAAGCAACACCATATACATAACCGCACCATTAACGTCTTGCCGCATTTTTATGACTGGGCTATAATCTTTACCAGTTGCCAAGTTACTGGGAAATATTTACGAGATGCTATATTTACCCCTAACGGTTGTGCTTGGCTAAACATAAGTGTGTGGTTATTGTACCATTGTAACTGAATTTCAATGATTTTTGGAAAAAGTTGTTTATATATTAATGTTTTGTAGAAGTATATTCAATCCAATCACAGATGATAAAAATAGCAGTATCTTTGAACAGCCAAAAGCACGCACTTCTAGCCTGTTTATTTATAGAAAACAATCGTAAACTTTTCCACGCTTCCTTTATGGGCGGCAAAAATTGAAAAATTATTAATGTCGCCCTCGTATAAATGGTACTTTCTTGGCTGAGTGAGTCACGGCGAGTTTCGCCATCAGGATACATAACAACGATAACGAAGTCTCAATCCGGGACGCATAATGAATGACTGACGACGATGCGCGGCGATGATAGGCGACGGGAAATCCATAAAGCGTTACACGGCGGCGACGGGCGGCTCTACGAATTCACATCGCAGTCAAGATTTTAATTGCTGTGCCAATATAAAAGTTCTTGTATTCCAGGGCGGTGTATGGAATTTAATTAAAAATAAAGATATGATCAACACGCGTAAATATAATTGGACCTTTGGGGGGAAGTTTTCGCAATTCCGATGTAAAAGCTGCGACAGAGGATAAAAGCTACTACCTAGATAAAGTAATTCTGTAATCGAAATGCGAAATGCATCTGAATCGTCTTCTTACAAGATTGAAAGTCACACCATGTCGGTGACCAAACGACGAAATGAACCATCGCCAAAGGAGAAAAAACCAACGACCTTATTCTTCTCTGCTACTTTGTAAGGATTTATTCGTTGACTTCATCGCTCCTAAAGATTGCACTTTATCACGGTCACGTGTCCTCGGAAGCGCATCTTCGCAGTTGCACCGCTTCCAGCAAGGGTGCCAGATTCACCATTTTTTGTGATCATTGTCGAGTGACACAATCTGGCATCCCTGGGTGGCAGATTTCTTCCCACGGGGTGATGCTAACCAACCGGAGCGAGTGCTTCACGTCAGTTGATTTTCAGAGTGCTTCTGGCTGCATCCCACCACAAACTTGACATAGGTAGGTATAGCCTGGTATAGCAATAGTGACTAGACGACGAGCTCATCCTGGAGGAACAATCGTTGGTTAAATTCCTTCGGGACTTCGCCCACAGATAACAGCTAGCAGATTGGTTGTGGAAACGCATGTGGGCGGAATTTTCTACTGTTTCGCCTCTAAGTGCTGCACCGAAGAAAAGGACAATCCTTTCAACTGTCGCTGGCTTCGTCGTCATGGTTCGATAGGAACCCGGGATTTGGCTTTGATGCTGAAACTGAAAGACTCGCAAATCCGGAACGACGATTGGTGACAAATTGAATTAGTTTGGGTTCGGGGAACGACAAAGCGATAGACATCCAGGCTGTGAAATACGTTCTAATTGGAGTGTGCGGATTTCGAGAACTTGGGCAAGTACTTAATGGTTGTAATTCATTAATAAATGGCAACCAATACATAAAAAAATCTATAAATGATTTCAAAATTTTAAGTAACTAAATAGGAATGGAAGCAATAATTAATTATAGAAGTTCTACAACCCTTTCGTGACGAATCAGCACAATTGTGCTGTTGAGCAATAACAGTTTTGAGATTTTTTTTCAACTGTTTATGTCTAGTTCATTTATTTATGGCTCAATCGCGTTTAACGCTTTACGGAGCCGTTTCAACTGTTTAGTCTTTGGTTTATCTGATGTAAATTGTTTTATATATTGAGCCATATACTTGCATGTGTGCAAATAAACTTTTGTTTATGTTGTGTGTTAGATTTACCACAACAAGTTAAACAAAAAATGAGCCAAAAGTGTAAAACATGAAAAAGTTTTATCTGTCGCAAATTTTTAATTTCCGATTTATCTAGGTGGACTAAGCTAGGAATCGAAAGTTAAAGAGTAGTTTTTACAAATGCCAAAGACAAAGTGTTAATATATTAAAAAGTTCGAATGTTCTGGAGAGCCATATTTGAGCAATTTGTATGGTATTTTCAGTTTTTTGGGCTCCGTCCCGAAAGGGATACCAAAATCACCAAATCAATAAATGCATAATTAAATCGAAATTTCCCATAAATAATTGATTTTCGAGCAATGTTCCACAAATAAATCAACAACTGCAAATAAAAAAAACTATATTTTTCCCACGAAAATAAAATTGAATTTTTCATAAAGAGATACCTTTGAAATCATGTAAAGCTGTGATATGTAATTTTAGGGAAGCTCCTTCCATAATTTGTTCAGCCCTAGGTTCAGCCTTCTTTTGGCATTTCCTTTGACAATTTATTTTGGTATTCCTCAAGCTATTCTTTTGAGAAATACTTCAGTAATACCTTTAAAAACAAAAGCGACAATTGATTTGGGATTTTTTTTTTAATTCGCTATTTTCAAATCTATTGGAAGCTGATTCAGTTCTGGGCTCTGTCTAAGTTGATGAAGGGATTTATAAATGCTTGCAAGGACTTGGCCAGGTGTGTGGAGCTGAGTGAATCTATGACATTGTAGATAGTAGCAACATCACCAATGTCAATGGATATATTCAACTTTGCAACTCCATCCAAGATTTGTGCAAGTATTCATGCTATGCTATGCTTATCGACTAATACGTTGGATTTTTTTTTCGATAATTTCTTTTGAAACTACCTTAGAAGTTTCTTAACGAAGTTCATCAGGTACTTTGAAAATTTCTCAGATACAGTGGGGATCCAATTTTGTCTACCCCCGATTTTGTCAGCTTTTTGACCCGATTTTGTCAGCATTTTTTTTTTAAGTAGAAAAATAAATGTGTTTTTCAATCAAAATTCCAATTTTATAATAAATAGTAATGCAGTTGATGTCTTAAGGCGTCATAGAAACATTACGCAATAAACAAAACTCGTGTAACTTTTGAAAACGGCCTAACTTTTTTTGCAAGCAAACACATTTATGCCATTTTAGCACCCAACCCTAGCCAATGTTTTAACCAATATTGTTTCAAATTGCTAAAAGATTCCAACTCTCTCTCTCTTCTTGGCGTAACGTTCCAACTAAAGGGCTTAGTATTTTATGAGAACTTTTACAATTTTCAACTGAGATGCCCCACAGCCAATGTTTATTTTGCATATGTATATCGTGTGGTAGTCATGAAGATATTTTATACACAAGGAACTGTCGAATATGAAACGCATTCTAGGCTAACCGGGAATCAAACTCGCCACCATAAGCATGGTTTTGCTGATTGCACGTGGGCTTGATGGGGCTATATGGGCTTAACTCTTTCGAGCCAGAGTGTTTTGTTAGTGTGGCCGCAACTTCGCTGGTATCGAACACGTTTTTGCCGTTCTCGTACACTAAGTGTACTGGAAAGGCTATATGTTCCCTCCAAAAATGACTTTTTGATAGAAGGCCCGGAGAGTGAAGTCACATATACCAATCAACTTAGCTTTTATAATCGGTTTCAACGCCGGGGTCATATACATGATGTCCCCGGCTCCAAAGGGTTAAGGACTATTCTGTGTTTACAAGTCAACCAATTTCTTTCTTCTTTCCGGCATCTCTGAGATTCCTCCAAGTTTACTTGTTAAGATTGCTCCAGATATTTATTAAGGCATTTGTGTTGTAGAATTCCTGCTCTTCCAGCGATTTATCCATTAGAAACCCTTAAGGAGTTCGAGTTGGTATTCCCCCAGACATTCTTGTTGCAATCCCTTCAAGAATTTTTGCTTGATTTCTTGTAAGTATTTTGCTGGTGTTTCTTCAAGAATTCCGCCGAAAGTTTTTAAAGAAATTCTATCGGGGATTTTAAATTCATTCAAATGTGTCTCTTTAAGATTTTCCCAGGCATTGCTCCTGTGGTTTCTCCAGAAGTTTTTCTTAAGATTTGTTCAGGATATCATGCTAGGATTCCTCCAAATTTTTTGCTGATATTCCTGCAGGACTTTTTCCAAAAATTTCCACATGAACTCCTACAGCGATGTATCCAAGGGTTTCTTCAAGGATTTCTCCAATAATTGCTCCTAGGGGTGATCCATAAAGTACGTCACGCTTAGAGGGGGGATGGGGGGGGGGTGTGAAAGTGTGACAAGCAATGTTTTAAGTATAGGGAAAACCCGTACGAAGGGAGGAGGGGGTCAAAAATTCCCAGTTTCTGCGTGACGTACTTAATGGATGCTCCCCTACAATTGCTACGTGGATTTTTTTCACGGATTTTTCTAGCGATTCATTCAAGACATCCCAATGGGATTTCTCCATACATATCTGTTTTGATAGTCCAGGAACTTCTGCTAGAGTTCCTCCAAGAATTTTTCTGGAAATTTCTATTAGAACTCTTTCAGATATTTCCCTAAAATCTGTCCATGCATTTTTCCTATGATATCCCCAGCGATTCCTTCACGAAATCCTGCTAAGAATCCTCCAGAAATTCTTGCTGGTATTCATGTAGGACTTTATCCAGTAATTTCCACGGGAACTCCTCTAGTGATGAATTCAGAGATTTCTACGGAGATTGCAGTAAGGATTCATTCAGAAGGGATCAGACTTAAGGGATTTATCCAGAGCTGATTGAAGCTGCGAGTGTAGAATTAGAATAAGTTAAAATACACAATAATAAAAACTTAAAAAAAAAACTAAAGCTGCCGTGGCGTTACAATGTTTTGACGCCTTTTTGGTCAGATTTTTCACTATAACTCGTAAATTTTACCGTTAATCCTCAAACACTTTCGCATATTCAGATTCCTTGTAAAATTTCCAATAAGTTTAATCTGTTGAACGATTAGTTTTCATTGGAAAAGTATGTAGTAGCGTGACGTTTCAACGTTGTAACGTCACGCTTCTTTTTACCATTTTTAACATACTTTTCCGATGAAAACTAATTGTTCAACAGATTAAACTTATTGGAAATTTTACACGGAATCCGAATATGCAAAAGTATTTGAGGGTTAACGGTCGTATTTACGAGTTATAGTGAAAAATCTGACCCAAAAGGCGAAATCGCCCCCCAAGGGGCGAAAATCAGACCGAAGGGGGCGAACATTTGAAAACCAGAATTGGAGGGCGAAAATAATAGAAAGGGGCGATTTTTAAAATAATTGAGAAATAACAAAAGCATTGAAATGGAAGTTCAGAATGTCAATTGAATTCAAACTTCTTGACATTTTAAGATTTCACTAACACTTTGGAACCTTCACAAATTCAAGATTTTTTTGTTTCTAGGATTATTGAAAAATGTCTGTTTCGAGTTCGACTAAATTTTACAGAGCTTTTGATGTTTATGCGGACTTTTTGGCGAAATTCCAAAAAAAAACAAATACGACTGCTACACGAATTTCCGAAAGAATTCCTAGTGATTTTGGAGACCCAATAAATAAGAAACTTCTAAGGCAAAAAATACTGATTATTGTTCAAATTATGAATGGAATAGGAGGGCATTTTTTTGCTTAATAAGAAAGTTTTTTTTAAATTTAAATACGGTTTTTTTATGGAAATTTCAATCAAAAACATGAAGTTTAAGAACACTTGGAACACTTTTTCGATAAAAATCGTCACACATTGTTTGAAAATACTTAAGAAAAGCTTCCCGGAGGAATTCTAAGCATAGCTTATTAGTAATGAGTTATTACTGGTAGGTATTTTGAAAATTTTCCACAAATTCAGCGTTGAATTCCCTCAAGCCAAGTAATGACTGCATGTCTCAATGTCTGCATATCTTATTATTTGAAAATAAAAAGTTTTTCAATTTATAGGAAGCTTGCGAATTCGCATCACCGGCTTTTCTTAATTTTCAACTACTGAGCAAAGCAGGCTACATTTCAAATACACCAACATATTCTTGAATTGTACTTTTTGCATAAAAGATATTTTTGTATTTGTTTTTCAGTTTCCTACCAGCTTTATTTAAGAACTTGTTGAAGAACCTTCTTTCAGAATACTAGTAAAACATCTCGTTGAGAATAACGAGTGTTCGTAAATTTTCACAGTCCCTTCTGTTTTGCTCTATTTTGATAGCACAAACGTTAATTCAAAATGTATTGTTTTACATTCAATAATGCATTATTTTTTCAAATGCAGGTAATCAATGAATTAACATAACAACTAAATGAAAATGAGAGTGATACTAATTTAGATACATTAAATTCCAGTTTTGCCACAGAAGTGGCAAATAGTGGACTTTTAAAGACTTCCACTAAGCAAATCTTCAGCTTTTTGTCATCGATTAATTTAATCTCACTTAGGGGGCGAAAATGTTTTTCTCAAGCTCCAGTGGGGCGATTCCTTCTAAAAGTTTGGGAAACACTGCCGGTAGAATGTGTCGACAACTGTCTTCTATATACCACAATTGCTAAACTAGGAGAAGACTGTGTTCCAGTAGGGCTGTTATGACAAGAAGGAAAATAAATAAAAGATTTAATAGTTCTGCTGTAAATAAGCACTGAATGATAACTTTACCATTTTTTTCTGAGTCCTTAACACCCATTCGATTTTTACCACAAAAGGCTCGTTTAAATATTACGTAACGCAACATTTAGCAAATTTAGACCCTATCCGGTATCCCTCTTTCGGCGTAACTATTTTTCTAAGAGAAATTTTGAAATTTTGAATGAAGCGTAGCACAGCGCTGCCCCCCCCCCCCCCCTTATTGGCGTTGCGTAATATTTGAACAAACCCAAAGCAGACTCTGCACACCTATCTCCGTCGCTGACGTGTTCAGAACAATTTTTCATGAATAAAAAAAAAGATTCTAAAAAATATTCCGATTTTGTCAGGTACCCAATTTTGTCATCCCAAAATGCTACCAGGGGCTGACAAAATCGGGTCCTTACTGTAGTTCTTTTAGAAACTTCATTGGTAATTACTTGACGTACGTATGTGCATTACTCTTACTATCGCGACCAAATGAATCATATTCGGGATGAAGACCGTGTCGTGTATTTTCATATAACTAGTGGATCATATCACTAGGGACCAGGGTTCGTAATTTTCGTTTCAGCGATACGAAATATGGTTATTCTCACGGCGGTGGGAGAGCTTTTTTTCACTATTTTGCTTGAGAAACACTTTTCCCCTCCAGCACTTCTTTCGAGAGTAGCGATTCATGATAACTGAAAATCGTTTCAACCTGCAGATAATTTCTTTTCGTTCTGTTAAATTTTCTCTCACCCAATTTTCACGAAAATCTTTTCAAAGCAGATTAACAAAAATTGTGCCCGCGACGGGATTCGAACCTGGAACATTACTAAAAACATACGCGACACGCGCACTCTATCCACACCACCACGCCAACCACACAGAGGGTGTAGAAAATATAATGCATAAAACCAATCATCGTCGGCGTCATATGAGTCAAGGAAAGACAGCATAATCGGCCGACAAAGGGCAAACGAAATTCTCGCACCTTTGGGAGTGAGTGAAAAAATGTTTTCGCTCTGCTCTTTGTGCGGGAGATTTCTCAAGCCAGATTTTCGCTGAAAATTGGCGTGAGGGAGAATTCTATTTTCGTGAGAATGAGCGAAAATTCCGACCGCTGCTAGGGACAATGGAAATTCGCTATTTCGCGGAAGCCACGAAATCCTTGAAATTGGGCTATGGTCCCGAAATTTAAGAAGTTCCGCGAAATGCCGCGAAATTTGGTAAAATTTTTAACATACCCTACAAATTTCCATCAATCACAAATATTTTAGCATAAATCGACTGATAACTTTTGACAGTGCAAAGTTATTTACGAGTTTATTGCATTTTAAATATATGCTTGTTCTATAATTTTTATCAAATTTAATACTTTTTTTCGGAGAATTCATGATTACGCCTCACAAAACCATGTAAATTTGAAGTTTTCTTCAACAAAACGGTCAAAAATATGGGACCATGAAATTACCGTGAAATTCACAATAGTAGTCCGCGAAATTTAAGAAATTTCGCCGCAAATTTCCATTGTCCCGATATATCACCTACTAAAGGTGACTCCAAGATCCACACTTTACCCTACCCTACTAACAAATACTCCTTCCCGAGACAACTGTGGGGATGCTGTGGATTCCACGGTTTCTAGTAATAACGGTTGTCGAACTAACATTCCTTCCCTTTCCCGATGACTGTACCCGAGCAGAAGGGAATAGCAACAGCATAATATAATGTGTTATTTTGGAAAAATAACTGAGTAACGGAAAGAGTTGTTTTCATGTTATTTATATAACATATCCTGTTCTAAACTTGTCTGTCATAAGCGGCAAAATAACAAAAATTATAACTAAAAAATGTTCCTGGAAGACCTGTTTAATAACATGTTTTGTTAGTTTCAATAACAACTTAATAACAGCGATTTTTTAAAATATTTCAATAACAAATTTTGATATGAATATTGATAACAATCTGAAAACAAAATTTGCTTTTTTTCTGTTGCGGATAGGAACTCCTCCAAAGTCCCATATGAATTCAATGGGATACGCAACAATAGCATCTATTGTTAAATGTTTCATTCATAATTGGGACGCTATTGTTGTCGCAAGCGATTTATTATCGAAAACAGAGAGAAACAATAGTTTTCGTTTATTTTCCAAACAACTTAAGATGAAAAACTACCGACGTTTAGAAGCCCTTTATTAGGTGGTTCATTGTTTATAAGATTAATTTACATTATTACCTCATTAATTGACACATTTATCCAAGTAAATCTAAGTGGGATCAATGCAGTGAAATCAATAAAAATAAAATGTCTAAAAATAATAATCAATAGAGTTCTTCTTCTTGATGACTTATTTTTTACATATTTGTCGAAAATGTGTTGTTCGTCCTTGAATTCCACCAGTTGATCAAAAATGTTTCATAAAATGGCTAACACTCTATTACACTCTCTATATTCATATTCATACTTAACTGAAATTGGGACAAAATACAGGTATACTTTCCAAAGTGCTTATAAACAAAGGGCTGATAAGTTGGCTCTGTCACAGTTAAAACGTGATGTCAGAATGAAGAGGAACTGATGACAAAATAATATTTTCTCTTACAGTTCCTCACGGAATGATGTGAACAACCAAAATCTCGAATGGTGTAGTTTTGATTGCAAAGCTAGTTATGTTGTAATATTAATGATCAAATGTTTGTACAGTCTCAATGACACGATAATAACTGAGCTTGTGCTACAACAAAACATGTTATTGAAATGTAATTTGAAGAAAATATACCAAGAGCACGATCATAACAAAATAAGATTGCCCAACAGAACATGTTATGGAACGGTGATGACTTAATAAGTTAATAATAACAAACCGAGTTATAAAAACAGGTTTTGTGATTCCGTTGTTATTATTTTGATATTTTCCTCTGCTCGGGTAAGGACGTGGCCGGCGCCGTTATTGACTTTCAAATATTGAACTCTCGAATTGTCCCAAGCTTTCACATTCATTGGTTCTCTGTGAAACTTCGATTTTTGTGGTCAATAATGGAGTAGCAACTACAATGTGTACGGTTATCTTTGCTTTTGCTTTTATTTGATGGCCTCCATGAACTCCCTTGAGTATAGGTCATCGGATCTACCAACGAATTTGGTTGTATCTAAGAGCTTGATGACAAAGGGACATACTCACAAAACATCAGGTAGCTATGATCTATCGAATGGTCTGCTATGGTCGCATAGTCGACGTAACCACCATTGACAATGTCAGCATATACAAGCTAATATCTATCACATGTGCATAATTGTGACCAGTTATATTCAATAGAGCACTAGATTTAATCACTAGAAACATGCCAGCGTGAAAAAATTCTAAAATTTTCCATTATTCATTGTTTAAACTTCAAAAGTGTGTTGAAAACTACAGTGGCGCTTACGTCAACTATACGAATATGGGCAGTGGTGAGCTCAATGATTATTTGAGGTTCTCCCGTGAGTATAGATCATCGAACCCGCAAGATCACCGAATTGTATCGTAATATCGTATCCAAAAGACATTGTTACTTTATAATTGTTGAATAAACCTCTTTTAGGCCTATTTTTCAAAATTATTGCTGAATAAGCTGTTATCCAGCTATAATTGTTAGTTCGGTATGGATGAGATTCATACTCACACAGCCTCTGGCATCTATGTTCCTTCAAGCCTCAAGTTCTATGATTAGAGTTTAGGTAATCTGATCAACAAGCATAATTAGTGATCTGTTGGAACATTTTGAATGAAATTTATGCTTACACATCCTCAGGTAACTACGTGCTGACAAGGGGTGAGTTCATTGTCCGTTTGAGGACCTCCAAGAACTCTATTGAGTATAGGTCATCGGATCTACTAAGGTATTGAAATTCACTTGTGACAGCCTTTGAAACTTCTTAAAATCTCCCTAAAAACTCGTGAAACCTCCTGGAACGCCTTAAAATGTTCGGAAACGCATTAATACGCCTTGAAAAGTTTTGAAACGCCTCTGAAACCCTTATGAAACCTCCGTGAAACTCACCTGAGAGCCTCTGAAACACCTTAAACGCTTTGAAACGCCACTGAAACCCTTATAAAACCTCCGTGAAATTAACCTGAGAGCCTCTGAAACTGCCTTAAACCTGCCTGAAACCCCATCAAACTTCCGCGAAATTAACCTGACAGCCTCTGAGAGCCGCTAAAGCCCCCTAAAACCTCTCAGAAACCTCTTGAATCATCTTGAAATTCCCTGAAACGCCTCTGATACCCCCATGAAATTTATGCGAAACTCGCCTGAGAGTCTCTGAAGCCCCCTTAGTTCTCCTATCATTAGCTTTATCAAGAGGATTTTCAGCCCGCGGCTCTTTCATCTCCGAGAATCTGTGACACTTCCTGCAACGCTTTGATACGCTTTGGAATGCCCCTGAAACCCTAAGAACCTCTGAAACCTCCTGAGACACCTTCAAACGTCCTGAAACGCTTTAAAACATCTTTTAAACCACTCTGAAATCATCATGGAACTCACCTGACAATCTTCAAAGCCCCTAAAACGCCTCTGAAATCTCCAGAAGTACCTTGAAATGCTTTGAAACGCATTGAAACGAGTTCCCTGAAATCTCCCTGAAGTTCACCTGACACCCAATAAAGTTCTCTAAAAGCCCTCTGAAACATCCTGAAACGCCCTGAAACACCTGGAAACGCTGCTGATCCCATCCCCTTAAAACTCCTTTTAAATTCCGTTGATCCTCTCCCTGTTACATCTTAAAGCCTTGATCGCCCTACCCTTGCATGTGCTAGCCACTTACCCTTCCCAAAATTCTTTGCAACCTTGAAATTCATTTAGGTAATAAATCCATTTAGGTAAAAATTCTATTTAGGTAGTCCTGACCTGACTCATTATTTAGATGGAGGTTTGGGTTAACGGTTTTCAAATGGAATAACGAGAAAAACGTTTAGGTTACGGAACGGTTGTGACTGAAACGTAGGAACGTTTCTCAACCGTTTTCGTTCCAGAGAACTGATAAGTCGTATTTCCCACCCTGGAACATATTTTTTCGGCAATTGAAATGCGAAGTCAACTGTGGTACGATGAAGTGGCAGTAGAATTGCAGCACGCTTTTGCAACAATAATTAACAGTGTTATCTGCTTTCTATCGACCAACACCTAGTGACAATTAATAAAGCATATCCGCATGCTTATGTGGGACTGTTATACCAACATACAGTCCATTATCGTGATAGAAATCATCGAAAATTGTTGAACATCTGCGAGTCTTCGATCAGGCATAACGATACCAAATTTGACAGCTAGCGTTCGTCTATGAGTCAACTGTGGACCAGGAGCAAAACAAACGCGATGTCACAGTCTGCTACCAATACTAAGCGCATAAAGCCCGATGAATCATCTAGCTCACCATCATCGGACATATCCAACAATGAGTTAGCTCGGATGATAACAAACCAAAACAAATCGCTGCAGGATCGGATGGGCAGACTAGAGAATGATCTTCACAATCAACTCTCCAAGGGACTGGACGAAATCAAGGCTGAACTGTCGGACGTCAACGCCAGACTGCATAAAGTCGAATCGGAACTGGAGAATAATTCCGAATCCATCGCCAGAACGCTCTTAACAGATGACCTGATAATCAGCGGGGTTCCATATACCGTGGGTAAAGATTTGCTACATTATTTGCGCTGCTGGTGCTTATCTATGGGGTACAGCGAAAACATCATCCCCATGGTAGACATTCGGCGTTTAACTAGGACACCTTTATCTGCCGGCAGTAGTTGCCTCATTCTTGTCCAATTTGCCATTTCAAATCAGCGGAATGATTTCTTCTCGAAATATCTCGCAGTGCGCTCGCTGAACTTGGCCCAAATCGGATTCCAGGTGAACAAACGGGTGTACGTTAACGAAAATTTGACTCCGTCGGCAAGGATCATCAAATCAAAAGCGGTCGAACTGAAGCGGCAGGGGAAATTTGGCTTTAGTTACGATGCAGTTCACCTAATTCGCTCATATCTGTCAGAAAGGACGCAAACTGTTTTCATGAATGGTAGTTTCTCTGAGTTTCTTCCAATAGTATCAGGAGTGCCACAAGGATCTGTACTAGGACCACTACTGTTTTCTATTTATATAAATGATTTGCCTTTAAGACTCAATGGATGCCAGATTCATTTATTTGCAGACGACGTACAAATATATGTGGATGTTTCTAATTTGTCTAATGAGAATGCTGCAACTTTAATAAATGATTGTTTATCTTTGATTTCATCATGGGCCACCGAAAACTCGTTGATGCTCAATGCACGTAAAACCCAAGCGTGTTATATTACTCGCCAGAATCAAAATCAAGACAGACCCGAGATAGTTTTGAATAACGTTCCGATTATGTATTCAAATACTGTAGTAAGTTTAGGAGTAACCCTAGAAAGTAATCTATCATGGGATAGTTTTATTTCAAAACAATGTGGAAAAATATATTCAGTTTTGCGTACTCTGCGTTATAATGCTGATTTCTTGCGACAAGACACTAAGTTGAATTTGTTTAAAAGTTTAATATATCCTCATTTTCTATTTTGTGATTTTGTTACCACCCAGGCATCCACAATTGCTCTGAACAAACTGAAAAAAGCTCTCAACTGTTGTGTAAGATATGTATATAACTTGAATCGATATGCTAGAGTTTCTCACCTGCACAGATCATTGATTGGTTGTTCATTCAATAATTTTCCAGAAGCAAGATCCATACTCTTATTACATCCAATAATAAACAAAAAATGTCCCAACTATCTGTTTAGCAAACTTATTCGCTTGAGAAGTCAAAGAGGGGTTAAATTTTCAATGCCTCTTTGCCGTACTTCACACCATTCTAACTCTTTTCTAGTTAGAAGCATTTACAATTGGAACTCTTTGCCAACTGATCTACAATTCATGACTTCGTTTGTACAATTCAAGAGGGCATTTCTAGAACAACTTAGATAAATAATTAGTCAGTTACAGAAATTGTCAACTTCATGCATTCGACGCACTTCATGTATCATAAAAAATCTAAAACACAAAAGACTTTTGTCTTAAGTTTATTATGAAATAAATAAATGAAATGAAATGAAATGATCTGCAACCTGTTTTCGAAACTGATTCACCTATTCCGTTTTCAAACATTTCTGGTTGTTTTTTTTTTTGTATATTGCAATTCTTTTTGGAATTCCAGTGGGAATTCTTTCAATAGTTTTCTTACAAATTCCTTCAGTGATTTCAAACGAGAATTTTAAAATTTGAGAAATTTCTAAAAGAATAGTAGCATGAGCTAGGATGCCATATAGTCACAGTCACAGATTTAAAGGCGTGGTTTACTTGACTTCCTTGGGCATAGAGTGTCTTAGTGCCCTCAACACGATATAAACATGCAAAATGGACATTGTCAGAGGAAGCTCTCAATTGATAACTGAGGTAGTGGTCATACTCATACATTTAGAACAGTTGAGAAGCAGGCTTTGTCCTAGTTGACGCATACTGAATTAGACATCAGCAAACAGACTGCTTGGTGGCTAGGTACAGTGTATCAAACAATTGTCCGTACAGCAAATTTTTTGTCAAAATAATTTTTCATTCAAATGTTAATAACTTTTTTATGCGTCAATTAGAAACGCTGAAATTTTGACCGATCATGAATCATATATTAAAGCTCCATTAGTAAAATTTTGAGTAAGATCGAATAAGTTTTCTGAAAGTTATAGAACTTTTAGTAAAACTTATAAGATTTTTGAACACATTTTTAAAACATTATATCTCAATATGTACTCGATGAATTTTTTTCATTTTTTTTTGTGTTACATCTTAAACCTAAGGCTGTCATAGGCAGCCATGTTTGGGGTTTTATATTCACTACAAAAAATATAAAAAATGTGCGTATGTAGTTGACGATGTTTTAAAATTTACCATATTTTGCACATATAATCTGCCAAACGTTTTCCACCAATAAAAGTGCATTAACTGAACGAAAAATCCATAGGACCTACTCTTCATATGTAGTTTAGTAGGTCCTGTATAAAAATATATCATTAAGAGAGTTTAAAAAAGTTGAAAACACTTGGCACTTTTATTGATCAAAATATGACAAATTTCCAAATGACACTCTGAACATATACAGATTTTTCATATTTTTTGTAGTGAATATAAAACCTTAAGCGAAGCTGTATATGAAAGCCTTAGGTATAAGCTGTAACACGAAAAATATTGAAAAAGTTTCATCAAGTACATATTGAGATATAATGTTTTAAAAATGTATTCAAAAATTTCATAAGTTTTACTAAAAGTTCTATAACTTTCAGAAAACTTATTCGATCTTGCTCAAAATTTTATCAATGGAGCTCTAATATATGGGTTATAATTGGTCAAAATTTCAGCGTCTTTGATTGACGTATAAAAAAGTTATAATCATTTAAATTAAAAATTATTTAGACCAAAAATTTGCTGTACGGACAATTGTTTGATACACTGTATGTGGAGTGCAAGAGTAAGTCAAATGAAAACATCTCGCAGGCCCGGATTAAGGATTGTGGGGGCCCGGGGCCCGAGTGGATGTGGGGGCCCTTCTGAAAGATGACCAAAAATGTTTTTCCTTATTTTCGAACAGTACTTGAGCAATATGAAAAATAAAGCTAATGTTAGCAAGCAAAAAGGTTTTTGTGGGGGCCCCAAAAATGTGGGGGCCCGGGGCCCGGGCCCCCCTTAGATCCGGCCCTGCATCTCGCTCTCACTTGTAGTTATTGGGCAAAAACGTGGGTGTGTTGCGGATTGGCATCTTAGCCGAAAGAGAGATGATTCGTGAAAAAAGGAATGTTCATGATGTGGGCTCTAGTTCAGTTTGGCTTTCTATTCCGCAGAATCATTACCTGTTTTGTGGCTTAGTTGGTTAGTGCACCGGGCGAGCGAATACGGGGTCGTGGGTTTGAATCCCACCAGAACGCGTTTTTTTGTTCACAAATTCATCTCTCAATTTGTCAATTAGCAACATTCTGTGCCTTCTAACTACAAGCTTTTCTGCAACTATGCTTTTATTTATGAAAAGTGAACGGTTCAGTACCTCGAGATTTGAAATACAAAAAATGTAAAAAAAAAGTTTGCAAACCGATCTACTAGTTTTTGATATATCGTGATCACCGTAACGGCACTTTTTTAACACAACTTCGAGATAATCACGTTTAAAGTTTCGCACTATACCTTGTCCTGCGCGCTATGATGGGCTGTTCTTTTAGTTCTAGAGCTCCAATATTTATGAAATTTGGAAGGTGTATTCCCTAGTTAGTATACTTTCAGATTATGCAATAAAAAAGTTAGATTTAAAGCGTCATACGCGTTTCAGTCCATCAAATTATTATGTAAAAATCGCAAATATGTTACATATCGAGGGTCTAAAAACCCCGCCTTTGCTTCTGGAATGAACAGAGCACCCTTGCAAGTTGGTACATAGCTAATCAGGCCACCGGACATTCTTAGTGTGCATGATAAGCACTGATATTATTAAGCTTTTCACAAGAAGAGGAAAAATGACGGGAATTTATATTGCGGGGGACGTCACTGGATTGCTGCAGCCGCTGGACATGGCACTCGTTCGTTCAGGCCAGCTTCATCCAGTTTCATACAAGTTGGTAAAACTGTTGTATACACAGAGTAACAACAGCAGCCAGCAGTAGAGATGAGATTTTTCTGTTCTGCTGTTGTGGTTTGTGGTTTTGATTTAATGTGAAATGTGATGCTTGAAGTTTGCTGATGTGGTTTGAGTCTGGACGTGGACGGGAATGTACCTACCAGCACTGGCAAATGTAATTTTTAATTGAGCTGCAAGCTAATTTATATTTTCCATTTTTTTCGCTCGCTTTAAACCAATTCAACTGTAATAGCTTTGCAGGTCATATAGAAAAAACTTATCAGGCTGGATATTTTACGCAGTTATATTGGATCAAGCATATCGTTCATCTCGGCTACACCTACATATTACGACATAAATAAATAACTTCGCTGCTTTACCTATGTTCTGCAGATGTGGCAATAATACATGAATTTATGAGAACTCTTCTGCTTTGGGGAGAGCAAGCTGATACCCGTTTAATTGTAGAATTAATTACATCCACACACACAGGCCGCCTTCACTTTGATCACCATAGGGGCAAATGAATCACCTTTATAGGACCATTTCGCGACTAATAAATTTGTGCTCATAAACAGGTGGTCATGAATAGGAGAGTAAGCTTTATTTTCTACAGCTGGTACCCACTATTAGCAAAACATGTAGGGTAGTTAGAATGGCAATCGTTGATAAGGCGCAGAATTATGTTTGGTTGTTTCATAGGTTTAAATGGGTCTTATATTTAAGGTAATCGCATCCTGCGGGTAAGAACAAGAAACAATTACAATCATTTTTGAGTAACTTGCAAAGAGAGTTACTCTTTTGATCCTTCCTGAAGAACTTCATGAAGATCTTCTGGGTTTTAATGAAATTCTAAACCCGATACATTTTTCTTCAAAGATCATAAAACTATTAGATTTGTCATAAGTTAATAGAAGTTAAAAACCCAAATTAATCCACCTAGTGGTGATAGTGCCTTTCTCGTCGAACATGTTCTCACAATCTTTCCGGCAGCGTAAGTCAAAGTGTTTCTGAATCCGAATATTTTTTATAGAAAAGCAAGCATTTTATCAGACATCTTTGAATTGACTTAAAACTTATTGATTGCACATAGTCCGACATTATGTTCAACGTATAAGCAGGGCTAAAAAATATCAGACTTTTCAGTTGACCCAAGTAACACACATGTTATATAAAAGTTACGACAGCGCAAGTTTTGGTTGTATAGAAGTTTATTTTACGTTATTTCAACACAATGTTAGAATTACGTAAAATAAACATCTATACAACCAAAACTTGCGCTGTCGTAACTCTATTATAACATGTGTGTTGCTTGGGGACTGCTTGAGCACTTTGTTGAGCACCTTCACTAACACTGTAGGCTGATCAATATCAAGACGATACTAACAAGCTAAGCCAGAGGTTCCCAAACTTTTTACTATCGCGGCGCCTTTTGAAATTTTCGAAAATGTCGCGGCGCACCAACATTTTAACAGAGAATTTTCTTTATTTAAAACAACATTCAGTTCGAAAAAAAGGGCCCATATAGCCGAGGCGGTAAACGCACGGGTATTCAGCATGACCCTGCTGAGGGTGACGGGTTCGATTCCCGGTCGGTCCAAAATCTTTTCGTAAAGGAAATTTCCTTGACTTCCTTGGGCATAGAGTATCTTCGTGCCTGCCACACGATATACGCATGCAAAATGGCCATTGGCAGAGGAAGCTCTCAGTTAATAACTGTGGAAGTGCTCATAGAACACTAAGCTGAGAAGCAGGCTTTGTCCCAATGAGGACGTTACGCCAAGAGGAGAGGAGAGTCAGTTCGAAAAATTGTATGCAAAATTGTGAGGTATTAAGGTATGAGTACCATGTTTTCTCAAAATCCAAATAAAATTTAGATTCTCAACAGTTTTTTTTAGAAAAAACGTTTAAAGATTACATGAATAATTGAGGGGCCCAGATGCAAAGGGGTGTAAGTGACCATTTTGTCGATTTTGAGCTGAGTATATCATAAAATTCTTCAGATTTCAAGCTTTCAGGAACTTTTTTAAGATTGTTTCTACGATGATTAGAAAAATTACAATAAATCAGAGAAAATTGGGCTCATTTTAGAATTCCATACATTTTGTATGGGATGAAAAATTGGTCATAAACTTTAAACCTTATTTACTCGAAAGTGGGGTTTTGCCACATGCACCCCTTTGCTTCTAACCCCCTCAATTGTTAGATTTAAAATGTGCTATTTTTTATTCATAGCACAAACTAAATAAATCTGCCAAAAATTTCTACATCTGAAGCAAGCTGCTGATTATAATCATTCTACCAAAAACAGTAAAACTGTTGCAATACCTATTTCGATAATGTCGAGTGAATTGAAATAATTTCACAGAAATTTAAGAAAATCTTAGATTTCTGCGGGAGCTTAGATACAAAAATATAATGCTCAGGATTGATGATAGATTATTCGTTACCATGCGTTTGATCATCATGTCTTGAGATAGCCCTTCATCTTTCACATGAGGTTTGGATGACATTTCAATGTTGACGAGCGTTGTTGACTTTACTTTAAGAAGTGCCTTTGGTGCTCAACATTTATTAAAAAAAATCTTGATCTCGCGATTTCCAAAGAACTTCGGAACAAATCCTATCGAGATCAAAGTAATATAGTTTCCATCATCATCAAGATCTCAAGAATAATCAATTTTGAGGTATGACCTTCTAATTTGACAATATCTGCAGAAATAGTTTGTTAGTAACGTGCAGAAGTAGTGACGTTAATAAAATATGGCGGAGACTGACAGAAATTATTATGAAAACATAAATAATATTTTTGAAATATTTACTTCTAATGGCAAGCTGTTGGTAGAATCGAAAACTCAATTGAAGTATTGAAAATTCTCTTAATCAATATAAGAATCTGAACAAAAATTTTCAAAACTCCTAAAATTGAAAAATTTGGTAAATGTCAAAATGTTTCAAGAGGATACCGGACATTCCATAAAATATTCGAAGTTGGGATAAATTTTTGAAAAATGCCGTGAAGCAACACTTCCAAGTTCCATAAAACGAAAAAGAAAAACTTACTCATACTGACTTAAACTTGTTTCTTTCTGTTTTGGCTCAAGAGCCTGCGGCGCACCTACGCATTGTTCACGGCGCACCAGGGCGCCGCGGCGCACAGTTTGGGAAGCACTGAGCTAAGCTATAACTCTTTACACAATCACAGATCACAATTTTTTTTTCTGAACATTTGGGCTGTATCTTATTGACCGTTGAGAACAAGAGCGATAGGTAGTGAGTATAGTGCGACGTCTGTTTGTAAAATTTTGTTCTGTAACACATATTTATCGCTTGCATTGGTTTTATTTACTTTCGTAGTTCCGGCAAAGCACCAAACGCTGCTGGTTGTGCAACCCTACCGGTAGTCTGTAATGTGGTGTGAGCCTATTTTCTAGTTAACC
The DNA here is from genome assembly GCF_035046485.1 of Aedes albopictus. Classification (NCBI taxonomy): domain Eukaryota; kingdom Metazoa; phylum Arthropoda; class Insecta; order Diptera; family Culicidae; genus Aedes; species Aedes albopictus. The sequence continues at coordinate 337,871,333 of NC_085138.1, forward strand.
GTTCATCGGGTTATTCAAAAAGCCGTGATGTAATATGTTGCATGGTACATTTGGTTACTTTCGATGCGGTACCGGAACAGGTTCCGGAGCACACCGGGTCTCCCAAATATAGTCTGAGACTATTTCATTGCTAACGTTCATTTTTTCTCTTTCTTTTTTTCTTCTTGGCGTAACGTCCTCATTGGGACAAAGCCTGCTTCTCAGCTTCCTCTGCCAATGACCATTTTGCATGCGTACACTCAAACCTCCATTTAGGTAGGATCCATTTAGGTAAAATCTATTTAGGTCCCTCCATTTAGGTAACGTTACCTAAATAGAACTAGGTTGTGTTCAGAACAGTTGGAGTACTTGAGATTGATGACGTCATACCCGACATTAACCTATCATTCACCTGATTTTATTTTGGCCACCAAACCCAACATAGACCCAACAGTTGTCCGATGTTGGTCCAACAGTGGCCCAACATACGATAAAAAATTACCCGACTTTGACCCGACATTCAACAATTTTTCAGTCTGGCGGAATTTTGCAGGTTTTTTTTTGTATTCCGTGCCCAGCTAGTCATTTGCATGACAATTTTCACCTGAAACCCTCCAAAACCCCCGAAAACGCTTCTGAAGCCCCTCCCCTCCAGAAACTCCCTTGAAAGTTCTCTGAAACTCCGCATGACCATCTTTAAATCTCCAACCTTGTACTCCATTTAGGTAATACACTGAATCCATTTAGGTAATGAATCCATTTAGGTAAAAATTCTATTTAGGCAGCCCCGACTCATTACCAAAATGGAGGTTTTGGTGTATATCGTGTGGCAGGCACGAAGATACTCTATGCCCAAGGAAGTCAAGGAAATTTCCTTTACGAAAAGATCCTGGACCGACCGGGAATCGAACCCGTCACCCTCAGCATGGTCATGCTGAATACCCGTGCGTTTACCGCCTCGGCTATATGGGCCCGTTCATTAGGTTACCCAAAAAAACACGATTTGATTTTACTCATGCATGGGTGGGTATAGATCACTTTTACATTTGACCACTTCCAGCGGGACACCCAGAACTGGTTTCGGGACACTACCGGTTGTCTAAAATATGGTCTGAGGCTATGTTCTTACGAATCGATCATCGTGTATTCAATGTTGATGCTATTTGATGTACTGTCAAACACTTATTTGTGCATTTCGCCAATTCCGGCGGGACACTCGAAAATGGTTCCGGTACACTACCGGTAGTCTTAAAGTGGCCTGAGACTTTTCTTGCTGACCGTTCTGCGCGTCATCTAAAAAGCCGATATTTAATGCGCGGTGTGCATGCGTTTGGTTCCGTTCTACATTTGACCACTTCCGGCGGAGCACCTGGAACCGGTTTCGGCACAGTATTGGTTTTCCAAAGTGTGGTCTATGATTATTTCTCTTGTTAACCGTTCATCAGGTTACCAAAACAGCTATTTATGGGATTGGTTCTCCTTTACATTTGACCACTTCCGATGGGGCACCCTTAATCGGTGAGGAATACTACCGGTTGTTCCAAATATGGCCGGAAACTTTTTTTTGCCAAATCATGATACCTAAAAATCCGCGATTTGATTTGTCGCATGGGTTTGGTTCACTTTTTTATTTGGCCATTTCCGGCGGGACACCCGGAACCGGTTCCGGATCACTACCGGTTCAGATACATATGGTCTGAGAATGTTTTCCTGCTGACTGTTCATCAGGATATCAAAAAACCCACTATTTGATATGTCGCATGTATGGGTTTGGTTAACTTTGAAACTTCCCAGACAACCAGGAGTTGTCGGGGCCCGTGGCGCAGTGGTCCACACGTTCGCTTCATAAGCGGATGGTCATGGGTTCGAACCCAGCCCCGGCACTTGCAATTTTTCGTCAGTTGCTGTCCCCCCCGAGAGCAGCTGGCACCTGACCCTCTTCGGAGCATATAGCTCCAACGGACCCGGAATTTGTATATCGGCGAACTGCAACTCATAATGGACCCCCAATCGGACTGGAAAAGGAACAGCAGCCACACATCAGCATCATCGTGCTCATCATTCTACCATGGACAGGGTAGAAAAGTTGAAGCAGAACAAGACACCAGTTCGATATAGTTGAATTAGAATAGAATACATGTAGGCGCTGTACAAAATGTAAGTGCAGTGTCCAATTGGAATCGCTCACGTAGTGCCCTAGAGGACAAAAGAGCTGTAAATTAGGTTAAGTGAGTAAGAATTAAAAAAAAAACAGGAGTCGCATAAGAAACCACGTTGTACATCGTATAAAGTACTATTTTGAGTCACTATCGCATATATGTACGGCTGACTGACAATTTTCATCGCATATGATGTTATTTTTTGATCTCATTACGATGTATCAAGTAAAGTCATATAAGAATACAAATCAACTTTTATAAGGTATGAGTACATCGTAGTAGATGATTTTCTGATGTTTTATTGCGATGAACTTCACTTATTCGCAAAAGCGTCCGAGCGAACTCGCAAAGTGTCAATTGAATTCGCATAATTGCGTACTGCGATGATTATACGACTTCGCTTGGTACTTTTCTTGTTGTGTCAGTTTACCTCGCATTTGTGTATAGATGAAATCGCATAAAAGTATAAATAAGCTAGTTAAAGTGTGCATACAAACTCGCATAAGCTAGAAGCATTTATGTTGACATTATGCGATTTGATATGTGATAACAATTAAAGAGTTTCTGTTGCACTGTGGATGCAGAGCCAAAAAGCTACAAGAAAGTGAACACCCATAATTATAATTGCAAAGTCATCATTATTTCTTTTGTTAGCTTGATAATCAACAATGGGAGGCGCAGGTCAGAGAGGGCAGTGAAAACTGTACGGGAATTGCTGCTTCATCGTTTTAGCTTGCCAAACACGCACAGCGCAAGCGAACCAAGTGCATTACAACAAACACTGAGGTGAGTTAGAATATCATGATAATTAATCAGCTCGTTTCATAAGTAGCGTTTGGTGTTGTGTGTGAAGTGTGGATCGACAATCCAGAGATCATTAATTCGATATCGAGCTGACAAGAATTATTCTGATGATTAACCTGGGCTTATTATAAGAATTATTCTTTTTTAATTTTATTAAGTCGCATAAGATGCTGAGTTACGTCGCAATAATGCACACGGTGCATCGCAAAAGATATCGCTTCAAGTCATATAGCGTTATTATTGTTCCGTCAATGCACGTATAGCGCCTCCACTTTTGTACGCATAAGGCACTTTTGCTGCATCTTATGCGATGTTACTTTAACGCATTAAAGTACGTATAACATGAACATAAACTTCATTATACGTGCAAATTGGTTGTCTGGGTTGGCCACCTCTGGCGGGACATCTGGAACCGGTTTCGGAACACTACTGGTTCCGATATGTTCTGAGAATGCTTTCCTGCATACTGTTCATCAGGATATCGAAAAAGCCGCGGTTTGATATGTCACATGCATGGTTTTAGTTCAATTTTATATTTGGCCACTTCCGGCGGGACACCCGGAACCGGTTCCGGAACACAACCGGTTCAAATATGGTCTGAGAATATTTTCCTGCTTACCTTTCATCAGGATGTCAAAAAAGCCACTATTTGATATGTCGCATGCATGGGTTTGGTTACCTTTTATACTTGGCCACTTCCAGCGGGGCATCTGGAACCGGTTCCGGAATACTACCGGTTCCGATTTGGTCTGAGAATGTATTCCTACTTACTGTTCATCAGGGTATCGAAAAAGCTGCGGTTTGATATGCCGCATGCATGGGTTTAGTGCACTTTTATGTTTGGCCACTTCCGGTGGGACACCCGGAACCGGCACCGGGACACTACCGGTTCAGATATGGTCTGAGACCATTTTTCTGCTTACCGTTCATCAAGTTATCCAAAACGCCGTAGTTTGATGTGTCGCATGCATGGGTTTGTAGCGTTTTCATATCTGGCCCCTTCCTGGGGTACCGGTCCGGAACACCTAAATGGCCATAACTCCGGAACGGCTGGACCGATCCGAACCATTTTCAATAGGAAACAATGGGACCACATTCTTCGTCGAATGAACCATCGGTCATTAAAATCGGTTGAGGTTTAGTTCAAAAAAGTGATGTGACCTTTTTTGTACACAGACATACATACACACATACACACACACATACACACATACACATACATACACACATACAGACATTTGCGCAATTCGTCGAACTGAGTTGATTGGTATATGTGATTCGACCCTCCGAGCTTTCTATTAAAAAGTCGTTTTTGGAGTGAACATATAGCCTTTCCAGTACACTTAGTGTACGAGAAAGGCAAAAATATAAAAAAAATATGGAGACCTTCGGTAAATGTTAACTTTCACATAACAAAGGTTGGTTCTAATGTTCGGCTCTCTTCCAGGGGCTTCAGTGATTCTCTGGACCGTTTCAAACCATCTCAGGGGAGTTTCAGGGGGCTCAGAGGCGCTTAATAGGAACTCAGGAGCGTTCCAGGAGATCTCAGGGGCATTTCAAGGGGTATCAGGGGGTTTCAAGAGGTCCCAAGGGAGAACCAGTGGGTCTCAGGGGCATTTTATGGAGTTCCCAGGGGTGCCAAGAAAGTTTCAGAACCATCAGTGAGTTTAGGGAGAGCTCCAGAAGATCATAGAGTCGTTTCAAGGGACCATCATGGAGTTTCAGAGAGCATCAAGAGGTCTCAGTGGAGTTTCAGAGAGTCTCAGGAAGTTCCATGGGGCCTCAGGGCACAATGGTTTATTTTCATATTTTCACGCTCTTAATTAATAGCTCGAAGGTTTGAAGAGATAGAGCAATGGTGTCTTCGGCAAAGTTGACGAGAATGACCAGCGCCATCTTTTGACAGTTAGAGTTTTCGGATCAATCCCCCTAAAAGTGAGATACAATTTTTTTTTTTAATTGTTAAGATAGAGGGTTGACGTCTTCGGCAAAGTTGTAGCATTTTCGATTCCAAACAACTTTCCTGAAGACGTCAATGTTGTAATTTTTACTCCAATGGAGATAGAGGCCTGTGTTTGAAAGTTAATCCCAAAAACACGTTTTTTAAGTAAAACATACATTTGTTGAATTTTTAGACCCATACAATGTTCTGCAAACTTGTATGAATCAATAAAATACGCAACTTTGCCGAAGACATCAAAGCTGTAAGAATTAAATGAGACGAGTAATAGATGAATTTATGATTTTTTTCATCCACTTTTAGGGATAAATATCTTTCTTAGGGGCAAAAAGGTGCAGCTGAGGATACCCTTATCAGAAAGTACATCTATAGAGCTTTCAAATAAGGGTGAGTTTGTCCGTCCACGATCGTCTACGGAGGAGATATGGCCATAATAAAAAATGTCCTTACTACGATTTAACTGCAATCAAATCTACGTTGACAGAAAAATTCATGGCTACTATGATCAAATAATATATAGCCTCTCTAAGCGAATTTGCGCAACAGTGCTAAATGTTTTAAATACCAAATTTGTTCTAAAAAACGTTTTCCACTGCCTTTTTATAAGATTTCCACTATTTAGTACAAATCCCATTCATTGAATAAAATATTAGGATTTATCGGGGTTTAATACGCTTTCACAGAGCCAACAGAGTTCTTCTGTAAAGCAATTTGAAATTTTATATGAAAAAAGTCAACACAATGAACTTTTATTAAGATAAGACGAAAGTTGGTTTAATTTATATTTCATCATAGTAGCCATGAATTTTTCTGTCAAAGTAGATTTGATTGCAATTATATCGTAGTAAGGACATTTTTTATTATGGCCATATCTCCTCAGTAGACGATCGTGGACGGACAAACTGACCCTTATTTGAAAGCTCTATAGATGCACTTTCTGATAAGGGTATCCTCAGCTGCACCTTTTTGCCCCTAAGAAAGATATTTATCCCTAAAAGTGGATGAAAAAGAAACAATAAATTCATATATAACTCGTCTCATTTAATTTTTACAGCTTTGATGTCTTCGGCAAAGTTGCGTATTTTATTGATTCAAACAACTTTGCAGAACATTGTATGGTTCTTAAATTCAACAAATGTATGTTTTACTTAAAAAAACGTATTTTTGGGGTTAACTTTTAAACACATGCCTCTATCTCCATTGGAGTAAAAATTACAACATTGACGTCTTCAGGAAAGTTGTTTGGAATCGAAAATGCTACAACTTTGCCGAAGACGTCAACCCTCTATCTCAACAATTTAAAAAAAATAATTTTGTATTTCACTTTTAGGGGAATTGATCCGAAAACTCTAACTGTCAAAAGATGGCACTGGTCATTCCCGTCAACTTTACCGAAGACACCATTGCACAATGGGTCCAGAGCCGTGTTTACGAAGACAAAAATGTTTGTGCCTAAACCTTAAGTTTTAGATACATGGTGTCTTTGGGAAATTTTCTTCTTATTTTTCGACCTTTTTTCTCATTATTGTGAAATTAGGGTGGTCCCTCTAGTTTCGCTGATCCAAACATCTGCTTTTTAATAGTTTTATGTACGTTCACAAAATGTTCTACAAAGTTGTAAAAGAACTTATTTGGAGCAAGTTTGCCGAAGAAACCATTATTCTATCTGTTATGGTTCCTAACTTATAATTTTTTAAAAGATTCATGTTAGGGTGATCCATGAATTTCAGTTTTTCTGAAATACCTTTTAATTCGTTCGTTTCTCGTAAATACTTTGTTCCGAGCTCTTTTAGAACTATCAACGACGCATATTTTTTGCATAGAGCTCAAAGTTCTAACTCTCATAGTTAAAAAGATATTGGCATTTTTCTTCGAAAAATCACTTTTTTCAAAATGTCATATCTCAAAAAGGAGCAGATGGATTTTCAATCTCTCGGTTGCATTGGAAAGATCGTACTCTGTTATATTTATGGTGAAAAAACTGCAGGTACCTTTTTTGTTTAAAACTTTTTATTAAATTTTGAAAATACGATTTTTTTTATGGAAATGCAGTTGTAACTTTGAAAATCGATGAGATACAAACTTGGCGTTTTCGACAAAATTGTGAGTTTTTGGCTTCTCTAAAAGTGCCCAGAACAAAGTAATGCGAAAAAATCAACACATAAAATTATATTGAATAAAAACCGATTTTCATATGGAAAGCGGAACAATTTCAGCAAACTCGTCTAGTCTTTGTTAGATAGACCGAAGTAACCATGTCGAAAATGTTTAAATTTGCTTATAAACCATAATTCGTCCATGAACTCAACTTAAAATGTGATTTTGAGCTGATTTCCATCAATTTCATTTCAATTTCATCACTTCAATGTATGGATAGTGAAAATGTCAATCACTAGTACATGTTTATATTAACGTAAAAGCCTATCAAAGTTACATGATTTACAATATCTTATCAACATTGTGCCTAAATGGTGATGACAGAATAAATAAACATTGGTTCTAGAATGAAATGGATGACCATTTACCAAGCTACTTTGATCTATCTAACAAAGACGAGTTGAATTTGCTTGAAATGTGTCATTTTTCATATGAAAATCTGTTTTTACTCAATATAATTTTATGTGTTGATTTTTTCGCAATACTTTGTTCTGGGCAGTTTTAGAGCAGTCAAAAACTCACAATTTTGTCGAAGACGTCAAATTTGTATCTCATCGATTTTCAAAGTTACAACTGCTTTTTCATGAAAAAAAATCGTATTTTCAAAATTCAATAAAAAGCTTTAAACAAAAAAGGTACCTACAGTTTTTTCACCATAAATAGAACAGAGTACGATCTTTCCAATGCAACCGGGAGATTGAAAATCCATTTGCTCCTTTTTAAGATATGACTTTTTGAAAAAAAGTGATTTTTCGAAGAAAAATGCCAATATCTTTTTAACTACGCGAGTTAGAACTTTGAGCTCTGAGGAAAAAATATGCGTCGTTGATAGTACTAAAAGTGCTCGGAACAAAGTATTTACGAGAAACGAACGAATTAAAAGTTATTTCAGGAAAACTGGAATTCATGGATCACCCTAACATGAATCTTTTAAAAAAATATAAGTTAGGAACCATAAGAGATAGAATAATGGTTTCTTCGGCAAAATTGCTCCAAATAAGTTCTTTTACAACTTTGTAGAACATTTTGTGAACGTACATAAAACTATTAAAAAGCAGATGTTTGGATCAGCGAAACTAGAGGGACCACCCTAATTTTACAATAATGAGAAAAAAGGTCGAAAAATAAGAAGAAAATTTCCCAAAGACACCATGTATCTAAAACTTAAGGTTTAGGCACAAACATTTTTGTCTTCGTAAATACGGCTCTGGACCCATTGTGCATTGCTCTATCTCCTCAATCCTTCGAGCTATTAATTAAGAGCGTGAAAATGGGAAAATAAACCATTGTGCAGGGGCGCCTCAAGACGTATCAAGGTATTTCAAGGGCGTTTCAGGGAATATCAGGGGCGTTTTAGTGTGTGTTTGGAAGCCGAACGGATAGTTGAACCATTCAGCAGTTTTTCTTCCCTTCCCTTGGTTCTGTTTCGCAGCGTTGTTCTCTCGTCGAGTTGAATACAAAGATGATCCTTCGATACACATAAGCAGTAACGAGAAGTGGGCATCCCAAGTAACAGTTTTTAGTCAAACATACTAGAAGAAGAACCATAATAAAACCAAGATAAAAGATATAAAGTTTTATGGTGACATCTACAAGACTAATTGGTCATCAACATATTACTTGCTATCACCAAGTAACACTTTCTGATGCTTTCTAATCGTTATCTAGGAAAAACTTCAAACTTAACATACTATTTCATTAAATTGTATTAATGATGCTCCAGCTTGCAGTAGTAGCATGAAAATCAAGAGTTTTGACAATATTCTGATAAAACATATTCTTGTCGAATGCTTTGCTTTGATTGCGCTCTTGTAGCGAACCGCACAAGAGAATTCGCCGAATGTAACAAAAGCTTAGTACAGACCGCTCAGTAAACTTGAGATAAATTGTACACACTGCCAGGGAGTTTCCAGGGGGCTCTAGGGTTTTTTTTTTATTATTTTATTTGTGAATTTTCAAAGGGTCTAAAGGGAATTCCAGAGTGTCCTTGGGTGTTTCAGGAGGTGTAACGATGCCCCAGAGGCGTTTCAGGGTGCCTCAGTTGCACTTCAGGAAGTATCAGGGGTGTTTCAAGAGTTCTAAGGAGATTTTAAAGAGTCTCATGATCGTTTCAGGTAGCATCCGGAAGTTTCAAGTAGCTGCAGAACGACTCATGGGCGCTCAATGGGGTCTCATGATCGTTTTAGGGTGTCTCGGGAAGTTTTAGAGTGGTTCCAGGGGGTCTCACGGGCACTTCAAGGGGTCCAAGGGGTATCGGAGGGATACCTGGAAATCTCAGGTAGTCGACAGGGAACCAGGAGGTCTAAGAGGTGTTTCAGGGAGTCTCTATGGCACTTCTGGTGATCTCATAAGCGTTTCAGGGAGTTCCAGGGAACTTCAGGGACAAGTCATGGGTTTCCAGGAGATTTCATGAAAGTTTATAGGGATCTCAGGGTCATTTCAGGTTGTCTCAGGGGGTTCCATGAGTGTCAAGGGCGTTTTAGCGGGTCGCAGATCCGCTTCAGTAGGTTCCATGGGGTTTCAAGGGAGTTCCTTGAGGTCTCAGGTTATTTTAGGTCGACTCAGAATCAGTGTTGGGAATACTCACTTGCAAGAGTTATGCTCATGTGCTTGTATCTAAATTCAGAAGCATGCTATCGAAAAACAGTGCCTGGAGAACATTTAAATTGTAGTTTTGTCTAAAACTTTGCCAAATAATGTAAGAATCGCACACGCATACCAAAGTCGTGAGGGAGCAGTGAGCACGGGGTAAGTATAATCAGTGTAATTTATACTCTCCTCATACTACTCACATCTCTCTCACGAATTTGGTATGCGTGTGCGACCTTTACTTCATTTGGCAAACTTTTAGATGAAACCACAATGTAAAAATCCATCAAACACCGTTTTTTGATAGCATGCTTCTGGACTAAGATAATTGCAAGTGGGTATGACGCTTTGCAAGTAAGTATTCCCAACACTGTCTAAGGGATCTCAGGAAGTTTCAGAAGGGCTTGAGGGGGCCTCAGGTGCGTTTCAAGAGGTCTCATGGGAATCCCAGTGGGCCCAAGGGATGGTTCAAGGGCTCCTTAGCTGTTCCAGATGGATTCCAAAGTGTTTCCCCGAGCAGAGGAGAATAGCAAATTTATAACAACAGAATTACACAGCCTGTTTTTAAATCATAATTTGTTATTGTTAACTTATCAAAATATCATTATTGGGATTTGTCCACAAGATAACATTTCAGTAATATATTTTGTTGTAGAACAAGTTCAGTTATTATTCTAATATAGAGAATGTACAAATATGTGTCAAACAATAACACAACAATAACAAAGTTACAAATTTCCTGTTATTAAGTTGTATTTGATCTAACAAAACATGTTATTTAATTAGTTTTCCAGGAATTTTTTTTTTATGATATTTGTTATTTTGCCGCTTATAACATGCAAGTTTATAATATAATATGTTATGCTAATAACATAAAAATTACTGATTCCATTATTCAGTTATAAGCTAAAATAACATATTTTATTATGCTGTTGATATTTTCTTCTGCTCGGGTCAGAGGCGTTACAGGGTTCTCTATGTCACTTCAGGGGGTCTCCAGGGCGTTTCAGTGAGTCCCATGGGATTTCAGGGGGCCCCATCAGGTTTTATGAGGGTTTCTGTGGGTGTCAGGGGTTTTTGGGGCGTTTCAGGGTGTCTCAAGGGGTTCCAGGGTTTTCAGGAACGTTTCAGCGGGTTTCAGAGCCATCAGTAGATCCTAGCGGGTTTCAATGGGGTTCCAGGAGATCTCAGGAGCGTATCAGAAAATCTCATGGGGCTTCAGGAGGGCTCCACGGAGTCTCAGAGATGCTTTAGGTAGTCTTAGGGGCGTTTCAAGATGTCTCAGGAGATTCCAGGTTATCTCAGGGGCGTTCTAGGAGGTCTTAGATGCGTTTCGTTGGGTCCCATGCGATTTCAGGGTAGTTCCTAATGATCTCAGGTTATTTCAGGGCGATTTAGGGGGTGTTATAAGGTCTCATGGGCGAAGGAAGTTTCAAGTGGTCTAAGGAGTGCTTCAGGGGGTCCATGTCGGAACGAAGAGAAACTCCTCTTGGGATTCGTCTAAGAATTCCTCTAGGGACTTCTCCAGGAATTTCTTCAGGATTTTCTCCAGGGACTCTGCTAGGAATTAGTCCCGAAGCTGCTCTAGGCATTCATCACGAGTTACCTTCAGGAATAGCTTTAGGGATTCCTCCAGGGCTTTTTCCGAGAATTCCTCCAAGCTTTCGTCTAGGAATTCCTCCAGAAATTTCTTCTTCTTCTTTTTGGCCGAATAATGATCAAAAGAATTTGGAGGCGTAGGCAAACTGTGGATACCATACTAGCTGCCAGTATGATCATCAGACATATTTTCTTCTTTCAATCATAGGTAATTCTTTCAGCTTTTACCATAAACGGATTATTTGGTGATGAAACTGAGAATATTTATGTCAGAGATATTTCCTTCTTTGAATCATACGCTGTTCTTTCGAATTATACTGTTTTTGGAAACAGTGGCATGATCGCTTAGGTTCATCATTTCTTTTTCGGCCCAATGACATTCGGTTTGATGAACTGGAACCAATGTTCTGTACTACGGGAATTTCCAGGATAGTTTGAAACTTCAAGTTATCTCAATCCTATCTTCAACTTCCCTTCAAGAACCTAAAGAGTATGACGCACTATCAAAACTATCAAGTATACGTTCATATTGGTTATGGTTGTAGACGTAAAGATTCATATTGAAGTTCTAGAACAACAAAGAGAACAACCTGGAAATCTTAAGGAATTCAATTCTTAAATCTGTCCAGCTTTTCAAAACTTATGAGTACAAAGCCTATAAAATATATCGTGCGATCATTGTGACTACGTCTGTACATCTAAGGGCCAGTACGTTGTTTTTCACTATCCCTATCTAAATAGGAAATATTTCAAGTTAGGGACAAACGTCTTGAAATCCCGCTTCAGCAGTGCATCAGAACTTCAGATGCACAGATCTCAAAAAGCAAGCTTCAAACAACAGTGCATTTCATTATTCTGTTCTTGCTCACTTATAATAAGCTTAAAATAAGAAGATCAGGTGCGCTGGTTTTGCTTACGAAGAGATTTGTGCGCTCGAAATCGTGAGTAGGTGCCAAAGTCGGTCATTGTGGCAGCCATTTTGGGATTCTAACAAGTCTGTCCTTACGGTGAAACATCAATAAATCCCATTGCAACTTTTCTTACAAACTTAAGAGGCACAAATCTGACGAACAAAGCATCGAGCCAAGCCGCACTTGTTTTTCCTGGCTTTGCTCACTTCCAAAAAGAAGCAGCTTTTACAAATCGAGAGCATTTGTTTACAAATTTTCAAGACTGGTGCTCTTGAAAACGTTAGTAGGGGACCAAGACGGCCATTGTGGCAGCCATGTTTATATTCTGTGAAGTTTCTCTTTAAATGCCTTCATTTTTTTCACAATACTCCTTGTCTCGAAACTCATAAAACCGTCCCCGGCTTAGCCGCAGACATTTCCCTTGACCTTAATCTGCATTATCCTTGTACTTCCACTTTCCAATTACAGTGCGTTATTCATCGGTCTGATCCCCATCACCCTGCACTAATCCAATATGACGTTCTCGTGCACTGTTTTACATGAGGTTATAGACCACCACGCCGCTGTGACCGCGGATAGACACTTTTCATCCGGCGAAAACGACTACGACGACGACGACGACGGACCAGCTGGCATTAGCACGGACGCGTCGTCGCCGTCATGGCCCTTGGTGGTCCAAAGATACATAAATTGGATCGTGTCGCACCACCGACCGCCGCGCCGCCAGGAAGAGGAGGCTTTTCCGCTTGGAATATTTTAACACCACTTCTGCGTCGTTGTCAACGTCCTCCGGCTGGATGGTTGGCAGTGAAAAATGATCCCTATAACACCTCGAACGAGATGGGTCAGCTCAGCGCAGTATAGACACTACACTGGCTGGCAGCATCCCGGATGACTCGGAGGACGACCGGATAATATGGGTGGAAACTTTAAACGAAACTGGCAGAACGCCGGAAGCCAGTGCCAGGCGAGTAAATTTATGGGGCGTGTAAAACTTCTAAGACTTTTCTATGATTTATGCCATTTTTTTAAACAAATTCAAACTTCGAACATTTCTGCTAAAATTTTGAATCGAGAACAAACTGTTATTGCACAGAGTTCATCGATTTCGCTCAAAAAGTAAGAGACGCAAACGAAAGCAAGTAGCCAATTTAACCGGAAGCTTCTCCCACTTCCTCCCACCCAAAATGCGATTGCCAACTGTCGGAAATTTCATAGTCAACGAGAGCTCTTTCACGCAAAAACACAGCCGACGACCGACCGGCAATCCTTGACCAAGCCCAACCGATATGGAAGACACGCGATGCGGCGATGGAAGATAACTAGTATCCTAACTCGATTTCCATCTCAACGACGACGACGATTGAGCACGGACGTCGGACGGTGGTGGTGATGGCGAGGACCGGGACGAAATCGTAAACTTTTTTTGTGCTATCATCTCTCAGTCAATGACAGAGACACGCACAACAGTTCTGAAATTGTTGGTGGGATCCACACCCACTACTGGTCGCAGTTTGGGGGAGTTTTAAGAACAAAAAGAGAACTGCTTGGAGCTTAACCCGAGCAAAGAGAGATAGCAATATAGGCATTAGGTACATTGTTTGATTCCCTTAGATAATCTTCGAATATTTCTGACTTCACACCAAATTGAACGGAGTGTAATAGTCCAATTTGAGATGAAATCTGCAATATTGGTTTTTCTTCTAAACACGGGGAGTTATCTAGCCAAAAGACACCTAAACAGATAAGTTTTGAACCGTCTTCTACAAACAAAGTAAAAATCAGGACTACTGTTTTCTCGACCCTCTAAACAACATTCCTATGGTCGCCAACCCTCCGTCTCTCCGGAACCTCCAAGAATGCATTGCTTCAGAGAGAGGCTAGTCATATCGCACCCTTAAGGTTAGTTGCATAGCCTGCAGCAACGAACATCGATGACTCGCTTTGGGGGGTCCACCAAGGTAGCATGCTGACGCTGAGCCAGTTTCCCGAGTGGTCCTTACCACTCCCTTTGTCCTCAGAATGCAAGCGAGTCGACACCACGCCTACTTCCAACTGCATAGCAAGTATCAAGAACTGATACCGCGTGCACAGCGGTTTGACCTTCCCGCAAGTAAGGCACCATCAGCCAGCACACAGAAGAACTTGCCGACATGGGGCCATTACCTGCCCCGACCTTGCTGAGGACCAACCCAGTAGACCGATGCCACGACAGAAACGCTGTCAGGATGTTCTCCCCACGGCCACTTAATCGCAGAAAGGGTCGATTTCACCCGCAGGGCACCGGTATGGCCTATGAAGCCGACTCCGAACTACCACCGAGAACTCTAACCACAACACCTCGTCGTACATGACATTCCATAACACCGGCCCCAGCACTTCCGACCCACCTCTGTGTCTCCAGTACTCAATTCTGGAAGAATCTCCCGAGAATCTTGTACAGATACCCGGGTGTACCCAGCCGCAGGAGCGCATCGGCAATAGCCGACCCAACTGGCGCTATTGAACGTGTTCCTAACATCTAGAGTAACTACTGCACAGTAGCAAATCCACTTTCTCTTACACTGGATCGTTATCTCGGCTGTCTTTGTAACCGACAGGATAGCGTCTACGATCAACCTCCCCTTCCGGAAGCAGAACTGGTTGCTCGAAAGACCATTTACATCTTCAGTGTGTCTCAACATTCTATTGAGGATGCTCTAGCACCTTCCCCGCCGCCATGTCGATCAAGCATACTGGTCTATTGAACCAGGCCAGGGCCCTACATTTTCAATTTCAATTGAAATTTTCAGGTGAAGTTTGTAAACAATGTTTTCAATCGTCAATGGAAGCAAGGCGTCGTCGTCGTCGCCAAGTCCAACTGTCATCGTCACCGATGAACCGACGGTGCGGTGCTGCGCCGTCGCAGGTGCCGCTTTGTTTCGCACTCACAAGCTCACGCACGCTCGTTCGACATCGAATGATTTTCTCTGTTATAACTCAACTAATGAGTGTAACAACCGACAAATCTGTGTAATGTTTATGTATGCTATGCATATTTTACTGAAATAGTCTATTACCCATAACAAAAATTAAGCAAACATACATTTTAGATAATTTGAAAATTTCAATTGAAGCCCAGTCGGTGTGAAAATGAGCCGCTGCCGGTCGTTGCGTCGAAGAAAGCGACAAGAAGGACGGATGACGCGAAGCGCTTGGATGTTGTTGTGAATGCTCCCGTCGTCGGCGTTCGTCCGATGCTGATGGGCGCTCGCTTTCAGCGTCATGTTTTGGTTTCGACGATGTACCTAGGCCCCTGAACCAGGCTCTGCCTCTTCCATACTTCTGGGAAAACTCCCTCGTCCAGGCATTTCTGCATAGCAAACCTGAACATCTCGGGAGCCTCTGCAATAGCAACTTTTAAGGCCAGCTTCAGAACTCCGTAAGGAGCCTGGAACTTAACTACGCTAAGGGATTTAGCAAGTTTCACGTCGGTGACCTTCTCTTGATCGCCAGCCCCAGTCCCCGGCTCTCCTACGAAAGGTAGCCAAGGACTAGGATCATGACGCGGAAAAAGCCCCTGGATGATCCCTTCCAACATCTCTGGAGATTGCTATGTAGGAGCCTTTACACCAGGTCTGTCGTCATGGCCATCACGATTCTGTTGGCATCACCCCACAGATTCGCATTGGCACTCTGGCAGAGACCCTCAAAGCAGGCCTTTTTCTTTGCCTTTATGTATCTTGGTCTTCAGCGCGGCTTTTGCAGCGGCGAACACCACCCGCCGTTCGTTTCGCTCTTCCTCTGATCGTGCTCGCTGCATCCGCCGCCTAGCCCGTAGGCAGGCGCGGCGCAGGTCCGCAATCGCGTCGGTCAACCAGTAAGCCGCTGGCCTCCCATTTCTAGGGTGGACTCGCCTAGGCATGGTCGCATCACACGCACGTGAGAGCACCGCTACCAGCTCGTCGCCGTCTAAACCGATTAAGTTTCGCTCACGGCGGAGCGCCTCCCTAACCTTTCAGTACTCGCGCCAATTTTTGTAACGCGAGCAGTCGCGCGTTGTACTTTGTACAACACCCATACATTCTGAAATATCTAAGGATCCTGATTGTTTAGAGGAGGACTGTCTTTGGCAAAGTTGTTGTCAATTTCATGGGCTACTTGATGCTGACAAAGTTGATTCGTAATACGTCCACTAGGCGGCGCTAGTGAGCAATATCATGTTATATCTTATATCTCAGGATCCTGATGTCTTAGAAAGATGGTGTCTTCGGCAAAGTTGTTTGGCAAGTCAACGGCTAACAGATTATTGGCCGTTTAATTGGAAATTCCACCACTAGGCGGCGCTAGTGAGCAAATAAACTTTATATCCTATGTATCTCGGGATCCTGATTACTTAGAAAGATAGTGTCTTTGACAAAGTTGTTTGGTAGGTCAAGGACTTACGGATGATTCGCAGTTTGATTTGAAATTTCATCACTTGGCGGCGCTAGTGAGCACGTAAATATTATATAGTATGTATCTCTGGACCCTTATTACTTAGAAAGATAGTGTCTTCGGCAAAGATGTTTGGTATATCAAGGGTTTATAGATGAGTGACAGTTTGATTTCAAATGCCACCACTAGGAAATGCTAGTGAGCATGTAAATTTTTAATCTCATGTAGCTCAGGATCCCGATTAAAAAGGCACGGGACACCGTCTTCAGCCAGAGCCTGTACAGACTGAACAGAACTTAACACTAGACCATGGACACGACATACATTACATGCACCAGTGGATAGCATGGTGCGGTTACACGCTTGGTAACGCTAACCGAACGACCACGAAGCTCCACTTTACTCATAAAGATGGTGTCTTCGGCAAAGTTGTTTGGTAGATCAAAGACCAAATGGAGGAAAAGTTACCTCTCGTGCCGACCTTCTAAAAGATCGAAAACTTACAGATAGTTGTCCGTTTGAATCGTAATTTCGCCACTAGATGACGCTAGTGAACATAAAAAATGTATATGCAATAGTTCTCAGGATCCTGGTTACTAGAAGAGCGATGGTGGTTCCGGCAAAGTTGTCAAATAGGTTAAGTGCATTTGGTTGATGGGTCGTTGAAATCAATATTTCGCCAGTAAGTGGTGCTAATGAGTATGCAAATTTTATATCTTTTATATCTCCGAGTCTGATTTCCTGGGAAGTTGATATTTTTGGCAAGGTTGGTTTACCGATCAAGGGCTTTCAGTTGATTGACCATTTGATTCGTGCTTCTGCCACCAGGGGACGCTAGTTGTAAATTTGCAAAAGCATGAACGTGTTATTATTCATCTAGAAAAAAAATCAACGAGCTGTAAATTTGTATACTTCCGAAAGTTTTCAAAATTTGAAAATTACACAACTAGTTGATTATAATTTGTTTAAATTTGCACTTGATTGATTAATTTTACATGAAGTTAAAGCGTTTAGTAAAATATTCAATATCTGACCGTCGTATTTCAATATACTCTATCTTAAGGTTGTCCATGTCACGGGATAAGTACATCCATCCTTTATCCATCAAATAACAATGTCGAAGACATCATCTTTCTAAGTAATCAGGATCTTGAGATATATGAGGTATAAAATGGGAATGCTCACAAGTGCCACCTGGATGTGAAATTGCACGTCATATTTGTCTTCATCAGTTAGTGTTTGATCTACTAAACAACTTTTCAGAAGACACCATTTTTCTAAGTAATCAGGGTCCTGAGACATATGAGTTATAAAATTTGAATACCCACTAGCGCCACCTAGATGTGGAGTTTCAAATCATACGGCTCTCCATCAGTTAGTGTTTGATCTACTAAACAACTTTGCAGAAGACACCATCTTTTTAAGTTATCAGGGTCCTGAGATGTATGAGTTATGAAATTTCAATGCCCACTAGCGCCACCTAGATGTGGAGTTTCAAACCAAACGGCTCTCCATCAGTTAGTGTTTAACCAACCAAACAACTTTGCCGAAGACACCATCTTTCTAAGTACTCAGGATCCTGAGTTATATGGGATATAAAAATTACATGCTCACTAGTGCCGCCTATCGGTTGAAATATGAATTTCTTAGATCACCTCGCGAAGGCCCTTGATATCCCAAGTAATTTTACCGAAGACACCATATTTCTAGATCATTTAGATTTTGAAATACACTAATTCACATTCAACTGTCTATCTTATCATAAATATAGTACGTTCTTCATATTGCGATTTTCAATTTTCCGCATTATAAAGAGTTATACTGTTTTCAAAAAAGGTCTTATAATATTCCAAATAAGATTCCTGTAGAATACATTTGGGGTTGACATCGATAGAAAAGATGGTTTCAAAGTAATAGTCGATAATTCTCATGTGTTGCACAAAGTACAACAGCGCGATTAACGGAAGGCTAAATACCCCTTCGTCGAAGTATGATGTCTTCCACCTGCGAGGGCTTGGCCTTGGCCTAGCTGCCTCTTCTTCTACTCGCTGCCTGCTGTTGTTGTAGTCGATACTGTAGCGAACCGCCAGGTGGTCGCTGTGAGTGTATCCATCGTCTACCCTCCAGTTTGAACTACTTGTTAAGCCAGGACTGCAAAACGTCACGTCAATAATTGACTCCGCTCCTTTTGGACTATAGGTACTCTTGGCACCGACATTAGCCAAGTAGACATCTAAGATGGCCAGTGTTTCTAGCAGGATCTGACCCCGCTGGTTCGTGAAACGACTTCCCCATTCCACGGCCCAGACATTAAAGTCACCCGCTATTACCACCGGCTTCGCCCTGCTAGCACGGTCGTTATGCGGTCCAGCATTTGCGTGAACTGCTCAATCGGCCACCGCGGAGGCGCATAACAGCTACAGAAGAAGACCCCGTTTACTTTGGCGACCACGAAGCCCTCATAGGTAGTAAACACCAACACCTGCACGGGGTATTTACCCGTCGTCCATATCGCCGCCATTTTTCTGGTCCCATCCGCGACCCAGTTGCCGTTGCCGGCGGGTACTTGATATGGGTCCGCTATGATGGCGATATCCGTCTCCCACTCAGAAACCGCCTGACAAAGCAGTTGCTGAGCCGCGTCACAGTGGTTCAGGTTCAGCAGCGTTACCTGCACTGTGATTTGCTGTTCACTGCGGCTTTCTTGAAGGCCGGGCACCTTGGACCACTCGTCGGATGTCTGTTGTTCGCGGATTTCCCGGTACAGATCATGCAAATGGGTGGACTGAAGGGTGGACTTGTGCAGCTTTGGGCCTTATGACCTACTTTAACGGACTTTTTAACATCCGCCATAGGTAGCTGAACCAAAGCAATCTGGGTCCCTGCTTACCCCTTCCGTATCTTAACGGCTGCGGCGGCCACCTGCACATCGCACTGTTGCCGCAGTGCCGTGACGAGCTCTTCCACTTCGGTGACCTCGTCAATGTCTTTGACCTACAAAGTCGCCTTATTTGTAAGAGCCCTCACCTCTACACCCTCACCAAGGACATCTTCTGCCAGCCTCTTGTAGGCGGCGCTCTTGTGTTCCTTCTCGCACTTCAGCTCCAGGATCATCTAATTAACTGCGAACGTCGGCTCCCAGATCCTCAAGCTTGGCGTCGCTTCGCATCGCCTTCAAGACGTCCGAGTACTTGGACTGTTTTGTCTTGATGACGAGCGCGTCGCCTTTCTCACGCTTGGCACGTATACCCTCCTACGCCTTGGCTTGGCGTTCTGTACTTCTACCGGCGGATTCTTCTTCTTCTTCTCCTGCTCTACCTTCGTCCAAGGAGGGTCCTTCCCTCCTGTGTGAGTGAGTTGCATATATGCATTGTTGGGAGTATACGGTAGCTTAGCAGCTATAGAGCATGCAAACGCAGATTCGCGCGCGTGCATTCGATAAAGCTAGGGCCTGTCCATAAACTACGTAGACTCTAAGGGGGGGGGGGGCGGTTTTGGCCAAAGTCTACGCTCCATTCAAATTTCGAAAATTTTGTATAAACAAAAGTCTACGAGGGGGAGGGGGGGGGTCTGAGATGACCGAAAAAAGTCTACGTAGTTTATGGACAGCCCTCTATTGATTTTTTTGTGTTTGTGCTTCGTTCGACGATAGGAAACTTAAACTAGGTGAGCTCGTTTTTATTTGGACAATTTGAAGAATATTGACTAAAAAATAACATGATGTGTTATAATGGTACATACCACCGATATTCCTAGGGAGCTTCCATGAATGACCTAGCATTTTTCGGCCAATTTTTATTACCCTTCTCACCTCGTTGCATATTTTCCCATGCCTAACACATGACTCGTCACACAATCCCAGACTCCCTCTTCCCCCCAATAAAGCTACGTCATTTATGGACTCTCCCTTAGAAGTTTTTTTAGCACACTTTGTTCAGTCCAACACTTCAAGCACTGATAATTTGAGTGTTTTCTTCGGGAAATTTCGTCGACTTCCTGTTCAGTGTATCATTGTGCTTATTATACAACAAGGGACTCTGGAAATGTTTAATTGTTAGTCAATTTTTCTTAATATCCTGTGAAGGTTTAATAAAAAATTACCAATAGTTACAGTGTTCTCGTCCAGTGGGGTTCGGCAGAACCTGTAACTATCGCATGGATCGATTTTCTGTTGCATGACAAAATTTGTGTTTGAAATTTTAATATCCTCCCACGCGATATGCTTTAGTGTACTTACTCCGGCTCAATCGCAGCCAAATCGAATGCCCTATCGCAAAGAAAACTCGGTCCAAAGGGCTCTACCCGATTTGACAAAATACCATTTGGCAAAACGGCCATTTCGAATAATGGCCACTTGGCATAACAAGGATTATGCACATTCTTACGAAAAAGGCTGTTCTTTGTATTATGCCAAACGGCATTATGCCATGGCATCTAACAATAATGCCACTTGATCTTCATGGTGAAGTTCAATTGGCATTTTTTCGAAGGAAGTCCGTGACATTCAGTGTTGGGAATACTCAATTGCAAGAGTGATACTCACTTGCTTCTATCTCAGTCCAGAAGCATGCTATCAAAAAATGATGTTTGAAGGGTTTTTAGATTGTAGTTTAATCTAAAAGTTTGCCGAATAAAGTAAATGTCGCAGACGCATACCAAAGTTGTGAGAGAGCTGTGAGTACGAGGTGAGTAAAAATCGTGTTATTTATACTAGAAGCAAGTGAGTATAATTTTTCGCTAGTGAGTCTTCCCAACACTGGTGTCATTTACCTTAAATATTCGAAAAAGTGCGGTTTTCCATGACGTTCTTGTAGAACTGGTCTAGCCACACAAGTTTTCCATATACCATATTCTCAGGTCAGCTTCTAAAATGAGCTGCAGGTGGTTTAATTTAGATATTTCGAAATTACGTTTTCAGCACTGATTTGTACCAAAATTTCTTATGAGATTTCTCATGAAAAAACTTACTGGTTTCTGGGGGTGTTTGTTATGGAATGTTTCCTAGGGATAGGAAACTTGCCGTCTGACATTCCTTATGAAGTTCTCTCGGAGATTTCCTCTAGACTTTTCTTTGTGATTTATTCAAGGGATTCATGGCCTTGTTTCAGAATCTTATGTTGGAACTCCTCCGGAAAGTCCTTCTGGGATTCCTCCAAATGGTCCATTTGAGATTCCACAAGAAGTTTCTTCTGAGGTTATTCGAGGAGTTTCTTTTTTAAGAGTTTTTTTTAAGAATTCTTCCAATTTTTTTTTTTGAGGATAGTTTAGCTAATTTTTCTGGGAAGTTCTTCTGAGGTTCTCAAGGAAGTTATTTCTGGATTTCACATGGTCAATTTTCCGATATTTCTGTAATAGATTCCGATGTTTCTCCTGGAGACTCTTATGTGTTCTACATTTCTTTTTAGATACCAAAAAGAAATACCTGAAGGAATTTCAAAAGCATCTCCAGGTGTATTTCCTGAAGGAATTTTGTGAGAAATCTGAGAAGGAACTTCTGGACAAGTTAAAAAAAATCGGAAGGATTCCTAGAAAGAATTCTGTAAAAATACCTTAAGAAACTTAAAAAGAAATACCAGAAATAATACTTGGTGAAATCCCAGTTTTCTTGAGAATTTTCAAAAAAGAATTTCGTGAAGGATCTAAGTAGGGTAAGAAATCAAGCTTTGAACTAGTCAAATTGTAATCTTAATTTGAACCATTTCGAAATTCATTAAAACGATACACTTTTTGGGCAAATCTTGTCCCAAAAAGGTTGGTAAATGGATTCTCGTAATATAACCTGGTAGAATTGACTTTAAAAGCATTGAATGAAGCGTTTTTTTCATTGAAAATAAGAAATTGAAAAATCACTGCGATTTCACCCATTTCCTCCCAGAGGAAGCACATTTTCGGTGCACTCGTAATGCTCACGCATTGTATCACACGCAATAAGTGAATACGTTAATTGAAAGCAAATTCATCGTAGAATCGATTAACCGAATAATATTTCACATTATTTGTCATAAAATTATCAAATTTACGTAATTATTACTTGGAGAATCTTATCTTGAATTGAACCATTTGTAATCTAGATTTGAACTAGTGAGAGGGGCGAGCTTCTAGTGTTGGCCTGCAGACTGCGCTAGTGGCTGCTTTGTTTACTCTTGGAAGATGAAAAATTCCAAATTTTGTTTCCAAATTTCTGAAGAATTCCGAACATTCTGAGTTGAAATTCCACTGCCTAATGAAACATAGTTATGAGAATTAGCAGATCCATGTGATTTTGGGTTGCTTAACATGAAATTGGCTGTTGTGGGAATTGCTCGAGCTGCTGCCGCCAGTAGTTCAAATCTAGATTAAAATTGGTTCAAATTATGATTACGGTGGTTCAAATTAAGATTAAAATCATTATTGACAAATAATTGAATTTTTCAATGAAATGTGGTGCAAATGTAAACTGTTTACCACTTTACGAAAAGCTAATACCTGTGTCTTTCATATACCTGAGACTTCACCGTAGTAAATTATTTCCATGTGGGTGAAAAAATCAGTCAAAATTCCCGATGCTGCAGAAAACCGCATTTTGGTTCAATTCACCCTAGAATTATCTGGAAGAATTCCAAAAGAGTTTCCTGAAAAAAAATTACTGGAGAAATCACAAAAAGATCTCCAATAGAAATCCTTGAAAAAAACTATACACACAAAAACGGCTACGCTCAAAAATGTGTTTGACACATTTTTAGTAAACGTCTTCCGACTTACCTTCATTGATCCAGGGATTTCTCCAGAAACCCCTTAAGGATCCCCAAAATATATTAAAGATATGAATTACCCAGTAGTTGAAACTCCTAAAAAGATCCTGTCAATCCTTATCAATCCACAAGAAAATTTTGGAGGATTTCTTGAAAGAACTCCTGCAGTATTCCTACAAGGAACTTCTAAAGGATTGCTAGAAACATTTCCTGGAGGAGGACTCCCGGAAGGATCTGCTGGAGGATTTGCTGAAGGAATCCCGGGAGGATTCCCAAAAGCCATTCCTGGAGAACTCCCAAAATAAAGCTTTAGACAAAGCGCAGTAAGAAATTCTGGCTAAACTCAAAATACGAATAAAGAGAGAATCCAGCAAAATCTGTGTGAAGTATTAAAATTTAAAGTTCCATAAGGAACTCCTGTTGCACGAACACTAGAAATAACTCATATAGAAATCCTTCAAAGCACTCCTGTAAAAATTATTGGATGAGTCCCAGAAGAATTTCTGGAAAAAGGGCAGAAAAAACATTTTGAATAATCGCAGAAGAAAGGTTCCAGGAGTAAATATTAGATATTATTATCAGTACTACTATCTATGAGAGATTAAACCAATATCACTTTTTGATCTGCATATCAAAATTTGCTACAATCAAGATGTTTTCCTCTACTCGGGGATTCTTGTTGAAACTCTTGAAAGATCCCCCTAATACCACCAAGCAACCACCAAAAACCACGACCAAGCCCGGTCGAAAGAAGCTCAGCTTCGGACCCCCTGACACTGGACCTCTACATTCAACCCGATCGTGGGCACCTCGGCCCTCTCGGATTCCCCGGGACCCGAGTGGTAAGCCCCACCCCAAGCGACCCCCACCAACACGCCCACAACCACGACCAGCCTGGTCGGAAGAGCCCGATGCAGCCCGACCCCAGGACCCGAGCAGCTAGCCCTCTCTCTCTCTCTCTCTTCTTGGCGTAACGTCCTCACTGGGACAAAGCCTGCTTCTCAGCTTAGTGTTCTATGAGCACTTCCACAGTTATTAACTGAGAGCTTCCTCTGCCAATGACCATTTTGCATGTGTATATCGTGTGGCAGGCACGAAGATACTCTATGCCCAAGGAAGTCAAGGAAATTTCCTTTACGAAAAGATCCTGGACCGACCGGGAATCGAACCCGTCACCCTCAGCATGGTCATGCTGAATACCCGTGCGTTTACCGCCTCGGCTATATGGGCCTCGGCAGCTAGCCCGTAACCCTCGAAAAGCATCCCCTACCAATCACCAGTCGGCACCTCGGACCCCCGTTTCTGGAACCCGAGCGGTAACAAGCGAATGGAACAGACCCCCTACGACCAACCCGACCGATAAGACGAGGCACGAAAGGAGCCGCAGGCCCCTGGACCCCGGACCCGAAAATTTTAAACGAAAAAAAAAAAAAGAAAAAGAAGAAAAATGAAATGTAAAAATTGACAGCCATTGACAGATATTGTATTTTGTATTTTCCCGGGTGAGCCCTTCTGGCTCACCTCTTGTTTAGGATAGAGACGAACCAGCCAAGGGCTGAAAGTCTCTTTAATAAAGACAAATCAATCAATCAATCCCCCTAATATTTTTTTTTGTATTTATTTTTGTGTATTTTAACTTATGCTAATTCTACACTCCCAATCCCCCTAATATACTCGAGAAGCATCTCTGGGTTATTTCGAGAGGAAAGTATCTGCATTCCATATAAAAAAAATTGATCAATCCTCTTAATAATCTGTATCTAAATATCTATATATATATATATCTATATATATAAAAATGCAGTGGCATACGTGGGACCGCGCATAACTTGCGAACGGATGGTCCGATTTGGGTCGTCTATGTTTTGTTCTGTTAGTTTTCACCCAAGGAAGGTTTATAAGGCAAAAAAACATGGGAAAATTTAGAGTTTTAGAAAATCGGGTTTTAATGCATTTTGAACGGGACTTGGCTAGAGACTAGAAACGTCAAAAAACGCAGTAGGCAAGACAAAGTTTGCCGGGGACAGCTAGTAATGCATAAAATTCTTTATTAAGATGTACTTGCTAGATACGGCTCTGGTAATGTTATTGTGTAATGATTAGGTTGTAGTCTCATTGCTTCTATCGTCTATCCTATCATATATCTGTGATCGGGTCATCCGCTGTCATCGTTGACATCCTGGTCAAACCATAGGCTAATCAAAAGTGCAAAAAGAAATCCGGCTTCTGAGCGCTTGGTACATCGGACTATCCATGGAGATAAAGAACTATAAAAATGACCCATTCGATGACGAGACTGGTCTTGCCCCTCAAATGACCTGACTAAACGGAGTAATTAGGCGCCTCCAGTCCAGTCACCGTTGACGACATCCTACTGTTTCGTCGGCCTTTCAGTAAAGTGATGAGTCTCCTAAATGAATTGGGTTTTCCTCTTGTCCGTCATTTATCCAAAGCTTAACCTTCCTCATTTGCTCTTCAATTTAGGAGATGACACCCATTCTACGGGACCCGGTTGCCTCTTAAGTCGCCCTGGTGGTTGGCTGGTTGCGGTCAATCTGTGGTAAGTAAACGAACCCATACAAGCGGTCAGCGAACGAGACGATAGGATGCAATGGATGGTCGGACAATCGCCGCACCGACCGGGTCCCAGTGCCATGATGAACGTGGCCGTGACGATGATGATGGTTTCTAAATTGACTTGCCCTATTCATTACCAGCTCACGAAAACGGGTAAAGTGTGGTACCGTAAAATTGGGTGACAGCATTTGTAGGAACATGGCATAGAAATAGAATTTCATTCCATTAAAACGGATATCCTCTGTGTTTTTTTAGAGTATCACAGAGCCATTTTCCGTTTCATCTAGTTCCAAGGGTTCGGCTTATGTTCTTTAAATTTCAAAACAATCAATGTAACCCCACTTAACTATAACCCGTATCCTCCTTGTACCGTAATCCAACGCGATGACGGTTGCCTGCATACAGGCTCATCGCGCGAAAACGATGACCGGGGTCCTCATCCATCTCCGTTTTGTCACTGGATAAAGTTGACAAACTGACAGTGATGCCGGCCAACCGGATACGCGCGAATCATGCAACAAGGGTGGGTGGTGGGTCACTGACTGGATCGTCCTGGTTGAATGCTTGATGGACTTGCCAAGTTTGTTTTTATCTCCGCACACGGTGGCGTGCCCTTGTCTCTCTGTGCGATGAATACCAAGTAGGTATGTAGGTGGTCTGGGTTGTGGCGGGGCACGAGAAAGGGCCTAACGGGAAAAGTTTACCTCCTCGCCGCGCTCCGTCGTAGGTCTTGGTTGTTAGGGTTATTTTTTCTTCATGCTAAATTGAATGCTTACGAGGCGAGATGAGTTGGGATTTCGGATGAATACGAATCACCGAAAACCACTTCGGTGAGAGGGAGAGAGAGGTGGAAAACTTATGCGACAGTTGGGTGGAAAAATGGTGAGGGGTGGGGGCCGAGTCTCGTAAGTTTCTTGATTAATCGACCGAAAACGATGGCGAGAAGTTGCTCGTCTACATGTGATGGAAAGGAAGATTTCGGTTCGTTTATCTCCCAATAAGAATGGGAATGCTATGTCGTTGAAGTTTTTGTTTATTTAAAGCAGTCAGCAAAAGAGGGTTGGTTGAAATTTTCAAAGAAAAGTGGGCGTTTCTGTTGTAATGTTGAAAAAATCGATCTCGCTTTAATTGAAGGATATTTAAACTAACGAAATGTCATGCATATCTGTGAAGCTCAAAAAGTTTCTTCAGATATGTCGTCTCAAACCTTTTTATTGTAAGATTAACATACTATCAAATATAAAACACACTTTTTATGATTTCTTCATTTCCTCAAGTCTATAAAGGATTATGAGTGTCCTTATATTCCTTCATATATTTGATGGTCATTTTTTGAATAGTTATTGCAACTAATTTAACTCTTTTGCTGCCAGCTTCATACTTTTGTACCATGAAAATTATTGTGGATCCAACTTTTCCATCGCCTCCGCAAATTCCACATGCAAAATACAATTATTGCAGAGTGAAATAATTAATATTCCAGTGGCTTGATTGGTGTCTCCTCCGAGCAATCGTGCAGAGGGCGATACCAACGCAGCCAGCCAGCGCCAGCGGGGTACGTTTGGCACACGTAGCACGTGTGCCCCATCCGAAAGCCGTTCGCTTTCACAGATCCGAAGCGAGGCGACGACAGACACGCGACGATCGTCACGGTAAACATTGGGAACTACACCTCACTGGCACGCAACTGGGGCCAAACGAAGCCGAACGTTCAATAAATTTATTTGCTGATAAACATGCTCTGATTGCCGAAATTCTCTCACTTCCCACAGTTTTTTTACACCTCAAGCAAATGAGTTTAACAAAGGGGTGGTAGGGAAGAATGCTCCCTCTACGAGGAGTACCGTCAAAAAGTTGTGTAAGGATTAGAATCCTCATTTGAGTATACTATAGGGATGCACGTACAAATACATGTTGAAAACAGTAGCAGCCTCAGATCCTCCGGAACACCCCTGAGTCCCAAGAAACCCCTAAAGCATCCGTGAGACCACTGAAATGCCTCTGACATCTCACGTAACTCTCCCTGAAATGCCCCTAAGACACCCTGCAACCACACTAAGACTCCCTGAAACACCAATGAGACTCCACAAAGCTTCCTGATTTGCCTGGAGCCACCGGAAACGTCCCTGGGACCCCCGGAACTAATTGATTCCCCCTAGGACCCCGTTGACATGCCCCTGAATTCTCATGGGACTCCTTTGAAACGCGCCAAAGTCCTCCTGGTACCTTCTGAAATCTACTGCGACCCTTTGAAACTCCCCTGGGAACCACTGGAACTTCCATGGAATCCCCTGAAACTCTTTGAAGCGTCCCTGAGCCCCCTTAGAAACTTCTTGAGACTCCCTAAAGCGCCCCTAAGACTACCTGGAGTCCCGTGGAACCCCCTCAAAACCCATAAGACGAGTCTGAGACCCCTTTAAATGCCCCTGGGAAGCCTTTTTTAAGGGATTCCTTCAAGGATTGCTATAGAATAGATGTTTATGTATCTTCAAACAGCCATTCCATAGAAAAACGATATCCCTTTCGGGACAAACCAACACAATCGTGTTGTTTTTCTACATTAGTTTTACATACTTTTTCAACTGTTTTTTTCTCATAATATGTTATGTAATTATTTTTTTATGAGTGATAACTTATACTTGTATTTCTCAGCCTCTGCTATGATTGGAATAGTTTAGAAAAAAAAACGCCACAATAAGTTAAACAAAAAGAAAACAATTACCCTAGAAGTTGAAATAGTTCTATCTGTCGTATTTTTATATTTTTATATTTGTTTAATCCAGGTATGCAAAGATGAAAATCGTGGTTCGTGTTTCAAAATATATGGCTCTCTTATATTCAAAAAATAGTATCTCAAAAACTAAAAGAAAAACATACATCTTTAATTTTTTGATACGTTACGCCACATTTCCTGATTTTTTCTGATAAAAATATAAAACCTTTTTGTAACTTTTTGGTCCCAAGACTATGAAAACGTGAAAAAAAACAAAAATTAATGCAAATGTTTTGCACTCAAACACAATTTGACCCGTTTCAAATTTTTGATAAAAACTACAACTTCAACAGCTTTCAAACAAAAAAAAGGAGTTTCGAATCGGTCAACGGTCAAGTTATGTTTTTTTTGAAAATTTTTAGTTTTTTAAAACATTCATTTTTAGGACCACTTTCAATAAGCTACAGACCCACCACGTTTCACAACAATTGGAATTGCACTATGTCGTTTTTCTATGGAATGACTACAAACATTTCAAAAGTAATTCCACCAGGAATGTAATCAAGATTTTCTACATGAGTTTTTCAATGGGATTTGTCCAGCAATTTTTCTAGAAATTTCTCAAAAATCCTTCTAGGATTTCTCCAGGGATTTCTTCAGGAACTTCTCCAAAGATGTCTTTAAAATATGCAGTTCCAAGAGAATTTTATTCTCAGGGTTTTTGGAATTCTTTCTAGTTTAGGGATTCTTACAGCCATTTATTAAATAATTCCTCTAGAAAAATCTAAAGCGGTTTTACTGAAAGTTCCTCCAAGCATTTCTCCAGAATTTTCTCTAGGAATTGCCTACGACCTGCCTTCAGCGATTATTTCTAAACATTTCTCCGTTGTTCATGCAGATTTGACTCCAGAATCTATTCCTCGGTATTTCCAAGGAATTTTTCAAAAAAATATTCTATGGATACCTACAGAGAGTTCTCCATTTTATTCAAAGATTTCTTCCATAAACTCATTATTTGAGAATTTTTTCAGAAGTTTTCTAAGCAATCCCTCCAAGGTTTGTTTTTATTTCGGCAAGATTAATTTCAGAAACTTTTTTTTCTTGTTTGCACACTCAATCCTGAATTGCCTGTTCAGATTTTTTTTGACGAAAATAGAACAGCAGAACTATTTCAGTAGCTTCGGTAATCGATTTTACTGAGGCTCGGTACACTAACTGTCAAAACCGGGTGCAAAAGGTAAACAATGCAGTATAGCTGTACTCAGCTGTTCTATTTTCGTCAAAAATTTACCGAACACGGTATTCTAAATTAAGTGTGTGTGTTTGTTTGTTTAATTAATTTCTACATGAGAAGTTTTTCTAAGAATTCCTAGGGCAAGACAGCTATAGTTAATCTTTTTTTCAGAGTGGTTCTCACGATTATTATGATTTTTTACAAAATGTTATCTGACAGGGTAAATCGTAAGCTATTTCACACCATAAAAACACGCCAATTGTTGCACACCTCTTAACCCTCAAATGGATACCTGGGGTCCATTGGACTCCAGAGCCACTTTGAAGTTGTCGCAAACAAGTTTGGATTGACATATCGGCCCTATTTTTACAGTACCTTCAAACTGCACCGCGATAAGTTATTTGTGCAAAAATACCAATAGTTTCATGGCGTACTATGGATTACTCTCGATGTCAAAGTTGAACCAGGCGATTTTATACTCCTGTGGTACATTGGACCCCTCGGCACAAATGATTGAATCTTTTGATCATGACTTCCTAGAATAATGCTGTCTTCGACAAAATTGTTCTGCAGACCAAGGGCAATCTTTTGGTAAATTGATTGAATCTAAATAAGCCCAGTAGATGACGCTAGTGTGTATTTAAATTACGGATTGAAAGCTTGAATAACTTGATGTTCCAAACGCATAGATTGTTCGTGTGTTCGGCAAAAGCGTTTAATACATCAAAATCTATTTGATAATAAAAATTATGCCAATGTTTTTCTGCAAGCTGGCGCTAATAGATACATATTAGTGTGGGTCATCGGAACCGTTTTCTCAGATCGAAGCTTCTTTGGTTCCGTTTCGGGTCCTGAGTATCTGTGCAAAATTTGAGCACGATCGGTTGCGTCTACACTTTGCGCATTGCAATTGAAATTTGTATGGGATTTTGTATGGGAAAACATACTTTTTTGAATTTTAGCCATAAGTTGAAAAAGTTTGTCTGAAACTTTTTAACCGATACTGTAAAATGATAGCCTAGGATGTTCTGTAAAACTTTGTTGAAGACCGCGGAGCGATCCGATGCTTGAGAAAATAATTATAACCAACGAACCGCGTGCACGTGTTTATGTTTTAACATGTAAAGGAATAACAATAGCAACAAAATCATGCTGTTTCGCCAAGCAATGACAACGCAATAACTTTTTTGATAAGCATCAGATCACTTCGCGGTCTTCGACAAAGTTTTTCAGGATACCCTAGGCTATGTTTTTACTTCATCGGTTACTCGGTTTTAGAAAAAATCGAGCTTGTTATAAGGGATATGCAATAAAGGGTGTTTTCCCATGTAAAACCCCATACAAACTTCAAACGCGATGCGCAAAACGTAGACATAACCGATCGTGCCCAAATTTTGCACAATTATTTGGGTTCTGAAATGGGATTAAAAAAGCTTTGATCTAATAGGATACCATTGAATTTTTCATTTTTCCATATAAACGATGACCCACTCTAATACATATTCGCTCAGCATCCTAGACATCCTGAGCGACAAACGTGAGGTGAATGTCTTGATGCAATATAATGACAAACAATACCAATACTTCTTATTTGATGGATTATTTACTTCAGAATTGATTCACTAGGTGGCGAAAGTATAGTTTCAAAGATTACATATGGAGAAGATATTCGAACCACATTTCAAAAATGTAATATACATTTGTTAGGTACTTGATATCTCGATCTAGAGAAAATATTCTAAGTTGATGACTTCGGCAGATTTATTTATATGAATGTAAGTTTTCAATTCAATAGTCTCTTATTTGAAATCATCTCACTAGATGGCACTCCTGCACAATCAATTTATTTTGCCGAATGAAAATATAAAATTTTGGTATTTTCTACATTCTGTCCATTAATTACGTAAGGAAATTTTTGCGATTTTTCGACGTCCCCTCCCCCCCTTGTAAGATTTTTTGTATGACAACCCAATTTTTTTTGTATGGCGCGTAAGATATCTCAAACCCCCCCTCCCCCCGTAAACCCTTACGTAATTAATGGACAGCCCCAAAGATGTTCGTCTGATAAGCGTTACCCGTTGAAGTAGTTATCAGTGATAATACTCTTACCGGGTGACAATGGGGTATATTTTACTGATATTTTTAGCCCAGTGAAAACATACAAAGTCGGTATCTTTGACAAAATCGCACAAATGATTGAAAGCCAGCTTATCTGAAATAAAAAAACATGTTCGAAAACACCTGACTTGATGCCTTCCAAGGTTTCTTCAGGTATTTTTCTACAAAATCCTTCAGGGATCCGGGTATTTTTCAGGGATTCTCTCAGGATGCCTTCATGATGTTCCAGTTCAGGGGTTCTAAAAAATTGTCACCAATAATTCCCGAATAATGCGCCAAAAGTGGCTTTTGAGCAGCTCTATTAGAGGATATAAAACCAATTAGCTCTGTTAGCCAGGATCTATATCCCACTATAGAACCAATTTAATGCCATTTTACGGCTTAATGGTTACCTGGGTAGTTCTCTGCGTTTGTGCCGTAAATACGCAATAAGAGATCACTATGTTGCAATCATAAGCCAGATATTATTTTAAATTGAAGGAACTCCTCCTGGGATTTTTTTTTCCAAAATAAATACAGGGATTCTTTCAGTGATTCTTGCCAAGGTTCCTCTAGGGCTTTATCTAGGAGATCCACTGATCCTCCGGATTTGTTTTTCAGAAATTCCTCCAGGGGGTGTTTTAGGAACTTCACCAGCGATTCAACTAAAGACTCACAGAAGAATCTCTTGGAATTCCTCCCGGTATTCCTCCTGGAATTCCTCTCATGATACAAGAATACCCCCTGGTAGTCCTCCAGGACTTGCTTCCGGCATTCCTCTAAGATATACAATTTAGTTAAATGCTAACAAGCACCACTATGTCTGGGTTGTGCGACGTCATAATCCATCGGTGCACTCTAAATTTACTATAAAAAAATCTCTATGAATAATAAGCATCCCGATGTACGACAGATATAAACTGTACATGCTCAATAGCGCCACCTAATGGCAGAGTTCCGAATCAAAATGACTCATCAACTGTGAATGTTTACCCTACCGAACAACTCCAAAGACACCAGCTTTCTAAGAAATCATGATCCTGAGATATGGGCATTTTTTTAATACCGTATAAATTGAGCCAAAGGGTCTCAGATTTTCATGAAACTTTTTCCACAGGCAGGGCTCATGGATATATGAACAAAAAAAATGAGGAAAAGTCAGGGTCGCCTATTTTCCTGGAAAACTCAGATGGAATTTTTTTATTTTCCCCTGACACTACTTACTTTGAAAAATCATAACTCAAGAACGAAGCGTCGTAGAAACATTTCTTTTAGAAAATGAAAGCAAATTTTCTCAGAAATAAAAAAAAAATATGAACCGGAAAAAGTTCCCCACAAAATTTTCCACAGTTGAGAAAATTTTCGAAAAAATATTTTTGAGAAGGTTATTTTATAAGCTTTAATCGCTGAAATTTTTGGAATGCACTTTTTTTCGTTTTTGAGTTATGGCCAATTTTGTTGGAAAATGTCCACCCAACTAACAATCACTCATTTAGCAGGCACCATTATGACGAATTAATTCAGCATAATATTGAATAACATTTGAATTATTTTCACGTTCAACCTATGTTCGGGTTTTGTACACACAAATTTGGAGAAGTTATAAAGCATCATGTTGTGCACCAACTTAATTTTTTGTTGTTCAAAGCGTTTCACAAATGTACAAGAAAGTTGTTATTAAGCTTTGGCAAAAATGACTGAAAATAAATAAAATGCAAAAATGTTGAACTCCCACGAGAGTAATTATTTGCTCTCATGTTGAAGACACCTATTATGAAATAAGAATTGAATATAAAATTACCTAAATCCGGATTAGAACTCGAGACCTGTCGATTGCCAGCCGCATGCCTTTCTATCTGCGCCATCCTAGAGATGGTGAGATGCAGCACTGAAAGCAAAACATAATCTTCCCATGACTCAATAATGATCACTGCTGAACTTGTGTTCAGCAGTGGTGAATTAGCACAGCACGTGGTAATCAACTGAACAACGCCTAATACTACAACAGCTGTTCAGCTCAAAACACGTGTTTTCCATTCTGATTTCGCTGTCAGTATTTTTATCGCACTGTGAGAAAACTTGTATCTAATGTGACCAAAAAGTGTTGGTCCTTATTGAAGATATTGTTTCCAGACGAACTAATTGCGATACGAATATGTTTTTATTTTTATTACACTAGTGTACAGCATTTTTGAACACGGTAAGCTGATGATCATTTTTGGTGTAGAATCATGCCCTGAGTTCGAAAACGCGAAGGAAAAAAATTACAGTAGAGCGGAAATATTTTCGACTTTCAATACAAGGTTGATGAAATCGATTTTTGTTCTATTTTTAAGCAACGTCGCTCACTTCACACATCTCATTCTTCGTAATCAATGCTCCGATTGAGCAGAATTTTTTACTGTAACTTGCCTACATATGATATGTCAAATAAACGTTGAGAAATAATTTTTAAGTTGGTTTTTTATTATTGAAAAAAATACATTTCTTAAAAAAATTTGAGAATTTTGCTAAAATTTAAGAAGATCGTCCCTAAAACTTGCCAATATCTTGAATTTCATCAATCTGACGCAAAACATGTATTCAGATGATCAAAAGGTATTTTATTCAGCTTTTAATTTATGGAAAAAGATTTAAAATTGGTTGAACAAAACGCAATATATTTGAATTTTTGTAAATTACATATTTTGAAAAGTTACAAAACTCGATATTGAGCTAAAACTCAAAAACTGTTCTACTTTAAATTTTTTGTAGGTCGGTTTCGAAATCAGCACTAAATTGTGCTTCAAAAATTTTGGTCGTTGACAGAAGTTCACGACTTTATTTTGTAAAATTGTGTTATGCACGAATACGGATTCCCGGATAAACTGATACGGTTGATCAAGGCGACGATGGTTGAGTGATGTGCGTAGTTCGAGTATCAGGGACACTCTCGACACTTCGAATCTCGCAGAGGGTTACGGCAAGGTGATGGTCTTTCGTGCTTGCTGTTCAACATTGCTTTAGAGGGGTAATAAGGAGAGCGGGGATGAACACGAGCGGGACGATTTCACGAAGTCCGTTCAGCTGCTTGGTTTCGCCGATGATATTGATATTATTGCTCGTAAATTTGAGACGATGGCGGAAACGTACATCCGACTAAAGAGTGAAGCCAGGCGAATCGGATTAGTCATTAATGTGTCGAAGACAAAGTACATGATGGCAAAGGGCTCCAGAGAGAAATCACAGCGCCCGCCACCCCGAATTTATATCGACGGTTATGAAATCGAGGCGGTTGAAGAATTTGTGTACTTGGGCTCACTGGTGACCACCGACAACGACACCAGTAGAGAAATTCAGTGACGCATTTTGGGAGGAAATTGTGCTTACTTTGGACTCCTCAGAACTCTACGATCGAATAAAGTTCGCCGTAACACAAAGTTAACCATCTACAAAACGCTGATTAGACCGGTGGTCCTCTATGGGCACGAAACATGGACCCTACGTGCAGAGGACCAACTTGCCCTTGGAGTTTTCGAACGGAAGGTGTTGCGTACCATCTACGGCGGAGTGCAGCTGGAAGACGAGACTTGGAAAAGGCGCCATTAATCCAACTATCGTCCACACTGCGAAAATTGGGATGCTACGATGGGCGGATCAAGTCATCAGGATGTCGAATAGCAACCCGACTAAAATGGTTCTGGACGAAAGCAAGAAGACGTGATGCACAGCGATATACACAGGAGGGTCGATCAAGTGGAGGACGATTTGCAGATTTGTGGACCCTACGCAGACTGCGGAACTGGAGACGCACAGCCATGTATTCTACTCATGGAGAAGACTGCTACATACAGCAGATAACGCTCAGGTCTTATCTAACTGGTAAGGTAAGGTGATTTGCTAAATACCTAGAAACTCCTTACTTACGAAAATGATAACTGAAATTTGTGGAGGAATTATGCCAAACATGTATAGTTGTCAATGGCGCATTTTACGCCGACCACCTTTCACAGCTGCCAATTTACTTCTGCTCTGGCACCTGTGGAGCACCGAATTTCTGCTAATAACCCCCACTATATTTGCATACAATCTGCATTCAAATATTAATGGGGCAACTCTGTCTGGTCGTTACGTTCCAGCCCCTCTATCTCTCTCTGTGTGTGTTCTAAAGCACCGACCTCCGCGTTCCGACCAACTGGCAGAGGCTGAGTGTGAACTGATGCCGACCGACCGAGGCGAGAGGCCAATAAAAAATGAGCCAGTTGAAAATGTACTGTTGAATGAAGTTGAAAGGTAAACATTTTTCTTCCTCAAACCCGGTTGGGCGGGTCGGCCCAGTAGAGTGTGAGGTGAGCAAACCGACAAGAACGAAAACTTTGCTGATGTTGGTTGAGATTGTGGTTGGTTAGGAAAGGGAGAAGATGATGGGGGGGGTCTTTATGTTGGTTTCGAAGCGGCTTTTATCGGAGGCATTGCTTTGGTGAGCTCGTTTATGGGGTTCTGCTATTTTTGAAATTGCAAACAAATAAACTAAATGTGAATTGTTTGTTTATCTTCGTATGTGGAACATTACAGGCCAAACATTTCAAAAGGTGCTATCTGCATTTGAGAGGCTCTCTTTGTTCACTTTCTCTTTCAATTATTGCAATGTAATGGTACACTTTTCAACTACTTTTGCAGTACAAATCAAAAGACGATTGTTTTGACACTTGTCCAATGCAAAGAGACAGTGTGTGTGTGTGTGTGTATCCCCCTGCTTAGATAACTTTTACGGTTACAATGTTCCGGCGCGCCCTTGTCAATTGAATGTCAATACCTCTCTTGTTCAGAATTTGGCAAACCTTCCGAAACCTTTACTACCAGTTCAGGTAAAACAGTCATACATGGAAGCTTTATCAAATATCAATGCGGATGCAACGTTTTTTACTGATGGATCTCTGGAGGCGGATAGCTGTGGATTTGGAGTTTACAATTCAAATCATCAAGTATGTTATCAATTAGAGACACCGTGTTCAATTTATACAGCCGAATTGTTGGCTATCCAATACACAGTTGATTATATAAAAACTCTTGCTCCTAGAAATTACTTGATTTGCTCGGATAGTCTTAGCTCACTAGAAGCGCTGAAAAATATTAGGGTAACAGCCAAAACTAACTTGATCATCTTACATATAAAGGACACAGTAGAGAGTCTTACAAAGGACCGATATGTTATTACATTTTTGTGGGTACCATCGCATTCTGGGATTGAGGGTAATGAATTTGCAGATACACTTGCCAAACATGGATCTCATTATGGCGAAATTTACCACCATATTCCAGCCACCCAAGATTTTCATCCTTTAATCAGACAGATGTCTTTAACACCCTGGCAAGAAAGCTGGTCTAACAATGAATTGGGAAGATACTGCTTCAGTATTTTACCTAACGTTAGATTATCTTCGTGGTTTTCAGCATTGCAGTGCAACAGACTATTCATCAAAAATATGTCGCGTCTGATTTCGAACCATTACACACAAAACGCATCTCTTTTCAGAGTCAATATAGTCAACTCTAACGTTTGCGACTGTACCAAGGATTACGGAGACATTGATCACGTTATTTGGCAATGTGAGAAATACGAAGAAAGAATGCCCGATATGCTACGAGAACTCGAACGGAACAACCGATCACCACAATCCATACGAGATGTGTTAGGACAAATGGATACAGATATGATGAAAATCATCAACAATTTCATTGTGAATTCAAAAATTCAGTTATAATTAATTAATTACATTATTTTTGTTTATTTTTAGTTACTAAAACTAACAAAAATACTTTTTGTAAAAAGAATATGTAAAACTAACATGATATTCCGGCTCCGATAAGGTATTCCAATGAGCCTAATAAACTAGTTTGTAAAAAAAAAATGCAAAGAGACAATCATATTACAAAATAAACAGCTGAGATATTAACAAAAGAGAGGGAAACCAAAGAGAGCCTCTCTTCTGCAGATAGGACCTTTAGACATGTTTGGCCTGATTAAATTTGACCTATTGGCATTCATGTGTTTGAAGACGAGATTGTGATTCTTATGGGAATAACAATGCAAATATATTGGGTC
Source organism: Aedes albopictus (assembly GCF_035046485.1). Taxonomy (NCBI): domain Eukaryota; kingdom Metazoa; phylum Arthropoda; class Insecta; order Diptera; family Culicidae; genus Aedes; species Aedes albopictus. The sequence continues at coordinate 337,909,344 of NC_085138.1, forward strand.
TAGAAGAATTCTTCTATGTGACATATGATTCAAACATTTATAATTTGTAAACATAATAAATGTATCGACGTCAGATTCTTTATTATAATTTGGAGAATTCAATGTGACTCAAGCCCTACAAATTTATCGTTGTATTAAAGCTCCACCCTGTAGAGAATAATTTTAGAAAATTGTATAGTGATTCCCATAAAAACCAATTTTGCTTTCAGGTCACCGTTACAACATTCTTAACGTGCAATTTCCCGCAAGATAATCTGTATGTCTGTATGTATGTCTCTGAAGCTCTGAATGTATGGCTCGGTATACATTTTTTATCTGGTTCTGTTTTTTGAGAAGAAAATCAACAGTTTGTATGTTTGGTCCACCTTGCTCTATTTATGAACTTTAAACTCTGTTCTTATTTTCGTGAATATTAGAGTCCCTTTGACCTAAACCTGCATCAAGGTACGAAGCCTTTGCCAACACTTGTTAAAGTTTCTGCCGACCCGAATAATTCATTGCCTCGAGTAACCCGATACGTCCGTCAATCACCGAGCTCGTCTGTCTGAGAGCAACTTTACAAATTTCAAACGATCAATTTCCCATCATTGGCGTAGTAATTAAATTTCTGGCTAGCGCTTGCCCCGTTAAACAAACAGGGTCACATTTTTGCAAAACAAACCGCATTCCAGGAAATCCATATATGCCCTGCCCCAGCTCAATCGGGGATGACCTCAATCGCGCTGCCATTTATGTGTAAATTCGCGATGTTCCACCATCGCGCATCGTCGCCGCCAACCATCTGGAAGACAGATTCTCGGCGGCTCCATCTGGTGGCTCGCGATTCCCCACTGTGGACGATCGCCGATCAATCTGGTGGTCAAAAAATGAGTTCATCGTTTTATCTTATTCAAGTCAAACTTACTTTGTGGTGTCACAATTGCTGGTTTTATTTCCGGAAACATTGGCTTTCTCAGTCTTGGACAGCTATCCCCTTGAAAAAAGGCCCAATAAAAGAGCCGAAACGTCGGGCAAAGCAAAACTCACCGTTTTGAATAGTCCAAGACTGAGAAAGCCAATTTTTCCGGAAGTAACAAGTTTCCAGTCCAAATATACAAAATGTGCAAAAAATTACTCTCAGAGCAAGCCTTTTCCAGGAATTCCTACAGATTATTTAGAAATTTATTCAGGTATTCCCATAGCAAATCCTTTAAAGATTCTTTCAGCAAGGATCGTTAGAAAATTTCTGCGAATATTTTTCCAGAATTTCTCCTTTCTTCAAAAGATTTCACAGATTTTTTTTTTTGGAAAATCTTCCAAAGAATCGTTTGGAAATTTCTCCGAACATTGTTTCCAAAATTCCTATACGAATTCTTTAAAACAAGTCTTTCAAGGATAAATTTTAGCCAGGGTCACACATTCACTCACAAGTAAATGGTTCTGGATACGCTGCCAGCCCTGGCACTTGATTTTTCAGTTACTCTTCAAAAATCCTTCAAGATTTCGCCCAGAAGTTCTTTCGATTTTTTACCGAAAATCTTCCTAAAATTACCTCAAAATTCCTCCAAAATTCTTCAAAATAATTTCCAAAAATTCTTCCAGAAACTCCCTCAAAAATCAGTATATATTCATGTAGAAATTCCACAAGGGACTACTCCAAAGATTTCTCATTTTTTTTTTTTGAAAATCTTACGGATGATTTTTTAGATTACTTCAGAAATTCCACCTTCGGCTCCTTTAGAAAACTTTACAAGGTGTTCTTCAGAAATACCTCCAGTGAAGTTTTCAGGAAATTTTAAATTTTTAGTTCAATGATTCCCACTGACATTTTTTACACGTATTCAAAAGTTTCAGTAGATTTCTTAAGAAATATTCCAAGTATTTCTTCAGAAAATCTTCCAGAGATTCCGTGAAAGATTTTTTTTTTAAATATCTATTAAGGATTCTTTGGAAACCTTCTCCAGGGATTACTTCAGGAATTTCTCAGAAGTTCTTTTAGAATAACTTCCATGTGATGTGTTGCTTCAGGAATTCTCTAAAAGTTTTTTTTCAGGAATTTCTACTAGCCTTCTTTAAGAAATCCTCCTTAGAAGATACTATATGAACACTTTCAGAAAAACTTCTATGGATTTTTTCAGGAACTCATTCTGGAATTCTTCTGGAAAGTTTCAATGGGTATATGAAGTCATTCCTACAGGCATTCTTTCAAAATAATCCTTCAGAAATTCGTTTTCATGGGACGCCTTAAGAGATTGCTTTAAAAATGTCCACAGAAATTATTCCAGCGTTTCTTTGAACAAATATACCAGTGTGTTTAATAAAAAATCCTCCATGGATTTCCTTAAAAATCCTCCAGTGATTCATTAACAAAATGCTTCAGGGATTCATTCTTCCATAAAATTCATTATAAAAACTTCTCCGGTGGATTCCTTCGGGAATTTTACCAGGAACTTCTTTAGAAAATCTGCCATAACTGCAGCATGACTAACTTTCCGATATTCTTCCATGGATTCCTTTAAAAATTTCTCCAAAGATTTTTTAGCACCATTTTGCATAGATTCAGATATTCTACTAGAATTTTATTCAAAAGAGATTCACTCACAAATCTTACTACAAATTTCTCCAAGGACTCCTCTTTTCAAGAGCTTCCTTAGAAATTTTTACTTGGATGCTTTCAGAAATCTCTCGCGGAATTATAATGAATTTTTTTACGGATTCCTTCAAGAATTCCTCCCGCAAGTTCTTCAGGTAATCTTAAATTCAAATATCCTTTAGAAAATTTTCAAAGTAATTTTATTCCAGGTAATGTTTGAGAAAATCCTTCATATCCATCCCAGTTTAATAAATTCTTCCAGGGATTTCTTTTCAAATTCCTCCAAGGATTGCTCCAGGAAAACATTTAAAAATTCCTATAGAAATTTTCCACGAATCTCTTCCAACGTTGAATTTAAATTTTTTTCTAGGCATTCGTTATAAAATCTTCCAATAGAATCTTTCAAAAATGCATCTAGCGTTTTCTTCAGGAATTCTATCATAGATTTTTCACAAAACCCTCCACGTGTTTTGTGTCCAAATGTCAAAGTTTTTCAGAATTACTTCAGAAAGTCATCCAAGGATTGCATCAGAAAATTTTCCAGTATTTTTTTTTATGGAGTTCGTTAGAGATTTTGCAAAGGATTCTTTTGAAAAATTCTCCAAGAAACTCCAGGAATTCCTACAATAATTCCTGGAAAGTCCCGATGATTTTTTTCAGGGATTCCTCCAGAGATTCTTGCATGATTGCTCTCACGAGCTCCGGCAGAATTTCCTATAGGTACTCTTGTAGATATTAATACAGAGATTGCTGGCGGAATTACTTCGGGCATTTCTCTATGTGTTTTTTTTTTTTCATTCAGGATGACCATCCAGAGTACCTGTAGGATACACTCCACGAGTGTTTTCAGCATCTCATTCAGAAATGATTCCTCCTGAGATGATCTAGCCTAGGGTTAAGGATTTCGTTAATACGGACAAATAAAAAGAAATGATTCTTAGAAATTTCTTCTGGAATTCCTTCAGATGTTTCTCAATGTTGTTTCAAAAATATCACAAAAGATTGTTTTGAGAATTCCACCACGAGACCACTAATATATTTCATGATTTCTTCAGCAATTTTTCTTGGATTCCTCCAGGGAGGAATTTAATTATCTAGAGATTTCTACAGGAACTTTATAAGAAATTTGTTTACGTGATAAATATTGCAATTCCTTCAAAAACCAATTTATTAATTAATCCAATTTTAATTTTCTGAAACTTCTTCCCTGCAGAAGTTTTTCCAGTTACTCCTTCAGTACTCCAAAGTTTTTTTCACAAATTTCAGCAGGAAATCCTTTTTTGTTTCAATTTATCGGAAATTTCTATACTTATGGAGTTTCTCGGTGTGCAATAGTATTAACGACCTCAGCTATTATTTCTTGAATGCTTCGAGAAATCCTCGAGAGATGAATCCGAAATTTTCCCTACGATTTCCTTAGAAAATCTTAGATTCAAAATTCCTTTAAAAATTTCTTCAAAGCTTTCCTTCAGCTATTTTTTGGGCATTTTTCAAGAAAATCCTTCCAAGTTTCATTAGAAAATAACTTCCATGTTACCTGTATGAAAATTTCCAAGCATTCTTGAAGAAATTTTTGCCTAGAAAGGTTTGCTTCAGAAAGTCATCTAGAGGTTTCTCCTGAATTTTACTATGAAATCCTGTAGAAACTCCTCCATATATTGTTTCAAAAAAATTTCTTGGAAATCCACATAGAAGTATTATTTCCGGAACACCTCCAGCGTTTTTTTCCTAAAATTCTTCCAGGAATTCGTGAATAAAGAACCCTTTTGATATTCCTATTGTATTTTCTTTTAAAAAATTCACACATGGATTCCTTCAGAAACTCTTCTAGGAGTTTCTTTAGGAATTTATTCGGGGCTCTTTTGGAAAGTCCCGAAGAAACGTCTACAAGAGTTTTTTTCAAGGATACTTGCATGATTTCTTTCCTTCCGGGAAAACAGAAAGGAATACGGACACTGCTGCAGGAATTACTCTAGGTATTTCTTTATGCGTTCTTCTTTCAGGATTTCTTCCAAGGATACCTCTAAGAATTTCTCCACGAATTCTTTCACGATCTGAGTTATTCAGACTCCTATGCTGAATTTCCCAGATAATGTCAAGATTTTCCCCGAATGTCCAAGATTCACACAGAGACTCTCGGCAGTTACGCTCACACTCGTTACGCTTCACTGCCCATTCCTTACAGTTCACTTCTCACTTCTCCCTGCTTCACATTCATTGCACTCATTCGTACTCTTCACTGCTCACACCACACTACCTAAGTAGTAATTACTTCATACTCCTCTCTTCTCACTTATTACCCCTCACTCTCCATATCTCGTCTGTCTATTCCTTACAGTTCACTTTTCTCTCTTCACTAGAATAGCGAAATATCAGTCATATCAGTTGACTACTGATTTTGCACCACCGTCACTATCACTTCGGGTCGATCAAGACGACAGTCATTGCCTGATACTGATTCATACTCCATGGCACTGTCATTGCTACAGAACTGATATTTTGGCGATTTTGGCCAAAACTCAAAATGTTTAATGACTATTATGCAAAACTTGTTATTTTGTACCACATATTCAACTTTAATCACGGAAGAAGTTTATTTTGATTTGATTTTGATTTTGATTTGGATGGTTAGTCCAGTTGTGATGGAAAAAGGAAAGTGACGGTGCCTCAACAGAACACACGCTGACTTGGACAGAAAACAACTTTTCTCTTCACTCCTCACACCTCACTCTTCACTACTCATTATTCATTATCTTGCACTCCTCACTGTTTATTTCTAACTCCTCTTTACTCTTCTCATTTTCCACTCCTCAATTTCCAGTACACATTTCTTTTCACTCACTTCTCACTACTTGTTCTTCTTTGCTGACTCCTCATCCTGAAATGTTCACATCTCACTCTTCACTGCTTAATAATTAGTAATCACTGCTCACTACTAATATTCACTTCTCTCTCGTCAGCCTTCACTGACTCACTCTGCACTCTTTACAGGTTGCTACTCTCAGTATAATCAAACTTCTCATTCAATATTGCTAACTTTTCAGTCGTTATCATTTTTTGATACAGCTTTGCATGCGTACAAAATGAACATAGGATAACTTTTAAGAAAAAATGAACATGGGACAAATCGACTTGATGGAGTTTTCATGGAGTTTCCAAACAAAGTATATTAACCGAGAGTGGTTTCTGATGGTATATGTGACCATTTGGCAATAAAAAAAATCAAAATCGCCAAAAAGTTATTGGAGACAACTATGCTGCACATGGCAGCTTGTCTGGAATTTCTTTAGAAACTATTCAAGAAATTTTCCTAAGGATGCTTTGAGAGGTTCTTACATTTGTTTCTTCAGATATTACTGTAGGGATTCTTTCAGAAAATCTTGTAGGAATTTTACTTACCACAAATATTCCACAAGGGGACCAGGAAAATCTTTCTTTGATTTTCCTTGGATTCCTTAAAATAATTCAACTATCTAGAGATTTCTACAGAAACACGACTAGGTGTTTCTTCGAAAATTCCTTACGAGATTAATTAAGAAACTCCTCCATGTGTTTCTTCTGAAATTTCCTTCACAAATTATTCTTTCTGAATTCCAAAGATTTTCCATGAATTTCAACAGGAAACCTGTGAATCTCCTTGTGAAACTCAACATGAGTATTTTATATCTCCGGAACCTTAGTATATAACATCCCAAGTAACACAGAAAACATCTTTGAAAAAAATGTTTGAGAAAGATGTTATAGTACAGTACTATAATCGTATTTGAATACATCTTGTGTTGAAATCGTGTTTTATTTATGTTTGGCAAAAACAAGTTTGTACACAGTCTAATCAACCTCATCACAAGTTAGAATGACGTAAATTTAACGTTGATAACACAATATTTTGTATCAACATCTGCTTCAATTAAAGATGATTTGTAAAACTTTAGCAGCACATAGTGAAAACGTTATTTTCAAGTATTAACCCTGAAAGGGATACCTGGGGTCCATTGGATCCCAGGCGCCTTTCAGAGCTCGTCTTTGATGGAACACACTCAGCGAGATGACGAAACTGAGGCCGTAAAGGTATCCCTGTTAGGGTTAATTACGTAATTTGTTTATCACTTCACAGTCTATTCTTGAACGTCACTGTCTTGATCATTAAATATCTTTTACACAAAAAATACCCAGAAATTATACTATAATAGCATGCAACATTCACATTTGTTAGCTTTGCCATTCACTCAACAGGTAAACAGAGGTATTGAAATACTTTTTACAACGGTTGGCGACTGTGGAAACCACTCTAGGCGAAGAAGAAAGCCACCACTTTTTACTTCACCACAATGTCAGTTCTACTATCACCTGATAATCACTTCAGATACTTACTGGCGGCTCAATCTCACTGAAAAGCCACTAAATTAACCCCACGAAATATTAATAATCAATTAACTGATACTGGCTCCGCAAATTGAACACTGAGTTTGTTATTGTTATACTAATGTTCAAAATAGGTATCCAAAACTAAAATCGCACCCATGTATACTATATACAAATGGTTGTTTAAAATACGTTGCAATGATGTTTTTTCAATGTGTTTTTGAAGGTATTCGAGAAACATCTTATTTAGATGTCCATAAGATGTAATTTGAACGTATTTCTAATATTTTGAAATTTTCTTAATCAGGACAGATGAATTACAGTGCCAGTTAAAAAGTTTCACATTGACACTTCAGCTGTTGATTTATCTACATTTTTTTTCCAATAATTATTTATCTGTGACAATTAAACATTGATTGAAATAATATAATTTCCTTATCAATAATTGATAAAAATTCTACATTCTAAAAGTACATCATTTATACAACATAAATGAAAAAAGCATTCCAAAACTTCCTGACGGTACTGTGTCAGGAAGCCACCATGTTGCATGCCTGAAAATTTGTTCCAAATTCTCAAGCAATCCAGAGAAATTGCAAAATCCTTTCTTCTTATTTCCAACCCGATGGAAAGCGCATGCATTAATGAAGAGTGAATGTGTTTATTTCACCATAAATTTTGAATGGCATATGAAATTAGTTCATAGCAATCAAACATCCAGACGGTAAATAACAAATCAAATTAGTGGCTTAATATTTATTTTGAGCCATGCCCAAATAGCACCATAAAAGGTGATATATTTATTTACACAGCGTGAGTTTGGTAAATAATTATTTCTCCGCAAGTAAAAAGTAAGTATTTACGATGTTTGCAGAAAACATATATTCAATACTAGTTTTATGTTATAAGAATGTATTGAAAAACATCTTTGGTAACATCGAAGATGTTTTATAAGCCGCCATTTTTTGCGCTTTTTCGGTGATATAAGTGTACGAAAATACGTTTCCTATATTTGGAACAAAACATTGGTGTTTGTATGGATCATGTATTACACTAGTTTACAGCATTTTTGAACTCGGTAAGCTGATGATCATTTTTGGTGTAGAATCATGCCCTGAGTTCGAAAACGCAAAGGAAAAAAATTACAGTAGAGCGGAAATTTTTTCGACTATTCATACAAGGTTGATGATTTGAAATCGATTTTTGTTCTATTTTTAAGCAAAGTCGCTCACTTCACACATCTCATTCTCCGTAATCAATGCTCCGATTGAGCTGAATTTTTTACTGTAACTCGCCTACATATGGTATGTCAAATAAACGTTGAGAAAGAATTTTTAGATTGTTTTTTTCTCATAGGAAAAAATACATTTCTTCATATATTTTTGGAAATTTGGCTAAAATTTAAGAAGATCGTCCCTAAAACTCGCCAATATCTTGAATTCCATCAATCTGACGCAAAACCTGCATTCAGATGATCAAATGGTATTGTATTCAGCTTTTAATTTATGGAAAAAGATTTGAAATTGGTTGAACAAAACGCAAGATATTTGAATTTTAGTCAATTCCATATTTTTAAAAGTTGTAAAACTCGATATTGAGCCAAAACTCAAAAACTGGTCTACTTTAAATTTTTTAAAGCACGGTTTCGAAATCAGCACTAAATTGTGCTTCAAAAATTTTGGTCGTTGACAGAAGTTCACGACTTTCATTTTATTTTGTAAACTAGTGTTATTTACATTATTATAACAAATTGTGTTAATTGGGGTACTAATATTTTGGGGCATGGCTAGTGAAAGTGTTATGTAATGGTAAAATCAAAGATGAATACTCAAGATTTCCAAATTCAAGCGTTCCCTTTACTGGTATGCTCCGAAGGAAATGATGTCAGTATTACGCCTAGTTAAGAACTATTACAGGAAAACCCCTCCATGCACTGCTATTTCATGATTATATTCTGTAATTATCTCGCTGGAATTCCTTTTATGAATTTAGCAAGAACTCTCTTAATATCTCTAGAAAACTCTTCAGAATTACGAAATTACCTCCAGGGAGAGAAATCTCTTGGAGGATTCTTTCAGGATTAATTAAAAATTTTATTAAATGTTTACAGCAAGAAGATTCTTGTGGGAGTTTTTTGAATGGTTTGAGGAAGAATTAATTTAAAGGTTTTCTTATCATCCCTTCAGAATGCATATCAGTCCATGCATTTCATTGAAACTTTCTGCCAGGGGTTCATCCAGAGCTTCTTTCAGGAATTGCCCCAGGATTTTTTTCTGGCGACTCCTACAGAAGTTTCTCAAGAAATTTCTCAAAAGATTCGAGAAATTTAATTCTTCAAAAGATGCATTTCCAGCATTTTTTTTCACACAAATTTAAAGAGTTTTTTAGAAAATCCCCTAGGTTCCTCTAGAGAATAAGATTTTATAATTAATAACACAAGTTTACAAAATAAAACGAAAGTCGTGAACTTCTGTCAACGACCAAAATTTCTGAAGCACAATTTAGTACTGATTTCGAAACCGACCTTCAAAAAATTTTAGGTAGAACAGTTTTTGAGTTTTAGCTCAATATCGAGTTTTGCAACAGTGACAAGCAGGGCGCGGAGGCTGAAACATGCCGCATTTCGTCGTTCCCGCGTTTTCGTATTTTTCTTTGTGTTTTCGTTCGTACTTGAGTGGAACGCTGATGGAAGAGTGAACGGTCGTCGGTCGTCAGTGAGTGGTGTGAACGAGTGCACATTTAATATGGTTGGACCGTTTGCATGCTGAGACCAAAGCCAAACATAGAAAACCAGCTGGTCAGGATTACCCGGTGAGTTCGTTCCTTATTACTTTTTTTTATTTTGAACATGACATATATGGGGATTTCGGAGGGGTAGCCTAAGGAAGTTAAATGAACTGGTTTCCGGGCAAATGTTCGTGGGGTGGCCAGACTTTGTCACGAGAAAGCAACCATTGTGTTGTTTTCCGAAGGTCTCCAGTGAATTTAGCTTACCCTGCTACAACAAACCATCAGGTAGATCATTCCGTTCCGGTATGACTCTGCAGCCATAGGTAATCCTTGCGCTGATGGTGGGTACACAATCATCATCATCATCATCATCAATATCGAGTTTTGCAACTTTTAAAAATATGTAATTTACTAAAATTCAAATATATTGCGTTTTGTTTAACCATTATAATTATAATTGCTTGAATTTCTCCATTTATCCAAAGTTCTTATCGAGCATTCATTTGTAAATTTCTCTAGAAAATGCTCAAGAGATTCATCTGGAAGTTCTTCCAAGGTCTTCTCCAATAGTTCCTTCAGGTATTGATTTAGATTTACTTTGACCTTCCTTCAAAGATTCTTACAGATTTGTTTCTTTGCAGATTTAAAACAATGTTAATAAAACACAGACACGTTTATTGCTGCCAGTGAGCAATTCGCTCTTTGAAGGAAGGATGCTGAATCATTAGGTCGAAGGTCATTAGGCCGAATGGTCATCAGGACGAATTGAAAGTTAGCCGTTGTTTTTACCTTTTCCAACAATTTTTGCCAAAAACTAGTTTAACAATGAAACTAGAAAGAATAGCCTATGTTTTAAAGAAGGAAAAATTTATGAATTGAATATCAGCAGTTTCAGCGTCAAAAACTATTTTAGCAATGATACTAGAAAGAACAGCCTATATTTAAAAGAAGGAAAAATTCATGGGTAAAATATCAGTAGATTCAGCATCAATAAAGTATCTTCGCGCTTGTCACACGATACACACATGCAAAATGGTCATTTGCAGAGGAAGCTCTCAGTTAATAGCTGTGGAAGTGTTCATAGAACACTAAGCTGAGAAGCAGGCTTTGTCTCAGTGGGGACCTAATGGCAAGAAGAAGACCCAATGACCATTCGACCTAATGACCATTCGGCCTAATGACCATTCGGCCGAATGGCTTTCGGCCTAATGACCTTCGGACAACGGACTAGCATGCAATGCCCAGTGGCACAGCCGAAAATTTTGACAGACAGCTGCGGCTGGAATCGAACCTACGCTCCTCAGCACGATGCGACCAAGTGCATGGTGTCACTAGACTCACGACCACGAACCCACACAACTTTACAAGATTTTTTTTCAAGAATTTTTTCTCTGAATAACGACAATGGGTTCTCCAGTTCTTCCAGATATAATTTCATAGAATTCTTTAAAAAAACAACTTTAATTTTTTTCTTAGTGGTTCTAGAATGCTTACGGGAGCGAAAAGAATTCCTCTAGCATTGTTCGGTTTGAGCAGATATTTTTTAAGAGATTCCTTAAGAAACTCCTCTACGGATTTTTCAAAATTCGCGGAGCTCTTAAAAAGTCTCACGTGTTTTTTAAGAATCAAGGGGTTCATCTTTTTTTTCTTGGTATAACGTACCCCCATCCGAGGCAGATATCCAGGAATTGTTCCAGAGATAACTTCAGAAATTGCTTAAGGAATTTTTGTCTACAAATTCCTCCAGAATATTTTCAAGAATTTCTTCTAGAAGTTTTCAAAGGTGTCTCCTGATTTTTTTAGGGATTTCTTCACGCAACCTGAGATTGGCAGATTCTAATACAATTGGGTATGAAACATATACAAATATTGTATTAGGGCCTTGCAAATACAAAAATTGGTAGGTGGCAGTATACCAAAAATTGTATTGGCTTCCTAGAATCTGGAAAAGGAAAATTTCGCATGTGTGCCTGTGCTCTGTCGCACTGGTTTCTCATTATTTGTTCTATTTTTAGACTGATCATGGCAGCAGCGGCGGCATCAAATACCAATACATGTTTAAAAAGAAATACGGGCGGCGGCGGGAATCGAACCGAGACTCAATCATGGTGATACACAGTATCCTGCGCTCTAACCAACACGGCTATAACTGCACATGAATGTACAAGAGGCTGAAAGCCATCATGATCAACACAAACGTGGCTTGGTGATGGAAGTGATACAGCCGCCACACTGCACAATGGGTCCAGAGCCGTATTTGCGAAGACAAAACTGTTTATGCTTCAGCCTTAAGTTTTGAGACACATATTGCGTTTTAGAAAGTTTATTTTCAATTGTTGACCCTATTCCTTATTATTGTTATGTTAGGGTGGTTCGTCTGGTTAAACTGATTCAAAAATCTGCTTTCTAATAATTTTATTTGCGATGCCATGATGGATGGTGATGGATCGTTTAATTAGAAACTGCACCAATAAACGGCAAATTCTAAATTTCATATATCTCAGGACTCTCACCACTTAGAAAGTTGGTGTCTTCGACAACATTGTTAAGTGAGTCAAGGGATTACAGTTAATGGTCCACTAGGCGGCGCTAGTTACACATTTGCAAAATCATTCAAATGATTGATATTTTTTTCGTGAAGTAATCAACAAGCTGTAAGTTTGTTTTCTTTGAACGTGTCTAAGTCAAGTCAAAGGTTTTTCAAAGAGCTATGTATTAGTCATAATTGTGCAATGTCGCATTTCATTCGGTTCACTTGATCCAGAGATATAGCAATTAAACGAAGAACTAGTATTTGACTTCCGTTTATCAAATTACTGTACCTTAGGACTAAGCGAACCGAATTAAATTAAATTTTGAAAGTTTGTGACTAATGTATTGGTCTTCATGTATCGTTGGACTCGACTAAAATATGACCAAAGGCAAAAAAGTTGCAATTTATTGAAAACTTTTCGAAAAGTTCTAATGATTCGAATGTTTTATCCAAGGGCTGAAAGTCTCTTGAATAAAGACAAATCAATCAAATCAATCGAATGTTTTATTTTTGTAAATTTGCTATAACTTTGTAAAACATTCTGATATTGTATAGAGAATAATTATTCAGCAGATTTTTGGATTAGCCACACTTGATTGTCCGTAATCATTTCACAATAATGAAAAAAAAAAGAAATGACAGAACTTGGCAGAAACATTTATGTCTTCGTAAATACGACTCTAGACCCATTGTGCACTGAAAAGCCCGCATCCAGCAGGTTGCTGTTTGCAAGTGGAAAATTCCATGTAGACAATAGGACGCGAAGCTCAGCAGCGAAGCGGTTCAACTTCTCGGGTTTCAATGGAGGTGTTTGTGTGTAGTAGTATGGAAGCTATGGAACCGTGTAGCGCATCTTAATACAACGAATGGATTATGATTTATCACATTTTCTGTACGTTTTTAATACATAAATTGGTAGAAAAGGCATATCTCAATTGTTGGTAGCTTTTCTTGTTTTGCGTGTTGAGGCAATCCTCCAGGAGTTTTTTAATCCTGCAGGGATTACTTTGAAAACTCTTCAGTTATTTTTGTGCATCTTCAGGAAGAACTTCTGAAAACCCCTAGTGAAATATCTGAACAAATTCCATAAATATATCCCAGGAGATATTTCTGATGGAGTTATTTCTAAAAAAAATATCTGTGGAGTTTCTGCAGGATTCACTGGACGAGTTTCTCTGAGAATTGTTGGAGAACCCCTGGAAAGAAGTTCCGAAAAAATCCCTGCAGAGTTTGTTACGAAATTTTTAGACGACTTTCTAAAGAAGTTTCTGAAGAAAATTTCAGTAAAACCCATGTAGAAACCTTAGGAAGTACTTTTGAATGGATCTCTGGAGGAATATCTGAAGAAATCTCAGGAAAACTCTTGATAAAAAGTGAGGAGGGATTTCTTAGCAACTGCTAGGAAAATACATGGAGAAACTTCTCGGGAAGCTCTCAGTTGAACTCCTAGAGAAAAATTATAATTTTCTGAAAAAAAAACTAGAATAAAATTCTTGTGGGATTTTCTTACAATATTCGTGGAGAAATCTGTTGGCGATATTCTGAAAAAAAAAAACCTGTATAAATAGCCGTCTTCACCGGTGCTTCTTAAGGAATATCCGTAGTAATTTCTACGAAATAGTTATGAATAAATTTCTTTAAGAATTTCTGGCGAAATTATTGCCTTCATATTTATAAGCAATGCATGATATCTGGAGGAAATATTGAAAGAATCTCTGAATGGAATCTACAGCAGATTGTCCCAACAAACATTTTTGCTGTACAAGAGTGGAACAAACTACATTTGAGCAAACTTCAGCTTAAGAAACTGTTATTCAGCTAGTTCTGTTACCTGGGTGGTACCTACATCTGTGATGAAATTCTTGCAGAGTTTTCTGGATGAATCCCTGAAGAAATTCGTTGACAAATCTGTGGTGGACTTCCTGCGTGCGTACATGAAAGAATTTCTAATGAAATCTCTGGAAAATTTACTGAAGATACCTCTGCAAGAATGTATGAGTGAATCTTTGAAATAATTTCTAAAGAAATACCTGCAGAACATTCAACAGAAATCCATGGAGAAGTTTCTGATGATTTTTTAAGGAATACCCAGCAGAGTTCCTAAAATAATTCTGTTGAGTTTCAGAAGGAACCCATGAAAACCTACCTTAAGGATTTCTTGAAGAAATTTGTGAATATCTGAAGGAAGCCTTAGAGAAACTTCTTAAAAAATCTCTAGAAGAATTTCTGATAAAAAAAAAAAAAACGCCGGAGGAGTTTTTGTAGAAAACCTAAGTAGATTATAACGGGCCCAAAAAAAAACGAGCGTAATTTTTGACCACCTGACTCGCCCTTAGTGATTCCGGCTGGCATCCGGCTGTGAAAATCGAATCGCAATTAATTGAAGCGATATTCATTAAATAACTTTTCCGATTCCCATCACGTCGCGGTTCGCCAATCAGGCGGCATCTAGCAGAGCAGAGGCAAATGGAATGCCATATGTATGTAGTTTCGTGCGTGCGTGCGTTCGTGCGGTGGAATTCGGTACAAATGATTTTCCCGCAGGATTTTTCTTCCATAATGTTGAACACAGGCTTCAATTATCGAATGCATTTTCGTTTCGGATGGATTGTGGATTGTTAATTGAATCACATTATTTAAATGCAATGATATCTACGTAGAAGATTTAGAGTTAACTCCTTTCCGGTCGATTTGTCAGCTCACACACACATTACACACCTTATTTAACCCTTTGGAGCCGGAGGGGTCATATATGACCCCAACATAGAAACGGCTGTATACACACTAAGATTTTTTTGCCGAATCTCGGCAAAACGATTGCCGAGATTGGCACCGCTGAGTGCTCGGCAATCGCCTCGGCAAAAATCAATTTTGCCGAGGTTTTCGGCAACCACAAAAAAACAAGATTGTCAATTTTTGCCGAGATTCACAGCAAAAAATATTGCTGATTTCTCGGCATTCCAGGCGAAAAATGCTGATTCTCGGTAATTATATTTTTATTTATTGTTGTATCAAGGAGAGATCAATCCACCACCGGGGACGTGCTGGAATAATCGTGTGTATCTATGACTCGAGGGTTTTGCACTAAGTGGTTCTTTTATTGAGTTAATCCAGTTAAAAGATGTATTGAAAGTCCTGAAGAATGCTTGGCAGTAGAATATTGGAGGAGCAGAACGCTGAAGTTTTTCCGCACATAACCAAGATTTGGTTAGAGGCAGCAGCAGTAGGAAACAGAAGTTGGCATTTTCTGCAAAATAAATTGAAATAAAAACTATACACACTGAACATATCGATAATTTACTTTATTTGCACTTTTTCCACTATAAAATACAATAAAGTTTGTCGAACACTGGGGAACAGTTTTATTTTATTATGATTGACAAAAAACTGACGAGTGAAAAAGTGACAGATGTATTGTTGAATTTCGGCAAACGGATTTGCCGATTTCGGCATTATCTCTGTTTGCTGGTTGATTCAGCAAAGTAATTTGCCAATTTTCGGCACAATGAGATGGTTTACTGAAATTTCGGTAAAAAAATTTAGTCAATTTCGGAAAAAATGTTTTGATTGCCGAGATATCAGCAAAATTGGGTTTTGCCGTTTTGGATCAGCATTTTTTTCTGCCGAGCTCAAGAATCGTTTTTAAGTGTGTAAATTCACCCATTCAGCAAAACAGAATACTGTCTTCGGAAGAGTTGTTGCAAATTGAGTCCTCTATTAAAGAAAAATGGGAATATTTGAATTTAAGACTTCATTAACAACCTAGAACATCCTGAACACCATGAAATTTGGAAAAACGAAATAATTGACATACCAGTTGTTCTAAGAGCTGAACTTGGATATGGGTTACGTTTATGTGTATTCATTAACCCTTGGTCAAGAATATCAAGAGATGTTTTATATTCTGGGATGTTCTAGGTGTTCCAAATTGTCCTAGAGTGAAGTCCTTCAAATCTTCAAGAATAATGTGATCCGTGAAGCTCTTGACATCTGCAATGTCATTGTGAGACACTATAGGGATATCCCAGGTCAGCCAAACTACCTTGGAATTCAGAACTTCAGGTCTACACTTGTAACAGTAGCCATATTTGTTATACTGAGTAACGCTGCATAATTAATCGCGGTTACTGGAGCAATCTGAAGTCTACTAGCTTATTTTAACTCTTTTGGATATTCACGGTCGTCCAAAATGTTCTATAATGAAGTCCTTCAAATCTACAAGAATAACTTTATGTGTTTTCGTCATAAATAATATTGCATAATCTGCTGGGATCCGTGAAGCTCTTGAAATCTCAAATGTCATTTAAAGACACTATAGGGATATTCCAGGTCAGCCAAACTACCTTGGAGTTCAGAACTTCAGGTCTACACTCGTAACAGTAGCCATAGCTGTTAAACTGAGTAACGATGCATAATCAACCGTGGTTTCTGGAGCAATCTGAAGTCTTCTTGCTTATTATAACCCTTTGGGATATTCGCGTCGTCCAAACTGTTATATAACGAAGTTCTTCAAATCTACAAGAATGTCTTCATGTGTTTTCACCACAAATAATAGTATTGCATAATTTGCTGGGATCCCTGAAGCTCTTAAAATCTTAAATGTCATTTAGAGACACTATAGGGACATTTCAGGTCAGCCAAACTACCTTGGAGTTCAGAACTTCAGGTCTACATTCGTAACAACAGCCATATCTGCAATACTAATTAACGTTGCATATTTCTCTGTGGTTACTGGACCAATTTGAAGGCTAATTTTTATTATTAACCTTTAGGACATTCAGGGTCGGGCAAACTGTTCTAAAATGGGGTTCTTCAAATCTACAAGAAAAACTTTGTGTTTTTGCCATAAATAACAGCATAGCATAATCTGCTGAGATCCGTGAAGCTCTTGAAACCGTAAAAGTTATTTAGAGACACTATGGAAATATTCCAGGTCAGCCAAACTATCTTGGAGTTCAGAGCTTAAGGTCGACACTCGTAACATCAGCTATATCCAACATACTGAGTAAAGTTTCATAATCAATCGCGGTGATTTTGTTGTAGATAGTAACGTTATACTACCAAATAGGATCTCTAAACTCTCAAGGGTTACTTCATGATAATTTTTGTGATAATTCCACATCCCAAGTAACAATTCAGAGCCATTAGTAAGCATGCAAGTTTAACAAATGTTCTACAAAAGCGCTAACAGTTGAACAAGAATATGTGTTTATCAACGTGTCGAATAAACATATCAATCGAAGAAAATAACACTTTTGTTCATCATGTAACTCTTAATTGAATAACTAGTCGAACAGAAGTTTAAAGAAAATTGTTTAAAAATTTCTATTATTTGCTAAATAGCGTTGTAATAATGTTTGAAGACAAGCTGTTTCCGACGTTTTAGAAGCCGTTATTCTACATGTGATTCACAGTGGAAACAGTAGCTGAACCGTAGTTTAACAACACTTGCTTGGTTATTTTATTCAGCTGCTGATCAATGGTGTTATAGTACCACTTAATTGCCTTTGTTCACCACGTTCACATTTGTAAACATGGTCACTGCTACTCATGACAATAAGATGTCCTGTGATGTTTAAAATAAGAGCCTTGCAGCAACACATAATTGTATTACACTTTTTTTAAACAACAGAACTAACCTTTTATACTATACTGCGCAGCGAAACCAGCGAGCTCTGGAAAACGGCAGCTGATGCCGCTCCTATCGACGACAAGTTCTCCCATCGGTACGTTCCTGCATCATGCCAAGAATCAAACTTCAAATCGATTAAATCTCGACCGGGAAAATTATCCATTCAATGCCAGGATAATTTCACTCTAGTGACAGACACTTTGTTGCAATACAAAATAAAAGTAACACAAACAATACACAACTCACTTATTCGGTGTTCGAAATAAAAAAAAATAGATGAGCCGCTATGTTTACAAAATAAATTTATGACCACTACCACTAGAGTGGATAACTGACACTGAGGAAGATTACAAGTGGTAGTCGAAATACGCGTATCTGTCAAAGGATAAGCAACATAAGGCGGAATTAAAAGGTACGAAACTGATTACACTCATTCATAGAGGGTATTCTGCTTAGAGGGTTCGAAAAGTCGGTACAAGAAAATAATTTTGTTAGTTATACAAACGAATTGTTAAGCTTTAGTAGCACTGCCGATGAACAAAGCTTCCAGAAAAGTTTAACAACATGAGTAAAGGTTACGGTAATGATTAATCAAACATTAATCAGCTACGATGTTGATGTGGACAGTTAGTCGATTAAAAATACTTAAGCAATGTTTATGTAACTTATCCCAGTAAACATTTTGGGTTGTATAATACGGGTTATACATCACCATATAGAAACCAATTCACTCGTATAAAGTGCACGAATCTGCTATATACGCACCAAAGTGGAGGCCATATATAAACTTGTGGCGACAAATCGCGATTTCCCATAATCAGTAATACGATGTCCAATTCATGGATGAATAAGAAACAGAAACGACTTTCGGTGATTGTCACTACGATGTTTTAAACAAGGTTTCAAACTATCGACAAAAAAAAGTAACAACCAGACTCGAACACGGAACCTCGAGATCCTGAATCTGATACCATACCACTGATCTAGTTAGTTGTGCTTGAATTGGCTGCGCATTATCGCCAATATAAACTTAAACTTCAGCCTGTCAAAGCAAATGCCACTTTTCCATATATGCTGGTATGAAGACTAGGTGGCAATTCTCCTAAGTCCTTACGATTCCGTTTAATATTCATTTGCTCTGATATATATCATATTGTGATCTGTCAGTTTATACAACTTTCAGCGAATTTCAATTGGCAGTATTTACGGCTAGCATTGTTTACAACATTCACAACATTGTTTACAACATTCACAACATTCCTCTGTCTTCTTTGACGCTTTGTCAGCGGACCTGTCCGCTTCTACTCATTGCTAAACCAACAATCACACTACTACGCGGACGTTTCGAATTTTCAATATGCCTTCAACCAACCTATCAAACCTTCGAATCGGACATCTTAATGTCAGAGGATTAGAACGCCATATCGATGGTGTCAAGCTGCTGCTTGACGGAACTCGATATCACTTTTTTGCTGTGACAGAGACGAAACTAAAATCGTCATCCCCTATTGGCCCCATACGTATCCCAGCATACAACCTCATAAGACACTCCTTACCTTCCGGTAGAGGACGCGGAACCAAGACCTGTGGTGGAGTTGGATTCTACGTACAAAAAGGAATTAAAGCCACACCCATTTTGAAATCAACCCTTGATCCCGAAATCCCCATTGGATCGCGCACTGAATTCCTTGCGATTCAAGCTACTATTAACGAAATCAACATCTGTGTGGTGGCTTTCTACAACCCACACTGCTCAAACCCTCATTTCTGTCAAAGCTATGAGAAAATTCTCCTTGACCTGTTGGAGATTGGATTCGACAGGTTGTACATCGTTGGGGATTTCAACATTAACGTCACTTCACCACTGCCATCCGCAAATCTCGTCGGCCTGCACCGAATCAACACCGTGTTCAACCTCACCATTCTACCTACCGGCCCGACGCGCATCACCGAGACTACTGCTACTACCATCGACTTGCTCATCACTGACTCTCCTGAGGCGGTGATAAAGTCCAAATCGATTACAGGCAATTCAATTTCCGACCATGAAATAGTCTACCTTCTGTCCAACGTTAGAGTACCACGGCCTATACCACAAACTATTCGAGTAAGAAATTTTCAAGCCATCGATCCCCTGCGGTTGCAAGCTGATTTTCAAGCAAGGGATTTCCGTCACTTTTTCGCTGCTGAGGATCCTAGTTCGAAGGCTGACTTGCTGACCACCGAACTGAAGCAAATGCTTCAACACCATGCCCCTGAACGGAACATCATCGTCCGGGATAAACGTACACCCTGGATTACAGAGGACATCAAACGTGCCGTCGAGTTGAAAAATCTGGCCTACACGCTATACGCACGTAATCCGAACAGGGTTCAAGGCGACGTACAATGGCAGGACTACGTACGGAAACGTGATAGAGCAAACTCACTCGTTTTCGAGGCCAAAAAACGGTACGCCGATCAACACTTCGACCACAATCTACCAGCCAAGAAGCTATGGAGCAATTTGAAACGTGAAGGAATCCATAATACTGCAAAGAACGCCTCTGCCGAGGAAGCCAACATCGACGAATTGAACCAATTCTTCAGTGAGGGTCACCGGCAGCTACCAAACACAAACCAGCCCAGAACTTCAGTTGAACCACTACACCGCACAGCAGTTGACCGCGGAGCTGCAAATTTCAACTTTCGCCACACCAACACCGAAGAAGTTTCCCGCATGATCTATGAAACAGAGCGTTAATGATTAATCATAAATTTAATCATGATTAATGATTAATGATTAAGATTAATCAAAAATCATTAATCATAATCACAAAAAAATCTCATTTAATCATTAATCATTAATCTTAATCACACTGATTTCACAATTTAATCATTAATCAGTAATCATAATCATAAGAAAAAACATTAATCAATCATTAATCATTCATCACCATAAATGATTCACCATATAAAATACATGATCCAATTTGAATTGGTTCAAATGCTGTTCCAAATAATATATTATATGATTCTTTTCATAAAAATCTCCCAGACAGAGTTACCTTTTACTTTTGGAACCAAGGTTGCGACCATTCATTTGCAAAGATTTACATTCATTTGCTATTATCTCAGTTCAGAAGCATGCTATCGAAAAACAATGTATGGATGAATTTAACCTTGTAGTTTTATCTGAAAGTTTGCCGAATAACATTGGGGTCGCAAGCGTATACCAAAGTCGTGAGCGAGCTGTGAAGGCAACTCTCCACGCGGTGAATGTAAATTTCATTCACGCTGTGGAAAGTTGCCTTCACAGCTCGCTCACGACTTTGGAATACGTGTGCGACCCCAGTGTTATTCGGCAAAACTTCAGATAAAACTACAAGGTTCAATTCATCCATACATTGTTTTTCGATAGCATGCTTCTGAACTGAGATAATGGCAAATGAATGTAAATCTTTGCAAATGAATGGTTGCAACCTTGTTTGGAACTTCAAAAATATTTTAAACAACAAATATATTTTAATCATTTCCAGTTTTTTGTGATTGATTAATCATGATTAATCATGATTTTTAATCAATGAGCCATTTTTAATCATTAATCATAATCAATAATCACAGTTAAAATTAGTTTTAATCATTAATCATAATCATTAATCATCCCAAAAATCAAATAAATCATTAATCATAATCAATAATCACCGAAATTGGAATTTTAATCATCAATGATTAATCATGATTAAAATTTTTATTAATCATGAACGCTCTGCTATGAAATTCACACGAATGCCACTGGTGCCGACGATATCCCGATCTCTTTCATAAAACTCCTGTGTCCCTTTATCCTACCGGTACTCAGCCATCTTTTCAATGCAATCATCGATGCTAAATCGTTTCCTGAAAATTGGAAAAAGGCGATGATCACACCAATTCCAAAAGTCTCCAGTCCCGTCCAACCGAAAGATTTTCGACCAATCAGCGTCCTTCCAGCAATCTCAAAGGTGCTGGAAAAAATCCTCTTGGTGCAAATTACTGACCACATCGATAACCCGAACGCTCCGCTGTTGGCTAGATTTCAGTCTGCATATCGAAAAGGATTCAGCACGACGACTGCTATGACAAAAGTCGTTCATGACATATACAGTAATTTCGATGACAGCTTCTGTACGGTTATGGTTCTTGTCGATTTTTCCCTGGCATTTAATTGCGTTAATCACCTGATCCTCGAAACTAAACTGCGGAACGAGTTCCAGTTTTCTCAGGCAGCCTGCGATTTGGTATCTTCATTCCTCGCGCGACGGAAACAATCGGTCCGTTTGGGAAATGCTGTATCGGCCGAGCGCGATGTACTTGATGGCACTCCCCAGGGGTCATCACTAAGTGCACTGCTTTTTAGCCTTTACATAAACAGCCTTCCGTCAACATTAAGATGTAGATACCACCTATACGCGGATGATCTGCAAGTTTATGTTTCCGGTCCATCCTCGGAAGTCGAACGACTTGTGAATTCCATCAACGAAGATCTTCGATCAATCTTCACATGGGCTGAGGCGAACTGTTTGTCACCAAATCCTAAAAAAACGCAGGCAATTATTTTTAGCAGGACCGGAGTCGTAACCCCCCAAACAAACATCGTGTTTTGCGGAGAAATCATACCAGTCTCGAACAAAGTAACGAATTTGGGATTGGAATTAGACAACAATCTGTCGTGGACCCACCAAGTTAACGGTGTAATACAGAAAACCTACAACACCCTGCGAACACTTCGTCGCTTTGCTCCTGTGCTCTCCATGCCGACAAGGATGAAACTTGTGCAGTCGGTGATAATGCCCATCTTCACGTACTGCGATGCTGTGTATTATCCTGGTCTCACAGTTTCCCTTAAGGATCGACTACATCGATGCTTCAAGTCAACGCTACGGTTTGTGCACGGTCTTCGTCGTAGAGACTCAACCGAAGCCGTCCGGAGTTCAATTTTGGGACACGATTTGCCATCTAATTACAAGCTGCGGATCTGTTGCATAATGCGACAGGCCTATTTCAATCAATTACCCAGTTACATCATGGACCACATGCAGCAAGGACGCCAGGAACGTACCCGCTCCTTCATCGTCCCTCGCCACACAACGTCAAGCGGGAAGAGTTTGCTGATATACGGTGTCTCCTGCTGGAATGGCCTACCACTCGAAGCAAAGATGAAACCAACGTTGACGTCCTTCAAAGCAACTGTTAAAAGATTAGTTTAGAAGTATTGCAACCATTTTTGATAGTTTAATTTTTTGTGTAACTTTGTCCATGTAGCTTTTCAATTTAAATTATTTTTAAGTTCAAGTAGTTTTTGTAAATTTTATGTTTTTCCAACGTTTTACTAGTTTCTTCCGACAGTTTCCTTGACCCGATAAAAAGTGTAAACTAACTGGTTATCGTTTTCAATAAAAATTACAATTACAATTACAATCACATCGCGCGTTCGTCGTCGTCGTCGTCGCCGTCGCGGAAAAATGTTCTCGAAATTATTTCGTTTAGACCTAGTTGTTCTGGATTGAAAACCAGCGTTATGGTGAAATAAGTGCTTGTGCTTGAATCAGTGCTTCGTTTGACGTTCATCGATTACAAAAATATGCCAATGGATGGGTCGCGAATCCCGGCACAACGACTCGCGCTAGCTGTGATGAGAAAATCTGAAGGATCTGGTGGGTGGTTTGGATACTGTGCAAAGTGAGAATCTGGTGCTGGAGAATTCCATTCCAAAACGTTCGCTGTCGATTCGGAGCAAGTTTCAACAATTGACCGAGTGCAACGGGTAATTGGGATATTTTCGGGTTGGGCCACAGTTCGTACCGCGATTAGCTGCAATTAATAGCAACAACGCAAAGGGGACGTGAGCAATCCAATGTTTAAAGTGTGTCTTGTGTTGAAATCGTGTGATAAGGGTTGAAGCAGTGAAATGAAAGTTGAGCAATCTTGGGGGTGGATTGCCGCCCCCCCCCCCCCCCTTCTAGTTGCAGACTTTATAAACAGTAAGTACTGGCATTGTAATTAAAATAATGTTCACAACGTACTGATAATTTGGTGGCGTTTGGGTGACTATTTTACTGTGATTTCTTTCGATATTTTATACATCCATTTTATATTCCATTTGAAAGTGATTTCAAATGGCGTTATGTACAACTTGTTATGATGTTAATTTTGGACGTCGTAAATCAATCGCAATGATGATTTATATACACTCAAACCTCCATTTAGGTAGGATCCATTTAGGTAAAATCTATTTAGGTCCCTCCATTTAGGTAACGTTACCTAAATGGAATTTGATTGTGTTCAAATCAGTTGGAGTACTTACGATTAGGTATAAGACTGGTTTATGGGAAAGAAGTAGTGAGTGGTGTTAGGGGGTGGGTATGGGGGGAGGGGGGTGCAATGTTGCCCCCTAAACACCCCCACCCCCTCTTCAGTGTTGAAAAGTGCCAGTATCCAGCGTCATTTCCAGCTGAAATTGAGATAATCAACCATCCTTCCATCATCCCATTGATATCAGCTCCAGCATTGATGACGTCAAACCCGACATCAACCTATCATTCACCTGTTTTTATTTTGGCCACCAAACCCAATATAGACTCAACAGTTGTTCGATGTTGGTCCAACAATGGCCCAACATACGATAAAAATTGACCCGACTTTGACCCGACATTCAATAATTTTTCTGTCTGGCGGAATTTTGCAGGGTTTTTCGCAAGGCTTTTTTGTGTTTCGTGCCCAGCTAGTCATTTGAATGGCAATTCTGATCTAAGACCCTCCAAAACCCCGAAAACGCCACTGAAGCCCCTCCCCTCCTGAAACCCATCCCCTCCTGAAACTCATTGAAAGCCATCTGATCTCCTTTAAATCTCCTAGTAACTCTCCCTTGATAAACTTCTTTACGACCTTGTAATCCATTTAGGTAATAAACTGAATCCATTTAGGTAATGAATCCATTTAGGTAAAAATTCTATTTAGGCAGTCCCGACTCATTACCTAAATTGAGGTTTTAGTGTACAATGTGATTTGTCGTTTTTGCTACGAGATTCAGCATTTTTTACGATTATGATTTTATATCTAAGAAAAAGCGATTTCATATGGTCATATTTATACGATGTATGGTTTACTGGGATGAACGGTAACGTATTTGGCTCAATATTAAAATATTGCTTCTAACCTTTCGATTCATGTATTCCTGATTGGAGAAGAGCAGATGCTGATGAGACTGACGCAGTGGGTCCCAAGTTCGAGTCTTGTCATAGTTGTGAGTTGTTCCATAAAAATGTAATTCAAATGCGTTGCTATAGGTTACATGAAATTGCTTCAATTGGAATGCATTGTTGAAAATGCTCAAAAATAATACATTTTTGCTAATTTATTGATACAGTTATTATGAGAAAACGTTCAAGAAACTTCTTTGCAGCATTAATTCAATAAAATCTATAAATAGAAATGATTCCTTCTGTTTTGATTGAATTGTAGTGGAATAGTTGCCGTAGAAAGCTTGTTATTATGAACTAAGAAACTAGTTCGCTATAATAATGTCTTCGACCTTTATTAGACGATTGTACAAAAATGCCTCACATGTCTTTGTTTAATAAACGTTGAAGAAAAGTTCCTGAAATATTTGTAAATAACGGATGGTTTGCACGTTGAACAACCGCTGCATAACCGAGGTACGATCATTGAATAAACATAAATTTCACAATGCTTATAGAACGGTAGTAGTTGAACAGATTCTCCATTTCTGGGCTAACAAGAGTTGAACAATGGTTTAATTTCAACTAAACCAAATATAATTCAACGTATAGTTTAATAGCACTGCTTTGAGCAACGTTTCTTAAATGAATAATTGTTTCTTGGCATTCCACATCAGCCAATTTGGACAAGTTCATGGTTTGGTGCTCGGTCAATAATTTGGAGTTCAGAGCTTCAAGTCTACAATTATGGTAAATTAATTTTACAATGGGTTGAAAAACGGTCAATAATCAACAATGTAGACTGAACCATTTTGTCAGGTAAAATCGACTACTTTTGGGATATTATAAGTTGTCCAAATAACTCTCAGCTCAGTTCTCAAGACATACAACCATAACAGTAGGTGTTTTCACTGTAAACATTACGGAACACAATCAACTAGATTGCATCTTGGAATATCAAAAGGCATGTCAAGATACTATAATGATGTCAAGCAGAGATACCTGACATAACTATCAATACAGTATATTGGATGAGAAATTCAAGCAATGGTCAAGTGAACAAATCATAATCGAAAATGTTCCATCATTTCCAATGTCGTATACATAACACAGCCAGATGATGGTAGTTTATCCTTAGGAGTGTGTAGGGGCAACATTTTTTTCTGTGTATTCTTACAGTGAGAAATAAAAAAGTCAATTGAAGAATGTATGTTTTACATCAAATGTAATTGAAAAAGTTTAACAACTCTAAGACTTACTCTAGTTTTTTTTTATGAAAATCTTAAAAACAACGCTTACATATGTACTTATCACATGCAGCGCAACGAGAATCCGTTTTCGCATCACTTCCGTATTATATGATAGATTATAAATCGTAGATTTGTATAATGAAAGAAGCTATCGTTACACCCGTAGACTATAGCAAAGCAAAGCAAAGCAAAGCAAAGATAACCGTACACATCGTAGTTGCTACTCCGTGATTGACCAGAACAATCGAAGTTGCACAGAGAGCCAATGAATGTGAAAGCTTGGGACTAGCTAACCATTCTCAATGTGCACAATTCGAGAGTTCAGCTATTTAAAGTCAATAACGGCGCTGGCCACGTCCTTACGGTCATCAGGAAAGGGAAGGAATGTTAGTTCGACAACCGTTGCTACTAGAAACCGTGGAATCCACAGCATCCCCACAGTTGTCACGGGAAGGAATGGTGGTTAGTAGGGTAGGGTAAGGTGTGGATCTAGGAGCCACCTCTGTTAGGTGATATGATCCACTAGTTATATGGAAATACACGTCGCGGTCTTCATCACGATTATGATTTATTTGATCACGATGACCACTGATCCCGGATTTCGTGCTCGCGTTTCCATCGCCCTACCGTGGAAACCGACTGATCTACGATTATTGTAGCGCGATTCTGAACCCGGATTTTTCACTCGCAATTCCATCGCCCTACCGAGAAAACCGACTGACCAACGAATATTGTAGCGCGATTCTGATCCCGGATTTTTCACTCGCACTTGCATCGCCCTACCGTGGAAACCGACTGACCAACGAATATTGTAGCGCGATTCTGAACCCGGATTTTTCACTCGCACTTCCATCGCCCTATCGAGAAAACCGACTGACCAACGAATATGGCTAAAATATAAACGACTCATAAGAAAGTCATCATTCTTAATAAATAATTCCAAAAGTCCCAGTGAAGAAACAGGGGTGCAAGCAGTGATAAATAACAAAATTTCCATAAACAAATAAAAAAATGCATAAATAAATCAAAAGTTTCCATAAATAATTGATTTTTGGGCAATTAAAAACGTCAAAAATACAACGAATAATTCAACTGTTGCAATAAACAAAGCCATTTTTCCCACCAAATAACTTCGAATTTTCCATAAATAAATCCGATTTTTCCATAATAAATTAGAAAATTCACAATAAAAAAATATCGGTAAAGCAATAAATAATTCAAAAAGTGCAATAAACGAAAAAATAAATAATCAATAATTGTCAAAAAATGAGCAATAAACGTAAATGCATTTTGAGCCAAAAAATCAAGTAGACCATGCGGCGAAGCCGCATAGAGGATTGAGGAACTGAGGCGGCAGAAGGCCGCCGAAGTTTCCGATATCCGATGCACCGTAACTGCATCGATTCAGTTCTAGGCAAACCACAGATCCAAGAATTTGCCCGGTGTAATGCAAACATAGATGTTATCCCTTTTTTAGGTCCGACGAGCGATAGCGAGTTCGGACAGCAAGCAATTGCTCGATAAATTGCAATCATAGTTACGCAAGCTTTTCAGTCGTTTCAGTCATATAAGTGCGATTCAGCATTTCACTGTCTCATAATTTCCTGCATTTGTTTTTCATGGGTAATTTCGTCATTTTTTATTGCATTTTTTGAATTTTTTATTGCTTATTCGATATTTTTTTATTGTGAATTTTCTAATTTATTATGGAAAAATCCGATTTATTTATGGAAAATTCGAAGTTATTTGGTGAGAAAAATGGCTTTTTTTATTGCAACAGTTGCTTTATTCATTGCATCTTTGACGTTTTTAATTGCTCAAAATCAATTATTTATTGAAACTTTTGAATTATTTATGCATTTTTTTATTTGTTTATGGAACTTTTGTTATTTATTACTGCTTACAGCCCTGTTTCTTCACTGGGACTTTTTGAATTATTTATGGGAAATTTTGTATTTATTATGGAACGTTTAATTGTCTGCCCAACGAATATTGTAGCGCGATTCTGATCCCGGATTTTTCACTCGCACCCCCATCACTCTTACCTGAAAATTGTCTGCCATTCGAAAATTCTCAAGCTAATCTGATTCCACATTCCACACTCGCGCTTGCACGGCTCTACCGAGAAAACCGACTGACCAACGAATATTGTAGCGCGATTCTGAACCCGGATTTTTCACTCGCACTTCCATCGCCCTATCGAGAAAACCGACTGACCAACGAATATTGTAGCGCGATTCTGATCCCGGATTTTTCACTCGCACTTCCATCGCCCTACAGTGGAAACCGACTGACCAACGAATATTGTAGCGCGATTCTGAACCCGGATTTTTCACTCGCACTTCCATCGCCCTATCGAGAAAACCGACTGACCAACGAATATTGTAGCGCGATTCTGATCCCGGATTTTTCACTCGCACCCCCATCACTCTTACCTGAAAATTGTCTGCCATTCGAAAATTCTCAAGCTAATCTGATTCCGCATTCCACACTCGCGCTTGCATGGCTCTACCGAGAAAACTGACTGACCAACGAATATTGTAGCGCGATTCTGAACCCGGATTTTTCACTCGCACTTCCATCGCCCTACCGTGGAAACCGACTGACCAACGAATACTGTAGCGCGATTCTGATCCCGGATTTTTCACTCGCACTTGCATCGCCCTACCGTGGAAACCGACTGACCAACGAATATTGTAGCGCGATTCTGAACCCGGATTTTTCACTCGCACTTCCATCGCCCTATCGAGAAAACCGACTGACCAACGAATATTGTAGCGCGATTCTGATCCCGGATTTTTCACTCGCACTTCCATCGCCCTACCGTGGAAACCGACTGACCAACGAATATTGTAGCGCGATTCTGAACCCGGATTTTTCACTCGCACTTCCATCGCCCTATCGAGAAAACCGACTGACCAACGAATATTGTAGCGCGATTCTGATCCCGGATTTTTCACTCGCACTTGCATCGCCCTACCGTGGAAACCGACTGACCAACGAATATTGTAGCGCGATTCTGAACCCGGATTTTTCACTCGCACCCCCATCACTCTTACCTGAAAATTGTCTCGCTATCGTTACACCCGTAGACTATAGGATCTAAACTCAAGAACAGTTTGGATGACCTAGGATATCCCGACTGATGTAGTACTCTTTATTGAACTTTCAGAAGACTTACTGGATATGATAGATCACAAATCGTAGCTTTGTATAATGAAAGAAGTAACCGTTACATCTGAAGACTTTCAGATCTAAACTCAAGAACAGTTTGGATGACCTAGGATAACTCGACTGATATTATACTCTCAATTGAACTTTCAGAAGACTTACTGGACATGATAGATTACAAATGAAAACTTTATATAATGACAGAAGTTACCGTTACACCCGTAGACTTTAGGATCTAATCTCAAGAACAGTTTGGATTACCTAGGATGTCCAGAAAAAATATTCTGCATAATATTCTACCTTTTTTATATTATTGAGCACCAAAACTATAGAAATACGTAGAAAAAACCCCATAATAACGCTTGGAAAAATTTCGGCTTCAAAGGGTTAAAGCCTCTTGTTCGGCTGTGACGTTTGGACTACCAAAACTCAGCACGATTTCATCGAAGTTCGGTAAATATACACCGATGGTTCGGTGTAATTACCCAAGCGTTTGTAAGATCTTTGAACAGTTTCGGAAAATACGCACAGTTGAATTTGGGACTTTATTTTAAGTGTTTTAAATTGTGAGATGAATCAGCAGAATGAAAACGAATGCTTCCATAACGCTATCAGTCACAAAGCTAGGCATAATATGTAGGCCATTACCATTCGCTGGAATGTTACCATCATGATGAATTGCCTCACACGTGTGCCTTCTAGCATGAGCAATCACGTAAGGATCGATTTTTGTACGCTTCAATAACATTCCCACACATGAAACAAGCTCACCCAAACAGTAGTTACCTATAATCATAAATCACATCATACCGTAATAATGCTAACAATGCCGGCAGCGACACACATCATCCCCGCAACACCAACAGCTCCGGGACCACAAGGCCGAAGCAAGGGCGGTGTACGGCGACGAGACGTAGGATTCTTGTCCGAAAGCAACGTTTTACTGTCATCGGCCGATCTGCATTGCATTGGGTCATAAATCGTCGCTTGTCGGTGAAACTGGAACTCATCAAACTCATCAGAAGGTACCATACTACTGGGCCCGAGGAGGGTAACCTGTTGATAGGTGATAAATGAATAATACCAAATGGTGCAAAAGGCCACTACCATCAACAACGCATCGTCAGCAAATTGTTGCTTCAATGCGATTGCCTCAATATTGCAAATTCGGATCACGGCCATGTAACGATTTTTGTGTCATTTGTGCTGAGCTTTGGCCGGCGTACCACAATGTTGGGGAAACCTTACTGACGCGGTAACGTCACGCAGTTGGTCACGTCGTCAGTGGCATTTCCATGACCGAAGACATGTGGGGGCTTGCTGCACGTGTGGATAATTTGGGAAATTCCATTGACGCGGCGCGCTGACGTAGTTGCGTGGTTGTGAGGTTTCCTGGAGCGGATTGAGCCGTCATGCACTGAACGAAAAATTCACTTAAATTCTACTGGAAATCTTAAGTAGATTTTTTCCATCTCACTTAACATTTGAAACTTAAATGATTTGTTAGTGAAAATATTCTACTGAAAAAATCCAATAAAATTTAAGTGAAATTTTTCACTGCCAAATCATATGAATTAAAAATATTTTTTTAGTATAATTTTACTAGCTTTTACTATTATTTTTATTTTATATAAAGGTAATTCAAAAATTTGGTTCGTCTCCGTGCCATCGGAGACCACCAAAATGGTTACCTTGATAACAATAAAACAACTGAATTTACAGAATATATTGCCATCATCACATCCATGCATGGTTCGTTAGTGATGGGTGACAACTATACGCGTCTATTTTGCATACTTTCGACTGCAGTAAAATTCACTTGAAAACCATATACAATTTACAATACGATACAGTGCGAAATTTCCAATAACTTTTCTTTGGAATTTCACTATGCTTTCAAGCGGGTTTCACTTAGCTCATGTGAACTCACTGAAAAATTGATTTTGAAACGGTTACTTGACTTTTTCCAGTGAAATCAAAATGAAATTTCCTCTCAGTGTGGTTGTTTTGTGAGAATACTGAAAAAAGACAACTTGCATCGTTTTCAGTCAGAGCCACAAACTGAACATTACCAACACTAACAATACACAGTAGACAATGTACAACACAGATAGCACCCAATGGCTTAGAGGAAACTTTTTTTTTTCTTTTTTTTTAAGTCACGGACAACGTCTTCAGCTTTCGGCTGTACAAGACTGTTTTAAACTTAACACTAGACAACGGACAACGGAGCATGCACCAGTGGAAACGGGGAAGAAACTATTCTCACGAAAAGTTTCAACGCCCGCAGCGGGAATCGAACCCTCACCCCATAGCATGATGCGATTATAAGCTTGGTGACCCTAACCGCACGGCTACGAGGCTCCACGAGGCTATTACGTTTGACGAAAATTCATTCCTGCCCGGAGAAGGAATCTATCCACACTTCAAGGCTAAACTTCTGAAGTATTACATGTAGTAACAGAGGGAATGGATTCCTGGAGGAGTTATCTTGGAAAAAAAATATCATACAAATCTCTGTAGAAATTTCAGAAATAAATTCCTGGAGGAATTCTAGAAAGATTCCATTACAATTTTCCTTTTCAAGGAATCCCTGAAGGACCTGGAAGAACTCCTGGAGACTCCTTTGAGGAATTTCTGGAAAAATTCCTTGAGAAAATAAGAAGTTAGTAGAAGGTTTTTTTTTAATAACTGGAGAGATCTCAGCAGCAGTTTCTGAAACAATCAGTTTGACAATTTCTCAAAATTTGTTTAAGTTCCTAAACTAATGCTGTAGATATTCAAGAGTTTCTCCAGAGGATTCTTGAAGATCTGTGGAAACAACTTATCTTTTGAACCGCGGATGGAGTTTATGGATCAATGCCTGGAAGGTCCTTAAAAGAAAACCCAGGGGAAATTTCTAAAATAATCTCCTAAGCATTTTCTAAAGGAATACCTGGAGAAATTTCAAGGAATAGTTTCCCAAGAGAATTTTAAAGGAAGAGAATTCTTTAAGTATGGCCTGAAACAATCATCGTAGAATTATATAGAGGCATACGTGGAGGAACCCCTGGAGAATTTCCTGCGAGAATTTCTGGAGGAATCTCTTGAAGATTTTTTGCAAGAATCTTTGGAGAAATCCCTATAGGAAACTCTGCAGAAGTTTCTGTGGAAGAAATCCTGTATCTCAAGTGCATAAATCTCAAGGGAATTCCTGTGAGAAGTTCTGAAGGCCTGCATAAATTACTACAGGAATCCCTGAAAAAAAAATCCTAGGAGCATGCCTGGAGCAGTTACTGTAAAAATCTGTAGAAGAATTGTTGGAAGAATCCTTGAAGGAATTCCTGAAGCATTCCCAAGAAAAATCTCTTAAGGAACTTGTGTAAGAGATTCTGAAGAAATTTCTAAAGGAATCCCTAGAAGGTTTTTCGAATCTCTACGTGAGCATTTAAAGCAGTGTTTCCCAAACTTTTAAAGGGTCCGCCCTCTTGAAGCTTGAGAAAAACATTTTCGCCCTCCTATGTGTGATTTCGTTTTTCTGTAATAAAAGGTTGAAACTGCTTATTATTGGATCTACATATTTTCAAACACTGTGTGATGAATATCACCTGAAAAGTTTTTTGAAATTCATTTTCGATTAAAATTCTATGAAGAAATCCGCCTTTTTATTTAAAACAAAACTAGTCAAGTAGAAAAAAAAATTTTGCTCGTTTTATTTTTTCGACGGAAACCAATCAACAATTTTTTAAATTTTCAGAATTTCTAAGATTATTCTCAAAATCTCTAGGGATTTTTGATTTTCGGCCACTGGGAGTGATTTCGCCCACTTTGGGAGTCACTGATCCAAAGGAACATCTTGAAATAAATATGAATCAATTTGTTGAAAATTTCTGAATAAATTGTGAAAGAATTCCACGGAAAAATCCTACAGGAATATCTACGGGAATCACGGAAATAATTCCTGAAGAAATGACTTCCTTGAAGAATATGCGGGAGAAAATCTGGAGCAGTCTTTGAACGGATCTCTGTATAAATAAATTTCAGAAAGAGTTCCTGCAACAACTCATAAAGAAATTCTTGAATAAATTTGAAAGAGGATCCTTGGAGGAATTTCTGAGAAAGTTCCTGGAGGAATTCCTAGAATATATGATGAAATACCTTGAAGTACTTAATAGCAATTCCTGCAACAATTTCAGAAAGATTTCCAGGTGGAATTTGTGAATGATACTACTGTTGATACTACTGGGGGAATAGCTGGAAGAATTTCTTGTAAAATTTGTAGGGGAATCTTTGGAGGAATCATAATCTTGAATAAATTAAGGGAGAAATTCCTGGTAAAATCTCTAGAGAAATCTAATGAGAAATCTTTGAAAAAGTTTTTCAAGATTGACTTCCTGGAGGAAGCTCTGCTAAAACCCCTGGAGGATCTCATGAAAAAAATACCCCTGAAGAAATTCCCAAAAGTAACTTTTGTGAAGGTTCGGAGGGAATCCTTACAGAAATCTCATATAAAGTTGCAGGAATTTCAGAGAAAAACCTGAAGGAATACTTTGAGAAATACCTGTTGAATGTTCTGTAAGAATCTCTGGAAAAATTTCTGATGTAACTCCTGGTGGAAATTCTGAAAGAATCCAAGATATTTTTTTTAAGAAATTCCTGCAGGAATACCTGCTTCAGAAAAAAAATGCTGGAGAAACTTCTGAAACATCCTCCTAGAGGTATTACTTAATTTTTTTTTGTAAAATTTGTTCAGGACTCTTTGGATGGAACTTTTGAAGAAATTCCTAGAGAAATCTCACTGGAGAAACTTTCTGCAAGTATCTCAAAGGGAATTCCTGATAGAGGATCATTTGGATTAACTCCTGGAGAAACCCTCAGAGAAGATTTTCCTGGCAAATTTCTAGAGGAATTCCTGACGAAATCCCAAAGAAATATTCCTGGGGAAATGCCTTAAAACTTCCATGGTAGAGTTCTTTAAGAATCCCAGGAATATTTTTTTTAATTCTCCAGGATTGCTTCCAAAAATTTCTAAAAAAAAATCTGGGAACTCCTCGACAGATTTCTCCAGGAGTCATTTCAGGTATTCCACCAGGGATTTCTTAAAAAAAATCATTAACGGATTCTTTCATAAATTCCATCCGGGTTTGCTTCAGAATTTCCCCCTATTTACAGAAAATTTACCAGAGGTTCTTCCATGTATTTATCCATGTATCCCTCATAAAACATTTCCAGACTTTTCTTAAGAAATCCCTATTTTTTTTGTTAATGAGGTTATCCCTAATGAATTTTACAAATTCCTGCGAGAATTTCACGAAAGTCTCTTCTAGGAGTTCCTCCAGGGTATCTTTTACAGAAATTTGTTCTGGGACTCCCGCAGCGATTCTTTAAGATAATATTTATAAACTTTTTTTTAAAGATTTCTTTAAACCTGCCATTTATCCTGGATTTTATCTAAGGTCCAAAGATTCTTCTACAATATTTACAAGAAATTCGTCTAATTATTTCTCCAGTAGCATCTTTCAGGTATCGCTTCTGAAATTCCATCTGTAATTTTTGCAAGAATTCTTCTTGAGGTTGATCCAGGTATTCATATATTCCAGAAATCCCGTCAGGGATCTTTCAGAAACTCCTTCAAGATTACCTACAGAAATTATTACTAAAATTTATGTATACAGAGTACCGTTCAGAAATTCCTCCAGGGAATTATTCGAATATTCTTCATGAAAGTCTTTTTGAAACTCTTTCAAATTCATTACACAACTAATTAAGAAAAGTTTCAAGAAAATGCTTCAAACGTTTATCTGATTGTCCCGTAGAGATTCCTTCAGATAATTTTCATTTTTTTGCACAAATTTTCTCGGAGACTTCTCTATGTAATACTTTAGGAATTTCTGAAAGAATTTTTTCAACAATTCTTCCAAAGATACTCACAGAAACTGCTCCCTGAACGCCTCCAGGAATTTCTTCTGGGAGTTAGGGATTCTTCCGTTAACACTAGCGGTAAATTCATCTAGGGATTCTTTCAGAGATTTCTCCTAGAATTTCTTCTGGCATTTCTTATGAGATTTTTTCAGAAAACCCCCCAG
Organism: Aedes albopictus; assembly: GCF_035046485.1. Lineage (NCBI taxonomy): Eukaryota > Metazoa > Arthropoda > Insecta > Diptera > Culicidae > Aedes > Aedes albopictus. The sequence continues at coordinate 337,944,858 of NC_085138.1, forward strand.
AGGCTCCTTCAGGTATTCCTCAACATAATTTCTCAGGAATTATTCCAGAAATTCTTTTCCTTAAAATTTCGCCAGGTATTCCCTAAGAAAAAAATCGAGAGATTCTTCTAGAAACTCCTCCAGGTATTGTTTCATGAATTCTACCTAGGATTCATTCAGAATTTTCTGCTGAGGTATTTTGAAAAATGTTTCCGGAGATCTTCTAGGATTTTTTCAGAGATTAACTTAGAAATTGCTTCAGAAAGTTCTTCTGCAATTCAATAAGTAATTTCTCAAATAAAAAAACAATAATTTAATAATTTAATAAGTTTCTTAAACAAATCTTCTCAATGTTTCTACAGCAACTTTTGCAGATTCTTGACAGATTCTTTCATAAAAAAAAATAAAAAATCTTTACGAATTCCTCAAAGAATTTAGTTTCTGAAAGTTCTGCAGGGATTCTATATTTTCGCCCTCCAAGGTGAGATTTTATTTTTTCTATTGTTGAAAGCTGAAACTTTGCTTAACTAATGCCTTTAAAAGCGCTACTGTGGCAAATCAAGCAATGCCATTCAGTGTATCTAAATCTGTGTCGCTCTCATTTTCATTAAATTGTTTTGTAAATGCGTTGATCTTCCGCATTTGAAAAAAATATTGTGAATTCAAATCGTACTTACAAAAATATTGAAATCGTGTTTGTGAACACATATGAACACTCGATATTCCCAACCAGATGTTTTATCACTGTTCTTAAAAGGACTTTTTCAACAATTGAGAGTAAATGTTTGGTCACAAGTAGCCAAACTGGTGGAGAATTTGAAAACAATTAGGGCCTGTCCATAAACTACGTAGATTCTTTGGGGGGGACGGGGGGTCTGGCCAAAGTCTACGCTCCATACAAATTTCGAAAATTTTGTATGAACAAAAGTCTACGAGGGGTGGGGGGGTCTGATTTGGCCAAAAAAAGTCTACGTAGTTTATGGACAGCGCCTTACAAACATATGTTATGTGAAAAAAGTGCAACTCAGAAAAATATCGGTTTGTTTCCATGGGCTGAAAGTCTCGATAATAAGGAAAAATAATAGTAATAATAAATATCGATGTATTTTCAAATGTAGATACGTTTTTCTAAATCCACATCTAGATTCAAATCAACGAGCTTCGTATAAATTTGAATGCTTTCTGTGTTTTAAATAAATTATCAAATAAGTAAATATGCAGCATTCATGACTAGATTTGAATGGCATATTTGAATGTAATTTTACGCAGAATTTTTGGTATGTTTTCAAATTAACTTCAGTAAAGTTTGGAATTTCTCTGAGAAGCTTCTCTGAAATACTTTCAAACACAGTTGTTTGTAAACACTGTGATACGAAAAGTGTTCAGAAATTCGACTGATAGGGTCTGGGACCAGGGCCGGGTTTAAGGGGGGGCCATGGCCCCGGGCCCCCACATTTTAGGGGCCCCCACAAAATCTAACTTCAAATCGAAAAAAAGTAGTGCTAGAAACATTCTGCTCTAATTTTTATCACAAGTACTTCTACTATCAGGATGTGTGTGAAATATTGTGCTTCAAATTAGAAAGAAGCAGATATCTGCCTTTTTATAAAATTTTAAACTTCTTGTGAAAGTTGTTAATCTTAAACTCTATGGAATAGAGAGTCGAAAAGTTTCTGCTGAAAATTCGTGTTTATTTCTGTCGAAAATTATTGGTATTATTTCTAAACATTTCCTATATACCTAGTTCTTTGAAGATTTGCAAGTGTTTCTATCAGAATAAAGAAAAGTTTTTTGAGTTGTAGAGTTTGATTCCACTAACCAAACTTATAAATTATTCAAATCGAATCCCAGAATTGTTGAAACATTTCTTTGAAGAAATTAGCAAGAATTTTGAGTGGATTTTCTTTGCAAAGATCTAATCCGATTTTCTTTAATATGATTTAATTCATGACGAATTTTTCTTCCTGGCTTGAATGTGTAATTTAAGGCGAACTCTTTACAAATCCATAGGTTCCTTATAAAAATTTGCAGTAGATATTTGTGGAGAAATTCTTGAAAGATCCTGAAATATTTAAAGTTTTGAAAACAATTTTTGTTTAAATTAACTAAAAATTCGTCCGTCAAAGATTATTGCGAAATTTTGCATATAATTCTATTCAAAATAAAACAGAAATTCCATCAGGAACTCATTATGGATGTCCGATGAAATTTCTTCAGCAGCTTTTAGTAGAATTTCCGCTAAAAATACCACTATGGATTTTTTGCCTCTTGAAGTTTAACAAAGAGTTCTTAACAATTATTTTGCGCGTACACCAGAAACACCTCTCGAAGTCGCGTTAGAAATGTTTATGCTCAAGTTCCACAAAAAAAAGAAACGTGGTAATCGGTTAGCAACTCTATAGATTTCATCAATGATTCCGCAAGAAATTTTATTTGGAGCTTTTGCAATAACGGCCCCAAAGATAGCGCTATAAATTTTATTTGAAAATAGCTTCTTAAAAATCTATTTTCAAATTTCTTAAAGGACTTCTCATGAATTTCGACTTGATCAATGGAATCTAATACTATGAACACTCTCGGATAAAGCGTTGTTTACTTGATAAAATTTCTTTTACAATCGACTTCAGACTAGATTATCATATCTCGATATCTGTTATACTTAGATTGCCTTTTTTTCTAGTTACGCTAATATAGCTAGATTAATTTCTCCAATAAACTACCCTAATTTATGTAACAATTTTTCTTATTTTCTGGATTTTTCTACAATGAAAAAAAAAATATCCTCTAAAAAGAGGGCCCCCACAACACTGTGGCCCCGGGCCCCCACATTTGTAAATCCGGCCCTGTCTGGGACCATTTGGGCAGGAACACCTATTTGGACACCGATTGACTTGATTTTTGAGACACGATGAGATACGCACAGTATCTAGCCATGTGCAAAAATTCAAGTCAATCGGTTTGAAATTTACTGAGTTATAGCAGCAAGTGTCCAAAATAGGTGCTCCTGCCCAAATGATCTCTCACCCTATTTATATTTTTGCTTGGAAATTCCATGAATAAGTTCGCCTACGAGTTGAAACGCAATTTTTCTCATCAATTCTCGAAAAAAAAAAACTATGTTCTTTTCATGATTTTGACAAAAACTAATCACGATTCATGGATGTTCATTATAGGAATTTCCAAACATATTTTTATTTAGATTTCCAGAACCACACAAACCCTTCAAAAATAGAAGAATTCGAATGACCCCCGACTGTAGAGGCGCTAGGCGAGATGAGGAGAAAATCGTTTGTTTACATCAAAAAATCAATTTTTCGTCTTCAAAATTAACTTGCAACTATTAACTAGCCTTGATAGTTGCTATTTCCAATTTCAATGGCTTCCATTATCATCATTCTTGATGCCCACGCCGACAGACACCAAATTGGCCAGCTAACAAAAAATCCGGAAGATCGCCCGCTTGAGGCATAGCAAGAGCTCCTCAAATTACTCACATAAATTGTTCGTAAGCATTTACCGGATAAAAGCGCATCTGATAGAGAATTAAATTTTCTTTCCAAAAAGTGCTCGTTTGTTTCTCTTCGATACGGAATTCGATATGAAAAAGTGAAAAAGTGCACTTTGCCTATGCTGCGCCATGGCAATTTTTTTCGGAGTCACTCTTTTCATAGGGTTCTCATTTCTGCCACCAGAGAAAAAAGTGATCGTTAGCTTCCGCCAAATTCGCCTATGGCTGAAGGACATTAGGCCATATGGTCATCAGGACGAATTGTAATTCAGCAGCAGTTATGAAACTGGAAACAGATCTGTTTTAACGTTTTCAGCAGATTAGCATTAGCATTAGCATTAAGCGAGTCGCACAAATTCGTAGGTGGTACAGTCCTAGACCGCTGTTATGAGGGTTGCCTCCTTCCCGTCCGAACCAAAGCACAAAGATTTGGGACTAATCTCTGACTCTTAGACAAGACTGACGCAATCCTCCAATGGTCGAGCACTGTCCTGGCCACGTCCTTGCGACTGCTGAGGAATGGGAAAGGATGGTTAGTTTTGGACACCTATGAAAAATGTAGACAACTCTACGATCTCTCAGGCCTAGGTGTCACGGGAATTTGGGTGTTGTTAGTGGAAGGGCAAACTCCAGAGGATACGCTTGGTCAACGTTCAGGCGCACCATTGTCAGTCTTCTTCGAATCCGTTGTCTGCCCGATTCATCCTGGATTCCTCGTCGTCTTGATGGCATTTGGTTGAATTACCAGATTCTTCGGTTGATAATCTGAAATATAAAATAATATTAACATCGTACGTCAAATTAGCTACATATTAGTGATACGCTCGCCACAGTTGCATATTTTTACAAAATTATTTATATCATACGATTAATTTACCTCAAACCTGCTGAAATAAAATGTTGATTAGCAGTACATTGAAACAAAATTAACTACAAAATACAAAAAAAGCACCAAACTTTGATCTTGGAATATATTTATTAATACGGTAAATATCAAGATCAAAATTTGATTTGGTAGATCTTACACCGCAACGCACCATTCTAAGGTGATCTACCCACGTTACGGGTGGTGTTTTAACGTTTTCAGCAGATGGTGACAAAAACTATTTCAACAATGAAACTTTAAATGTGGGCTTCGTGGCCGTGCAGTTTGAGGCGCCAGACGTCTAGGCGTATCGCAAGCATCGGAGCGTGGAATCGATTCCCGAGTGGGTGAAATCTTTTCGTCAAACCAAAAATTCATCACTGGGACACTGGGTGTTTGATGTGTTGTCCGTTGTCTAGTGTAAGTAATGTGTTCAATCTGTGCAGCCCATGGCTGAAGACGGTGTGACGTGTCCTTAGAAAGAAAATACTATGTTCAGAAAATGGAAAAAAATATTTCGATGACACAGTGTTCCGACAGGGAATACTTCAGAAATTCTTCCAATGTTCTCTCAGAAACTCCTATGAAATTATTGCTGGAGTTCTCACAGAGATTATTGTAGGTTTTCTTGCAGAGGCTCTTGCAGGAATTCCCCAAGAATTTTCTACTGAAAATCCTCCTAGGATGCCATCAAGAATTTCTTTAGGGATTCCACTACAGATCCCTGCAAGCTTTCCGTCGGGAGTTCTTACATTTTTTTTCTACAAAAAATCTCGATTTTTGCAGCGAATTCTCTAAAAAATCATGAAGAATTTACGGTAGGAATTCTTTCTACACTCTTAGTTGAGCTCGGCTAATTTTCATCCTTTTGCCGAGATCCGCAAAGCCGAGTTCTCGGCAACCTAAATTTAACTGAATTATCGGTAAACAATCAATTTTATTCATAGCAGCACCGCTGGCATCAAACATCAAATATCAAGTATTTATCCGAGATTCAGCAAATGAACTTTCACCGAGATTTGCACAACCGATCTCGGCATTCTGTTTAAAGTGTGTAGAGATATCTTCAAGATTTTTTTCACAAATACAAGGGAACTCCTTCAGAGATTTTTGTTGTAGTTTCTCCAAGAAATCTTGCAATTAGTTTGCCGGCAATTTTTCTAGAAGTTCTCTAATGGACTCCTCTAGGGATTCTGTCATAAATTCTTTCAGAAATTCTTTCTCAGATTCTTGCACGAATTCCTCTATAAGTTTTCCAGATGTTTTTTAATGTAATTCGAAACCATAGCAAATTATTCCCGGAATTATTCCTTGGTATTTTATTTAGGATTTTTTTCAAGAAATTCCTCCATGGGTTTCTCAAGAAAATCCTCTAGGAATTTATGCAGGGAATTCATCATACATTTTTCATGAGCATGAGCATGAGATGACCGTACAATTCGTAGTTGCTACTCCGTTACTGACCAGAACAGTCAACATTGCACAGGGAACCAAATGGATGGGGCCTGGGTGTAGCTTTCCATCCTCAATGTGCAATTTTGAAGGTTCAAAACTTTATGTTGTCAGTACCGGCGCCGGCCACGTCCTTACGGTCATCGGGGAAGGGAAGGAATGTTGGTGTGACATCCGTTGCTACTAGAGACCGTGTGCACCTCCGCGTGGGGACAGGTTGTCACAGGAAGGTCGTTTGGTAGTGGGAAGGGAAGGGATAGAAAGTTACATAGATCTGGATTCACATTGGTAAGTGATGTGAGCTATGCAACCCTTGATATGATTTAGTCTTCCGCCAGCCGGCTGTCGGAAGAATACAATAATTTTATTGTATGTTTGTGTATTAAATTTAATTATATACCGGGTATGAATAATTTTTAAACCACGCTTATGTCGGATCAACTCGTAATAACGCACGTTTTAAGCTTATCGTTTCTCAGTCGGAAGATAAACTGTATACAATTCCGTTTAGTGTTACTGCCAATGCTGAAAAACTGAAACCCGCGCCGTAGCTTCACGAGAAAACTGGATAACTAAACAACTAGTCGTTGCTTTTGAGTTTCATCTATTAGTATTATTATTTTTTTCGCGTTCCCGTGTTAATAAGATTGCGGATAATAACACCGTTGTACATATTTGTTATCCGCGAATGTTCGCAACGCGTAATATAAGTTGAAGGTGTGATGAACAGAAATACATTATCATAAATGTTCGAAAAAAAACGAAATTATGGAACTCGGCACGAATAAATCGACGCGGAAAACACGGTCTACTTGTCACTGTATCGTACGGTAATCTTAACCTTTCTAAAGAAAGAGATACTTCGCCGTTTTGATCGCTGATTGCCTGCTTGTAAATCTAAAATAGAAAAAAAGTACCGTCAAACGGGGTTACTTGCAACAGCGGTGTAACTTGCAACACGATGACATACACTAAATGTGAAGCATTTTCTAATAATAATGAAAACTAGTATGCCCTACTATTTCGGTTATAGAGATTATGTGTATTAAAGATCGATTTAGTATAAAAATTAGCTTTGTTTCTTTGTTTATGGTTTAGCTACACTGTTAAAACGGATTGCTCATTTTATGCCATAATAACAAGTACGAAAATCGTGCTTGACCTCTCCCTTATGGTAAGTGCGATAAGTCTGATGACCTTGCTTGCAGTTATTGTACCTAATAGTAAGCTTAGCTAAACGATAAAAGTTTGATAAACTTATCGACTAAGTAATGCAAAAAATCATTATTGTATTCGACAACCACTGTGGGGTAACTTGCAACAGTGGAATTTGACGAAACCTTCTATTATTTATCTTCATTTCACGATATATTTGACAGAAATAACCGAAATGGATCGTTTATTGATTACGTAACGCGGTTATTTTCAAATGATAATTCATTTTTTACATTTTTTTGCACCTGACCTTCAAATATTGTTAGGAAATACCACATTTTGAAGTTTCATTCATGTTTCATCATCTTAAAAGTTCAATTTTTGTTTATGAACGCTGTAAAGCAATCACCAACATCAATTCTGAATGGATGGAGTAAATTATTTCAGTATAATACCCAAATTAGCGAGTTTGACATTTACAAAGTAGAATAGGTGTGTTTCAATCATGTTAATTTAGCTGAAATTGCCAAACACCACTTCACACTGAAAACTACTTGAAGATGACTCACTCTACCTTTTCAAGAAATGACAATAATCATTGTTGACATTTTGTAATGAGTTCTAAGTCACGAGAATCATATATATATATTTTGTGTTTGAGGGACGTGAGACCTGTTGCTAAACGATATACTCTCGCTTGCAATAACTATCAATCCTTTCATGAAAAATTATATGTCAATTGGTTAGTGTACATCTTTTCATGGTATGTTTCATGCATAACATCAAAAATTTACAATACGACTATATACTAGAATGTTAGTGCTGTTTAATAATAGCTAACTTGGCTTCATGTCCTATGTAGCAAGTTACCCCACAGATGGGGAAACTTGCAACAAGCATGTTTTTCGCACCTCCTGATTAGGTGGCAACGTATTTTGGTAAACCAAGTGCTGCATAGTATTCTAGTCGGGGTAATTAGCGTACACGATGCTTCACAGGATGTTTCAAATGTTTAGATTTTCAATGATATTGCTTCAAAGTCGAAAAGTGTTGCAAGTTACCCCATTTGACGGTATTAAATTGTGATACGTTCTCCACTGTTATATTTTTGTAAATTGTTATTTATATATAATTTAAATTTACCTCCATCCCTCTGAAACAAACGGTATATTAGCAGTGAAAAATAGATAGAATAAAAAAATAAATAAATAGTGTAAAAAAGTACACCAAATCTTGATCCTGGAATGTTCCTGCATTCAAATAAACCAGGCTGGAAAATAGCAAGATCTAAACTTGAAATGGTAGATCTTACACCGTAACGCACCATTCCAAGGTGATCTACCCACGTTACGGGTGGCCAATTTTGTTGAAAAATGTCCGAATGTGCCATAAAAGCCTTCTCTTTGAAAAATCATAACTCAAGAACGAAGCATCGTAGAAACAAAGTTTTTTAATGAAAATAAAAGCAAATTGTCTCAGGAATTCAAAAAAATATGAAATGGAAAAAGTTTTCCACAAAATTTTCCACCGTTGAGAAAATTCATAAAGAAAAGCCGGAAAAACTATGTCCGAACTCGTAAAAAATTTAAAAAAAATATTTTTGAGAAGGTTAATTCATAAGCTTTGATCATTGAAATGTTTTGGAATGCACTTTATTTTCGTTCCTGAGTTATGGCAATTTTTGTGAAAAATGACCATATAATATAGGCTTACATGGTCATTTTCACATAATTGACCATAACTCAGTAACGAGAAAAAAGTACATTCCAAATATTTCAGCGAAAAAAGCGTATAAAATTACATTCCCAAAAATATTTTTTTGAAAATTTTCCACGAGTTCGGACATAGTTTTTCCGGCTTTTCTTTATGATTTTCTCAACGGTGGAAAATTTTGTGGAAAACTTTATCCACTTCATATTTTTCTTGGATTTCTGAGTAAATTTGCTTTCATTTTTATTAAAAAACTTTGTTTCTGCGATGCTTCGTTCTTGAGTTATGATTTTTCAAAGAAAAGGCTTTTTTGCAATTATGTGGCATAAGATCGAACTTTTCAATCACAGAAATTGTGCCGAAATGGCCTACTTTTCTTCACTAGTATAAGTGCGCCGAAAAGTAGTACTTTTCAGCACCTTTAAGGGTGCCGAAAAGTAGTACATTTCGGCACTTTTGCAGGTTACACTTTTCACATGTTTTTCCAAAACACTAATGGCCTTCCGTAGTTTATTATCGATTCGATGGCTGCTTCTATGTCTGTTTGGCAGATCGAATCTGGTTACAAGTGATTCCAATTCTGATTTGGTCAGCCAAACAGACGTAGAATGACAACCAGCAGTAGCGAACAACGCTTGTTTTTGACGCAACTCCGAGTACTTGTGATGCTTATGAACACAGCCTACCTGATTGAAAAAGGGTTTGTGCGCATGGATGCTTGCACGTGGTTTCTCTCTTGAGGCATGTGTGGTAGTCAGAAATGATCGTACTCAAGGGTATTTTTTATAATTGCAAAAAATGTTGTATGCAACTCGTTGCAAAACTCGATTTTTTCAGCACTCGTCATATTTATCCAACTCGGCAAGCCTCGTTGGATAAATGTACGACTCGTGCTGAAAAAATCATCATTTTGCAACTTGTTGCATAAATAACTATTATGGCACATTGCCCATAACTCAAAAACGAAAAAAATAGTGCATTCCAAAAATTTCAGCGATTAAAGCTTATGAAATAACCTTCTCAAAAATTTTTTTTCGAAAATCTTCCACGAGTTCGGGCATAGTTTTTCCGGCTTTTCTTTACGAATTTTTTCAACTGTGGAAAATTTTGTGGAAAACTTTCCAGTTCATATTTTTTGAGAAAATTTGCTTTCATTTTCTAAAAAAAATGTTTCTACGATGCTTCGTTCTTGAGTTATGATTTTTCAAAGTTAGTAGTGTCAGGGGAAAACAAAAAATTTCCACCTGAGTTTTCCAGAAAAATAGGCGACCCTGAATTTTCCTCAATTTTTTTTTTGTTCATATATCCATGAGCCCTGCCTGTGGAAAAAGTTTCATGAAAATCTGAGACCCTTCGGCCCAAACCCGTACGGTAATAAAAAAAGCCCATATGTTTAAAAGGTTAAATTGTCCGATATCATACAGATTTTTATTTACCCAGATATTTACTATTTTATAAGAAGAAGCAGTGCTTATGTGGTTTAAACTGTTGAAGGTCATATACGAAAATGATGACGTACATCTTTTTTTTTAACATTATCCGGCATTCTATACAGTTGCCTCTGCAGTAGTAAAGCTATTATTTCGTATACCATAGGTGTTATTCAGCATTCGGATGCTCTCATATTGCAATAATACTAACCTCCAAAACTATCAGTTTGCTGAGATCATGACATCAGCCTGAAACAAAAGATTCTTTATTAGTATTATATAAGTGAGTCACAAAAAATATATTATTATCATTATTATTCTTGCAAGTATTGACAAATATGTTATCATGATCACAGAAATAACCAAAGGTAGATATATGCGGGTTTTCCCAACGAAATTTGAAGTTAAGCAGTCTTAACTAACATAGGAATACGAAACTCAAAAGGTATAAAAAAATGCAAAAATCTCTGACAACATCCAGTCTAGCCAAAATCCGCTCAAAAAATGAACATCAAACAACCGCGCGCCAATCGTTAAACATAAACAGTGGATTTTTTTTCTCTGCTCGGCCGTCTAACCGACGACCATTCAATCTGGTACAATCCGTTGTTGACTTTGTGCGGTAGGTGATGGACATGCATCCACACGATTTCACAAACGCGGCCGAGAACGTGGCTGAGTGATTTGGCCTTTTATTTTCCTGTCGACGATTGTTTGGAAATTTCATCGAGGGAAAGTGGTGTGAAATACACAACGAAATAAAACCTTTATAAACTTGCAGTTCACCCAAATAGATTCAACCTCTTCCATACTAGTCAATGGCGGAAAGAGAGAAAACAATCTAGGGTATTGGTTCCCTTCTTAAGCATGTGGCTCCCATTTCCATCCTACGAAAAACAAAGGATTGAAGCGCTGTTTGTTTTGTTTCTTATTTTTGTATTTTTTGTTAGAAGTGAGCACCCATGAAAACAAAAAGAACGGAATCAATCGGTGCCGTAATCGCTTGTTTTCGAATAGGATGAATATGGGAGCGTGAGATTAATGATGGAACACATACCCTACTCTGATAACAAAGAGCAAATTAGGAATATTTATAATTTGAACACTTTGTTTAACTATAGAGAGACCCAAAAAATATTGTTTTGCAGCAAAATAATTTGAAAATAATTTGTTCTTTATGACGTAACGTCCCTACATCACAGAATCAAAATCCAATCGTTTAAAAAAATCCAATGCGACATGTTTCATCTTCAAAAAATATGATAAAGATAATATACCAAACGTGCAGCCTTGCAGTGCAATTTGCCAAGAAATAACTTCGAGTTGGGAAGTAGTGTATCACTGTTGAGGAATCCCAATTAGTAATGATTTTGAGTTCATAATAATTGATTATTCAAGAGTTGAGAAGTACATGACAAAATGAGCTTATGTTTTGTCACAGACAAACAAATTCGAGATAATGTCGTGACTTGTTTAAGTTGAGATAAAGGATAAAGCTAAAGTCAAATATTTTCCCTATGAGGCATATTTCACACCAATTATTTCAGAAAATCAATCCAACTCATGCGTCTATCGATGTTGAATGACCATTCGATCAGAATGCAATGACGACTTGAGGAACAGTATTTCATATTGAATCAATAGTTCCAAATGCAACATGGATTAGCTGTATGAACATCGAATGTACTCAACTCGAATACAGTTGTCGATAGAGTAAATCAAATGTTTAGATTTTTGAAAATGAAATCGAGCCAATATGCTTGTCCGACATGTTCCTATACCACACCGTAGTAAAAAAAGGCAGTCTTTGAAAAATGCATCATCCGTCATTCGCGTTACGCGGGAACAAGTCAACATCGCCAGTGAGTTTATCGTGAGCGTTGTGCGTTTGAAGCGAAAATTTAACCCAAACACCCATGGTCATATAGAGTGTGGGTATGTACCTTCTACACATGGCTGGCACGGCATCCACGGCATGGTCCAGCCACCACTATTTGCTGCCGCACACTTGTTGTCGCCCGGGGACGTCATGTTCGATGATGCAATAGAAGTTCACTTGGGGCAGTACTGTAAAACGAGGTGATATGCGAGCACGAACATGATAGACCGCCCGCAGTTTTTTTTTTATGCTTAACGACTTAACCTAATTGGGCTGCGAAACGGTGAGTCGATAAGGAGAGCGTCCAACATAGTTCTGGTCCTCTCAAGTTCCTACCTCATGCTTTCACGGGTCAAGCGATGACAAAGACCGCCAGCTAAGAGTGTTCTTAGCTGGTAGTGCAGTCTGGGCACTGTTGTCCTTCTGACTTCAGCTAGATTGAGGAGGTACGATCCGAGTGTCTGTTCACCAAGGAGGTGCGGCTTAAACATCGTCTGTTCTGGCATCCAGCGGCTGAGTAAGAAACGCTGCACCACGCCCAGCTAGATCCAAGGTGGTAGCCCAATCAGCGTGGTCGTCCTAGTGTTGGTTGGGACGTTAAACAGAACTGGCACGATGGCCCTCCGGCGAGACAGGAGTGTTGGCGTAGGCCCAATAAGCCACCCGTAAAAATCCCCATTGCGAATAACATAGGAGAAAATACGACTCGATACAATCGGCAAAAACCCACGCGATGAAATAAGGACTACGATTTGAAACTTGGAACATGGAATTGCAAGTCACTAGGTTTCGCAGGATGTGACAGGATAATCTACGACGAACTACATCCCCGCAACTTCGACATCGTGGCGTTGCAGCAACTTTGATGGACTGGACAGAAAGTGTGGAAAAGCGGGCATCGAGCGGCTACCTTCTACCAAAGCTGTGGCACCACCAATGAACTGGGAGCAGGATTTCCCGAGCAGAAGCGCATACCTTACAAATAACATGCGAAGACCAACATGTGCTCTAATACCTAAAATTGTTATTGCTGCGTTATTCTACGAAATTTTATGAGAGCATCACAATAACTGTTGGAGGTATTTGAGCAGAGTCTGGTATTGACGTGGTATTTGTTGGTTTAGCAGTGAAAATAACCGAATAACAAGATTTGCTATTACATCATGAAGTCATCGAACAAATGAAAAATTTAATAACAAGAAATGTTATTAGTTTGTTATTCAATAACTTTGGGATAACAAATACAGCACTTGAAATTTAAGGTCTGCATTCATTATTGAAATAATAAAACTTGTTATTTTCTAGGTGTTATTTATACTAAATTTTGGTATTCGTTTTTGTTATTTTGCCTCTTATTACTACCTAAGGAAGGGCATATCATGGCATGGTAGTATTTAAGATAAATACCTTGATATGTTATTCACTTGTTATTTTCTTCTGCTCGGGTTATAGTGTTGGGCAAGATGCGACAACGTGTTATCGGGTGGCAGCCGATCAACGCAAGGATGTGCAGTGCATGTTGAGAGTTAAGGGCCGTTTCTTCAACTAGCATCATCAACGTCCACTGCCCACACGAAGGGAGACCTGATGACGAGAAAGAAGCGTTCTACGCGCAGTTAGAGCAAACATACGATGGTTGCTCGCCGCGTGACGTGAAAATCGTTGTCGGCGACATGAACGCGCAGGTAGGAAAGGAGGAAATGTACAGACCGGTTATCAGGCGAAACAGCCTGCACGCCGTATCGAATGATAACGGCCAGCGATGCGTAAACTTTGCAGCCTCCCGTGGTATGGTAGTCCGAAGCACCTTCTTCCCCCGCAAAGATATCCACAAAGCCACCTGAAGATCACCCAACCATCAAACAGGAAACCAAATCGACCACGTTCTAATCGACGGTAAATTCTTCTCGGATATAACCAATGTCGGCACATACTGCAGTGCGAATATGGATTCGGATCACTTCTGGTGGAGCCTCGTAGCCGTGCGGTTAGGATCACCAAGCTTTTAATCGCACCATGCTATGGGGTGAGGGTTCGATTCCCGCTTCGGGCGTTGAAACTTTTCGTGAGAATAGTTTCTTTCCCGTTTCCACTGGTGCATGCTCCGTTGTCCGTTGTCTAGTGTTAAGTTTAAAACAGTCTTGTGCAGCCGAAAGCTGAAGACGTTGTCCGTGTCTTATTTTTCTTAGTCGCTGTATGCATGCGCTCAAAACTTTCGACAGTTATCACCACGCGTCGAAGTCGAACGCCGCGACTCAACATTGAGCAACTTCGTAACGTAGAACTGACTCAATACTACGCGCAGCAGTTAGCAGTGGCCCTACCAACGGAGGAGCAGCTTGGCGCAGCTACACTTGAAGATGGCTGGAGGGACATCCGATCCGCCATAGGTAGTACCTCGGCTACAGCACCAGACTTCGCGACTCCGAATCACAGAAACGACTGCACCCTAAAACGAAAGTACACAGCGAATGAGTAACTTGCGAAAAGACAAAGGATTTTTCACTCATATTTGCGTGCGACTGGATCAGCACAAAAAATGTGCTGATCCGGGTTTACACAAATCTGCGTGAATTTTCACACAAGTTTGCATGAAATCTTTTGTCTTTTCGATCGCTGCGTGAAAGTTACTCCTTGCTCTGTGTACATCGATCTTTCCGTGTGGCACGGCGAATGTGAACAGTTGAAAAACGAGAAGAATGCAGCATGGGCGAGAATGCTGCAACACCGTACGAGAGCGGTTGAGGCACGTTCCAGACAGGCGCGGAACAGGCAGAACTCAGTCTTCCAGATGAAGAAGCGCCAGCAGGAAGAACGAGATCGCGAAGCGATGGAAGAGCTGTACCGCGCTAAGGACACACGAAAGTTCTACGAGAAGCTGAACCGCTCGCGCAGAGGCTTTGTGCCACAAGCCGACATGTGCCGAGATAATCACGGGAATATTCTCACGAGCGAGCGTGAGGTGGTCGAGAGGTGGCGGCAGCATTACGATGAGCACCTCAATGGCGACGTTGCAAGTACCGAAGGTGGCGTGGTAACAGATCTAGGAGTATTAGCACAGGACGAAAAACTTGCGGCCCCTGACCTCCAAGAGATTAAAGGAGGAGGTTGGCCGGTTGAAAAACAACAAAGCCGCTGGATCAGATCAACTACCAAGCGAGCTTCTAAAATACGGTGGAGAAGCACTGGCGAGAGCGCTACACTGGGTCATTACCATGATTTAGGAGGAGAAAGTATCACCGGAGGAATGGATGGAAGGTGTTGTATCAGGGATCGTATCACGGGCTTATCTTTCGGGTGAGACTCACTTTAACACACGCGCGAATACTCAGCTAACAAAAAACTCCGATTTATTTAACTTATCAAAAGAAACTATATATTTTACACTGTGGTTCGGTAAACTTTTATTCCACGCTGTTGGTGACCGGTCTCGACAAGAGATATTGAAAAAGAGAGTGAGGTGAAGGAAACGATGACAATTATCTAAAAGAAACGCAAAATGTGTGGAACAATGGAAACCCGACTAGAAGATTCTAACAAAAATATAACATAATTATAACAAACCATGATATGTATAACTCATTGTGATATAATCATGTTTAACATCATTGGTGTTTAAAAATATTATAACTCAATTGAATCTTATTATGTTATAAATATTGTTCAATAACTCATTGTGAAATAATTTAGTACTGATTTTTTGACTTCAGAACATCATTTTACACAAGTGTATCAAAATATGATAGAAATTAGTTTTCTTGAAGCTAAAATTTATATCATATTGTGTTATAATTTTGTTCTGATTATAACTAAATAGGTTATTATTTTGATAAGACCAGTGTACTTTTTGTTACAGTTTTAGTTATTTTAACATCATCCTGCATCTAGTTTATAACAAAATAAGTTATAGAAAAATTGCATATCATCATAACACAATGTGCTATAAACTTGATATGTTTTTCTAGTCGGGAAGTGCAATTGCGTTTTAGCAAACTATAATCTTTGTTTTTTTGGAGATGGATTCTCCAACACGAATTCAAAACTTTGGTGTAACTAGAAACTAGAGGTGTACCTACTCTGAACTATTACAGAAGGTATCGTGTGTTCCATCTACAAAAAGGGCGACAAGTTGGATTGCGGGAACTACTGCACGATCACACTACTGAGCGCTGCCTATAAGATACATACTCTCAAATTTTATGCCGTCGTCTATCACCGATTGCAAGAGAATTCGTGGGGCAATATCAGGCTGGATTTATAGGTAAACGCGCTACAATGGACCAGATGTTCGCTATCCGCCAGGTGTTGCAGAAATGCCGCGAATACAACGTGCCCACACATCACTTGTTCATCGATTTCAAATCGGCGTATGATACAATCGATCGAGACCAGCTATGGCAGATTATGCACGAATACGGATTCCCGGATAAACTGATACGGTTGATCAAGGCAACGATGGACCGAGTGATGTGCGTAGTTCGAGTATCAGGGACACTCTCGAGTCCCTTCGAATCTCACAGAGAGTTACGGCAAGGTGATGGTCTTTCGTGCTTGCTGTTCAACATTGCTTTAGAGGGTGTAATTAGGAGAGCGGGGATAAACACAAGTAGAACGGTGTGGAGCGGACCTGGTGTGATGGTTAAAGCACGTGACTATCACGCCGAGGACCTGGGATCGAATCCCACTCCCAACAAACTCACAATAAAAATGTGAGTTCTTCCTTCGGAAGGGAAGTAAAGCGTGGGTCCCGAGATGAACTAGCCAAGGGCTAAAAATCTCGTTGATACAGAAAAAAAAGTAGAACGGTTTTCACGAAGTCCGTTCAGCTGCTTGGTTTCGCTGATGGTATTGACATTATTGCTCGTAAATTTGAGACGATGGCGGAAACGTACATCCGACTAAAGAGTGGAGCCAGACGAATCGGATGAGTCATTAATGTGTCGAAGACAAAGTACATGATGGCAAAGGGCTCCAGGGAGGAATCACCGCGCCCGCCACCCCAAATGTATATCGACGGTGATGAAATCGAGGTGGTTGAAGAATTCGTGTACTTGAGCTCACTGGTGACCGCCGACAACGACACCAGCAGAGAAATTCAGAGGCGCATTGTGGCAGGAAATAGTGCTTACTTTGGACTCCGCAGAACTCTACGATCGAATAAAGTTCGCCGTAACACGAAGTTAACCATCTAAAAAACGCTGATTAGACCGGCCGTCCTCTATGGACAGGAAACATGGACCCTACGTGCAGAGGACCAACGCGCCCTTGGAGTTTTCGAACGGAAGGTGTTGCGTACCATCTACGGTGGAGTGCAGATGAATGACGGGGCTTGGTGAAGGCGAATAAACCACGAGCTGCATCAGCTGCTGAGAGAACTAACCATCGTCCACACTGCGAAAATCGGGAGGCTACGGTGGGCGGGTCACGTCATCAGGATGTCGGATAGCAACCCGACCTAAAATGGTTCTCGAGAGTCATCCGACCGGTACAAGAAGACGTGGTGCGCAGCGAGCTAGGTGGATCGACCAAGTGGAGAACGATCCGCAGAGTGCGGAACTGGAGACAAACAGCCATGGACCGAGTGGAACGGAGACGGCTACTATGTACAGCAGAGGCCGTCCCTGCCTTAGCCTGATCGGTAATGTAAGTAAGTAATGCGGAGTTTCAGATGGGTTTGAGCGGAATTAAGGGTAGTTTCAGAAGTCGAAGTGGGGGGGATGATGGATGATTCAGATAAATTACCAGGCATTACAAAAAGTTGCAGAGAAGTTCACAGTGTTATCAAGAGGTTTCAGGAGCTTCCAGAATACCTTCAAGGAGGAAGGGGAAGGATTCAGAGAGGTTCCAGGCGTTCTCATGGGACTTCAGGGAGACCTTCAGGAGAGCTGTTTTAGTCGATTTCAGGAAGTTTCAGATAATTTTAGGGGGCTTCAGTGGGCTCCCTGGGAATTTGAAGTGCATCATGGTATTTGAGGATGGCGCCTGGGGAAGGAAGTTCGCAGAAGGTGTTTCAATGCATGCAATGCGTTTCAAGGAGTTCCAGGGGGTTTAAAGTTGTTGCAGTGAAGCTTCCGGGACATTAAGAGGGAGTCTTCACTTCAGAGCTTCAGAGGCATTTCCGGTAATTTAAGAGGACTGCGAGGACTTAAGGGGGAGATTCAGGTGGATTTCAGAGAGGTTTCAAGGCGTTTTCTTTAGGTTTCAGGAGATTTCAGCGAGGTTCAAGGGAATTTTATGAGCGTTTGAGAGAAACGTGCGAGTGTTTCAATTAAGTAAAAATGTATCGAGTAAACGGTAATCTATACAAAGATAAAATGATGACTTATAAAAGTTGGCTTGAAAAAAATGAAAGTTTTACGCAGCATACGCCAGACATATGTTTAGAAAATTTCATAATGCGATTCCAGCATGTATTTGACTATGTGAGTACAGTCAAATGTTTTTTACGCGGTTTTGATTTACACGTTTTTTGAATACTCACATAAATGGATTCTTTAGTTAACCGGAATTTTGCCTCATTGTTTGCTATTGAAAATTATTCGAATTGGTGCAGGCGTTCCGGAGTTATGGCCATTTAAGTGATCCGGATCAGCACCGGGGGAAGTGGCCAAATGTGAAACTGCACAAAACCCTATCAAATCATACAAAATTAGGTAATCTTGCTTATAGTTGACGAATTTTGTTTGCAGTCCAAATATGTAGACCATAACATTCAAGATGGCAGTCTAAAAGCCAAGATGGTGGACAAAAATTCATGATGGCGACTGTTTTGTGAAGTTTGAGCTCTAAAACTATCCTGTATGGGTATATGAGTGGGCAACGTTGTATGGGGAAAATCAAAATTTGATCGCATCAACCCGGAATAAAGCTTTTTCAAACTATATTAGCGCCTTAAACAACTGTGCAAAATTTGGAAATGATTGGTTGCGCCCCCGTATTCCGCATTGCGATTGAAATTTGCATGCAATTTAGTATGGGAAAACGTACTTTTTTGCATTTGCCTCATAAGTTGAATTGTTTTGTCTAAAACTATGTAACCGAAAACTTTTTCGAAGACCGCAAAGTGATCCGACGCTTGCGAAAAAGTTATACGCTTGGTAAGTTAGGCCAAAAATTGAGATTTTATTATTGATGTTATCCTTTACATGTTAAGGCGAAACTGGAAGCATTTCCTCGTTTTTTGGTTTTTGATTTTTTAATTAACCCGCAAACACCCGGGACGATCTACTTTTGGCAGAAATGCAATATCTTCTTTGTTTTAGAACATTTTACCCCGGATTTTTTTTTATAGTCAAGGGGAATAGTTGTGCTAAGAAATGCATGGTACCTCCCCCCTTTGCACCCTCCCCCCTTTTGCGGGGAGGCTAAAATACGTGGCTTTTTTTTGTATTTTTCATAAATTCTACATGTTTTTACTGAAATTTCATCGTTTTTCTAATCATCAATAGTTTTCACTGATCCTAGATATGCAATATATTACTACCCATCATAGTCTATTGAAGTTTTGATCCCAGAGCTATTCTAAAGCCTCCAAAGTACTCCGAAGCTTGTGACACAATTCTAACATTCTCAACCAAATTTTATACACGATGAATGATTACAGAACATTGTCTATGGTACTCAAAAAGCCTCAAAGCACCCCTAGAAAATTCATGGTACATGAATTGGGCGATCTATGTCATCCAAACTACTCTGGAATTCATTTTCTTAAGATCTAAAACATCTACCATCGTTTGTGTTCACTCTGTCCAAGAAATTTAGTCACGTTGATGTCCATTACACCTCACAATGCTATGAGCAACTTGATATTATGGTAGTTGGACATTCCGTGAAATACAAATGGCCTCCAATACACTTTGAAGTTTGGCTTACGATATCTACATACTGTCTCATGCTTTAGTTGTTGAAAATTTTCGTGGAATCTAGTCTATAGTGCTGATGGAACCTCAGTGCACATCTATAATGCTTTTGGTACATTCATGGGATATTCCAGGCTTTCCAAACTATTCTGGAATTAGGAACTTCAAGGTCTACAGGCTCTACTCTTGTTTTTCTTCACTCTATCGGCATAATCCTTTCACGATTGTGTCTGTTGCACCTCATTATATTACGAGTATCTGTATTTGTTGCTATTTGGGTGTCCACTGGCATACAAATGGACCCAATGTATTTTGAAGTATGGGTCGCAATACAGATAATCTTAGAATATTTCTATTGTAACGAATGCTTGCGGAATATAATCTACGCTACTCTTAGAACCTCGGAGTGCAATTCTGATAACTTAGGAATATTCACTTGGTGATCTAGATCATCCAAACTATTCTGAAATTAAGACTTTCAAGCTCTACAAGCTCTACTCTAGTAAATCTTTATTTTATCGATGTACTTCTTCCACGATTACCTCTGTTGTATCTCATAATTTGTTGAGTATTCATCCAGGAATTCATTCAGGTATTCTTCCAGGAATTTCTCCAGAGCTTTCTCAGAGGTTCTTCCAAGATTTCCTCCAGCAGCTAACCCAGAGATTTCTTCAGGATCCAAGCGATTCTTCCAGAAATTTTTCCACTGGTTCCTCCACAGTTTCCTCCAACAATTCTTCCAGAAATTACTCCGGAAATTTCTTCAGAATTCATCCAGAAATTCCTCCAAGACATCTGTCTAGAATTCTTCCAAGAATCCCTCCGGGAATTCCAAAAATTCCTACTGCACCTTCCCCAAGAATTTTACCAGAGAACCCTCTAAGGTATCTGCCAATAATCCCTTCAGGAATATCGCTAGAAATTCCTCCAGGAATTTGTCAAGAAATTCCTTTAAAAATTCATTCAAAAAATCCTCCAGAAATTCCTTCATGAATACCTCCTAGATTCTTCAGTCCAACATGAACTCTAATGAGAATTTCTCCAAGACCTGCTCCAATATTTATGTCAAAATTCCTCCAAGAATCCGTCCTGGAATTTGGCCAGGAGTTCTTTTATAAATTTCTCTAGGAAAACCTCCAGGGTTTTTAAAAAAATCCTTTCAGAAACTCCTCCAGAAATGCATACTGGAATATCCCCGGGAATTCCTCCAAGAATTCCTTCAGGTAATCCTCCAAGAATCTCTCTAGGAATTTCTCCAGGAATTCCTCCAAGAATTCTTACAAGAATACTCCCACGAATTTCTTCAAGAATTTCTTGAAGAAATTTCTGGAGAATACCCTGGAGGAATTCCTGGAGTACTTTCTCCAATTCATGTAGTAATTTGTTAAGGATTTTTTAAAGAATTTCCCAGGGAAATTCTAAGAGGAATTCCGTAAGGATTTCCTTGAACTGCGATGAAATTTAGAATTTTTTTTTTCAATTTTAATTTTCTGGAGGATTTCATGAATTATTTCCTGTAAGAATTCATGGAGTAATTCATACGAGTGATTCCGAATTCACTTGAGGTATTTCCTGTAAGAACTGGAATTGAAGGAATTTCTGGAGAAATTCCTATAGTAATTCCTACAGCAATTCCTGTTGAAATACATGTAGTTATTCCTGGAGGAATTTCTAGAGTATTTCTTGAAGGAATTCCTAGGGTGTTTCCCGGAACAATTCTTAGACGATTTCCAGAAGTAATTCCAGAAGGAATTCGTAGTCATTCCTGGAGTAGTTCTTGAAAGAACTCCTGGAATATTTGCTGAAGGAATTTCTGGAATATATCCTGGAGTATATCCAGGAAAAATTCCTGGAGGAATCCCTGGAGGAATGACTGATGGAACCCCTGAAATAGTTTAAGGATGAATCCCGGTGAGGAATTCCGGGAAGAACCCCTGTTGGAATTGCTGGCGGAATTCCTGGAGGTATTCCTGGAGGAACTCTTGGAAGAATTTCTGGAGGACAGCGTGGAGGAATTTCTGAAGGATTTCCTTGATGAATTCATACATTAATTAGCAGTTATTCATGAAAAAATTCCTGGAGGAATTTCTGGAGAAATTATACCCGGGTAGATTACCCGGAGAAATTATCTGGAGGAATTTCTGGAGTATTCCCTGGAAGAATTCCTGGAGGAAACTCTGGAGGAATCCCTGAAAGAACTTCTGGAAGAATCCCGTGAATCCTGAAGAAATCCCTGGATTAGTTGTTGGAGGAGATCTTTGATTAATTCCTGAAGGAGCTCTGGAGAAATTCCTGGAGGAATACCTGACTGAATTCCTTGATGAGTGGAATTGATGGAGGAATTCGCGAAGGAATCCCTGGGGATATTCCCGAAGGAAACCCTGAAGGAATCTGTGGGGTGTGAATAATGATTAGTGATATTCCCCTTGCGTGTCCTTCCCCTAGTAAGCATCGGTGACAGCAATCATCATGACGAGACAGTGAGTGTGTTGCTGCCTCATTTGAGGAGTGGAGCTTTGGCGGAGCCAGTCGCCTGTATTGCGAGGTCCCGTATCATGCCAAGTGATTCTACTGCAGTTTGCTAAGAATGTCGGAAACGGATTGTTATAGTGAGTTGCGTAATATTCACAGAATTCCTTAAGGAATCCCTGGAAGAATTTCTAGAGAAATCGCTGGAGGAATCCCAGGAGAAATTTCTGGATGAACTCTTGAGAAAATTTCCTCGAGGAGTTTTAAGGGAATGCCTGGAGAAATCCCTGGAGACTCCCGTGGAATCCTCGGGGAATTTCTGGAAGGATTCCCGAGAAACTCCTGCAGGATTTTCCCGAAAAGTTCTTGAAGTAATTCCTGAGGAATTCCTGAAGGAATTCCAGCATAGCTCCTGAATAAACTTTAGAGAAACTGCTGGGAAACTATTAAAGAATTTAACGGGAAGTCCTGAGGTATTCCCTAGGAACTCGTAGATGTTCTCGGAGAACATCACGATGAATTTCTGAGGGACTCCTGGAGGAATTTCCGAGGAACGCCTAGAGGAATACTTAGGTAGGGGTCCGACACTTCCAAATACCATAAAGATCATTTGTATGTCAGTGGATGCACAAGCAACACAAAGAAATACTCAAAACATTACGAGATACAACAAAGGTAATCTTGTATGAATTAAGTAAAGAGATACAAGAGTGTAAAAGCTTGAAGGTCTGAATTCCAGAAGAGTTTGGATGACCTTGATCACCTAGTGAATGTTCCTAAGTTATCAGAATTGCACCCTGAGGTTCTAAGAGTAGCGTAGATTATATTCCGCGAGCATTCACTACAATAAAAATATCCTAAGATTTACAGATATTGCGACCCATACTTCAAAATACATTGGGTCCATTTGTATGCCAGTAGACACCCAAATAGCCACAAATACAGATACTCGTAATATAATGAGGTGCAACAGACACAATCGTGAAAGGATTATGCCGATAGAGTGAAGAAAAACAAGAGTAGAGCCTGTAGACCTTGAAGTTCCTAATTCCAGAATAGTTTGGAAAGCCTGGAATATCCCATGAATGTACCAAAAGCATTATAGATGTGCACTGAGGTTCCATCAGCACTATAGACTAGATTCCACGAAAATTTTCAACAACTAAAGCATGAGACAGTATGTAGATATCGTAAGCCAAACTTCAAAGTGTATTGGAGGCCATTTGTATTTCACGGAATGTCCAACTACCACAATATCAAGTTGCTCATAGCATTGTGAGGTGTAATGGACATCAACGTGACTAAATTTCTTGGACAGAGTGAACACAAACGATGGTAGATGTTTTAGATCTTAAGAAAATGAATTCCAGAGTAGTTTGGATGACATAGATCACCCAATTCATGTACCATGAATTTTCTAGGGGTGAATTGAGGCTTTTTGAGTACCATAGACAATGTTCTGTAATCATTCATCGTGTGTAAAATTTGGTTGAGAATGTTAGTTTTGTGTCACAAACTTCGGAGTACTTTGGAGGCCTTAGAATAGCTCTGGGATCAAAACTTCAATAGACTATGATGGGTAGTAATACATTGCATATCTAGGATTAGTGAAAACTATTGATGATTAGCAAAACGATGAAATTTCAGCAAAAACATGTAGAATTTATGAAAAATACAAAAAAAAAGCCACGTATTTTCGCCTCCCCGCAAAAGGGGTGCAAAGGGGGGAGGTACCATGCATTTCTTAGCACAACTATTCCCCTTAAAAAATCAAAAACCGAAAAAATGAGAAAATGCTTCCAGTTTCGCCTTAAATGTTAAGTACCATCAGACGATCTGCACGTAATAACTTTTGACACAAGTGTCAGATCACTTTACGGTCGACGGCAAAATTTTTCGGCATATGGCATATGGTATGGTTTGGAGTTCAACTGGGTCTCCAGTTAGCCCAGTGGTTAAGGCTATGGATCGCCTAGTCGGAGACGGCGGGTTCGATTCCCGTTCCGGTCAGGAAAATTTTCTCGACTCCCTGGGCAAAGTGTATCATTGTACTTGCCTCACAATATACAATTTGCAATGGCAGGCAAAGAAAGCCCTTCAATTAATAACGTTGGAAGTGCTCAAAGAACACTAAGTTGAAGCGAGGCAGGCCAAGTTCCAGCGAGAACGAAGAGCCATAAAGAAAAAGAAGAAGAAGAAGAAGAACAAAGCTTTCAAAAACGGCGCAAACTTTAATAATGATGTGCTTCACTATGAAGCATTTAGCAACGGCCCTTTAGGACTACATTGAACTGTTACATCCCCTCGATGCTTCAATGCATTCATAAAAAAGACGCGGACACCGTCTTCAGCCAGACGCTGTACAGACTGAATGAAACTAAACATTAGACAAGGGACACACGGAGCATGCACCAGTGGATACGGAGAAGAAGCTATTCTCACGATAAGTTTCATCGCCCGGAGCGGGAATCGAACCCTCACCCCATAGCATGGTGCGATTAGAAGCTTGGTGACCCTAACCGCACGGCTACGAGGCTCCACAACTTCATAATGTAGATAAACGGCTTCATCACTGTGAAGTTGTTGAGTAAAGGTAATCTTGCATTAGCTATACTAAAATACGATTGAGTTAGAGTAATGATATAATGTTTCTGGTTACTTGGGTTTGACAGCAGTGAATGGAGATATCTGGACAACCTTTTAATTCGCAGCTCCCAGTTTAACACGTGGACATATGACAAACCCACCCCCCCTCCCCGCCCGCCAAGCAACACGACTTGTTTCAAAGCCAGTACCAGCAACATCAGTGCAATTTATACACTGTTCAAATTAAGGACAACAGAACACAATTGCTTCTTCTTTGAAATGCAAAAAGCGCAAATTTTAAATCGTTGTGCAATTTGAGCTAGGGGGAATGATAAAAAAAATGAAAAAATATATTCAGACTCGAACCATGGACACCAGGAGTATTAACCACTCACCTTACACACTACACCAGAAGCTCTGTGAAATTTGCTGCTCAATGCACCATAAAAACTATTGAAGTTACGCGTTACTTCATTGTACCGTCTTTGCCACAAGTTAGAAAGCTGTCTACCCAAGCAGCACCTTCAACATCATCTAAAATGTGGCTTTCTATGCTTTGGTCTATATGAGTTGCACTAGAAGCACATGAAACTTCCATCTTGTCAATTGAGTTGCATTGAAAGTTCAAAATTCGTAAAGTTGCGGCTTTGTTTCATAGAAATCATAAATTACCACGTGTTTGACATCGATTCGTGGAGGCGGAGCTTACATATTCCTCGCAAGTGATAATTCAGTTAGCTCACATTAAAAGTGCTATGTAACATGCATGAAACATCTAACTCTGGTTTGTTTGTTCAGATTAGGTTCCAAGAGCGAAGCAAAAAACTTGAGCGTCTTTTCATTTTGACAGTTCTCTAACTTGTGACAAAGAAGGTGCAATAAAGTAACAAGCAACTTCAGTAGCTTTTATGATGCGTTGAGCAGCGATTCTCTCACAGAGCTCTTGGTGTAGTATGCAAGGTGAGTAGATAGTACTCCTGGTGTCCATGGTTCGAGTCTGGACGATTTTTTTTATTTTGTTTATCATTCCCCCTCGTTTATGTTGCATAAGAATTCAGAATCTGCGCTTTTTGGGTTTCATATAAGAAGCAATTGTGTTCTATTGTCCGTGATACGGACAGTGAATAAATTGCACTAAGGTTGCTGTTTCTGGTTTAGAAACAAGTCGTGTTGCTTGGGTAAATGAAAAGACGCACAAGTTTTCCGCAACACATTTGGAACCTAATCTGAACAAACAAACCAGAGTAAGATGTTTCATGTGTGTTACATAGCACATTTAATGCAAGCCGACTGTATTGCCACTTATGAGGAATATGTAAGCACCGCCTCCATAAATCGATGTTAAATACGATGTTATTTGTAATTCCTATGAAACAAAGCTGCAACTTAACGATATTCGGAGTTTAAATGCAACTCAACTGACAAGATGGAAGTTGCGTGCGCTTTAATTGCAAGTCTTTTAGACCAAAGCATAGAAAACCACATTTTGGATGATGTTGCAGGTGCTGCTTGGGTCGATATTGAGCTAAAACTCAAAATCTGCTCTACCTATTTTTTGGAAGCCCAGTTTTGAAATCAGCGCTAAAGTTTACTTCAAAAATTTTGGTCGTTGACAGAAGTTCACGACTTTCGTTTTATTTTGTAAACTTGTGTTATTATCATATGAAATCATTAATCAAATAAATAATGTTTTATACTTTCTTCCTAGTTCCTAAAATAAATCAAATAAATATTTTTAAATATTGTCTTCCTAATTCCAACAGCTCGTTCATGGGAAAGGGGAGGGGTTCAAAAACTGTTATTTTTCAGTCCACGTGGTATATAGACGGCCCCACAGAAAAAAATGTAAATTGATCAACACGTAGCTAAATATCGACTGGAAATTATGGCAGAAACTTAAAAACTACAGCCATGTGCCATTTTAGGTACATATTTATCTTCAAATTATTTAGATCGAATTGGTTCCATTACCTATCTCTTTACCATTCAACTTTTTTATTTTCAAGGCTCAGTCGTTATAGAGTTTCACGGAGCTATGCAAGCAACTCATGCATAGACGAGAGGACAATAAAAAGCAACTTTGTATCAAAATTTTTTCCAATATTTTTTCAAATATTACATTGAAGAAGTTTTTATTTGTTTGTATCGTTTATTTTCGAGGCTCAGCTATCATGCGCTAAACAGAGCCGATGTTTGTTGTAGCATGTTTACATTTTTAATGAATGAAAGCAAGACTATGCGGATGTTTTCTGAAAATTTCATTGGCTTTTCAATTGGCCTCCAATTTGCCATTTTTTGTGATGGTGGCCTGTTACGATCTGTTTCTTTATTTTCTCGAAGTAAAAAGGTCCAATATCCAATTAGACTGCATGAAGTAAACCTAATATTCAAATATTATCTTTTGACAAGCTGGTTGGCATGAATTTATCAACATAACTGTTTTTGGAAGCAAAAGTTTGATATTCGCGCAAAGCGTAACGCGTAGAATGTGTCATGATGATGATGATGATGATGATGAATGTGTACCCACCATCAGCGCAAGGATTACCTATGGCTGCAGAATCATTCCCGAAGGGTATAATCTACCTGATGGTTTGTTGTAGCAGGGTGAGTTAAAATCCCTGAATTCCTTCGGTAGTCAACATTAAGTTGCTAGCTCATGACAAAAGACTGGCAACTCCACGAACTTAAGTCCGGTCATCAGTTCATTTAACTCCCTTAGGCTAAAAGTACTGAAAATAATATCTGAATTTTACTCCTGGAACATCACCATCATAGCACATTTAGCTCTTGGTAAGATCTAACCAATAGCAGTGAGCTATTTGATTGCTCTGCAAATTTCAAATTTTGCTATTGATTAGATGGTTCAAGAACAAATTTTTGCTATTATTTTCAGTACTTTTACCTCTTATCTCAAACAAACCAATATCACATTTTGATCGTCAGTACTTGACCTCTGCCCGGGAATAAATAAATAAATAAATAAATTTATCAACCCATATGTTAATTGCTTCAGCATTTGCAAATGTTTGCATTACACACACTTTTAATATTTTTTTCTCCTAAATAACCCAGTCAACATGCCAGTCAACCAGTGATCGTATAAGATGTTGAATAAGATGTTAAAGTGGAGGCTGTTTGTGTACATTTCACATGCGCCTAAATGCACTATGGACGATTTCCATACAACCAGGCAGACGGAAATATGATTATAATTTCTTTCCGTTTTTCCGTGGTCTATACTTATTATTTTCCAGTAAATTTGAAATTAAAGCGATCCGTACTTTGATTGCAAATCAATCGATTATTATTTTTTTTGGTTTTCATATGGAATTGCCCATACATTACTTGGAAAAAATATGAAGGCGATACTATTGTTAATGTTATATATAAAAAATATGAAATTGTACTTAAATGCCCTATTTTTTTAAAAAAAGCCTGACTCCAAAGTTGTGCAACTTATGCGCAAACTTTTCCACCGTAACTTTCTAGAATAGACCCAGATTATGCTTTAAAACTGCTGGGATATGCGCAATTCAGCGCAAAAAAAGTTGCTCATCAAAATATTTTATATTTGCGATATTTCAATATTTCAACGCCTTTCAGTGATTTTTTTATAATTTAGTTCTGTATGGCATCCTTAAGTTTTATTTTTTTTCTTACAGCTTTTTAGTAACATATTCAATGATGTGATGTCCCCTAATGGGTTACACATGAAAAAATGGTCTAAAATTGATTAAAGATAAACCGCACACCAAAAAATGTTGAGATTTAAATTGCGTGTAAAACATGAAAACAATAAATTTACATTACTTGAAAAAGGAAAATGATGGAAAATTGAATTTAAATCAGTGCACATAATAAGAGCATGGAAAAAGATACTATTTTACATTTTTATACATACGATATTACTTCATCGTGTATTTTCAACGCTTCTCTCAAAAACGCATTGATATTCATCGATTTCTCTATCAATAAAACTATAATTTCCCACTGACGTGTAAAATTACACTGACGGCTTCCAAAACCGATACGTTCAGAAAAGTATGTAGTATGGCCGACACGAAATAGCTTCGCTGCTGAGGATTTTGCACTTTTGACCATTGCACTGGAGAAAACGCAAGTACGTTAGATTGGAATCCATCCGAAGTGAATTGTAAGTACAGTTAAAGCTCTTGTTGTTGAGTGTAGTAAGTGTTTTTATGTATAAATTGCGTATTTGCAGATATGCACATAACACTACAAATCTGAGGCTGCTTCTCGCTCGTTGCAATCAGCCAGAGGCGCTGACCATCGAGACGGGCGACGAAATTCACCCATTTCTGGAACCGCAGCTGATTTTGCGAATAAAATTCCAATGTATAGAATGAAAATATGGAAACATGCTGAAAAAATATACTTGTCAAATCAATATTGACATTATCTACCGATGTTTATTAAACCATATTATCTTCTACGAGCCAGGGAAGTGGGATCAGGGGGAACAAACGGAAAAAGAAACATATCACGAGAGCCGCGGGCTGTGCTTTATGTAAAAATCAATGGCGCTTAAATTTACACAATTAAACGTTCCATAATAAATACAAAATTTCCCATAAATAATTCGAAAAATCCCAGTGAAGAAACAGGGATGTGAGCAGTAATAAATTAAAAAAGTTCCATAAACAAATTAAAAAATGCATAAATAAATCAAAAGTTTCCATAAATAATTGATTTTTGAGTAATTAAAAAAGTCAAAAATGCAATGAATAAATCAACTGTTGCAATAAAAAAGCCATTTTTCCCACCAAATGCAGGAAAGTATGATGCAGTGAAATGATGAATCGCACTTATATGACAGTATATAAGCTATCGCTCGTCGGACCTAAAAAAGGGATACCATCTATGTTTGCATTATACCGGGCAAATTCTTGGATCTGTGGTTTGCCTAGAACCGAAACGATGAAGGTGCGGTGCATCGGATATCGGAAACTTCGGCGGCCTTCTGCCGCCTCAGTTCCTCAATCATCTATGCGGCTTCGCCGCATGGTCTGTGTATTTTTTGGCTCAAAATGCATTTACGTTTATTGCTCGTTTTTTGACATTTATTGATAATGTTTTTTTTTTGTTTATTGCACTTTTTGAATTATTTATTGCTTTTTCGATATTTTTTTATTGTGAATTTTCATATTTATTATGGAAATATCCGATTTATTTATGGAAAATTCGAAGTTATTTGGTGAGAAAAATGGCTTTTTTTATTGCAACAGTTGCTTTATTCATTGCATTTTTGACTTTTTTAATTGCTCAACAATCAATTATTTATGGAAAATTTTTGATTTATTTATGCATTTCTTTATTTGTTTATGGAACTTTTGTAATTTATTACTGCTTACACCCCTGTTTCTTCACTGGGACTTTTGGAATTATTTATGAAGAATGATCACTTTCTTATGAGTCGTTTATATTTTAGGCAAATTTAAAACGCGATGGAATTTTGCGTTTATTTTAATGCTCCAAATATGTGCATCAAAATAAACTTAAATTTACACTTTTATTTTAGCTCGCGAGCTTATCCGGCAAAAAGTTCTATTATTTCCTGTTACGGGAGTTGGGAAGGGAATAGTATCCGATATCTTCGGAGCAGCTCGCAAACTCATTTGATATGGTGCGAATCAGCTTTAAGCTGGAAGAATACGTTTTTATTACATTTTAGTTTTCATTTCACTTAAACTACTTACATTTATCGGTTTCAAACATGTTTGTCCTCAGTCTCGTAATACCTTCGATGTACATATCTGTGATAGTAATTTTAGGTTGTATTTAATTCAATTAGATTTAGGTGGAATTTACTGTGATAGCTAGTTGTAAATTCATCAATTTCATTTTAACTGCACTAGTTTAACATTTTAGATGTATAGGATAAACTAGAACGCTAATAAGGCGCGTTCCTAAGCTTTAACAAAACTTCTTTGCCACCGATGTTGCTGATCGGTGGGAAAATTATTAGCTAAGTCACGACTACTCTCTCTTTCTCTCATCAAACCTGACTCCTCACCTACTTTTGACATTTTGAAGATTGTGAGGATAGTTCCGCAGTGCTGCCAGCAACATTTCCAACTTTGTCATTACATATCTCAGAAACGCAAAGTGCTAGAGATTTGAAAGTTTGTGCTTTTCTTAATTGGAATGTTTATTTTCGACAAAAAATATAACAAAAAGATTTGGTGAGAGTCACTTTTTCGATTTTTGTCCGCCTGATATCTTTGGAAACATTTTTAAAGTGTCGGCCATGCCATCAAAACCTCAGCATGATCCACCAAGGGCTTGACGCATTACCCGTGTCAACACCGAAACTCCATCAGAACAGAAGATAGAAAGAGCCATCCATAACATGAAATCTAACAGAGCCCCGGGGTCGATAGCATATCAGCTGAAATGCTCAAAGCTGGCCCCGTAGTATCTGCTCTGCAGAATTGCTGCATCAATTATTCTGCAATATATTGCAAAGCGCGATTTTTCCGTCCAACCAGATGTAAGGCGTTTTAGTAAAGGTACCCAAAAAGAGTGATCTGACTACATACGATATTTGGGGGGGGGTTCATATTACCGTGTATCGTTCACAAAGTCCTCTGTAAAGTGATCCCTTACTGGAAACAGGAGAAGATTGACGCAGCTCTTCGCAAGCAGAATTTCGTGGCAGACGATCCTTTGTGAACCATATTGCCACGCTCCGCTATCATCTTGGCGAAAATTAATGAATTTTCAAGAGTCTCATTGATTACGAAAAAGTTTTACACCGTCTCAATCACGAAAACATGTGGGGAGCCCTCAGGTGCAAGGATGTCTCTGAGATAATCATCGGCCTCATTGAAGCACAGTACAGGGCATTTTCGTGCAGAGTACTGCACAACGGTGTCTTGTTCGATCCCACGCGAGTCGTTGCTGGAGTGAAGCAAGAATGTTGTATACACTCACCGCTACTATTCCTCATCGTAATTGATGAGGTCCTGGTAGGTACGATTAATTGAGAACCAAATCATGGGTTGCAGTGGCAGCCCATTATCATGGATCATCTAAATTACTTCGAACTGGCTGATGACGTTGCTCTCGTAGCTCAACGGCGCTGATATGCAGAGTAAGCTCGATGATCTTGACGATCCCCCTCGGTAGTCTTAACATAAACGTCAGCAAGACCAAATCATTTGATGTAAAGTAAACACGGTCAACCCTTCCAGCGTTACGGTAGCTGCCAGAGCAGGAGAAAATTGCTGAAGAATATCAAACTCAGGTTTGGAAAACCGAATACCCACAACCTGATTGGGATATTAAGAAGCCCTGCATAAGAGGTAAAATACCTAAAATAATAACTGGTGTATATTCTGCGCAGAACACGTGGATAATAACATCAGGCATGGCAATGCCTAAATAATAATCGGCGATTTTTTCATACTAATAGCGATTTTTCCATAATTGAATAATACCTCAAGCAGTCCTCAACACCAAACCAACAACTCGTTGAGGTATTTACCTACAAAATACCAAAATAAGTTATTTTCAATACCTGGGTAACCAATCAATACCTTGTCTTGGTATGATACCTGCTGCAGTTATTGTCAGTTATTCGTTCCTGCTCGAGTGGGCAAGCAGTGGGGAATGTTGAAAGCTTCCAATATCTTGGTAGTCAAATGCCGGTCGATGGTAGTACCAAGATCGACAAAGGTGTACGGATAAAGGAGGCGAGGGCTTCATTTGCGAATTCAAGAAATGTATGGAAAACAATTAGATTACTCGGCGCACCAAAATCCGAAATTACACCTCGAACATGAAATCTGTGATGTTGTACGCCAGTGAAACCTGGTGTGTATCAGTGAAGAACACTGAACGGCTGCAGGTCTTCATCAATAGATGCCTGCGGTATATGATTCGTGCATGGTGGCCTCACAATTGGATCTCCAACGTGGAGCTGCATCGCCGATGTCATCAAAAGCTGATAGCGACAGAAATTCGGGAGCGAAAGTGGAGGTGGATCGGTCACACTCTACGCAGCGAAAACGAAATCGGCAAGAAATCGTTAGATTGAAACCCAGCAGGACATTGCACAGAGGCAGGTTCAGATGTTCATGGCGGCGCAGCCTCCACAAAAAAAAGAAAAGGAAGTCGACAAAAATTTGTCCGGGCCACAGGTCAAGGCAATGGCCAACATTTAGTCTCACTGATTTTCTCGCCCCATTTGAACGGTCACTATGCACTTAATTTTACGCCATCTCACGGTACATATTTACTAACATATTTTCCAGTTCCATGAGAAACTGGGGTCGATCACCGCCCGCATGCTTGCCCGCCAGCCTGTGATGACCGGATGGATACACACAGCACAACGGCCACATGTTTACCATCTGTATGCTGTTAACTGCCTCTGCGGAAAACAATTTTCCCAGTAGTCCGACACTGACTGGTTGTACCTACCCTACCTAGTAGGTAGGTGCCTTTTAGATCTGTATTCAACAGGCACAACAGCTCAACAACGGAGTTCATTTGCCGGGAGGAAAACAATTTCCAACCGGAACCGAACCAAACGGCAAACGGCCGACAACAACGCGAACGACGATTGGCGAGTTGGTGACAGTTGAAATTGAATTTCCCCGGAAAATCACTGCCACGAATGTCTATTTGGACTGGGGAATTGAATTGGCAATGGGAGTGTAATTAAGTGCATTCTAGCTTGAATTTCCGGAAGGTTTCAAATGTTTCTCTGGATTGTAATTCTTAGGAGTTTCCACACAAATCTAACAGACGTGAAGATTTAAGTACAAGTATCTGAGAGATTATGATGTCTAAATGACAAATACTCGCAGTATAGCAACCAACAGATAACTGCCAGCGCTAAATCTATTTAAATGGAATACTTTTTATCAGGTTTACTTTCTGCAATGAAGCAGCAAGAAGGTTGAAATAGCAAAAATCTCGACCATCTCAACGGGCGTAAACAGAGTGAAGCAACTTTCTAGATTAAGTTGAATGCAATAAACACTCTACTGTGCTCCACTCTGTCCTGAAGGACGGGAAATCGTTTAAAACTCTTCCTGTTTGCGCAGTGAAACCCGATGCAAATATTCATCTAGTTGATGTAATTTCTGCTCTTCCATCAACTTACATGAAAAACTTCATGTAGCCAGTACTTTTTTTCTCGTCTGTTCGTCTCTCTTCTCTTCTCTTCTCTTCTCTTCTCTTCTCTTCTCTTCTCTTCTCTTCTCTTCTTTCCTATTCTCTTCTCTTCTCTTATAATTTCTTGTCCTCTGTTGATCTTTTCTTCACTTAAACTTTTCTCTTTTTTTATATATTTCAAATCCTCCTTTCATTTTTGTCTCTGCTGTTTTATCAGTACCTACAAAAGATTTTTGCACCACCACGTTTTTCTCGGGTATCCCTCCGTCGTAATTTTAATGAGCAAAATCCTTCAAAGGGAAACGAAGAGCAGCTCAACCTCCACAAGTTCCGCTTTCTTCGAGCGATCATCTCGCAAAGGATATTTTCCGCTTAAGCATACAACACTCAACGCCATCACCAACAACAACAACAACAACAACAACAACAACAAACCCAACAGCAGCACTAACAAGCACCATTTTAACCCGGCTATCTGCACCAAAGTTCTAATCAAGTCGAAAAAGTTTGAATTGCGTTCGTCAGTTTAGCATAATTTTCTTGTAGGGGCTCCCCTTTTCTCACCGCCCAGTCACTTGATGTTTTCCTGGAAGTATAATGTGGTACTGATTTTGTTGTCAGAAACATCTTAGCGCGTGGAACTTTCTAACATGTGCTGAGTGACTTTTCTCGAAAAAGTGTGGGAATTGTTATGGAACAGATTTATTTTTGGCTTCGAAACTCTGGAGGGGGGCAGATGTGAGATTGTCAAAAATTTCACGAAGTAACGTAACAGCCAATAAAGTTTGTGAAGCATTAGTCTGAAAAAAAGGGGTTGGTGAATTGTCTGTCCTTCAACTAAAAATGTGGGAAAATATAAGAGAAACCTCATTTACATACTAGAATCGTGAATGAAATGGTATAGTGAGGAAATTGGAAACTATATTCCGCGGTGAGGCGAAAGTGAATCAGTACTGAGGAAGAGTCGAGAAAAGTCGAAAAACTGTACACTTCTTCAACATATGCCCCTATATTGATCCTACGTCAAAACAGATGATTGAGAACTGTTGTACCCTTTGTTTTTTGTTGTCTTACTTACTCATTTTTTGTCATCATTACTCATTTCACGGGTTTCCGCAGAAATTCCTACCAAAATTACTCTTGGAATTCCTTACAGGATTCTACAGGAAATTCATTAAAGAATTGCTACATAGACTTATGCTTGTATTCCTTTATATATTTCTTCAACATTTGTGAAGGAATTCCTTCCGAAATTTTGTATTTTTTATCCATGAGATTCACTTAGGATTTTTTGCGAGTACTTTTCTAGAAATTTCTGAAGAAATCCTTTCAGAAATTCAAAAATTCTTCAAGAAACTTTTTCACAAATTATTGCATGGATTTCTCCAGAAGTACCTCCATGTATTACTCAATTTATTCAGGGATTTTTTCGGGCATTTATTTGGAAACTTCTCTAGGAATTCTCAAGAAATTCTTTTGGAAGTTCCTTCACACAATGCTTTGCATTTATTTGGACCTTCCTTCAGGGACTCTTTAAGAATTATTTTTACAAGAATCTCAATAATTCCTGCAGAAGTTACTCCAGAAATCATTCCTAAGCTTTTTCCAAAAAAATCTTTAAGGATGTTTTCTATAAATACTTGCAGAGGGATCTCCAGTTTTTCTCTATATTATTTCTTAAATTTCTTCAAAGTTTCATTTTTTTTTAATTTTTCAGCGGTTTTCTAAAAAATCTTACAGTATTTTTGTTGTTGTTTCTGCAGGATTACTTACATAAATTTCTCAAAGAAGTAGTTAAAGGATTCTTGTGTACAAATCCCTTCAGATGTTGTATAATTTTTTTTCCGAAAATTCCTTCAGAGGTATCTCCAGGTGTTCTTTAAAGGAGTTCTTCAGAAAATTTTCCAGCGATCCCTCAGAAATTTATTGTGGGAAGGAAAGAAGAATTTCACCAGTACCTTTGTCTGCGATTTCAAGGTTTTTTCAAAGCTTCCTTCTGGAATTCCTCTACGGTTTTTTACAGGAGTCCCTCTAGAAGTTGCCCAAGCATTTTTCCATGGAATTATTTGCAGAGTTCTTCCATAAGTCTCTCATATTTTTTTCTGAGAATAATAGAGGGTATCTTAAGGTGTTTCTTCGAATATTCTCCTAGGTATTTTCCAGAGCATTCATCCAGGAATTGCCCAAGCAATAACTTAAGAAATTGCTTTAGGATTTTTTTTTTCAAGAACTCCTAAAAAAATCAAGAATTTCTTTTACCAGTTTTCTCCAGGTATCTCCAGGAGTTTTTAAAGGATTTCAAGATTTGTTTTAAGGGATGTCAGGACTCTTTTGAAGAATTTCTTGGAAAGATCCTCCAAACATTTCTTAGAAATTTCTTAAGGTAAGTATTTATTTTCACAATTTCTGAAAATTCCCTAGAGGAATGTCTTATCAAATTCTGCAGTGATTTCTGAAGAAATCCGAGCAAATATTTCTGATTAAACCACAAAAGCAGTTTTTAAAATAAACTTGTAAGAATTTTCTCAGAAATTACTGAAGGAAATTCGAAAAGAAATCTTCGAGACACGGTGGGAAGAATTTTGGAAGCAATCCCTGTAGGATTTGAAGAGAAGTTTTTCATAAAAATATCTAAAAACTCCTTGGAAAAAGTTTCGAAGAAATCCCTTCTTTCCTAAGAAATCCCTAAAATATTGAGAAAGTCTCTGGAAATAAAACATATCCTCTCGAAAGAATGCCAGCAGATTTTATTGAAAGAAACCCATTAGGAATTACTGAAGAAATCTTCAGTAGAATTCCTTCTAAAATCTCAGGAAGCATTTTGGAATGAAACTATGGAGGAATCCCAGGAAAATATCTGAAGGAATCTCAGGAGGACTTTCCTAAGAACTTCCTGAATAAAAGAAGAAAGCTCTTCAATTAAAAACTATGAAAATGCTCAAAGGACACTAAGTTGAAGAGAGGCGGCCCAAGTTCCAATGGAAACATAGAGCCATTAAGAAGAAGAAGAATAAGACATGAAAAATCCTTGCATGGAAAATTCTTGAAGGATTGTACAAGTTCAAAATTATTGGTAAAATTTCTGAGGCAATTATGTATGAAATTCCTAATGGAACTCTTGGAGAATCGCTTGATGATATCATTTATAACAATTCCAAGAAAATACTTGAATAAATTCTGAACGAATCTTTGAAGAAACCGCAAGAGAATTTGAAGGATGAAGTACAAAATAAAGTTATGGAAACAATTCTGAAGAAAGTTTGCCAGATATCTCTAAAGGCATCTTTTAATGCATTCTTTTAGGATTTTGAATAAAACCTTGGAAGAATTCCTAAAACAATCTCTAGAAAAACCTCAAAAGTTATCCTCGACATTTTCAAATAAATAAAACAAGGAATGCTTAATCCTATTGATTAAACTTTCCAAGGAGTTTCTCACAATATCCTTTTAAAATTCTAAAAAATCTTTGGATTATTTACAAGAGATTTTTTGGAAATAATACATAAGGGAACATCCATAAATGATGGAGCTTTTTAGGGGGAAGGGGAGTCTGGGATTGTGTGACGAGACATGTATTAGGTAAGGAAAAATATGCTAGGAGGGGGAAGGGGGGGAGGGTAAAAATTGGCAAAAAAAATGCCACGTCATTTATGGACGCTTTCTAAACAATCCTTGGAAAAACTCCCTTTTAAATTCTTGAAGCGATTCTTGAAGAATTCCCGATAGATATCCTCTATGAAATCTAAGCTTTGCATTAATCATTTAAAGGATGCTTTATGGCATGCTTAAAAAATCCTGATGAACATGGCAAAATAGTCTTAGGAGGTATTCCTGAAGGAATCCTTGGAAAAATTTCTTATGAAATTGTTTGATTTCTTTTAAGATAGGGTGTCTCTTCCTTTACTAACATAAGACGGGTAGTTCTTATTGACCTTGGTATAGACTCACTAAAAGTATTGCAACAATATTGCATCACATTGACTCACCTCGATATCTCCGAAACTTGAAGACTTACAAAGATACTGTCTTCAGCAAAGTTATTCAGAAGCCCAAGAGCAACAACTTTCTGAAGGCGGTATTTTTGTAGGTGTTTTGGTTTTAGAGATATCGAAGTGAGTCAGGGTGATGCAACATTGTTGCAATACTTTTTGTGAGTATACCGTCGATGGGGGTGACAATGGGTCTGGGGGGTGAGATTGGGTCAAAACAGAGAAACGTAAAATTTGAAATAGCTCAATAACTATCGATAATTTATATTGAAAACTTTATATTATTTCAAAGGGGAGATGTTTTTACACGTCATGATGCAGAATAAGATGTTTTGCAATAATCGTTTTTTGTTAAATTTGTGGCTAAATTTATATGATGAAACTACTAGTAAATCACTCTGAAAAAATTTCTCCTTCGTAATGTTTAATACAAGTACCAAACCAAAAATTTTCTTATAAGTGGTTAGCTGTAGGTATTACCTGGTTGATGTAATAAAAAAGCGGGCTGTCATTGCTCTTTTTATTTAAAAACTTAATATTTTCGACCCTATGTCTAAATATTAAGAATGGGGGTGAGATTGGGTCAAGCAAGTTATCGAGTGCACATAACCTTAACTAAAAATTCAATTTGTTATCCATTCCCCATTTGACGTTAGAGTGGTGCCATGTTTACCGTATTTTCACTAAAACACGCTTTCTTTCAAAAATATGTCGAGAAGCGTCAAACGAGTGTGTTAATACGTTTAGTGCCTAAAATCATTTATAACAATACACACATGCGTGTGGACAGCTCCTCTAATCATCAGCTAATCTTTAGTGTACTGCGATATCGGATGCTCACAAAATAGACTTAACATAATATTTGAACGACCCTCTATCTTGAAATGGAGCGATTTGCTTTAGCAATATAGAGGCCAATGATCAAGTACATAAGAGTTTATAACGGAGGGTTTGGTTAGACATTTCTTATGCAGTATACAAAAACTAGCATGTTTTTTTTTACAATCAATCTTTCATTCTTTCTTCGTCCCTCCCTCATTGTAATTTCTCCTCCTCTCATGGAGGTTGAAACTCTTAATGAGGATGATTATGATGGCTGAAAATGATGATACAGTATACAAAAGTTATTTTATAAAAATTTCGACCATTTTTTCCGATGTATTAGCCCTTTTAAGTGGATTAATCATCTTTTAAAATTACCTAAGCTTTTATTTGTCATGATAACATTGTGTTTAAAGTAGGTTTACTATATATGATCAATAAAATTAATTTATATTCTTAGATAGGTGATTTCGTATACTTTGACCCATTCTCATCCCCTCTAAGGGGTGAGATTGGGTCAATTTTCAATCATTTGTAGTTTACTAAGCAATCCATATAACATGATACTTTCTTGCTAAACTATCATTACCACATAGGAGAGTATACATACCAAATAAAAAGTTACTCCGACTTCAATTGCATTTGTTATTTAACAAACAATCTTTGAGTTTCGTTTTTTGACCCATTCTCACCCCCAACGACGGTATACTTATGACGGGTAGTGTACGCTCTCATTATCATCTTACTGAAACAAAAAAGGAATGAAGCGCTTTTTGTTTTGTTTTTGTTAGACGTGGTAAAATAAATTAAGGAATCAATCGGTGCCACAATCGCATTGTTTCGAATAGAGTGAATTTGAGATCGTAAGATTACTAAGGACACGGTAACCATACCAGGAAACCTCAGAGAAATGTTTATACGGATTTTTGGAGAAATTTCTGGAGAAAATATTGACTGAGATGCTTGATGTAAACTACGAATGATTTTGCAAAAAGTTTCGAAAATGTTGTGGAAAGAAATTTATCAAATAATTTTATCAAAAATCACAATAGACATTTTTGGAAAAGTTCATAGAGAAATTCTAGCGAAAAATTCTGAAGGAATCTCTAGGGAAACTCCTCGAGGAGGTAGACTATGCATTTTTTATGAAAAAGTGAACCGTTCAGTGGGATTAGGAATACGAACAATTTTTAAAACTTTGGTTGTAGAGCTGCAATCTTTTTGAAGTTTGGAATGTTTATTCTGTAGCTAGTATACTTTCACATTATACAAAAAAGTTCGATTCTTTTTATCCCCGCAAGGTATGTAACCCTTTATGATTCCTTAGGGCATTCTTTGAGAAAATATTGCTTCCCCTGAACTTCTTAAAAATTCTCTCCACATTTACCTCCAGAAAAGTCGCCAGAAATTCCTTTTGGATTATTTTTTCTCGAACGGTTTGAGCAGTATTTCTTCAAAGATTCCACCTGGTATCCCTTAAGAATGCATTCCTGTTCATGTATTTCTTTGGGATTCCTCCAGTGATTCTTATAATCCTTAAAATTGATGCATGGGTTCCTCTAGAAATATCTTAAGAAATTTCTTCTGCGATTCCTTTAGGGGTTCTTCACGAAATTCCTCCAAGGATTGTTATAGGATTTCGTGCGTGCATATCTTCATGGCCTTCATACCTTCAAGAATATATTTTTTTTATTGTTACTATTAATATTTATTTACGATACTTTTCACAGGCTTCAGACATTCATTTGAGATTCCCCTAGCAATTACTTAAGGGGGTTCTCCAGAAATTCCTCCAACGATGTCTTCAAATTGCAATTCCAGAAGATTTTCATCACGTACATTCGGAAATTCTTTCATATATTCCTGTAGAAATTCAGATTTTTTTCCACTATTTTTTTTCCAGAAATTTTTACTGAAAATTGTAGCCATGAATTTCTCCAGCGCTTCCTTCATGTATTACTCCCTATATATTCTGAGATTTTTTCAGTCATTTATTTATAAATTCCTTTAAAAAATCTCAAGAGATTTTACTGAAAGTCCCTCAAAGGGTGTCTCCAAAAGTTGCTCC
Organism: Aedes albopictus; assembly: GCF_035046485.1. Lineage (NCBI taxonomy): Eukaryota > Metazoa > Arthropoda > Insecta > Diptera > Culicidae > Aedes > Aedes albopictus. The sequence continues at coordinate 337,985,776 of NC_085138.1, forward strand.
AGGTATTTCTCTACGCGGTTTGCTTAGAATACATTCAGATATTTCTTCTGGGATTTTTTAGGGAAAAAAACTGGTAATGCTTTAGAAGTTTCTCCGAAGATTAGCTCATCAATTCCGGCAGAAACTACTCCAGAATCTATTCCGACGCATTTTTCAAGAAATTTATTAAAGAAGTTCGACTATGCAATAATTTCATAAAAAGTGCGTTATGTTTCTAGAAATTTCTTCAGATTCTAAAAAAATTCTCCAGTAGTTTTTTTACGTTTCTACCAGATTTCCTTCGGAACGTTTTTAGGGATTTTAATCAGAAGTTGTATTAGAAATTCTTCTAAGAAATCTGTCTAGAGCTATCTCCAGGAGGTTTTTCAAGGATTCCTTCAGAAAATCCGCAAGAGATTCCTCAGGAATTAATTGAGAAAATTCGTCAAAAATTCAGCCAGTACTTTTGTCTGCAATTTTGCAGACATTTTTAAAGATTTCGTCAGAAATTCTTCTACGAATTTCTCCAAGAATCCCAGAAAAAAAAACCTCCCACAAATCCCCCCCTTTAAGATATTTCTTCAGGTATTACCTAACGCATTCACTCAGGTATTTCTCCATAGATAACGTCATAAATTTTGTGCAATTTTTAGAAAAGTTTCTGGAAACCCCTTGGAGGAATATCTGAAGGAACCTCAGGAGCAATTTCTCAAAATAAAATCCTTGTAAGAAATTCTGCTGGTATTCTTGAAGGAATACCTCAAGGAATTCTTGGATGAACCTTTTGAAGGAGTTCCGAAAGAATCTCTGTAATATTTTTAAAGATATTTTTAGAGAAATTTGAGAAAAACTCCATGGAAGAATTTTTGAAGAAATACCCTACTAAAATTCCTGAAATAGTCCCTACAATTCCGAAAAAGTCTCGAGCGAGATATTTTTGAAATCACTTTAGTAGGAACTGGAGCAGAAATTTCTGACAGCTTCCCTGAAAAAATTTCTGAAAAAAATTTCAGAAGAATATATGTAAAACTCTCAGAAGAACTCATGAATGAATTTCAAGACGAATGACTGAAGGTGTACCAGGAATTTTTTTTTAAAGAATCCCAGGTGGAATTACTGAACAATTCCCTAGAGAAATACTTGGAGAAACTTCTCCTGAAATTAACGGAGTTCTTGGAAAAGTTTTTTGGGGATTTTTTTCGGAAATTTACCGGAGAAAATCATTTATAAAATTCTTGGAGGATTTGCTGAAAGTATTCCTGGAGCAATATGTGGACATATTTCCTGGAATTCCTGAACACACGCCGAGATAAGCTCCTGTATGGATCTCTAGAAAAAAAGCTCTTGATGTATTTGAAAAGGAATTCCTGTAGAAATACTTGAGAAATATTTGTGCATTCATCCCTTAAACAATCCGTAGAGATATTTTTGGAGTTACCTTGAGAGGAAATGCTGGAGAAGTTTACGGATAAAACATGGAGGGATATCTGAAAAAAAAAAACCTTGAAGGAATCTCTGTATGAATTCCTGCAGAAATCTCTAGATCTATATACTCAATCCTGTTTTACACGACTTTTTACGCGATTTTATTTTGCTCGACTTTTTTTAAACGATTTTCTCAAAGTTACGCGACTTTTTTTACGCGATTTTGATCATTTGCGAAGTCCTAGCAGAATTTCATAAAATAGCCAAGCAGAGGAGAATAACAAGTTAATAACTACGAAATCGCATAACCTGTTTTTATATCTTGTTTCGTTATAATTAAATTATCAAGGCATAGCTTTTCCATAACAAATTTTGTTGGACAATCTCATTTTGTTATAATCAAGCTATTGATATACATTAACTAAATTACATTTAAATAACATGTTTTGTTGAAGTACAAGTTTAGTTATTGTTGTACTATTGATCAACTTATCAGCAATAGCACAACAGTAACAAGTTTTGAAATCACAGCAACAATTCGACAATTATGACCTGTCCCTTTGTGTTGTTCCATTTTTGTATTCAGTTAAATAGGAAATTCCTGAACGACTCCTTTTAAGAATTCCTTAAATAATTTTCGGATAAGCACTTGGAAATTCTGGAGGAACCTTTCGATAAACCACTGGAGAAGTCTCCAAGAGAACTACTGGCGCAATTTTCTTAGAAATTCCGAAGTTAATTCTTCTGAGCAATTATTAGGATTGTAGACAGAATCTTTTGAAAAACTCCTGGAGAATCCTTCAGAAAAACTGATGGTGAAATCCTCAAAGAAATTTTCAGAGAAATGAGACAAAGCGAATAATTTTATATAATAAGTAATATAACTTATTTAGTAACGAGTTAGATATCATAGCAAATTCTGCTCTCCGATTATTATCAATAACATATTAATATCAAAATTTGTTATTGAAACATTTTCCGAATTCACTGTTATTAAGTTGTTATTGAAACTAACAAAACAAGTTATTGATGTGGTTTTCCAGGAACATTTTTTTGTTATGGAATTTGTTATTTTGCTGCTTATGACAGACAAGTTTATAACACAATATGTTATGGTATTAACTTAAAAATAATCGATTTTATTATTCAGTTATTTTGCCCAAATAACACAGCTCCTTATGCTGTTGTTATTCCCTTCTGCTCGGGTACCCTGGATGACTTTCTTATTGAATTCCTTTAGAAATTTCTCAAAAATGTCAGATAAATCTCCTCGAAGGCATAAATTGCAGAATTTATTAAAATTCTCTGGAACCGCTGAAAATGTGCCAGGAGGATTTTCTACAGGAATCCATGGAGGTTTTTTTTTTTTGAAAATATCCTTGGATGGCGTTCGAAATTATTCCTTTGACAAATTTCTGGAGGAATCTATTGTATTGTTCATAAGAAACATGCTCGTGCACAAGGGTTAGAAAATTAAAACACAAAAGAGTGTTCATGATTAGTCAAAATTTAAGCGTTTTTGATTCACGTCGTATGGAATGAACCTTATGAACATATGGTAAAAAATGATTTTGACGAAAAAATCGCTGTATGGACAGTTGTTTGATTCATGTTTTTCAATCACCTTCCGTCAGCAATTACATTGGGATTATGTATGTCTTTGTCTTTGCTAGAAACTCTACTAAACAAAAAAAAGTTTTACAAAAAATCTTCAAAATTTTTCTATTTGATTTAAACTAGTTAATACTTTGAAAACTATTTTATATAAGATACTTACACTTCTAAAGTTTTTCAAAGTATGGGGCTGTCCATTTATTACGTAGGGCAATTTTCACGATTTTTTAACACACACATCCCCCCCCCTTGTAAGATTTTTTGTATGATAGCCCAAATATTTTTGTATGGCGCGTAAGATTTCTCAAACCCCCCCTCCCCGCATAAATCCTTACGTAATTAATGTACGGCCCCTGTCTATGTATAATATTTAACGTCTGCAAAATAAATTTAAATTTTGCACGTGAAGTAGCTGCTCAAAGTGAACAGTTGAACAGAAATAATCGATCACCAAATTCCAAAGCATAAATCCCGAATCCAAACTATGTATCAATTAACCAATTAGCACCCAGTTCGCCGGCTTCACCTTCCCCATATAGCATTCACAAACCTGACCTTGAACCGTGGAGAGCGGTCTAGAGCCATTTCTCGTAAATCAGCCATTCGAAAATTCGTGGAAACATTCCGACTTTCGCGCCGTGACGCTGCTGCCTATTCGGTGATGATGGAAAGCTAGCCACTAGCCAGCACTCCAGCTAGATAGAATACTGGCTGCAACAGCCCAGTTTCCGGTACAGTAGTGCCATAAATCAAATTATCCCGGCAGCAGTAGGCCAAACCAAGACCCGAACTCCACGTGGGTTGGGCGCAAATTCGCTTGGGAAATGCGCACCGCTTGTATGCTCCCGAGAGGTCAGGGTATTCCAGAAAAGTTTATCAGTATTGAGAAACACTCATGTGTTTCGCTAAACCCGAAATTATAAGTTAAAGTTCATAAAGGTTTTGTAAGCAACCCATTACCTCTCGATCATGCCAAAAAAATTCAATAAAATTCAAGAATATTAGAAAAACTCGAGGATTGAATAGAATATTGTCAATCAATTTATTAATTCATTATTAGTGTTCTATTAAGACATTCAACATTTTGAGACTTGAAATGGTAATGAATGCTTAAAAATACTTCAAATATGCTTATCGAACATTGATTTCATCTGAAGCACCCTAGTTCGTGTATGATCTGCATGGAAACGATACTCAGATTCCAAAGCAAACAGATGCATTCACTTGATGAACTACGAGATGATATTCCCCACATTATTCCCCGAAGGCGATGAGAGCTGAGATGGGCGATGACAATACGGCGTTGATGATTCCCACATATCCGTATGAGGGGGAATGATGAGAGTAGTGGATGCCATTTCAAGCCGACTGCCAATGAATCACCGATGCAAGATCATTGTAAAATCAGCATATGGGAGAACTATCTGACAGTCAGCATGGGGAGAGTTTCCGCGAAACGGCATCATATGGGCAACGAAGCGAATCTATATTGCTGTTCGCATGAAAATTCGGATAACATTCACATCCCACATAAATCATGTGGTGGCAAATGTACGAATTTTGTTTTCTGAGTTATGGGGTTTCATACAGTATACGATAATCCTCTCAATACTGAAATGAAGGGGATTGACTATTGGCTTATCCCAGCATAAATTAAAGCTTCACTAATATAGCTAGGGTTATCTTTCCAAATTTTACGTCTCAATGTACCGATTATTTCTGTTCTTTTTGTTATCATGCGTGATGGCACAAATGTCCCAAATGGAGGATAACGTGCCTCTGGAGCCGGCCTTCTGATACCTGAACCACAGGTCAAGGCAATGGCGGGCAATCGCCCAGAAGATCGTTCAATTCGGGCCATTGCAGCACCATGGGTGCTCAGGACTGAAAGTAATAAGGTACACCGGGGCAAGTTGAAAGTTTTGAATTATTTTTCAATACAATTAGGAAATTTATCCTTCGCCAAAAGATTGTTTGAATCAAAAACTATGTGTTATGGCGTTCAAAGTATTTATCGTCATTAGATAACAGCATGTTAACCTCATGTTTCATCTTGCCCCGGTGCACCTTAAGTAAGTTTTGCTGAATTCTGCAGCAGTGACATCCAACTTGAAGTGCCACAGAGCGTTTGTGCGCTGTGAATTGAAGGTTGGTTCAAGAAGTGAATCTGGCAAAATGAAAATTGAACGGTAAAGCAGAACACTTCGTTTAGCTGCTGCTTCGGTTCGGTTGCCTTCGTCGTACGCAAAACGAGAAAAGTTTCGACTCACTCAAAGTGAAAATTTTCGGTAATACCAATCCGTGTGGTCAATTATGAATTTCAAATAACTCAACGTACATATGTACAGATGAGTAAATTATTAGTTAAATTGGGGAAAAAATCCACAGCTCAGGTGAGATTTGAACTAGGTGAGATTTGAATAAGGGTCGTGAGTTCAAATCTCACCTGAGCTGTGGATTTTTTCCCAATATAACCAATAATTTACCCATCTGTACATATGTACGTTGAGTTATTTGAAATTCATAGAGAAAAGTTTTCAACTTGTAAGTGGAGTGAAATTGAAACATGTAATTTCGCGTAATTTTTCGATTTTCAGTGCTGTAGAGGTTAGTTATTGGCAACTTTTTTTATCTCACAAGTTTATCATGCTGTAATTTTCATAGAGTGCATCATTGGTACGAATTTGAGCTTCATTGTTTAATCTTTCACGAAGTTAGAACCGTTTTGGTAAAACACCATTTTTTAGACGACTAAATTCTGAACTGTCATATCTCGAAAACCAGTGAACCGAGTTAAATTAAATTTTTTATGTTTTTTCAACAATATTACCTTACCGCTTACCGATCAGACTAAGGCCTGGGTGGCCTCTGCTGTACATAGTAGCCGCCTCCATTCCACTCGGTCCATGGCTGTGTGTCTCCAGTTCCGCTTTCTGCATAGGGTCCGCAGATCGTCCTCCACTTGGTCGACCCTCCTAGCTCGCTGCGTACCACGTCTTCTTGTACCGGTCGGATGAGTCTCGAGAACCATTTTAGTCGGGTTGCTATCCGACATACTGATGACGTGACCCGCCCACCGTAGCCTCCCGATTTTCGCGGTATGGACGATGGTTGGTTCTCTCAGCAGCTGATGCAGCCCGTGGAAAACTCCTCTTGGTCCTCTGCACGTAGGGTCCATGTTTCGTGTTCATAGAGAACGACCAGTCTAATCAGCATTTTGTAGATAGTTAACTTCGTGTTACGGCGAACTTTATTCGATCGTAGAGTTCTGCGGAGTCCAAAGTAAGCACGATTTTCTGCCACAATGCGGCTCTGAATTTCTCTGCTGGTGTCGTTGTCGGCAGTCACCAGTGAGCCCAAGTACACGAATTCTTCAACCGCCTCGATTTCATCACCGTCGATATACATTCGGGGTGGCGGGCGCGCTGATTCCTCCCTGGATCCCTTTGCCATCATGTACTTTGTCTTCGACACATTAATGACTAATCCGATTCGTCTGGCTTCACTCTTTAGTCGGATGTACGTTTCCGCCATCGTCTCAAATTTACGAGCAATAATATCAGTATCATCAGTGAAACCAAGCAGCTGAACGGACTTCGTGAAAATCGTTCCACTCGTGTTTATCCCCGCTCTCCTAATTACACTCTCTCAAGAAAGCAATGTTGAACAGCAAGCACGAAAGACCATCACCTTGCCTTAACCCTCTGCGTGATTCGAAGGGACTCGAGAGTGTCCCTGATACTCTAACTACGTACATCACTCGATCCATCGTCGCCTTAATCAATCGTATCAGTTTATCCGGGAATCCGTATTCGTGCATAATCTGCCATAGCTGTATCATACGCCGATTTGAAATCGATGAACAAGTGATGTGTGGGCACGTTGTATTCGCGGCATTTCTGCAACACCTGGCGGATGGCGAACGTCTGGTCCGTTGTAGCGCGTTCACCCATAAATCCAGTCTGATATTGCCCCACGAACTCTCTTGCAATCGGTGATAGTCGGCGGCATAAAATTTGAGAGAGTACCTTGTAGGCAGCGCTCAGTAGTGTAATTGTGCGGTAGTTCCCGCAATCCAACTTGTCGCCCTTTTTGTAGATGGGACACACGATACCTTCCATCCACTCCTCCGGTAATACTTCCTCCTCCCAAATCTTGCTAATAACCCAGTGTAGTGCTCAGTGCTTCTCCACCGTATTTTAGAAGCTCGCTTGGTAGTTGATCTGCTCCAGCGGCTTTGTTGTTTTTGAACCGGCTAACCTCCTCCTCAATCTCTTGGAGGTCAGGGGCCGGAAGTCTTTCGTCCTGTGCATATACTCCTAGATCTTTTACCACGCCACCTTCGGTACTTGCAACTTCGCCATTGAGGTGCTCATCGTAATGCTGCCGCCACCTGTCGACCACCTCACGCTCGCTCGTGACAATATTCCCGTGATTATCTCGGCACATGTCGGCTTGTGGCACAAAGCCTCTGCTCGAGCGGTTCAGCTTCTCGTAGAACTTTCGTGTGTCATTACCGCGGTACAGCTCTTCTTTCGCTTCGCGATCTCGTTCTTCCAGCTGGCGCTTCTTCATCCGGAAGACTGAGTTCTGCCTGTTCCGCGGCTGTCTGTAACGTGCCTCATTCGCTCTCGTACGGTGTTGCAGCATTCTCGCCCATGCTGCATTCTTCTCGTTTTTCAACTATTCACATTCGCCGTCGTACCAGTCGTTTTTGTGATTCGGAGTCGCGAAGCCTAGTGCTGTAGCCGAGGTACTACCTATGGCGGATCGGATGTCTCTCCAGCCATCTCAAAGTGGAGCTGCGCCAAGCTGCTCTTTCGTTGGTAGGGCCACTGCTAACTGCTGCGCGTAGTCTTGAGCCACTTCTACGTTACGCAGCTGCTCGATGTTGAGCCGCGGCGTTCGACTTCGACGCGTGGTGATAACTGTCGAAAGTTTTGAACGCATGCATACAGCGACTAAGTAGTGATCCGAATCTATATTCGCACTGCGGTAGTGCGGATATTGGTTATATCCGAGAAGAATTTACCGTCGATTAGAACGTTGTCGATTTGGTTTTCTGTTTGGAGGTCGGGTGATCTCCAGGTGGCTTATCTTTGCGGAGGGAGAAGGTGCTTCGGACTACCATACCACGGGAGGCCGCAAAGTTTACGCATCGCTGGCCGTTATCATTCGATACGGCGTGCAGGCTGTTTCGCCCGATTACCGGTCTGTACATTTCCTCCCTTCCTACCTGCGCGTTCATGTCGCCGACAACGATTTTCACGTCACGCGGCGAGCAGCCATCGTATGTTTGCTCTAACTGCGCGTTGAACGCTTCTTTTTCGTCATCAGATCTCCCTTCGTGTGGGCAGCGGACATTGATGATGCTGTAGTTGAAGAAACGGCCCTTAACTTTCAACATGCACATTCTTGCGTTGATGCAAAGTTCCTGCAACGCCACGATGTCGAAGTTGCGGGGATGTTGTTCGTCGTAAATTATCCTGCCACATCCTGCGAAATCAAGTGACTTGCAATTCCATGTTCCAAGTTTCCAATCGTAGTCCTTATTTCGTCACGTGGGTCTTTGCCGATTGTATCGAGTCGTATTTTCTCCTATGTTATTCGCAATGGGGATTTTTACGGGTGGCTTATTGGGCCTACGCCAACACTCCTGTCTCGCCGGAGGGCCATCGTGCCAGTTCTGTTTAACGTCCCAACCAACACTGGGACGACCACGCTGATGGGGCTACCACCTTGGATCTAGCTGGGCGCAGGGATAGGGTGCGACTCAAAACTCTTTGCGTGCCGCACACTCTGCTACGAGACAACACAACAAACTAGAAGGAGACGAGTACGCGCAATCGGTTGTGTGTTGCTCGCTTACTTTGCCGCGCGCTGGAGCTCTCCTGTCTCTGACGCTCTGTCGTATGCACTCTCTCGGTGCTTGTCTCCGTGCTTTGCACTTGGCTTGATACTACGCATGATTGGAAAACTTTCGAATCAAACGACCCATCACTTGTCAACCCTTGACAAGCTTAACAACTTTGCCGAAAACACAAACTTTTCATTTAATTTATTAATTGATTTTTTCTGTTTGGAGACAAGCGCAGTCCCAAGCACCGTGCATTACTCCCCGCGCCGTAGAGCTAGTGCTGCGATTGTCTCTCGCACAATTACGAAAGCTCTCACTCATACGTCTCTTGTCTCTCGGCAAAACGGGAGACGAGCACACGCTTTTTTCGCACCGCACGGTGCATGCCGCCAATCCCTGGCTGGGCGTGGTGCAACATTTCTTACTCAGCTGCTAGATGCCAGAACAGACGCTATTTGAGCCGCCCCTCCTTGATGAACAGACGCTCGGGTCGTACCTCCTCAATCTTGCTGAAGTTAGAAGGACAACAGTGCCCAGGCTGCACTACCAGCTAAGCGCCCAACTCTTAGCTGGCGGTCTTTGCCATAGCTTGTGAGGTGGAAGCTGTGAGGACCAGAGCTATGTTGGACGCTCTCCTTATCGACTCACCGTTTTGCAGTGTCGAAACTTCAGGCAAACAATAAACCTCGTTTTTCCGTATTGAAGACTTCGCAGCCGTTTAAATCCTGCAGTAAACTTCTCAGTCGATCCGCTGAAAGACTTTTGAAGAATTCCGAGCAAGAAATTCTCAAAGAATTTGTGCAGGCATTCCGGAAGAAATCACAAAAGAAGTCCCTAAAGCACCGAAAGATATTTCTGTTGGAATATCATGAGGAAATCGTGAAGGAATCTCAAGAGGAACCCCCAGGAAATCCATAGATAAAGCCCTATAATAAAACATACTTAAGAAATTCTTGATAAATTGTTTGATAATTCTGGAGGAATAACTGATTGCATCCATAGAAATATTTTTCAGAAAATCCTTAAAGGGATCCTCGAATCACTCCCAGTTAGCTAGGTTTTCAGTTGTGCAGCTGTCATCGGTTCTGGTCTATCACGGAGTAATAGCCAGCTATAGGTACATGCAGTACATGCAGTCAGTCTAAGCTAAGGCTAAGGTGATATCTGAATTGTTCAAAAATCAATTATTTATGGAAAATTTTGATTTATTTATGCATTTTTTTAGGAAATTTTGTTATCTACTACTGACTACATCCCTGTCTCTTCACTGGGACTTTTGGAATTTGTTATGGGAATCTTTTTACTTATTATGGAACGTTTAATTGTCTGCCAAACTCTCACTTACTGCTGTTCCCATACTCAATGGGCTGAAGGTGGCGAAAAAGTGCTCTCCCCTACAGTGGGAATTATTTAACATAATTGGTTATTAAATAATTGATTGCTCATATGAGAGGAGGTTCAGAGGGTGAGAAATGGTATGATCGTCATACACAATTTATGAATCAACAGATTGAATCATTAATCGGAATTGGTTCCTCTGTTCTTTTTTCGCAGCACGATATGTTGCGTTTACATATGTTTAATTGATTGATGCAATGTGTACTTACTTTATAAACCGGCATAAATCAATCACAAACATAGCTGTGGCATAGTTTCCTAGGGCAAAAAGCTACGTAAATAACGATGGTTGAAAATAGTAATCGCACATGGTAATGCGTATTGACATGTTGAAAACGGGAAAATGATTGATGTAGTGTTATTCGATGGCATCAATTAAAGCAGTAAAAAGGAATAATGCACGGTAATATTCTGATGAAAAGCATCCTCTAAATCAAACGCGGGAAAACAGGTTGTTTATATGAAAGTGAAAGCTACACAAATGTTCATTAGCCTGGTACACGGTTTATATGGGAAAATATAAAAAATGGATAAATTCCAACTCCTGTATACTTTTTGAGTTCCATTTTGATCCCATATCAACTGTGCAAAATTTCAGACCGATCGAAGAAACTATATTTTAGCGCCCGCCATTCTTAGTTTTTCATACGATTTACTATGGGGAAAATTTACTTCTTCAAAGAAAAATCGCTTGAGGTCACCCATTAATCCATAAAAATAAATCGTTGAATGATTCCTGTAGACAACTTCACGAGGAATCAGACCTCCGAAGACCGCAAAGCGATGCGACATTCGTGGAAAAAGTTATTAAGCCTTACCAGAGCGATAAAATGTCGAGATTTTATTATTTATTGTCATTCCTTACATGTTAAACAGCGTTGGCATGTCATTCGGTTTTCAGTCAATAACTTTTTCCACGGGCCTTAGATCGCTTTGCGGTCTTCAGAGGGTTTGTTCCTCGCAAAATTTCCAACAGAAATCATTCATCGATATATTTTTAGAGGTTAAGGGGCAACCTGTGGCGATTTTTCTTTGAAAAAGTGATTTTCCCATAGTAAATCGTATGCAAACTTAAAACGGCTGGCGCTAAAATCTAGTTTCTCCGATCGAGCTGAAATTTTGCACAGTTGATATGGGGCCAAAATAAAGCTCAAAAAGTGTACAGGAATAAAATGTTCTTTCATGTCCCACACTAATGTTCATGAGAAGGAGTTTATCTCAGATAATCCCTGAAAAACTAATTGAATAAAATAAAGAGAAATTCCGCTAAGGTGTATTTAAAAGGCATTCCTGAAGAAAACTGTTCATGTTATCATACTGATTAAAATCAGGTTCCTTGAAACAACTACCAAAACAGACAGAAATTATCAATTAGAAGAACCAGCAAACAGCACAAGATCCTAGAAACTATCAAAACAGATGACTGCATCATTCATTCAGAGACATTTGTTCTTGAAGAGAGACATGGTCCATCCAAGTATGTTATTTGTCCAGACACAGAAACATGTGCTGTTGCAACTTTCCATCTTTTATTTTCTTCACCCACTTCCGCTGCCAACCGGCAAAGGAACTGATATTTATCTTGTTGATTAACCTCTCCTTCAAACAATCCGCACTCGCAGCAGTTCTGTTTGCTTCTCTAGGTTAGAAGATATCATCATACTTTGGATGTTGGCGTTGCGAACTTTTTCTTGTCTACATTGGTCTACAGTGTAACGTCACACTGTCTTACCACCCCGCACTGAGATTCGTCGAGATTGGAATAGGTTGATGGGGAAGGTGGGCTGGCGAAACTCAGTCGAAACCAATATATCAGGAAAGATCAATCCAACACACCGTGACGGAGACAGTTGAGAATGTCTATAAAAAGCAGGCTCAAAAGAGGGGAATAGAGCATTTGAATTTCTTTATAAGGTTTATTGAAGGCATATGTTCATCGGTGATTTTACGAGATTTTAACGAGATTTAAAACGTCGCATATTTTTCATTTTTTAAGCTTTCATAAGTGCTTCTCATACTGCTTATCATGCAACATGTTGATGACCAAATGGTCCTGTGAAAGTTTTGACGACCAACATAAAGCCGAATATGTATTATTTATGTTTAAATAAGGTTTTAAGAACCCCACTAGTCTATTTAATAAAAAAATGTTGCTTGAAATATTTCATCTTAATTTGACCATGTTTTATTTCTGGATTACATGCAGACTTCTGTAATTGCAGTCTTGTTTGGCCATGTGTGTAAGTTTCATGTAAATTTCTAGTCACAAAACAAAAATAAAACATTCAAAGCTGAACGATGTTAGATCAGGTTTGGATTTTTATCAAAAGAATTTTCTGAACAATAAGGTGTTTGTTGTTCTACTAAGAAGAAAGTAAATTGGTTGATTGCACCGTGTCCTGTGAATGCTATGTGTCGAAGTAAGACATAAAGTTCATATACTTTGCAAGCTTGACAGCCCGGATAAAAAATTACCATTCATTACATGGTAAATATTATTAACATATGACTGGTTTTATTGTTCACAATAAAACACATAGTAGATATATTGTTACTTTTTACAATAGAAATCAAGACCATATAGTTCGTACAGGAAGTGAACATTAGCTTTATTAGTGACTTGTTGATTCAAATGTTTTCAGTAGTTCTGTAACAATTTAAAGTTACTCTCAGTAAAAATTAATTTAAGTTGTTTTTATATAGTTGCAAAAGTGCCTGCAAAGTTCTCATGGACTTTTTATTAAAAAAAGATTTCATTTCTCAATTACACTTAAAAACAATTCGTAACAAATAAATAATATTGTTGCTTAGATTATGTTTGTATAATCAAATACAAAATCACTTGACATTTTTTTTTATAGTTTTCGTTTTAAATTTGAGTACAGTAGATGTTTCGGTTTTCGAATGTTATTCGCTAAAACTTGAACGACTGACAGACGTCAAGCCAGAAGTTGGCAGAGGAAGCTCTCAATGAATAACTAAGGGAGTACTTGCAGAAAACTAGCTGAAAAGCAGGTTTTAGCCAAGTGAGGATGTTACGACAAGAAAAAGATGAACAATGATTTTTCTAATGTTTTCCAATAAATTAAAGGAATCTAGTAAATAGTAAACTACCATTGATAACAATACAAATACAATTTGTTTAATGGGGTCAATTGAACCGATGTTAAAATAAACATGCAATAATATTTGTTGTTATGTAAACAGATTTCGCCTTTGAAAAACCAAAGAATTCATATTTCTCGGCAACATTTTTCTTCAGCATTTACATATGTATACTATTGGCCACATGAATTGTGAACGATTTATGATATGGATCATACGACCTGAGGTCTGACTTGTGATATTTGGCAGTTATTTGAAAAGATTGAAGATAGATCTCATCAACAGCTGCCAAGCAACACATACCAGACAGACATCAGAGTGTTTGACTCTTATCATAAAATGTGCATATCATTCTGGCGGCCGTTAGTGCTCGTAAATGCTGGATATAAATGTTAGCGGGAAATATAAATTCTATGGATTTTCAAAAGCGAAAACCTTGGGGCAAGACACTGTGCTTGAGAGTACATTTTCCTTCACAGAGTTGCTCAGAATTTCTCCGGTTTGCTCCCGTTTTGACTTATGTATTGCCTGATTTATCGCAAAATCAAAACAATATTGCCCGATATATCGCTTTTCTTGCAGTTTTAGGGGTGCTTTTCAACAAATTTCGTCGATCATTGGTGAAATGAGTTACTCACAATTTCTCAGAGTTACTCTTGTTTGCACAGTGTCTTGCCCCTAGGCGAAAACTGCTTACACAAATATTATTGTATTTTTATTGTAACAACGATTCATTTGACGCCATTCAATTAATTGTATTTGTATTGTAAGTGCAATGAAAAAACAATAAGATATATTGTTTTCTTTTGAAAATTGTCCTAAAAATGTCTCATAAAAACACAATACATTCTATTGTTTTTCGCAAAAAAGTGTATGAAAATTTTCTCAAAATTTTATGGTTAAGATACATAACGACCACCATTTTTTATTGTAAAAGTGCCATTTACCATTCGCCGAATGGTATAGAACAATAGGGGTGATGATGAGTGTGCCGTGTAAATTACAATACGTTTAATGGTGAATATTTTTCGAAAAAAATGGTGTTGTAACAATAACATTTATCGTATTTTTATGATATTTTTTATCAGGGAGGCTACACTAGTTAACAGAATTTTTGAACTTGGTAAGCTAATGATCTTTTTTTCTGTAGAATCATGCCCAACAACAGAATCAACAGTAGAGCGGAAATTTTTCGACTTTCCATACAAGGCTAAAGATTTGAAATAGATTTTTGTTCTATTTTTATGGTGAAGATAGTATAGTAAATAAACAGATTATAAACATTATTTTATTGCATTGAAAATATTGAACTTCTTAGAAAAACATATGGCATTTTTTGGCAATTCGGTTGCGAATTTTTTCAGAGATGCATTTGCACTTTCATCAATTTATTTGAAAATTTTTCGAAGTATTATTTTAAAATTTGTTAACATTTCCTTCTGAACTCCTTTATCAATTTCATTGGGAATTTCAGCGGTGATTCCTTCGGATATGTGTATAACGATTTCTTTGGAAATACTTCTGGCAAAGAAGAGATGTTCTTCAGTAGTGTGGTTGGATTTTTTTTCAGCATTTTCAGCATACTTTGGAAAGCACTAAGAACTAAAATACACATATAAAATATGGTATTATGAAAAAATAAAAATTTCATCGGCAGTGTCTTTCATATTTTTTTAGTAATTCCTTTGTAAATTCATGTGGAAATCAATTTGGGAATTGCATTGGCAACGTCTTTCAGAATTCCTTTCGCCATTTTTAGAAATTCTTTTGTATTTTATCTCTTGGCGGATCGACTGAGAAGTTTACTGCAGGAATTAAACGGCTACGCAGTCTTCAATACGGAAAACGAAGTTTATTGTT
Organism: Aedes albopictus; assembly: GCF_035046485.1. Taxonomy (NCBI): domain Eukaryota; kingdom Metazoa; phylum Arthropoda; class Insecta; order Diptera; family Culicidae; genus Aedes; species Aedes albopictus. The sequence goes on from NC_085138.1 coordinate 338,001,014, forward strand.
TGCCCGACGTTTCAACACAAAACCCCAGTGTCGAAACGTCGGGCAAACAATAAACTTCGTTTTCCGTATTGAAGACTGCGTAGCCGTTTAATTCCTGCAGTTTGTATTTTATTGTGTTCATTGCTCCGAAAACTGCTTCGGCAATCCCTTAAGGAATTCCACCGGCTATTTATTTGGAAAGTTCTTCGGACATTCGTTCAAAAGTTTGTTTGTGGGTTTTAGTAATTCTGATTGGAGACTTTTAGTGGCTACGTAATCTATACTCTCAAAACGATTTAATTGTTAAACGGCAGACAATTAAACGTTCCATAATAAATACAAAATTTCCCATAAATAATTCGAAAAGTCCCAGTGAAGAAACAGGGGTGTAAGCAGTAATAAATAACAAAAGTTCCATAAACAAATAGAAAAATGCATAAATAAATCAAAAGTTTCCATAAATAATTGATTTTTGAGCAATTAAAAACGTCAAAAATGCAATGAATAAATCAATTGTTGCAATAAAAAAGCCAATTTTCCCACCAAATAACTTCGAATTTTCCATAAATAAATCCGATTTTTCCATAATAAATTAGAAAATTCACAATAAAAAAATATCGAAAAAGCAATAAAAAATTCAAAAAATGCAATAAAAAATGACGAAATTACCCATGAAAAACAAATGCAGAAAAGTATGAGACAGTGAAATGCTGAATCGCACTTATATGATTGAATCGACTGAAAAGCTTGCATAACTATGATTGCAATTTACCAAGCAATTGCTTGCTGTCCGAACTCGCTATCGCTCGTCGGACCTAAAAAAAGGGATAACATCTATGTTTGCATTATACCGGGCAAATTCTTGAATCTGTGGTTTGCCTAGAACCGAATCGATGCAGTTGCGGTGCATCGGATATCGGAAACTTCGGCGGCCTTCTGCCGCCTCAGTTCCTCAATCCTCTATGCGGCTTCGCCGCATGGTCTATGTAATTTTTGGCTCAAAATGCATTTACGTTTATTGCTCGTTTTTTTGACATTTATTGATAATTTATTTTTTTGTTATTGCACTTTTTGAATTATTTATTGCTTTTTAGATATTTTTTTATTGTGAATTTCCCAATTTATTATGGAAAAATCGGATTTATTTATGGAAAATTCGAAGTTTTTTGGTGGGAAAATTGGCTTTTTTTATTGCAACAGTTGAATTATTCATTGCATTTTTGGCGTTTTTAATTGCTCAAAAATCAATTATTTATGGAAACTTTTGATTTATTTATGCACTTTTCTATTTGTTTATGGAACTTTTGTTATTTATTACTGCTTACACCCCTGTTTCTTCACTGGGACTTTTGGAATTATTTATGACGAATGATCACTTTCTTATGAGTCGTTTATATTTTAGCCATTGTTAAACCCCCAAAGTTTCGCACAACGCACGTCACTTAGTGATGGTGTCGAAATGTTGGGTAAACATTAAACCCGTTTAAAGAATAAAGACTGCGTAGCCACTTAAAGTTTCCAGCTAAAATAACAGTCGATCCTTGAAAGCAATACTTCGAATTAAGTTTGTACAGCTAGTCTTTTGGGAGTTCCTTCGACAGTTTCTTTAAAAAATCCTTCGACATTTTTTCCGAAAATTTTTCAAGGTAGATTCTACGTAAATTTCAGAAGAAAGCACATCCGCCATCTATTTGGAAATTTCACAGACATTTAAGATTTTTCACAATTCTTTCGCAGCATATACTTTGCTAAGTTCCCATACAATTCCTTTGCTAATTCAAACATTTGTGATTGGAATTGCAGTAGGATTTTGAAGGAATTTATCTCAGAAGGAATTCACGAAGGAATTATGATTTCCAGAAGAATGGCCGAAGAAATATAAATGGAAATGCCAAATTAATTTCATGAAAAAAATTAATATGACTTGTCATTGAAAAAATCCGAAGAAATTTCGAATCAAATTGCCGAGGGAATTTCCATAGAAGTTGCCTAAGAGATTTTCGAATAAATAGCCGGCGAAATATTTCGGAAATGCCAAATGTGTCCCTCTTTCAGAAAGGATTCCAATAGATTCGTTGAAGAAATTCTCATAGAAATTTACATAAGTAATTTCTGAAGGACTTTTCAAAGAATATGATGAAAGAGTTTCGGAAACAACTTCCGAAAGAAAGAGTTTAGAAGTAATATCTCGTAGTTTTTTTTTTTTTTGATAACAATGTTGATGAATTCCTAAAATAATTTCTGAAGGACTCCTCAAAAGAATTACTGAAGTGAATTCCTGACGAATTTTCAAAGGAATTGGAGAAGGAATTTCAAATGCTTTTCCGAAAGAATTGCTAAAGGAATTTTGAAAGACATGCCGAAGAATTTTCAAAAAAAAATCTGGAGAAAACATCAAATATTTGCATGAGAATTATTCACAGGGATTGTCGATGAAATTCCAAAACCAAAATCAAATTAAATTTTGGAAAGAATTCCCGAAGACATTCTAGAAGAAATTGACGCATATATTCCCAAACGCGTCACTGAAGAATGCACGAGCAAAGATGAAAATCTCGTTAATAAAGACAATAATTCACGATTGTCTGACAATTCCTTCTGCATTTTTTTAAAAGGATTGCCGACGGAATGCATTGATGTAAAAATTCACAAATCATCAAAAAAATATGCACGAAAAAATTTCGGGAAAAAATTTAAAGGATTTGTTGAGGAAATTTCAATAAAATTTTCCACAAAGAAATTCCTGAAGAACCTCTGAAAGAATATTCATGAAGAGATCTGAAGAAAGATTATTGAAGAATTGCTCAAGGAATTTTGAAGTAGTTTTAAAGACAATTCCTGGAAGAATCACTGATGGAGTTTCCGAAGGAATTTCCAAAACTGTTTCCGAGGGAATTACCAAACGAGTTCTGAAGCAACTTGAAGGTGTTTCGAAGAAGTTCCCGAGAAACCATTAAGCATATTGTCACTTAATACATAAGATGTTGAATCACGAATTTGACGATATTTGTTATCTGTAGTATTTTTTCATGTATTTTCCAATGAATGTATTAATTTTGATTTCGACATTTTTTTTCGGAATCTTCCGCCAATAGTTCTCCCTTTGGAATTGACAATGCCTCTTTTGATGTTTTATCCACTGTTTCATTGAAATTCCCAAAATTATGAGTAAAAAAACGTCTGTAACCACTTTCGAAGGGTTTGCTGTTTAAATTTCTAAAACAAAATGCCAAGGTTATTCCTACAGGAATATTCAAAGCTATTTCAGAATGAATTACCGATGAAATTTTGAAGGCTCCACCGAAAAACCCTTTTGGATTCAAAGGACTTGGCAATGGAAAAGTCCTTAAGCAAGTTAAATATCCAAAGGCATCACTGAGGGATTCCCAAAAGAAAGGCCGGAGGAATTTCCAAATATATTGCCTCGAAAATTGCAAAAAAAATTAAAGAAATTACCGAAGAGTTGTCTAAACAAATAAATAGAAAGCAGGAATTTCCGAAGAAATGCTCAGAAAATTTTGGAAGAGATGCTCTCAAGATATGCGAACAATTGTACCTAAAAATTAAACGTAGTTCGCTAAATTAGGTTGTAAAACATGAGAAAAATTAAGTCAACAATTTGGCTTAGATATAAATAAAAAAATTGAAATCGCCGGTGAAGAATTTCATCATTCCATAAAAAAGAGTCCAGATTCAAAGTCACAACTCGCGAAAAACAATGAACCTGCGCTTTCCTATCCCTACATAGCAATTTGTATCATTCTAACCAGGAGTGTCATTTCCCAGCAGCAAACAATCAATCATCTCGCCGTGAGGAAGTCCCAGGATATTCTCGTCAACTTTTTCCCTCGTAACAATGAAGCCCGTAATAAGCCATTCGAAAATCTTGCTCATTTTTCACGACAAACCGTTTATTAACTTGCTTTATCTGCCATTCCGCGTCACTGGTGGTTCATTCACCCGAGCGATAAAATTCAACAAGCTGCTTTCCGGCGGCGGCCGGCCAGGCCATTCGCGGAAAGTTGAAACTTTCAGGAGCGCAGAAAATCGCTGATTTCCAACCAGCCAGCGGAATAACCGTTCCTTTTCGCGGTGGAGATGGTGATTCAGGAAGTCATCGTCGTGACGCGATACACAGGTACTAGGTATACGCCATCTCAGCTAGCAAATTGTCTAGCATTATAAGCTTTATGGTCGGTGTGGAGGAAAGCCGGCCATGAGTTGCGAAGGGCAGGCTCAAGTACAATACGAGCTAATATTTCAGTGTTTTCGCTTTCGCTGCCCTGGCATGACTCGGTTTGCTCGCAAACTCAATCGTCCATTTGCCGTTATGCTCTATGACCTAGATATGGAAGATCCGCGACAAATAATGTGAGAAATTGAAAAAGAGGCGATATTGCTGGTTGTTAGTCAACGCCAAATGAAGGATCCTACTTCACTAGACCCGTTTTTGGAGGGCACACATCAGCCTTATCAGCCTATTATCATGTTGAGCCACTATCTAGTTAGTCTACTCTAGTCTACACATACACAGTCATCATTTGGAAACATGTTGGAAAATGACAAAATCGACTACATACTTATAATGTTTTAATAATAACTAAAAAACATACATCTCTGATTTTTTGATATGTTACGCCAAATTTCCAGAATTTTCTGATAAAAATATAAAACCATGGTACCTCTTTGGTCCCGAGACCATGAAAACGTTAAAAAAAAAACTAATATATTTGCATATTTTATAGTACTCTTTACATTTTCGCCCCTTTAACGTATTTTTCCTAAAAACTACAATTCAATAGCTTTCAAACAAAAAAAAGAAGTTTAAAATCGGTCAACTGGTTCAAAAGTTACAATTTTTTGAAAATTTTTAGTTTTAAAAAACCCTAATTTTTTGGACCACCCTATATGAAAATTGGTCACCCTAATGACGAAATAAAAAACCTGAATTAATCCACCTATGGTGAACAGAACCCTTCTTACACTTATTAAAATTATTGTTGTATTATTCGTATGTATGATTGTGATTTTTGGCCATTCTAGAAAATATTGTAGATGTGGCATCAAGTTGATTGCTTTCCATAATAGAATCATCGACCATGGGCTCAACTACCAGAAATGCCAGCCAGAAGCTCCTAGAACCTTGTATGGAATGTTTAAACAAGAGCTTACATATTCTGGGATATTGTATCTCTTGTTAATCGCCATTCTATTTATACATGGGTAAGAAAATCATCGAGATACACTTTATCAAATATTCTTTATCAGTTGAATAAATTAGATCCAAAGTACTTGGGACCCATGGTTATGGCACAGAGAAACAGACGTCACACTCCGCTCGCTTCCCATCGATCACCTTCTTAACGATTGATTCAAATTTTCGGTAATAGGTCGATTGATCACTCGCTGTTCTGGCGTCGTTTCTGCTTCTGTTTGACGTTTGTTAACTATTGCCACCTAGTGATTGCCCGGCCAAGCACAGTACGTTTAGCATTGGGCGGTTATGTTTTGATGACGATGTTCTTCAATGAAACTTGTTCCACAGACAAACAGACGTCTCACTCTACAGGTATACCTCGATTTAGTGGACCCTCGATTATATAGACCCTCGATATTATGTACTTCGATTTTATGTACATTTTACCTCGATTTTATGTACATTTTTTTAATGATAAAATTTGTAATATTCAATCAGTTCAATACTTGCAGTTTCTATCATGATGACTTATAATACAGGGGTTTTCAGCCCTTTTGACACGCGGAACACTTTATATCAATAAATTATTTTGTGAAGCACCCATATCAGACCCATATGACAAGATGTGTGATAAATTATTTCTAGTGCTGTCATGGTAGAATCAGAGCTAGTTAGTCAAGGTTTCCGATCCAGCCTCCCTTCACGTGTACATTTCCAAGCATGAATTCCTGGAGGAATCTCTGAAAGAACTGCTTGAGTAATTCCTAAAGGAACTGCTGGAACAACTTCGGAAAGAATCCATGAAACAACTTTTGAAGAAATCCATGCCAAAATTTCTGATATTCAAGAAGTCTCTAAAGTATCGGTAAAGAAATTTCAAAAGGAATTTAAAAATAATCTGAAAAAAAAACCTAAATAAATTTTTGAATGAATTTCTGAAAAAAAGGAATATTTTTGAGAATCCATAGATGGATTTACCGAAGAAGTTCTGGAAGGAATAACTGGAAACTCCTGGTGGAATACCTAACGAACCTCTTGAGATAAAAAAAATCCTGGAGAAATCCCCAAATAGAAATCCTAAAATTTTGTTAATGAATTCCTTGAGAAATCCATAGAGAAATTCTTAGAGGTATGCTTGGAGGAAATCCTGAAAGAATTTCTGAGAAGATACATAGAGGAATACTCGGCGGAATTTCTGGTGAAATCTATGTGTCAATTTCTGTAGGAATCTCTGCAAGAATGTTTTCCAGCCTTTCCATAGCCAATCCTCTACAGAAGGCTGCAAAAACTGTAGAAAATTTTCTGAAATAATCTTGTAGGATTTCCAAAGACTTTCTAGAGAAAAAAAAATCTTGGAGCAATTTCTGGAAGAGAAATGTTTTGAAGGAATACCAAAAGGAATGTGAATAAATTTTTGGAATTTCCTCAACAATCTTTTGAAGAATTCTTAAAGAAATCTTTGGAGACAGTTTAGAAAGCTTCTGAGATTTTTTTTAAGTGTTTTGAGATTCTGATTCTCAATGTATCCATGAATCATATTCCAAAAAAAAATTCATGGAATATTTTTGAGAAACTTCATGGACGGTTTTCTAGATGAATGCTTTGAAAAAAAAAATCTGGGAAAATCTCTATTAAAGAAATCCGAAGAAATTCTTAGATAAATTTTTGGAATAATATATGCAAAATTTTTTGAACCCATTTTCGGAAGCTATCCGTGCAAGACTTTCTTAAGGAATAATCTCTGGAAGGTTTTCTCAGGAACTCGTGGAAGATTTTTTAATCGAATCCTAGGATTGATTTCAGCAAGGGTTCATGAAAGAATTATCGAAAAATCTGTATGTTTCGGCCAGGATGCGACTACGACCCTACGCTGTGTACTTTTTTAACCGACGGGACTCCAGACGACGAGAGAAAAGTAAACGCTGATTCAAATAATAACGATTTATTCGCACCACCGTGTGGCAGTGCTCCACACGGCGGTGATATGATGAAACACACTAACTTACATACATTTTGGGCTTCCCTTTTATAGGGGAAGCAGTACGGACAGATACAAAACAACAGAGCGCACGGTAGCACGCCTACCGTGGCTCTAGGCATTTACTGTAGGCTATGAAAGAGATACAATAGTTGAATGGGCTGTGTTGTACTGCGCAGATAGCGTGTGTACCTAACAGCCAACGACGGCGTCGACGAACGGTGCGAGATCAAACACTGTAGAAGTTTGCTTAAAGTCATTCTTGGAGAAATTTTTAAAAAAATCCATGGAGGAAAATCTGGAGATATTTTTGAAGAAATTATAAGTCGAATTTATATTAAAAGCAATTGGAGATTATCTGAAAGAACACCTCGAAAAATTTGTGAAGGAACCCCCAGGATAGTTTCTATATGAATCCCTGGAGAAAATTCCCGAATGGTTCTCAATTTTTTGTAAGAAACCCTGGAGGAAGTTTTTTTGACAGAAATTTAGATTAAAAAATCCTTGGAGCAATTTCTAAAGCAAACCCTGGAGAAAGTTTTGAAATAAATCCTTGAAGGATCGTTTGAGAGAATGCTTAAAGGAATTTCCGAAGGATTTTTCGGAAAAAAAAATCTAAAAAAGTTTCAAAAATGGTAAACGAGGAATTTCTACAAAAAAATCATACACATCTTATTCTAAAACTTATGGAGAAATCCTTAGAAGTTGGAAGTTGTTGTGGGAATTTTTGGTGAAGAATTTTCAAAATACCCTAGTTAAAATTTTTGAAGGAACTTTTGAAATATTTTCTGAAACATAGTTTTTGAAGGCCACGCTGAAAGTTTTATTAAAGGAATCTCTGCAGAATTAATGAAGATATTTCTGAAGGAATCTCTGAATGCAATTTGTAAGAATCTCCTAAGGGATTCCTCAATAGAGGAATTTCTACTCAATTCATGGATTTTTTTTTTGGAAAAAAGTGGAAGAATTTCAGAAGTAGATCATGAAATATTCGTTCAAAGAATTCTTTGTGAAATTTATAGAAAAGAAGGAATTTTTAAACAAATCTATGAAGAAAATTTCCGAATGTATTCATGGAGAATTTTTTGAAAGAATCTGTGAAGTATTTTTTGGCCGAATACTCGGACAATTTTCCGCAAATAAAAATAGAATAAAAAAAGAATTTCTGCAGAAATTTTGGTAGATTTTCTAAATAAATCTCCAAAAGATTGTCGAACAAATACCTAGAGGAATTAATGAATAAATAAGAGGAATTTCTGAAGCAATCCCTGTGTGAACTTCTCGAACAATCTCTGAAATGATTTGTGAAAAATCATGGAAGAATTGGTGAAGTAAATCTTGCCAAATTTCGTTGAATAATTCTTTGTGACTGTTCTGAAGGAACACATGGAAAATTTTCTGAAATATTCTGTAACATGATGATTTGATGTGGGAAGTTTTATTCGGAGACCGTCGTAATGAAGTTGAAAATTCTGGGTTCATTAATTTAATTTAACACCCCAGAATTGCAACGTAAGGCGACCGAGCAGATAGCGGCACAAACCTACACTACTCGTATCGAACGTTCGTTCGGCAAATGCAGCACATCCAGTAACCACGCTCTATCAAGTGCTTGTTGTGTTGTGTGTTGTGTTGTCTCTTAATTTCCCAAGGAAGTTCAGATGGGATCCGTGATCCCTGCAGGAATTTTGGCGCTGTCCTTAAACTACGTAGACTCATTTTGGGCCATCTCAGACCCACCCTCCCCCTCCGTAGACTTTGTTCATACAAAATTTTCGAAATTTGTATGGAGCGTAGACTTTGACCAGAAACCCCCACCGAAACCACCCCCCCCCCCCCCCCCTAGAGTCTACATAGCTTATGGACAGGCCCTATGAACTTTTTCAATTTTTTGGGACATTTATGCAAATAACGTTATTGTGTGTGTCCATTGCTCAAAACATTGGCTTTTGAATTAACCATACATAGTTTTGCAGACAAAAGATTTCGATCGTAACAAAAAAGCGAGATAGTGGTTTATTCGTCATTTAGCGAGAATTACTAATAAATGCCAAAAACTCCGAGCCTTTTATCTAAAACTCAATTTACATGCATTTTTAATGTTTTGGTACATTTTGGTTTAAGATTTACATAAAAATAAAATTAAAAAGTTTGCTTCGATTTTATGTAAAATTCGATTTTATAGACATTTTATAAATTGAAATGTCCACTAAATCGAGGTATACCTGTACTCACTTCTCATCATTACCCTTTTTAACGGTTAGTTATTTTGTAGTTCGCAAACCGCTCGGTCACGGTGCTTGCATCGTTTTTGCTCCTGTTTGCTCACTACTGCCACCTACTGAGTGGTTTGCGTAACACAGCCTGGTTAGCATTGGGCGATTACACTAGTTTACAGCATTTTTGAACTCGGTAAGCTGATGATCATTTATGGTGTAGAATCATGCCCTGAGTTCGAAAACGTGAAGGAAAAAAATTACAGTAGAGCGGAATTTTTTTCGACTTTCCATACAAGGTTGATGAATTAAAATCGATTTTTGTTCTATTTTTAAGCAAAGTCGCTCACTTCACAAATCTCATTCTCCGTAATCAATGCTCTGATTGAGCTGAATTTTTTACTGTAACTCGCCAACATATGATTTGTCAAATAAACGTTGAGAAAGAATTTTTAGATTGTTTTTTTCTTATTGGAAAAAATACATTTCTTCATATAATTTTGGAAATTTTGCTAAAATTTAAGGAGATCGTCCCAAAAACTCGCCAATATCTTTAATTTCATCAATCTGACGCAAAACCGGCATTCAGATGATCGAATGGTATTGTATTCAGCTTTTAATTTATGGAAAAAGATTTGAAATTGGTTGAACAAAACGCAAGATATTTGAATTTTAGTCAATTTCATATTTTAAAAAATTGTAAAACTCAATATTGAGCTAAAACTCAAAAACTGTTCTACTTAAATTTTTTTGAAGCGTGGTTTCGAAATCAGCACTAAATTGTGCTTCAAAAATTTTGGTCGTTGACAGAAGTTCACGACTTTCATTTTATTTTGTAAACTTGTGTTATGTTATTGCATGCAATTTGTTCCAAGTGATACGTCTGTTTGTCTGTGCTTGTTCTAAGAGTTACGTCTGTTTCTATATGGTTATAGATTAAAACCAAGCGTCATTTATACAATACTTATGGTATAAAAAGATAAAAATAGCCGGGGCCCGTGGCGTAATGGTCACTTCATAAGTGGATAGTCATGTCAAGAAAAGACTGTGGTATTTATATATTGTTGAATAATCTTCAATTGGATCTGGAGCCATTTGCATTATCATTTGTAGCTCATGTAAGACAGCAAGAAAATCTATATCTATCTATATATACAAAAATGAATTTCTGTCTGTCTGTCTGTCTGTCTGTCTGACCGCTATGCATTCGGAAACTACTGAATCGAACGGTATGAAATTTTATATGTGGGTATTTCTGGGGCCGGGAAGGTTCTTAGCTTGGTGTGAGACCTCTCCGATCTCTGGAACGGGGGGCTCCCATACAGATGACTTTGCGGGGAACGTCCCTGTAGAGCTGTATGCCAAAAAACACAGTAGGCAGGCAGTACGACGTTAGCCGGGACAGCTAGTATAATAATAAATAAATAAGGAATTTTATGCAATTCTGTATCGTAATATCCATTTTATAGGACTCATTTGGGTATCATAATGACCAATTTTTCCGAACTGGTTCATTATGCAACTGAAATGAGTTGCATAATGAAAAATAGTTGCATAATGTTCATTATGCAACTCATTTGAGTTGCATTATGAACATTATGCAACCCAAATGAGTTGTATAATGAAAAAATCATTGCATAAAATTTTGTATGCCACTCGTTGCAAAACTCGATTTTTTCAGCACTCTTCGTATTTATCCAACTCGGCAAGCCTCGTTGGATAAATGTACGTCTCGTGCTGAAAAAATCAACTTTTTGCAACTCGTCACATAAATAACTATATTGAGATTACTCCCAAATACTCTTCAAATGAAATCTCGGTAACTAAATGTCCAATTTAAATAAAATTCCATACAATTGTACGAGGATGTTGTAGCTTTCATTTGATGCTAAGAGAAACCGAATCGGTTGACAGACGGCTGAGAAACTTATTATGATACATTTTATCAAAAATCCCTCAATAGCGTAAATTTTATTATGTACCTCCAGGGTTGTGCAGTTTCAGGATGGTCAATGTCGAATGACACTCGCTCCAACCATCACTTCATACGACAAACGCAGTCCATCAAAACATAATCGATTCACGCAAAAGCCACTCAAGCCAACCCTCGTTCAATGCAGAGTCAACCACATCCAACAGCAGCGATCGTCTCTTGTTTCCGAACCACACGATGAAACACCGAAGCGAGTTTTTGTTCTACGCTTTGGATTCTATTCATAGGGCGTGCTATGTTTGTGTTTGCTGCGCCATGCAATACTACTTAACAAATTGACCCTCATCCTAGCATTTTCAGACGAGAGTCACCCCGCAGCGAGTGACATAGCTCTGCTTCGGAACGACGGTTAAGAAGCGTTCGGCTACTCAAGAGATTTGCAGAGAAAGAGCGTGGCGGCGGCAGCTACCGTACACCCTTAAATGAAACAACACAGCACACGAGTAACTTTCACGCAGCGACCGAAAAGACAAAAGAATTTTCACGCAGATTTGTGTAACACCGGATCAGCACATTTTTTGTGTTGATCCAGTGTTACACAAATCTGCGTGAAAATTCTTTTGTCTTTTCGGTCGCTGCGTGAAAGTTACTCGTTGCGCTGTGTACATCGAATTCTGCGTGTATCAATGCGTTCGTCTCGAATGTGTTCGATAGCAACATAGAGACGGTCAGCTGTAGCGTTGATGGAGGAAGAAGGGCAATGTTGATGTTGCGGCTTTTTGTGTTATGATGGTGATAATGCACAAGACTGTGTACCTCTAAGTACTCCTCGAAAAATATCTCGGAAACAAAATGTCCAAACGGAATGAAATTCAATAGCATACTACTAGGATGCTGCACCTTTCATTTGCTGATGAGAGAACTCAAATCGATTGACACACGGCTGGTCAATTTATTATGAAGCATTTTTCAAAGACCCCTTAAAAAGTTAAGTTGTATTACTCTAAAGTACTCCCGAAAGATATCTCGGTTACAAAATGTCCAATCGGAATGAAATTCAAAAGCGTTCTTCTAGAATGCAGTATCTTTCGTTTGGGGCCCCAAGAATCCGAATCGGTTGATAGACGGCTGAGAAATTTATGGTGATACACTTTGTCAAAAATATCTAAAATAATTAAGTTGTACTACTCCCTAGCACTCTTTGAAAGATATCTCGGTAACCAAATGTCCAATCAAAATAAAATTCAATAGCGTTCTACTAGGATGTAGTAGCTTTCATTTGCTTCCAAGAGAACTCAAATCGGTCAACAGACGGCTGAGAACCGTGAGTGACATTTTTTTGTAACATACATACACACACACACACACATACACACACACACACGCACATACAGACATTTGCTCAATTCGTCGAGCTGAGTTGATTGGTATATGTGACTCGGCCCTGCGGGCCTCGGATCGAAAGTCGGTTTTCCAAGCGGTATTTATACCCTTCTTATGGGTGTAAGAAGGGTAAAAAAGGATTTATTTTAAAAATAATTTGTTCCCGAGCAGAGGATAATATCAAACTAATAACTACGAAATAGCATAATCTGTTTTTATATCTTGGTTTGTTATCATTATCTTATCAAGGCATTACTTCTCCATAACATTTTTTGTTGGGCAATCTAATTTTGTTATGAGCAGGGTATTGGTATATATTCATTAAATAACATTTAAATAATATATTTTGTTGTAAAACAAATTTAGTTATGATTGAACTATAGAGTGTGCATACATATTTAATTATCAATGCCACAACGATAACAACGATTTTGCAATTGAAACTTCATCTTTAAATTTACGTTGTTTTCAGCATTTCGGGATGGGGAGCTTATACATAATATCTCATCTGTTCACCTTCCTCTTCTCTTCGGCCTTACATCCTAACTGGTAGCATACCAGCTTCTTAGCCTCATGTTTTAGTGTTATAGATAGTAGAGTCAACATTGATCAGTGGAGATGAGCGACTTGTATCTAAAAGAACATGATTTCACGATTCCAACAACGCCAACGAGCCATTTTACATTTTGCTTTCGATAAGTCAAAATTCCAAGAGGAACTTACTGAAAGGTTTCTTAGAAATATACCATAAACTTCATACTAGTCTTCTGGGGAAATTCAAAAAATTGAGTCAATTATGGTGGAGAGGGGGGGGGGGCACTCTTGTGACATTTCTCATACCTAATATTAAACATAAGATACATTATTACAGTTCAGGAAATTTTGTTTAATTTATGATTAATAATGAATACATGGTTATCATTATTATACTCATAACTAAATTTGTTTTTATTTCATTATCAATAACTTCGAAAGTTCAAAGTTTGTTATTGAAATATTTTTATATTCATTATTATTAATTTGTTATTGAAACCAACAAAACATGTTATCAAATTAGTATTCCAGGAACATTTTTTTGTTATGATTTTTGTTATTTTGCCGCTTATGACAGACAAGTTTATAACATAATATATTATTTTAATAACATAAAAATAACTGATTCCATTGCTCAGTTATTTTGCCAAAATAACGCATTTGGTTATGGAGTTGTTATTTCCTTCTGCTCGGGTTTTAATACTCTTTGTTTAATATTTCGGTAACGGAATGTCCAATCAATATAAAATTCAGTAGCATTCTATTAGGATGTGGTAGCTCTGATTTGGTGCTAAGGGAATCAAAACCGACGGACAGACAGCTGAGAAATTGATTGTGATACATTGAGTTGAATGTCTCTGAAATTGTCATTTGAAATTGCTCTTGAATACTATCTGAACTTTTATTTGATCAATATCTCGATAACGAGAGGTGCAATCAAAATTACTTTCAAAAGACTTTCAAACGATGCTGTAGTTTTGATTTGACATTCTAATAGGTGCTAAGAGAATCAAATCGGTTGACACTGGGCTGATGAATTTATTATGAAACACTTTGTCAAAAATTTCTCAGAAAGTTAATTTGTATACTCTTCGAAAGATATCTCGGTAATCAAATGTCCAATCGAAATGAAATTCAATAGTGTTCTACTCGAATGTTGTAGCTCTCATTTGGTATCAAGAAAACCCGAATCGGTTGACACACGGCAGATAAGTGTATTATGTATAATACATTTTGTCAAAAATCTATCATAATGTTAGGTTGTATTACTCCCGAGTACTCTTCGAAAAATATCTCGATAACCAAATGTCCAATCGAAATGAAATTCAAGAGCGTTCTACTAGGATGTAGTAGCTATCATTTGAGGCTTAGAGACCCCGAATCGGTTGATAAACGGTTGGGAAATATATTACGATACACTTTGTCAAAAATCTCTAAAATTGGTAAGTTGTGCTACTCCCAAGTACTCTTCGAAAGATATCTCTGTAACCAAATGTCCAATCGAAATAAAATTTCTGGGCGATCTACTAGGATGCTGTAGCTTTCATTTGGTGTCAAGAGAACCCAAATCGATTGACAAACGGTCGAAATATTTAATATGATACACTTGGTCAAAAATCTTAAAAAGTTTAGAAGTATGACTCATAAGTACTCTTCGAGAGATATCTCGGTAACCAAACGTCCAATCGAAAAGAAATTCAATAGCGTTCTACTAGGATGTAGTAGCTTTCATTTGCTTCCAAGAGAACTCAAATCGGTTGACAGACGGCTGAGAAACGTGCGTGACTTTTTTTTGTAACGCACATACACACACACACACACACACACACACACACACACATACACACATACACACACACACACATACAGACATTTGCTCAGTTCGTCGAGCTGAGTTCATTGGTATATGAGACTCGGCCCTCCGGGCCTCGGATCGAAAGTCGGTTTTTCGAGCGATATTTATACCCTTCTTATGGGTGTAAGAAGGGTAAAAAATACGGGTCTAATTATTTCCGAAGAGCTACAAGCCCACCAAGTTTAACGACAATCGGAGATGCACTATATCGTTTTTCTATGGAATGGCTGTTTATGCAAAAAGATTTAAAATTCGTTGAATGCAACGCAAAATATATGAGTTTTAGTAAATTCCATATTTTTAAAAACTGTAGAGCTCGATTCTCAGTAAAACTCGAAACTGTTCTACTTAAATTTGTTTGAAGCTCGATATTGATATCAGAATATAATTATGCATCAAAAATTTTAATCGTTGATGGATGTTCTTGACTTTCGTTATTTTTAGTAAACTAGTGTAATTAGTGCACTCCAATTCGAGCCTCTTTTTGAATCGGCTATACCTGTAGAATTCCTGGAGAATTCCCTGTAATTCATTCTTGGTTCTCTTTTCAAATTTCTCCCAATACATATCCAGAAAATCTTCCCAGGATGTATCCTGGAATTCCTCTCCACTCAATTCCTGATGTTTGTTTTTTCCAGTAATTGCTCATTCATTTTTTCTTTTGAGTTTCGCCCAGAATTCTTACTAGGGTTTCTATTAGAATTGTTTTTTCCGTCAGAAAAAATCTCCTGGAAGCCATCCCATTTTCCCAGAAAATTTTCAAGATTTCTTTCACTATTTCTGCCAAAATTCTGAAGACAGGGTATTTAATTATTTTTTTTTCAAAATTTCGAGCAATATTTCCCTAAACTACATGGTAAATGCCTGATTTTTTCGAGGATTTTTCCAGATTCTTTTTTTTTTGAGATCTAGCAGAACTTTTAATTTCCCCTTGAACGCTTTCTAGAGTTTCTCACTGCTTTCTTCAAGCATTTTAATTATGTAATTTTCTTCTGTTAGTCGAATTATTGTTGGAAATATTTTTGGAACTCCAGAAGAAATACACGGTAATAATAAAAATAATTGCCAAATTGGGGTGTTGCCAAAAACGGCCATTTTTTGTGAAATATTTTCAACTTTTATGCGTCGATTCGGCTTATATTACAAATATAGACTATTCACGAGTTACTGAACGATCCCCGTAGGGGACTTTCAAAAATTACGTCATGATTTGTAAAATTGTCGTTTTTGGAAACGACATTTTTTGTTTTTTTTTTTTTTAAGAAAAGAAGGCTAAAATATGTATTGAAGATGATTTTTCAGTAAAAATATTTTGGTAAAAACGGTAATCCTGAACAGAATTGCCAGAGAAGAATCTTCGACGAAATTTCAGAAATAATCCTCAGAGTGAAAACCTGAAAAAAATATCTGAGGGATTTGCAAAAGATCTGTCAGTGAATACCGGGAAACTCCTAGATAATCCTTGAAAGAATCCTGTAAAAAACATTCCTGTTAGATTCCCGATAAAATTGTCAAAAAAAATCACAGTAGATATCCAGGAAAATACACCTTAATCTCAAAAGTATTAGTACTCAAAAGTATGGATGATTCCCGGGAAGAATCCATGGAGAAGTACATGCTGAAAGATTTCCAGAGAATACACTGGAAGAACACTCATTTTGATGTTTTGTGCTAAGGTAATAACTAGCTGACATTCACAAGACGCGACGCGAGACAAGCCATAACACTTGGAAGAGTCCCTGGGTATCCCAGAAAAAAACCAATGGATAAATTTGGAAAAAAAGGTGTCGAAAGATTCCCGAGAGAATTCTTCGAAAAAAATCTCAAAATAAATATCAATCCTGAATTGAATCTTGGGAAAAACTCTAAAAAAATCTAGGAGAAACCTACAGAAAACATTAGGAGGAGTCCCTGAGGAGGGTGTGGTTTTGGGGTTTGTAAAGGATATCCAGAAAGAATTCTTGGGGAAATTCTCGAGGAAATCACTGAACTAATTCTTAATTAATATTAAATATGAATAGTATTAAAAAAATATCCGAGATGAACCCCTGGAGGAATTTCGGAACGAATATAGAAAAATCGGAAGAGTTATCCCCCAAAGATTCCTGGAAAAAATCCTGATGAAATCCCATGATGTAGAGAGGAATTCAGAGAAAAATGCAGAAAGAAAGCATGTAGATATTCCCGTTGATATCTTGAGAGAAATTCCTGAAAAAAGGGGAAACCCTGAAAAAAACCCAAATTCCCAGAGAATAATATCGGGGGAGTCTCGAGATAAGTTATAAAAAGAATCCTGTAATTAAACGTTTGGAATCTAAAACACAACGATGGATGGGAAGCATCCTTTACGTTAGGCCAAAAAGATGAATAAGAACTTTTGGAAGAATCCAGCAAGAAATCAATGAAGTTATCCATAAAAAATCCCAGAATTCTTAAAAAAAAATCCAGGGCCGGGTAGTAGCGAGTTTATGAAAGTGTAACGGCCCATATAATGTTTTTGAAGATTA